>NC_135887.1:67457145-68057145 GCF_964194155.1 Cetorhinus maximus
GCACAGACAGGCTCCAGCCGGCTCCCCGGCTCCATCACCTTCGGACATCAGCTCACACAAGCAACCGCTGTCCCTTAACGCACCAAAAATGGAGCTGGACACACCCCAACACAGCCATCGGCACACACTCTTATCAAGCACTCTGCACTCCGAGGATCTGAGTCACTGATCAGGAATCCAGCCTCCTGAACAAAACACAGGCCCTGAACACAAACTTAGCCCCGGCCTCCTGAACAAAACACAGGCCCTGAAAGCAAACCCAGCCCCGGCCTCCTGGACAAAACACAGGTCCTGAACTCATACCCAGCTCCGGCCTCCTGTACCAGACACAGGCCCTGAACGCAAACCCAGCCCCGGCCTCCTGTACCAGGCACAGGCCCTGAACGCAAGCCCAGCCCTAGCCTCCTGAATAAAACACAGGCCCTGAACACAAACCCAGCCCTGGCCTCCTGAACAAAACACAGGCCTTGAACACAAACCCAGCCCTGGCCTCCTGAACAAAACACAGGGCCTGTCTGAGAACACAAACCCAGCCTCCTGTCATTCACTGATCAGCATTCTCTCGGAGCCTGTGCTAAATCTGCTGCAGGGTGTAATGGGGCACTCCCACAGCCTGTCTGCACAATGTCCCACTCTGCAAGGGCCACAGCTTTTTCAGGATAGTGTCGAACTGCCTTCACGTCCTTTGAGAGCATCTCACAGACTCAATCACTGCAGATTCTGAAGGGGCTTCACAGGGTCGATGCTGAGAGATTATTTCCACTGGTTGGGAAAATAAAGCACCGGGGGCAGAGTCTCAGGATAACGGGCCCTTCATTTAGGACTAAGATGAAGAGAAATTTCTTCACTCAAAGGATTGGGAATCTTTGGAATACTCTATCCAGAGGAGAGTGGCTGCTCTGTCATTTAGTAGATTTAAGGCTGAGACAGACAGAGTTTGGGTTTTCAGGGTATTGAGGGATATGGGTTAGGTTGACGATCAGCCATTGAATGGCGGAGCAGGCCTCAGGCCTGTATGGTTTGCTCCTGCTGCTATTTGTTGTGTTCTTATGACTCGGGTCACCTGATTATTCTGTTGAAGGGTCATGAGGACTCGAAACGTCAACTCTTTTCTTCTCTGCCAATGCTGCCAGACCTGCTGAGTTTTTCCAGGTAATTCTGTTTTGGTTTTCCACAAGTGTGTGTTCTGCCAGGCCCACATTCCTGTGGTGATACCTGCTGCATTAACGGGCTCATTCATTCCCCAACAGCAGCACTACGCTGTTAACTGACATACACCTTTCCCCAAGTAGATGGCGGGGTCCTGGGCCAGGGGAATGTGACAACTGGCGTCCTTGAAGAGACAAGCCAATGGCCTCCTCTGTCTGCCTGTTAAGATTACGTCGAGTTGTGTCGAGTCAATAGCTCAGACACAAGCCATTTGACCTCCATGTCAGCCTTCTCAAACTGTAGTTCATTTACAAACAATATCTCCTTTTATTCCTTTCTCTCTCGCGTGTTTATGCAGCTTCCCCTGAAATATATCTATGCTATTCACTTCAACCACTTCACGTGGTAGCGAGATTCTCACTACTCCCTGGATAAAGAGGTTTCTCCTGAATTCTCATACAGCCTGCCTTTCCTGACAGTGTCCAGTGTCACAGTGCAGGAGACTGGGCACATGGACAGAACACCTCAGCATGGTTTAAAATATCATTTACTACCCTGAATGTGGCTGGGTGACTGACACACAGGAGCCACTCTTCAGGTGTAAGAGCAAACAAGAGTAGGATGTGGACCATTCAACCATGCAGGATATCATACCATGTTAACTGGCTTTAGTCCCTCATATCCTGGACAAGCTATGGCATGTTTCCCAGTGCTCTCTGTTGGTTAAACATCAGCCCTACTCTGCCAGCCTGAACCAGAGCTCCCGCGTAATTGCAGCAAATCCCTCCTGGAATAGCTGTGGATCCCTCATTCACCTGGTTTGGAGACTCAGACATTATTCAGAGTTCCTCCATCTGTCAGAACACAGTTATTCTCCCAGGCTGTTCCCTAACCCACTCAATGTCTCCACATGACTTTCCTGGCACACTGTCAGACAGGAATTAAACCGGCCATCTTAATCTAACTGAGTTCAAACAGCAGACAGGCCTCTCGCAATGACTCAAAGCTTCTAAATCTGAAAATAAAGAGGCACAATTCCTGCCTTAAGGAGATAAAGAAGCCTTTAAACTGTATATTTGGGGGTTTAAAAGGAGAAATGCCAGTCAGGGTCAGCTGGGAGGGAGCACTCAAGGGAGCAGAGGAGAGAGAGGGTGGGATAGAGACTGTCAGCCCGAAGTTGCAATCAGTCTGTCAGTCAGTGCGTCAAACAGCTGAGAATGCAGACTTCCCGACAGCCAGAGTGCCCAACATGGAGAAAGTTACAAGTATACAGCACAAAGTTAATCTATTTTTATAAATTCCCTTCCACAGTCAGTGACCCTGGCATCACCCACATAGCCCAGACTCTGTCAAGTGTAGACAGCGAGTCCGCAGCCAGAACCCCAACCTCCGGGAACAACTATCCCTGTCTCCAAGTTCCCTGCGACCTCCCGGCAGCTCCAGTTCAGGTCAGACAGAGAGTCCATAACAGGGGCAGACGGGATAGATTCATAGGAATGAAGTTGGGCATTCATCCCATCCAATCAGAGTTGTCATTCTATTCGATCAGGATTGATAAATATTTATCATGCCTGTCCCAGGGGGAGAGCCCCGTCCCCGGGAGAGAGAGTCAGTACCCGGGAGAGAGAGTCCGTCCCCGGGAGAGAGAGAGTCCGTCCCCGGGAGAGAGAGTCCGTCCCCGGGAGAGAGCCCCGTCCCCGGGAGAGAGAGTCCGTCCCCGGGAGAGAGAGTCCCGTCCCCGGGAGAGAGAGAGTCCCGTCCCCGGGAGAGAGAGAGCCCCGTCCCCGGGAGAGAGAGTACGTCCCCGGGAGAGAGAGAGCCCCGTCCTCGGGAGAGAGAGTCCGTCCCCGGGAGAGAGAGTCCCGTCCCCGGGAGAGAGTATCATCCCCGGGAGAGAGAGTCCGTCCCCGGGAGAGAGAGTCCCGTCCCCGGGAGAGTGAGTCCATCCCCGGGAGAGAGTTTCCGTCCCCGGGAGAGAGCCCCGTCCCCGGGAGAGAGAGTCCCGTCCCCGGGAGAGAGAGTCCTGTCCCCGGGAGAGAGAGAGTCCGTCCCCGGGAGAGAGCCCCGTCCCCGGGAGAGAGAGCCCCGTCCCCAGGAGAGAGAGAGCCCCAACCCCGGGAGAGAGAGTCCCGTCCCCGGGAGAGAGAGAGCCCCGTCTCCGGGACAGAGAGAGCCCCGTCCCCGGGAGAGAGAGTCCGTCCCCGGGAAAGAGAGAGTCCGTCCCCGGGAGAGAGAGTCCGTCCCCGGGAGAGAGAGAGTCCGTCCCAGGGAGAGAGAGAGTCCGTCCCTGGGAGAGAGCCCCGTCCCCGGGAGAGAGAGAGTCCGTCCCAGGGAGAGAGCCCCGTCCCCGGGAGAGAGAGCCCCGTCCCCAGGAGAGAGAGAGCCCCCTCCCCGGGAGAGAGAGAGCCCCGTCCCCGGGAGAGAGAGAGTCCGTCCCCGGGAGAGAGAGAGCCCCGTCCCCGGGAGAGAGAGAGTCCGACCCCGGGAGAGAGCCCCGTCCCCGGGAAAGAGAGTCCATCCCCGGGAGAGAGAGTCCCGTCCCCGGGAGAGAGAGTCCCGTCCCCGGGAGAAAGACCCGTCCCCGGGAGATAGAACCGTACCCGGGAGAGAGAGTCCGTCCCCGGGAGAGAGAGTCCGTCCCCGGGAGAGAGAGTCCCGTCCCCGGGAGAGAGAGTCCCGTCCCTGAGAGAGAGCCCCGTCCCCGGGAGAGAGAGAGTCCGTCCCCGGGAGAGAGAGTCCGTCCACGGGAGAGAGCCCCGTCCCCGGGAAAGAGAGTCCCGTCCCCGGGAGAGAGAGTCCCGTCCCCGGGAGAGAGAGTCCTGTCCCCGGGAGAGAGAGAGTCCGTCCCCGGGAGAGAGTCCCGTCCCCGGGAGAGAGCCCCGTCCCCAGGAGAGAGAGAGCCCCGTCCCCGGGAGAGAGAGAGCCCCGTCCCCGGGAGAGAGCCCCGTCCCCGGGAGAGAGAGTCTGTCCCCGGGAGAGAGAGTCCCGTCCCCGGGAGAGAGAGTCCGTCCCCGGGAGAGAGAGTCCCGTCCCCGGGAGAAAGACCCGTCCCCGGGAGATAGAACCGTACCCGGGAGAGAGAGTCCGTCCCCGGGAGAGAGAGTCCGTCCCCGGGGGAGAGAGTCCATCCCCGGGAGAGAGAGCCCCGTCCCCGGGAGAGAGAGCCCGTCCCCGGGAGAGAGAGTCCGTCCCCGGGAGAGAGAGTCCGTCCCCGGGAGAGAGCCCCGTCCCCGGGAGAGAGAGAGTCCGTCCCAGGGAGAGAGAGAGTCCGTCCCCGGGAGAGAGCCCCGTCCCCGGGAGAGAGAGAGTCCGTCCCAGGGAGAGAGCCCCGTCCCCGGGAGAGAGAGAGCCCCGTCCCCGGGAGAGAGAGTCTGTCCCCGGGAGAGAGACCCGTCCCCGGGAGAGAGAGAGTCCGTCCCCGGGAGAGAGAGAGCCCCGTCCCCGGGAGAGAGAGAGCCCCGTCTCCGGGACAGAGAGAGCCCCGTCCCCGGGAGAGAGAGTCCGTCCCCGGGAGAGAGAGAGTCCGTCCCCGGGAGAGAGAGTCCGTCCCCGGGAGAGAGAGAGTCCGTCCCCGGGAGAGACAGCCCCGTCCCCGGGAGAGAGAGAGCCCCGTCCCCGGGAGAGAGAGTCTGTCCCCAGGAGAGAGACCCGTCCCCGGGAGAGAGAGAGTCCGTCCCCGGGAGAGAGAGAGCCCCGTCCCCGGGAGAGAGAGAGTCCATCCCCGGGAGAGAGAGAGTCCGTCCCCGGGAGAGAGAGAGCCCCCTCCCCGGGAGACAGAGAGCCCCGTCCCCGGGAGAGAGAGAGTCTGTCCCCGGGAGAGAGAGAGTCCATCCCCGGGAGAGATAATCTATCCCCGGGAGAGAGAGAGTCCCGTCCCCAGGAGAGAGACCCGTCCCCGGGAGAGAGAGTCCGTCCCCGGGAGAGAGAGTCCGTCCCCGGGAGAGAGAGTCCGTCCACGGGAGAGAGCCCCGTCCCCGGGAAAGAGAGTCCCGTCCCCGGGAGAGAGAGTCCCGTCCCCGGGAGAGAGAGTCCTGTCCCCGGGAGAGAGAGAGTCCGTCCCCGGGAGAGAGTCCCGTCCCCGGGAGAGAGCCCCGTCCCCAGGAGAGAGAGAGCCCCGTCCCCGGGAGAGAGAGAGCCCCGTCCCCGGGAGAGAGCCCCGTCCCCGGGAGAGAGAGTCTGTCCCCGGGAGAGAGAGTCCCGTCCCCGGGAGAGAGAGACCGTCCCCGGGAGAGAGAGTCCCGTCCCCGGGAGAAAGACCCGTCCCCGGGAGATAGAACCGTACCCGGGAGAGAGAGTCCGTCCCCGGGAGAGAGAGTCCGTCCCCGGGGGAGAGAGTCCATCCCCGGGAGAGAGAGCCCCGTCCCCGGGAGAGAGAGCCCGTCCCCGGGAGAGAGAGTCCGTCCCCGGGAGAGAGAGTCCGTCCCCGGGAGAGAGCCCCGTCCCCGGGAGAGAGAGAGTCCGTCCCAGGGAGAGAGAGAGTCCGTCCCTGGGAGAGAGCCCCGTCCCCGGGAGAGAGAGAGTCCGTCCCAGGGAGAGAGCCCCGTCCCCGGGAGAGAGAGCCCCGTCCCCAGGAGAGAGAGAGCCCCAACCCCGGGAGAGAGAGTCCCGTCCCCGGGAGAGAGAGTCCCGTCCCCGGGAGAGAGCCCCGTCCCCGGGAGAGAGAGTCCGTCCCCGGGAGAGAGAGTCCCGTCCCCTGGAGAGAGAGAGTCCGTCCCTGGGAGAGAGAGAGCCCCGTCTCCGGGACAGAGAGAGCCCCGTCCCCGGGAGAGGGAGTCCGTCCCCGGGAGAGAGAGAGTCCGTCCCCGGGAGAGAGAGTCCGTCCCCGGGAGAGAGAGAGTCCGTCCCCGGGAGAGACAGCCCCGTCCCCGGGAGAGAGAGAGCCCCGTCCCCGGGAGAGAGAGAGTCCATCCCCGGGAGAGAGAGAGTCCGTCCCCGGGAGAGAGAGAGCCCCCTCCCCGGGAGAGAGAGAGCCCCGTCCCCGGGAGAGAGAGAGTCTGTCCCCGGGAGAGAGAGAGCCCCGTCCCCGGGAGAGAGAGAGTCCGACCCCGGGAGAGAGCCCCGTCCCCGGGAAAGAGAGTCCATCCCCGGGAGAGAGAGTCCCGTCCCCGGGAGTGAGAGTCCCGTCCCCGGGAGAGAGCCCCGTCCCCGGGAGAGAGAGTCCGCCCCCGGGAGAGAGAGTCCGTCCCCGGGAGAGAGAGTCCCGTCCCCGGGAGAGAGAGTCCGTCCCCGGGAGAGAGAGTCCGTCCCCGGGAGACAGAGTCCCGTCCCCGGGAGAAAGACCCGTCCCCGGGAGAGAGAGTCCGTCCCCGGGAGAGAGAGTCCATCCCCGGGGGAGAGAGTCCGTCCCCGGGAGACCGAGCCCCGTCCCCGGGAGAGAGAGCCCGTCCCCGGGAGAGAGAGTCCGTCCCCGGGAGAGAGAGTCCGTCCCCGGGAGAGAGGGAGTCCCGTCCCCAGGAGAGAGACCCGTCCCCGGGAGAGAGAGTCCCGTCCCCGGGAGAGAGAGTCCCGTCCCCGGGAGAGAGAGTCCATCCCCGGGAGAGAGAGTCCGTCCCCGGGAGAGAGAGAGCCCCGTCCCCGGGAGAGAGACCCGTCCCCGGGAGAGAGCCCCGTCCCCGGGAGAGAGGGAGTCCCATCCCCAGGAGAGAGACCCGTCCCCGGGAGAGAGAGAGTCCGTCCCCGGGAGAGAGAGCCCCGTCCCCGGGAGAGAGAGAGCCCCGTCCCCAGGAGAGAGAGTCCGTCCCCGGGAGAGAGACCCGTCCCCGGGAGAGAGAGAGTCCGTCCCCGGGAGAGAGAGTCCGTCCCCGGGAGAGAGTCCGTCCCCGGGAGAGAGAGTCCCGTCCCCGGGAGAGAGAGTCCCGTCCCTGGGAGAGAGTCCGTCCCCGGGAGAGAGAGAGCCCCGTCCCCGGGAGAGAGAGAGTCCGTCCCAGGGAGAGAGAGTCCGTCCACGGGAGAGAGCCCCGTCCCCGGGAAAGAGAGTCCCGTTCCCGGGAGAGAGAGTCCCGTCCCCGGGAGAGAGCCCCGTCCCCAGGAGAGAGAGAGCCCCGTCCCCGGGAGAGAGAGAGCCCCGTCCCCGGGAGAGAGAGTCTGTCCCCGGGAGAGAGAGTCCCATCCCCGGGAGAGAGAGTCCGTCCCCGGGAGAGAGAGTCCCGTCCCCGGGAGAAAGACCCGTCCCCGGGAGATAGAACCGTACCCGGGAGAGAGAGTCCGTCCCCGGGAGAGAGAGTCCGTCCCCGGGAGAGAGAGTCCCGTCCCCGGGAGAGAGAGTCCCGTCCCTGGGAGAGAGTCCGTCCCCGGGAGAGAGAGAGCCCCGTCCCCGGGAGAGAGAGAGTCCGTCCCCGGGAGAGAGAGTCCGTCCACGGGAGAGAGCCCCGTCCCCGGGAAAGGGAGTCCCGTCCCCGGGAGAGAGAGTCCCGTCCCCGGGAGAGAGAGTCCTGTCCCCGGGAGAGGGAGAGTCCGTCCCCGGGAGAGAGTCCCGTCCCCGGGAGAGAGAGTCCGTCCCCGGGAGAGAGCGTCCCGTCCCCGGGAGAGAGAGTCCGTCCCCGGGAGAGAGAGAGCCCCGTCCCCAGGAGAGAGAGTCCGTCCCCGGGAGACAGAGTCAGTCCCCGGGAGAGAGAGAGCCCCGTCCCCGGGAGAAAGTCCGTCCCCAGGAGAGAGAGTCCCGTCCCCGGGAGAGAGAGTCCGTCCCCGGGTGAGAGAGAGCCCCGTCCCCAGGAGAGAGTGTCCGTCCCCGGGAAAGAGAGAGCCCCGTCCCCGGGGGAAGGTGGTTCCCAGTCACCAAGAGACTTGTGAAAAGTAACTCAGAAACTAGGCTTATTCGTTAATGGATATTACGGGTAATGTACCATTCCTCAGGGAGTTAGGGATTACAGACGGTCGGAAACACTAGGTCATGGAACACCGATCCAACAGTCTATGACTAAACCCGCACTCATACTCCACCCAGTAACAGCTCACCATTGCCGGCTGTTCACTCACTCATCAGCCCACACCCTTCTCTACCTCAACCTCCGTCTGCCGTCAGTTCTCCCATTCCTGCTCTGAAGAAGTCATCCGGACTCAAAACGTTAACTTTGATTTTTTCCCTCTCCACAGATGCTGCCAGACCTGCTGAGTTTTTCCAGCATTTTCTGTTTTAACTCCCAGTTTAACCCTTTGATAACTCTCTGTAACCCCCGGCATTCTGCACACACCAGTAGTTGTCAGGGACAGCTAGGCTGGCGTGAGTTTAAACCCAAGCCCCTCGCCTCTGAGGCTTGTGATCAACCACTCACTAAAAAGCAAATCAATTCTCCCAGAGTGTCTCAGCTCAGTGCTGGAGGACACAGCCACAGTGCTCGACTGTCTGCTGTACTGAACCCATGGAACAGTAGAGACATATCCACAGGGAGCATAACTGCTGGGAACTTCTAAAGAATACAAGTAGATGGAAGCTGCAGGCTTAAAACGAAAACAACTCCCACAGAAAACACAGTGTACGTCATCCTGGCCACCAAAGCACAGAGAACGTCTGCACTGCTACTCATACAGTAACAGCATACAGAGTAAACCGAGGCACCAATTCTTCAGGACAGTGTCTGTAAAATGATCTGCTGGATATTGCTACGAGCAACTAATTCAGGAGAAAAATCGGATGTAGCTTTTGCAATTTTCCTGCAACACTTTCATTTATGATGAAAATATTGGCAATGGGAAAACTGTCTGACTGGGAGTGCCAGCTAGGAGGCAGGAAGTCTTCAGGAATACCCCAATCAGGACTGGGTAACCCGGAGTATAAGGCACACAGTACAGAGCAAGAGTGTCCAGTGTTAGATTGGACAGGCTGAGACTGTGGCTGAGTCAGTGAGCCCCCATCATCAACCCCAATAACTGAACACAGCTCTGATCCAACAGGAGGCTGGAGCAGCTCCTGGTTTATTTACATTTTCTTATTTCTCAATTGTTTAAATTATTTATTTAGATAGAGAGAGAGGCTGCATAATGCAGAAGGATGCGAGACTCCTTGTTCATGAATCACAAAAATTCAGCGTGAAGGTACAGAAAGTAATTAGGAAGGCAAACAGAATGTTGGCCCTTGTTGCAAGGAGGGTGGAGTATAAAAATAGGGGCATCTTGCTCCAGCTGTACAGGGCATTGGTGAGAGCACACCTGGAGTAGCGTGTGCAGTTCTGGTCTCCCCACGTGAAGAGGGACACACTTGCATTGGAAGCAGTTCAGAGGATGTTTATTAAGCTGATTCCTGGGATGAAGGGAATTGTCTTAAGAGGAAAGGTTGAGCAGGTTGGGCCAATTCTCACTGGAGTTTAGAAGAATGAGAGACGATCTTTTTGAAAGGAGATTCTGAGGGGGCTTGAGAGGGTGGATGCTGAGAGGATGTTTCCCCTCGTGGAGGAATCTAGAACTAGGGGGTCACAGTTTCAGAATAAGGGGTCTCCCATTTAAAATGGAGATGAGAAGGAATTTCTTCTCTCAGAGGGTTGTTAGTGATTGGAATTCTCTTCCACAGAGAGCTGGAGAGGCTGGGTCATTGAATATATTCTAGGCTGTGTTAGATTTTTGATGGATAAGGGAGTCGAGGGTTTTGGGGGGGTGGTGCAAGCAAGAAAGTGGAGTTATGACCGCAATTAGATCAACCATATTGAATAGAGCAGACTTGATGGGCTGTATGGCCTATTCCTGCTCCTAATTCTTATGAGTTCATGGTCCTGACGGGGCCACATAACCTGGGAGTGTGACCAGTGAAGCTGTGAGTTAAGAATTAGTACAGGCACGCTGATACAATCCAGACACACAGACAGACACAGACACACAGACACAGACACGCAGACAAACAGACACAGACACATAGACAGACAAACAGACACAGATACACAGACAAACTGAGACTAAACGCCATTTAAGCTCTTACCACTCGGAGTAAATTCCTCTTCTCCTTAAAGGTTGCACAGCAGCCGAGGATCCCAGTCAGCATGACGATGACCCCTGCAACCACCAGGATATAGGCCGCAGCTGCGTAGGTGCTGGAGGACAGCAGGCTGATATAATCATTCTTCTCAACAAGGGTCCAAATACCAACTGCCATTACCACACCACCAGCCAACTGCAATGGAGAACAGACAGTTAGTGAGACTGTGGCAAGGGAGGGGCAATGCTGCAGGGGGCCAGTGAGAGCACAGGGGCAATACCGCAGGGATAGATACCGAGTAAAGATTCCTCTGCATTGTCCCCATCAAACACTCCCAAGACAGGTACAGCACGGGGTTAGATACAGAGTAAAGCTCCCTCTACACTGTCCCATCAAACACTCCCAGGACCGGTACAGCACGGGGTTAGATACAGAGTAAAGCTCCCCCTACACTGTCCCCATCAAACGCTCCCAGGAATGGTACAGCACGGGGTTAGATACAGAATAACGCTCCCTGTCCCATCAAAAATGCCTGGGGAAGGCTTCTCCACTTACCAATAGATATTAAACACCAACCACCCCATGAATGAACCAATCGCCCTGTACCAACACACTGCATCAATTCGCTGTCACTCCCTGGCATAAGACACACTGTCCCTTACGCCCTGCTGGTGTCAACCACACTGCGTATGAGTCCCATTAACAGCACCCCTTCCCCCAATGCTGGGAATGAGTACCCCACTGCACCCCCCCTCCCACACCAGGTACAAGTGTCCCATTGACACCCCCTCCCCACTCCGCTCCCATTAGCAGCCCCCATCGCCTGACACTGGGTACCTGTTACGAAAGTATAATAATTTTCATAGTATTTTTCTGGTTTATTGTAAAGTTGGTTGATGGGTGTGAGTGTAGATGGTTTTATCTGTGTGATTTAATTGCATTTGGAGGCAGGCAGACTGCAAGCTTGAAATTATCAAAAGAAGCTAAGTGTAGAAATGTACTTGAAATGCTAATGAGTAAACATGGATGCTGTCGTAGCATGCAAGGTGTGAAGGAAATTAGCATTTTGAGATAAATGAAGGATTTGTTTGGATTTCAAAGGGATGTTAGGATATTTACAATTAGCCAGATAAGCAAGGCCAAGCAGTGTGTTTATTTTTTCCAAAGATTACCAACAATATTGGCAACATGAAAGTTTTTTTTTACATTATGGGAAAAGTGCATTTCCAAAGGCAAATGGAACAATGGAATTTACAGATTAAAAAGAGAGAAACATAAATAAAGGGGAATGAAAGGCTATTTGGGGGGCCATGTAAGATCTAACAGGAGTGTGTGAAACAGCCTTCAGGAAACCTCCAGTCATTTGTGCATAAGTCTGCTGTGTCCATTAACTAAAGTTGGAGTCAAGCTGTTAGGATTCCATTGTCAAGTGGGTACTATGGTAACTCACTGGCTTGCTTTTTAAATTTAAAATCTATTTTGGACTGTTGCCTTAAAGGGGGTGTGTAATTTAGAGTCAGGTTAATTCTGAATTTTAGGATTTGTTATAATATTCAGTAATTGTAGTCTTATGTATGTGCTTGAAATCTTTTCATTTGTTAATAAATATTTTAGTTTAATTTTTAAAAATCTCTAAAGGTCTTAGTGGACTCGTTACTTCCTAATTAAACATACACGTCTTCTCATAATAAATACACATTGCAAAACCGTTGTGATAGCGTGGCCAAGTTTCCCTTGTGGATTTGGTCCAGCTGGCACACATCATCTACCACGCCATAACACCACCGGTGTCCCATTTGCAGACCCCCTCCCCAGCAGTGGGTATGAGTGCCCCATTGCCCCCTCCCACAATGGATACAAATTTGCCAGCAGGCCTTAGCCTTACCCAGAAAAAGAAGTTGAAGATGAAGAGGAGGTATTTAAGGCAGATGGTGCCACAGGTGTCATGTTTCTCAACGTATTCACCCATTGTTCACTCTGAGGAAAGGACAGAGACACATCAATTTAACAATCGCACATTTGCTCGTCGCCAGTCTCTAGTCTCTCCAGTGTTATACACAGCACTGACATAACCATTCACAACTAAAGCACATAATAACATCCTGTAACCTCAAAATTTCCCACACTCCACCTGGAGAAGTGACATGAGAACCCCACACTCCACCCGGCATGGAAACAGGGGGATCCCACAATCCACCCGGCACAGAGACACGATCCCACACTCCACCCAGCACGGAAACAGGAGGAACCGGCACTCCACCCGGCACAGCGACAGGGGGATCCCACAATCCACCCGGCACAGAGACACGATCCCACACTCCACCCGGCACAGTAACAGGTTCACACACTTCACCCGGAGCAGCGACAGGAGGATCCCACACTCCACCCGGCACAGCGACAGGGGGATCCCACAATACACCCGGCACAGCGACGGGGGGTCCCACAATCCACCCGGCACAGCGACAGGAGGATCCCGCACTCCACGCGGAGCAGCAACAGGAGGATCCCACACTTCCCCCGGCACAGAGACAGGAGGATCCCACACTCCACCCGGAGCTGCGACAGGAGGATCTCACACTCCACCCGGAGCAGCGACAGGAGGATCCCACACTCCCCCCGGCACAGAGACAGGAGGATCCCACACTCCACCCGGAGCAGCGACAGGAGGATCCCACACTCCCCCCGGCACAGAGACAGGAGGATCCCACACTCCACACGGAGCAGAGACAGGGGGATCCCACAGTCCACACGGAGCAGAGACAGGAGGATCACACACTCCACCCGGCACAGAGACAGGAGGATCACACACTCCACCCGGCACAGAGACAGGAGGATCCCACACTCCACCCGGAGCAGAGACAGGAGGATCCCACACTCCACCCGGAGCAGAGTCAGGAGGATCCCACACTCCACACGGCACAGAGACAGGAGGATCCCAAACTCCACCCGGCACAGAGACAGGAGGATCCCACATTCCACCCGGAGCAGAGATAGGAGGATCTCACACTCCACCCGGAGCAGAGACAGGAGGATCCCACACTCCACCCGGAGCAGAGACTGGAGGATCCCACACTCCACCCGGAGCAGAGACAGGAGGATCCCACACTCCACCTGGAGCAGAGACTGGAGGATCCCACACTCCATCCGGAGCAGAGACAGGGGGATCCCGCACTCCACCTGGAGCAGTGACAGGAGGATCCCACACTCCACCCGGAGCAGAGACAGGAGGATCCCACACTCCACCTGGAGCA
Source organism: Cetorhinus maximus (assembly GCF_964194155.1). NCBI lineage: Eukaryota > Metazoa > Chordata > Chondrichthyes > Lamniformes > Cetorhinidae > Cetorhinus > Cetorhinus maximus. The sequence continues at coordinate 67,470,448 of NC_135887.1, forward strand.
GAGACTGGAGGATCCCACACTCCATCCGGAGCAGAGACAGGGGGATCCCGCACTCCACCTGGAGCAGTGACAGGAGGATCCCACACTCCACCCGGAGCAGAGACTGGAGGATCCCACACTCCACCCGGAGCAGAGACAGGGGGATCCCGCACTCCACCTGGAGCAGTGACAGGAGGATTCCACACTCCACCCGGAGCAGAGACTGGAGGATCCCACACTCCACCCGGAGCAGAGACAGGGGGATCCCGCACTCCACCGGGTGCAGTGACAGGGGGATCCCACACTCCACCCGGCACAGATACAGGAGGATCCCACACTCCACCCGGAGCAGCAACAGGATCCCACACTCCACCGGGTGTAGTGACAGGGGGATCCCACACGCCACCCGGAACAGAGACAGGAGGATCCCACACTCCCCCTGGAGCAGAGACAGGAGGATCCCACACTCCCCCTGGAGCAGAGACAGGGGGATCCCACACTCCCCCCTGGAGCAGAGACAGGGGGATCCCACACTCCCCCCCGGAGCAGAGACAGGGGGATCCCACACTCCCCCCTGGAGCAGAGACAGGAGGATCCCACACTCCCCCTGGAGCAGAGACAGGAGGATCCCACACTCCCCCTGGAGCAGAGACAGGAGGATCCCACACTCCCCCTGGAGCAGAGACAGGAGGATCCCACACTCCCCCCTGGAGCAGAGACAGGAGGATCCCACACTCCCCCCTGGAGCAGAGACAGGAGGATCCCACACTCCCCCCTGGAGCAGAGACAGGAGGATCCCACACTCCCCCCTGTATAGCGATTGCAGCACTGTTGCAGGAAAAGGCTTGGCTCTTAAATACTCTCTAACCTAGCAAGACACCCAGTTTTATCAATCTGCTACAGAAAATTTAATAATGAATGAAACCGGACGGACTACCCAACATCGACCTAGGCACTGGAAATGACAAAAGCAACCTCAGCCCTGTCAATCCTGTAAAGTCCTTTTGACTAACATCTGGGGGCTAGTGCCAGCATTGGGAAAGCTGTCTCACAGACTAGTCAAACAGCAGCCTGACACAGTCATCCTCATGGAATCATATAATGTCCCAGACACCACCATCACCATCCCTGGGTGTGTCCTGTCCCACCAGCAGGGCAGGCCCAGCAGAGGTGGTGGCTCAGTGGTGTATATAGTCAGGAAGGAGTTTCCCTGGGAGTCCTGAACATCGACTCTGGACCCCATGAAGTCTCTTGGCATCAGGTCAAACATGAGCAAGGAAACCTCCTGCTGATTACAACGTACCGCCCTCCCTCAGCTGATGAATCAGTGCTCCTCCATGTTGATCATCACTTGGAGGAAGCACTGAGGGTGGCAAGGGCGCAGAATGTACTCTGGGTGGGGGACTTCAATGTCCATCAGCAAGAGTGGATCAGTAGCACTACTGCTGACCGAGCTGGCCGAGTCCTAAAGAACATGGCTGCTAGACTGGGTGCGTGGGGGAACCAACAAGAGGGAAAAACATACTTGACCTCATCCTCACCAACCTGTCTGCCGCAGATGCATCTGCCCATGACAGTATCGGTAGGAGTGACCACCGCACAGTCATTGTGGAGACAAAGTCCTGCCTTCACTTTGAGGATACCCTCCATCATGTTGTGTGGCACTATCACCATGCTAAATGGGATAGATTTCAAACAGATATAGCAACTCAAGGCTGGGCATCCATGAGACGCTGTGGGCCATCAGCAGCAGAATTGTCCTCAATCACAATCTGTAACCTCATGGCCCAGCAAATCACCCACTCCCATTACCATCAAGCCAGGGGATCAACACTGGTTGAACCCTGGTTCAATGAAGAGTGCAGGAGGGCATGCCAGGAGCAGCACCAGGCACACCTAAAAATGAGGTGTCAACCTGGTAAAGCTATAACACAGGACTACTATGTGTCAAATAGCATAAGCAGCAAGTGATAGACAGAGCTAAGCGATCCCACAACCAACGGATCAGATCTAAGCTCTGCAGTCCTGCCACACCCAGTCCTGAATGGTGGTGGACAATTAAACAACTCGCTGGAGGAGGAGGCTCTAGAAATATTCCCATGCTCAGTGCATCATCAGTGCAAAAGAAGTATTTGCTACAATCTTCAGCCAGAAGTACCAAATGGATGATCTTTTTCAACCTACTCCAGAGGTCCCCAGCATCACAGATGCCAGTCTTCAGCCAATTCAATTCACTCCACGTGATATCAAGAAACGGCTGAAGGCACTGCAAAGGCTATGGAACCTGACAATATTCCGGCAATAGTACTGAAGACTTGTGCTCCAGAACTTGCCGCGCCTCTAGCCAAGCTGTTCCAGTACAGCTACAACGCTGGCATCTACCCGGCTATGTGGAAAATTGCCCAGGTATATCCTGTACACAAAACACAGGACAAATCCAACCCAGCCAATTACCATCCCATCAGTCTACTCTCCATCATCAGTAAAGTAATGGAAGGGGTCATCAACAGTGTTATCAAGTGGCACTTGCTTAGCAATAACCTGCTCATTGATGCCCAGTTTGGTTTCTGCCAGGGCCACTCAGCTCCTGACCGCTTTACAGCCTTAGTTCAAACATGGACAGAAGAACTGAACTCCTGAGGTGAGGTGAGAGTGATTGCCCTTGATGTCAAGGCAGCATTTGACCAAGTGTGACGTCAAGGAGCCATAGCAAAATTGGAGTCAATGGAAATCAGGGGGAAAAGTCTCCGCTGGTTGGAGTCATACCTAGCACAAAGGAAGATGGTGGTGGTTGTTGGAGGTCAATCATCTCAGCTCCAGGACATCACTGCAGGAGCTCCTCAGGATAGTGTCCTAGGCCCAACCATCTTCAGCTGCTTCATCAATGACCTTCCTTCCATCATAAGGTCAGAGGTGAGGATGTTCGCTGATGATTGCACAATGTTCAGCACTATTCATGACTCTTCAGATACTGAAGCAGTCCATGTCCAAATGCAGCAAGACCTGGACGATATCCAGGCTTGGGCTGACAAGCGGCAAGTAACATTCATGTCACACAAGTGCCAGGCAATAACCATCTCCAACAAGAGAGAATCCAACCATCACCCCTTGACATTCAATGGCATTACCATCACTGAATCCCCCACTATCAACATCCTGGGGGTTACCATTGACCAGAAAATGAACTGGACTAGCCATACAAATACTGGGGCTACAAGAGCAGGTCAGATGCTAGGAATCCTGTGGCGAGTAACTCACCTCCTGACTCCCCAAAGCCTGTCCACCAAATACAAGGCACAAGTCAGGAGTGTGATGGAATACTTTCCACTTGCCTGGATGAGTGCAGCTCCAGCAACACTGAAGAAACTTGACACCATCCAGGACAAAGCAGCCCACTTGATTGGCACCACTCCCTCCATGCACAGTAGCAGCAGTGTGTGCCATCTACAAGATGCACTGCAGGAATTCACCAAAGCTCCTTCAACAGCACCTTCCAAACCCATGACCACTACCATCTAGAAAGACAAGGGCAGCAGATAGATGGGAACACCACCACCTGGAAGTTCTCCTCCAAGTCACTCACCATCCTGACTTGGAAATATATCGCTGTTCCTTCACTGTCACTGGGTCAAAATCCTGGAACTTCCTTCCTAACAGCACTGTGGGTGTACCTACACCACATGGACTGCAGCGGTTCAAGAAGACAGCTCACCACCACCCTCTCAAGGGCAATTAGGGATGGGCAAGAAATGCTGGACCAGCTAGTGAAGCCCACATCCCATAAATGAATGAAAAATACTGGCTACAACAGCCCATTCACTGACTACAACACAGGGCATCCCATTAGCCGACCCAACCAATGCACTCTGGTTGACAGCTAGTTAATGCTCTTAATGCCAAGGAATATATAATGTCTATGTGAACAATGCACCAGACAGACCAAGGCTCGATTCAATGTTGTGTCTGAAAGATGCTATCTCTGACCGTGCTGCACAACCTGCATGCTGGGCTGGAATGTCAGCCTGGATCAAGCGTTTAAAAGCTGGGGTTCCTCAAATTCCTCTATCAAACAGACAGGACCTACATTTACCGAAGTTCTCTATGGAGTAGACAGGACCTGCATTTACCAAAGTTCTCTACGAAGTAGACGGGACCTTCATTTACCAACGTTCTCCATCAAACAGACAGGACCTTCGTTTACCAAATTTCTCTATGGAGTGGACAGGACCTTCATTTACCAAAGATCTCTATGAAGCAGACAGGACCTTCATTTACCAAAGTTCTCTATGGAGCAGGCAGGACCTTCATTTACCAGAGCTCTCTATATAGTAGACAGAACCTTTGTGTACCAGAGTTCTCTCTATTGCAGACAGGACCTTCATTTACCAAAGTTCTCTATGGAGCAGACAGGACCTTCATTTACCAGAGTTCTCTATGAAGCAGACAGGACCTTCATTTACCAAAGTTCTCTATATAGCAGACAGGACCTTCATTTACCAGAGTTCTCTATATAGCAGACAGGACCTACATTTAGCAAAGTTTTCTATATATCAGACAGGACCTTCATTTACCAGAGTTCTCTATGGAGCAGACAGGACGTGCAATGTTTGAGGTTTACCATTCACCTTTTCCAGGGTGCGGTGAAGCCTTCACTCTCTGCCCCACCCACATTCCAAACCACTACACCTATTCAGAAAGGACACAGAATCCATTACTCTCTTGCCTGAAAGGGACAGCATTTTCTGAGGCATCCGAAAGGATGTTCAGCTTCCCAAACAGTCCATTAAACACACCTTCCTTCTCCCTCCCTACAAACAGCAGCTGCTGTCAGATTTACCAGGAGCACCTTCCTCCAGATAACATTCAGCTTTATGTCCCAATGTGACACTCACATTAGCCTGCATTTTGCTTGCTTTAAGCAAACAGTGTTTGGTTTCAGGCGATGTTTATCAGCTGCTATTCCTCCTTAAACACTGCCCAGAGTCACAGCTGGAAACCTGTACAAATAGCTGAAGACGTGAAGGCTTTCCTGAGGAGATTTACACCGAGGGCATGCTGGTCAGCAAAACTGCCCTCCCCTCCCCTCCCCATAATAAAAATGTTGGTCTAGTGTCACATTGGGAATCCAGGTGAAGCTCATTCATGTGTATATGTGAACTTCAGCCTTGGTAAAGTGATGAGGCAATAAGAGAGTCCGAGTGCTTTCCTGCACTGGTGAACATTTGTTCAGTAAACACATGAAATGTGCCCATACCAGTTGGCTTTAGATAGGGGCTAAAATGTTTGAGAAATGCACAGCTTTATTCCAGCAGCAGCAAGTACATTCTGCTAGATCCCAAAATGCCCCCCGCACCGACAACAACTGCCCCCACGCTGACAACTGAACCCCACCCCCCCAAAGGTGACAACTGCCACCCCCACGCTGACAACTGAACCCCCCCCACGCTGACAACTGAACCCCCCCCACGCTGACAACTGAACTCCCCCCCACGCTGACAACTGATCCCCCCCACGCTGACAACTGATCCCCTCCACGCTGACAACTGAACACCCCCCACGCTGACAACTGAACCCCCCCCCCGCCATGCTGACAACTGCCCCCCCACCCCAACTACAGCCCTCCCACCCCCCTTACTGACAGCAGCCCACAGTGTACCTGAGTCTAGTGTGGGATCGCCCTGACAATGAGAGTCTTCCCTTGCAGAAACACCTTCCTGCCTGTGTTTGTTTATGAACTCTGCACATCTCCACATTTACTTTGTGTTTACAATGATTGTTTCATGTTCCAGCTGGTTATCGTGGTGCTGCAGCCTAGAGGTATGTAATGATCAAATCTTTACATGCAGCAATGATGACAGGCCAGTTTGTTTCCATGGGATGAGCTAGTTTCCTTTCTTCCGGAGAATCAGTAGGAGCAGACAGGTTCCTCTGGCACCCATTCTCCTGAAAACCTGCCATCACCTCGGGCCCAAGGGTCATACCGTGTATAACAGAAAGCTGATTGGTTACCGGGTCCAGTCCTGGCCATCTGTCACCAAGATGTTGAACATCAGAACCAAGTTGTTGTGTTATACACAGCAAGCAGGGTGTTTCCACTCCTGATCAACACGGTTGGAAAAGACCAAGATGGGCATGTTAGCGTCGTGTTTATGTTACTGGGCTAGTAATATAGAGAATGTGAGTTCAAATCCTGCCATGGCAGTTTCAAATTTTTGGATTTGTAAAGGGTAGTTCTTGCCTAACACTTGTGACTGAATTCTTTTTAGAGGTGAGTGAAGTGGTGGACAGGTAAATGTCAATGGATGTTATTTATATGGACTGATAAGTTAAAGTTGAAGTTCATGGAATGGAAGGCAAATTATTGATCTGGTTAGGAAATTGTCTAATGGGTCAGACACAGAGAGTAGGGATAATGGACAGATACTCTGTTTGGCAGAATGTGACTAGCAGTGTCCCACAAGGAGCTGTGTTGGGGTCTCAACTATTTGTTAACAATTTGGATGAAGGGATAGAAAATCACATATCCAAAATTCTGTCACTTGGTAGTACAGAACTTGAATATTGTGGAAAAGAGAGACATGCACATTGTCAAAGTTTTTTTTAATCTTGCAGTCATCAGGACAAATTCAAGAATATCAAATTTCAAATGATCACAACAATTTATACTGCAGGAGAAAAGGGTGCTGATTGGTTGGCAAGCCGACTCTGATTGGTGAAGTGTTGACATGGTGAAAGCAATGGGGAACTATAGGCTCCCCAAGCTCCCAGGTAATTCAAAAAAGGTGCCAGGCTTGAACATATTCCTTTTTTTTGCAGAGAATGGTTCCCTGCATTGACATTTACTGTTAGATGCGATTCCGTGATTGGGCAGCACTTACTGAACAATCCTGAGTGCACGAATAGCTACACTAACAACCAATTTATGATAATCAGTTGACCTCATAATGTGGCTTCTTTACACTTGCTAGAAGTGACATACATTCAAAAAAGGGAGCCATTCTCTGTAAACAAAAAGGAATACATTCAAGCCTTGTGCCTTTTCTCAATTACCAGGAAGCTTGGAGAGCCTATAGTTCCCCATTGCTTTCTCCATGATGATACCTCAGCCAACCAGTGTCAACTTGCTAACCAATCAGCACCCTTATCTCCTGTAGTGTATATTATTGAGGTTGTTTGAAATTTGGTACTCTTGTATTTGTCCTGAGTGAAGGATGAAAAAACTATGACAATGTGACTCTTCTCAGCAATATCCAAATTTGTTGAAGGCACAAAGAGAAGCAGGATTGTAAGCAGTGTAGCTGAAAATATGGCATTACAAAGAGATGGGAATTAATCTACAGTTTAGTCATTCTGACCCTTGTCGAACTCTCATAGACTGGAGATCCTTCTTTTGACAGATTCAGGGCATCATTCCACCTGTCTTCTCCGATTGGTCAAAGGGCACAGAGAAGAGGTGCCAATGCTAATGAGTTTTTGAGCTTCAATTACAAATGGCTTCCTGGTTCCCTACCCTTCCCTCCAAATCCCGGCCAACAATCTCATATGAAAGTTGTCAAAATGCCTGTCTGTTTTTTATATTTATCCAACTCTTATTCCAGTCCTATTCGAATCTGGATTTCCATAGCTTTTAGATTTATCAGTAATTTCTCGTGTGACACCCTGTCAAAGCCTTTCTGTGGGATAATATCACAGAAAGCTCCACAAGCTGCTTTATTTGTGGCATCCTCAAAGATGTTGAGCAGGATCTGAGTCAGGAATATGCTACAAAATCCACAACTCTGCAGGAATTTATGTCCCATGTTTACTAGAATGGTTCCAGGGATGAGGGATTACGGTTACATGGATAGTCTTGGGAAGCTGAGGTTGTTTTGCTTAGGGGAGAGAAGATTAAGAGGTGATTTGATGGCAGTGTTTAAAATTATTAAGAGTTTAAGATAGAAGATATAAAGAAAAGCTGCCGGAAGGGTCCAGAGGCCGTGAATTTAAGGTGATTGACAAAAAAACCCGAGGTGACATGAGGACAAGAGCTTTTGTACAACGAGTGGATAGCATTTGGAATGAACTGCCTGATAAAGTGCTGCCTGCTAATTCAATATTAGCCATCAAGAGGGAAACTAGATAAATATTTGAAGGAGAAAAGATTGAAATGATGGACGGAGTGTGAGACTAACTGGATTGCTCTTTGAAAGAGCAAGCACAGACTCAATGGGCTGATCGGCAGCCTTCAGCGTAATACTATTTTTATGATTTGTGATATTAAGTGAATGGCAACAGGATTTCAATGTAGACAAATGTGAGGTGATACACTTTGGACAAAGATATTACAGGCTACTTTCTAAAGGTTGAGAAGCTGGTAATGGTGGAGCATCACATAGGCAGGAAGCCTGAACTCCACAGGGTCATTTGAAATTAGTGCCAAGCTCAAACTGACCCGGTTTTGCTCCTGACATTTTTCCAGGGTCTGTCTAGCCGCAGAGACCATGTCCGCAGTACCACGGGACAGTCAGAAGCCACACTGGGTTTCCAGGAGGAGCTCCTCACCATCATTGTGAAGCTCTATGGATTGTCCTCCTGTCCTGCAGGATAACATGACCGCCACCATCCTGAGTGCAGGATCTGACACTGACACCTTTCACATCCGGACCGGGGTCAAACATGGTTGTGTGATCAGCCCCACCTGTTCACCATTTACCTGACCGTCATCGTTCACCTCAGCAGAGATAAGCTACTGCCTGATGTCAGCATTCAGTATCGTCTGGATGGGAAGCTCCTCAACCGTGATCACTTCCCGGCAAAAACAAAACTTGCCACCATAGACATCCACGGCATTCAGTTTGTGGATGACCGCTGCGTGATGGCTCACTCAGTACTGGACATGCAAAGGACGCTTGACCTCTTTAACAACTCGTACAAGAGGCTTGGCCTGTCCTTAAACATCGCCAAGACGAAGGTCCTTCACCAACCTCCCCCGGGCCAGTGAGCATCCCTCACACCATCTACATAGATGGGGCGGCTCTGGAGTATGTGCAACACTTCCCTTATCTCGGGAACCACCTCTCCCAAAGGAGATGAGGAGGTTCAACACTGAGCCATCTGTGCCAGCACTGCGTTCTTCAAGCTGCACCAACGTGTCTTTGACAACAGGGACCTTTGCAAGTCAACAAAGATTCTGGTTTCTAAGGCTGTTGTGTTGACCACCCTCCTCCACTGCAGCGAAACATGGACTGTCTACTGATGCCACATTAAGATCCTTGAGAGCTCCCTTCAGCGGTGCTTCCATCGACTCCTGGGGATCAAATGGGAGGACTGCCAGACTAATGCGAGCTGCGCCTGCCAGCATTGAAGCCCTGCTCCTGCGGAACCAACTCCAATGGACGGGCCATTGCGTCTGGATGCCCGAAAACCACCTCCCTCAGCAAGTTCTCTTCTCACAGCTCTCCCCTGGCCAATGCTCAAATGGTGGCCAATGGAAAAGGTATAAGGATACACTGACGGTCGCCCTAAAGCACAGAGGCATTAACACCACTGACTGGGGGGGAGAATGCTGCCGATCACTCTGCATGGCACCATCTGGTCCAGCAAGGCACAAAACGGCGGGGGCAGAGGAAGGAGAAGGAAGCCAATCTAGGGCTGCAATTTCCACTCCCCTTGTACAACAATGTGCTCCCACTGTGGAAGAACATGTGGATCCAGAATTAGGCTCCTCAGTCATCCTCCATTCTGAGGGACCACCAACAATGACTAGGCATGCAGCTATGGAGGATACATGTGACATGTGGGCATGAGGGGGCATGGGGCAAGAGGTGGCATGTAGGGGGCATGGGGTGTGGGTGGGGGGGGGTGAGGGCTAGAGGGCCCAACAGCTTTTAAAACAACCAGGACAAGTCGCAGTGAACTGAGGCGGGCCTTCTAACCAGACTGACTTGGCAATCGCCCGCCCCCATGGACACCTACAATCTACTCCCAGGGTTAGCAGGCCTGACTCCATCGTGCTCCCATTTCCCTGGGGGAAAAATTGGGGCTAGCAGGGCCCTTTAACCTGAGGTGTGTCTGCCAATTCGGGAATCTTCCCAACTCCAATTACCTAAATCAGTCTTGAAAATCTGGCTCCGAGACTCCAAGGGTTAAATTACGAGGGAAATTACACAACCGAGGATTGTATTCCCTGGAATTTCGAACATTACATGGTGATTTGATCTAGGTCTTCAAGATACCAAGGGAAACAGACAAGATACTTAGAAACTATTTCTGATGACTGGGGAGCCTAGGACTAGAAGACAGAATTGAGCCATACCTTTCATGAGTGAAATTAGGGAACATTTCTACACACCAAGCTTGGTAGAAGTTTAGAACTTTCTTCTGTAAAGGACAATTGATGCTAGATCAATTGTTAATTTTAAAACTGAAATTAATACATTTTTGTTAGCTAAAAACATTAAGAGACATGGGACAAAGGTGAGTTTATGGAGTTAGTTCGCAGGTCAGCCATGATCTCATCCAAATGCTCGAATGGGTTCAAGGGGCTGAATGGCCTCCTCCTGTTCCAATGGTCTTTGTTCAACTGGGTTCGGAAAGAGCCAAGGTCTGTACACTGTGAAGTGGCACCATTGGCTGGAGGAAGCAGGCTTGGTTTGCTCCTCCTTTACTTCTGCGTGTTAATTCAGAGACATTCCCTGCCTTCTTCCCAGGTTATTTACTTGATGGGTCAGGACCCATTCAGAGTTGTTGGATCTCCTCCTGCAAGCCGCGCACAACACTTAAATCTAACTGAAGTCCCAAACACGATTAAAGTGTTAAAGATTCTCTTGCAGCAGGTCAAATGCTCCATCACCCCTCAAATACCAGCAGCAACCCCTCAATAGCTGTCTATTTACCCTAAGACAAAGGAGCTCCTTTCAGGGAGCAGACACGTTGAAAGGTCACATGACAGTGTGCCGCCATCCAATGATGGTAGTACTGTGTCCACCACAGAGCTGGGGGAGGACATCATCAGCATCAGGCTCATTAGTGATGCCTGGTATGGCCGATAGCCTCCAACGCCCACTGTCTTGAGCTCAGCAGTAGGCACTTGGCCAAGGTACAGCTGGTACGCGTGGCCTGTGAACCACTGCACCAGTCACCAGCAAACAACACAAAGAATCATTTCATAATGAACAAAAACAACAGATGGCTTCAACCTGAGGCTGTGGTACTGAGCAGAGCGGACTCCAAGAGACTGGAGAAGTTAAAGCGCAGAAAGAAGCCATTCAGCCCATCTTGTCTGCCCCACTGCCATCTGCAGCCAGCCCAGCTCCGTCTTGTTTCCCTGCACCCTTCAACTCTTTGTATGATATCCTTTTAAATGACCCTGCTTTTAATGACCACTTGGGGGATATTTACCCTTTGTGCTAAAATATTTCCCGAATCTTTTTCACCCAATAAGAATTAAAAGTTTATAACCAGAGAAAACATCTCTTTGATCTTTTACTTACCTGGATTCCGTCCTAAGTTTGAACATTTTTATTAGATGTCCCTTAATCTTTCTGCTCCAGTCAATATAGTCCTACATTTCCAAGCTTCCCATTATATAGCTCTCAAAGGCATTACCTTTGGGAATGGTTGGACCTTCTCTGTGTTTTTAATACTCTTCATAGGTTTCCAAAGTTGTAACACAGTATTTCGCTTGTGATTTGACTCATGATCATGTACTGATTTATCATCACATCCTGTTATATAAACCCTGGGACCCTATTGGTTCTTTGTGAGTTTTTGTTCTGGCTGGTAGTCCTGCTTTTGCAGCCCTAGATCTCTTAGTTTCTCTGCTTTACTGAATCGTTTGGGTTATACTCAGCATGTGCTAGCTCACATTTACCTTCACTGAACTGCATTTGCCACCTACCTGCCCTGTCTCTGTCCGTTCATATTCTTTTCCAAACAATTCCAATGTCCCCTGCCCCCTAAACAATCTGGAAATTTTGCCAATTGTCTCTCCAGGTACATAATATCATTTACATACAGAGAACAGGAGAGAGTTTGTCTTTATTATTATCCCTTCATTGGATGTGGGCGTCGCTTGCTAGGTCAGCATTTATTACCCATCCCTAGTTGCCTTGAGAAGGTGGTGTTGAGCTGCCTTCTTGAACAGCTGTAGTCCATGTGGTATAGGTACACCCACAGTGCTGTTGGGCAGGGAGTTCCAAGATTTTGACCCAGTGACAGTGAAGGAATGGTGATATATTTCCAAGTTAGGATGGTGAATGACTTGAAGGGGAACTTCCAGGTGGTGGTGTTCCCATCTATCTGCAGCCCTTGTCCTTCTAGATGGCAGTGGTCATGGGTTTGGTAGGTGCTGTCGAAGGAGCCTTGGTGAGTTCCTGCAGTGCATCTTGTAGATTGTACACTGCTGTCACTGTGCGTCAGTGGTGGAGGGAGTGAATGTTTGTGGATGTGGTGCCAATTAAGTGGGCTACTTTGTCCTGGATGGTGTCAAGCTTCTTGTGTGCTGTAGGATCTGCACTCATCCAGTGGAGAGTATTCCATCACAATCCTGACTTGTTGCCTTGTCAAAAAAGAGATCGTAACACAAAGACCTAGGATGTGCCACTATCCATTTTGATAATTTTTAGAAAAATTATTTAGCTTCGCATTGTCAGCTTTTCAACAAATCATTTAGCTGGCACCTTATCAAAGGCTTTCTGTAAACCTGCAGTATGGCCCCCACTGTTTATAATGAATGTGTTGGTGCTGACCCAAGGATGATAAAACCAAAATGCTAATTCAGATATTTTTTAGAAGACACAAGAGGAAGTTTCCAATTAGTAACTGTAGTAGTTGCACCGAGAGTCTCATCACTGAGATAATCACACATTAATGACCTGTGAACAACAGACTGAAACCACTCAAAGCAGTACTTAGACTGAAAGCGTCGGAGTCTTTAGACAGTGAAGTACAGGGCAAGGGGCAAATACTTATTGAACTGAACAAAATAGTCAGCACCTTTGTAAATGGTCCGATGATAATGGAAGTGGTCAGTGCCATTTATGGAAGACAGGTGCTTGCCTGTGCCAAGTGGTGTGGGCTGATTACCACATCCACTGCATACATTTGAGCATTACCTCAGAGTCCAGTCAAGCTTGGCGGACTGTTAACTAATCTTTGTTGATAGTCTTTTAAAATGCAGACCTCCAAAGCGCTAGCAGTTCCCCTACTGCTGGTGTAACTAGCTCATCGCTTTCCTCTTCTTCCAAACACAGGTGTGACATTTGGGTAGCGTGAGGGTGGAAGGAAATGGGATCAGAGCACTAGCAGAGCTCATACGAGCCGAATAGCCACCTCACATGCTACTAGGTGTGTAACTACAGCTCCTGTTTCCAGTGAACTCCTCTGGTTGGTGCATCTGCTCATCCACTCATTTCTCTCAGCGTTCTGCAATGTAGAACACCAGGCTGAGTGACATCAGCTTTAACCATTAACTCTTTTAACCCAGTTTCCCTTTTCATGGCTCCCCTACCTTTTACTCAAAACTTCTGCAATCCCTTTCCTGCAAACCTTCCTGAAGAAAACAGATAAACTCCTTGATTCTGAGTACTCGCTCCATGCCCTACCCTGAGACACCCCCATCATCCTCTCCATCGCCACCCTTCCTTTATAGCCCCTTGCTCTTTGACACACTGCTCAGATCCTTTGCCAGTACTCTCAATATTGACCACCATTCTATTCCTCAGCCTCTCTTTGCACTTTTGTCCCCAGTTTCTCTGTGGATGATACGAACCTTGGGAGTGCTGTAAACTGTGAGGAGGACTGTATAGAACTTCAAAAGGACATAGACAAGGTGGTGGAGTGGGAAGGTATGTGGCAGATGAAGTTCAATGTGGAGAATTGTGAGGTGATGCATTTTGGTAGGAAAAACATGGACAGTCAATATAAAATAAGAGGTGACATTTTGAAGGAGTGCAGGAGCAGACGGACCTGTGTGTATATATGCATAGATCATTGAAGGTGGCAGGACATGTGGGGAGAACAGTTAATAAAGCATATGGTATCCTGGGTTTTATTAATAGGGGCATAGAGTACAAGAGCAAGGAGGTTATGCTGAATTTATATAAGACATTCGTTAAATCTCAGCTGGAGTATTGTGTACAGTTCTGGGTGCCAAATTATAGGAAGGATGTGAACACATTGGAGAAAGTGCAGAAGAGGTTTATAAGAATGGTTCCAGTGATGAGAAACTTGAGTTATGAAGATAGATTGGAGAGGTTGGGACTGTTCCCCTTGGAGAGAAGAAGGCTAAGAGGAGACTTGATAGAGATGTTCAAAATCATGAGGGAGCTGGACAGAGTAGATGGGGAGAAACTGTTCCTGCTCGTAAAAGGATCAAGACTGAGAGAGCACAGATTTAAAGTGATTTGCAAAAGAAGCAAGTGTGATGTGAGAAAAAACTTTTTCACACAACGAGTGGTTCGGGTCTGGAATGCACTGCCTGGAAGTGTGGTGGAGGCAGCTTCAATCAAGGCATCCAAGAGGGCATTCAATGATTATTTGAATAGAAACAATGTGCAGGGGTATGGGGGAAAAGACAGGGCAATGGCACTAGGTCATAATTTTTTTAATTCATTCACAGGATGTGGGGTTCGCTGGCTGGGCCAGCATTTATTGCCCATCCCTAGTTGACCTTAAGAAGGTGGTGGTGAGCTGCCTTCTTGAACCGCTGCAGTCCATGTGATGTAGGTACACGCACAGTGTTGTTAGGGAGTTCCAGGATTTTGACCCAGCGACAGTGAAGGAACTGTGACATATTTCCAAGTCAGGGTGGTGAGTGGTGTCCCTATCTATCTGCTGCCCTTGTCCTTCTAGATGGTAGTGGTCATGGGTTTGGAAGGTGCTGTGGAAGGAGCCTTGGTGAGTTCCTGCAGTGCATCTTGTAGATGGTACACACTGCTGCTACTATGTGTTGGTGCTGGAGGGAGTGAATGTTTGTGGATCTGGTGCTAATCAAGTGGGATGCTTTGTCCTGGATTGTGTCAAGTTTCTTCAGTGTTGTCGGAGCTGCACTCATCCAAGCAAGTGGAGAGTATTCTATCACACTCCTGACTTGTGCCTTGTAGATGGTGGACAGGCTTTGGGGAGTCAAGAGGTGAGTTACTTGTCACACGATTCCTAGCCTCTGACCTGCTCTTGTAGCCACAGTATTTATATGGCTAGTCCAGTTCAGTTTCTGGTCAATGGTAACCCCCAGGATGTTGATAGTGGGGGATTCAGTGGTGGTAATGCCATTGAATATCAAGGGGTTGGATAAACTCTTGTTGGAGATGGTCATTGCCTGACACTCGTGTGGCGCGAATGTTACTTGCTACTTGTCAGCTCAAGCCGGGATAATGTCCAGGTCCTGCTGCATTTGGACATGGACTGCTTCAGTATCTGAGGAGTTGCGAATGGTGCTGAATATTATGCAATCATCAGCAAACATCTCCACTTCTGACCTTATGATGGAAGGAGGGTCATTGATGAAGCAGTTGAAGATGGTTGGGCCTAGGACACTACCCTGAGGAACTCCTGCAGTGATGTCCTGGAGCTGAGATGACTGACCTCCAACAACAACAACCATCTTCCTTTGTGCTAGGTATGACTCCAACCAGCGGAGAGTTTTCCCCCCTGATTTCCATTGACTCCAGTTTTGCTAGGGCTCCTTGATGCCACACTTAGTCAAATGTGGCCCTGATGTCAAGGGCAGTCACTCTCACCTCACCTCGGGAGTTCAGCTCTTTTGTCCATGTTTGAACAAAGGCTGTAGTGAGGTCAGGAGCTGAGTGACCCTGGCGGAACCCAAACTGGGCACCAGTGGGCAGGTTAATGCGAAGCAAGTGCCGCTCGATAGCACTGTTGATGACCCCTTCCATTACTTTACTGATGATGGAGAGTAGACTGACGGGACAGTAATTGACTGGGTTGGACTTGTCCTGCTTTTTGTGTACAGGACATACCTGGACAATTTTCCACATAGCTGGGTAGTTGCCAGTGTTGTAGCTGTACTGGAACAGATTGGCTAGAGGCGCGGCAAGTTCTGGAGCACAAGTCTTCCGTACTATTGCCGGAATATTGTCAGGACCCATAGTCTTTGCAGTATCCAGTGCCTTCAGCCGTTTCTTTATATCACGTGGAGTGAATTGAATTGGCTGAAGACTGGCATCTGTGATGCTGGGGACCTCCGGAGGAGGCCGAGATGGATCATCCACTCGGCACTTCTGGCTGAAGATTGTAGCAAATGCTTCAGCCTTATCTTTTGCACTGATGTGCTGGGCTCCTCCATCACTGAGGATGGGGATATTTGTGGAGCCTCCTCCTCCAGTGAGTTGTTTAATTGTCCACCACCATTCACGACTGGATTTGGTAGGACTGCAGAACTTAGATCTGATCCGTTGGTTGTGGGGTCGCTTAGCCCTGTCTATCACTTGCTGCTTATGCTGTTTGGCACACAGTAGTCCTGTGTTATAGCTTCACCAAGTTGACATCTCATTTTTAGGTATGCTTGGTGCTGCTCCTGGCATGCCCTCCTGCACTCTTCATTGAACCAGGGTTGATCCCCTGGTTTGGTGGTAATGGTGGAGTGGGGGATATGCCAGGCCATGAGGTTACAGATTGTGTTCGAGCACAATTCTGCTGCTGCTGATGGCCCACAGCACCTCAAGGATGCCCAGTCTTGAGTTGCTAGATCTGTTCGAAATCTATCCCATTTAGCACAGTGGTAGTGCCACACAACACGATGGAAGTGTCCCTAATGTGAAGGCGAGACTTCGTCTCCACAATGACTGCGCGATGGTCATTCCTACCAAGATGCATCTGCGGCAAACAGGTTGGTGAGGATGAGGTCAAGTACGTTTTTCCCTCTTTTTGGTTCCCTCACCACCTGCCACAGACCCAGTCTAGCAGCTATATCATTTAGGACTCGGCCAGCAGTGGTGCTACTGAGCCACTCTTGGTGATGGACATTGAAGTCCCCCACCCAGAGTACATTCTGTGCCCTTGCCACCCTCAGTGCTTCCTCCAAGTGGTGTTCAACATGGAGGAGCACTGATTCATCAGTTGAGGGAGAGTGGTATGTGGTAATCAACAGGAGGTTTCTTTTCCCATGTTTGACCTGATGCCATGAGACTTCATGGGGTCTGGAGTCAATGTTGAGGACTCACAGGGCAACTCCCTCCTGACTGTATACCACTGTGCTGCCACCTCTGCTGGGTCTGTCCTAGCAGTGGGACAGGACATACCCAGGGATGGTGATAGTGGTGGGATCGTTCCCTCTGGGACACCTTGGTCCATTCCTCCATCACCCCCTACACCTCAACCCCCTCCCACGGCACCTTCCCATGCAACCGCAGAAGGTGCAACACCTGCCCCTTTACTTCCCCTCTTCTCACCGTCCAAGGGCCCAAACACTCCTTTCAAGTGAAGCAGCATTTCACTTGCACTTCCCTCAATTTAGTCTACTGCATTCGCTGCTCCCAATGCAGTTTCCTCTACATTGGAGAGACCAAACGCAGACTGGGTGATCGCTTTCCAGAATACCTTCGGTCTGTCCGCAAGCATGACACAGACCTCACTGTCGCTTGCCATTTCAACACTCCACCCTGCTCTCATGCCTACATATCCGTCCTTGGCCTGCTGCATTGTTCCAGTGAAGCTCAACGCAAACTGGAGGAACAGCACCTCATCTTCCGACCAGGCACTTTACAGCCTTCCGGACTGAATATCGAGTTCAACAATTTTAGATCATGAACTCTCTCCTCCATCCCCACCCCCTTTCCGATCTCCCCCTTTTTTTCCAATAATTTATATAGATTTTTCTTTTCCCACCTATTTCCATTATTTTTAAATGTATTTCCATCCATTGTTTTATCTCTACCTTTTAGCCTATTTCGATCCTTTCCCTTCACCCCACCCCCACTAGGGCTTTCTACCCTTAATTAGCATATTCCTTAGATAATATCACCACCTTCAACACCTCTTTGTCCTTTTGTCTTTGACATCTTTTGGTTATCTCCACCTATCACTGGCCCGCTATCCAGCTCTACTTGTCCCACCCCCCCTTAAACCAGCTTATATTTCACTTCTTTTCTATTTTTATTTAGTTCTGTTGAAGAGTCATACGGAGTCGAAACATTAACTGTGTTCCTCTCCGCAGATGCTGCCAGACCTGCTGAGTTTTTCCAGGTATTTTTATTTTTGTTATGGTGATAGTGGTGTCTGGTGTGAGGTATGATTCCGTGAGGATGACTATGTCAAACTGGAGGAACAGCACCTCATCTTCCAATTAGGCACCTTACAGCCTTCTGCACTTAACATTGAGTTCAACACCTTCAGACTATGAACTCTCTCCTCCATCCTCACCCCCTTTTTTAATCCCCTTTTTCCTATGTTCATTTCTAATTGTTATCCACTTATTTTAATTCATTTATCTGCAGTTTTATCCCCTTTTTGCCTTCCCTAAAGGACATTAATGAACCAGATGGGTTTTTACAACAATTGACAACGATTTCATGGTCATCATCAGACTTTTAATTGCACATTTTTATTCAATTCAAATTCCACCATCTGCTGTGGCAGGATTCGAATCCGGGTCCCCAGAGCATTACCCCAGAGTCTCTGGATTACTAGTCCAGTGACAATACCACTCCGCCATCACCTCCCCCAATAACGCTCATTTGGAGAGCTGATGCAGACACTATGGGCCGAATGGCCTCCTTCTGTGCCGTTAAAATTCTGTGGTTGTGGTCTTGGGTTTTCTCCATGGACTTAATTCCAGAAGCTTCTATTTTATTTTTAATTCTAACATCTTCCACCATGCAGAGATAGGGCTCACTTTGCTGCTTTTTCTTGCTGGTTAGCAGGAAGAAGCCCAGGCTGGCAACCCCACTCTCCTCGCCTGAGCGTCCCCACAGCCAGGCCATCAGGTGGACATTGAGTGCACAGAGAGCCTGGCAGGATATTGTCTGGCCAGCAGGCTGCACACTCCTAGAAAGACCTGAGAGCCCCTGGCTGCAACAAATCTCCTTCTTCCCCCATTCGCTGACAAACAGGAAGCCAAGAGAGTGTCCATGCTAAAGCAGCAACAGTATTGTGGATGTTCCCCTTGGTGGTTGATATTAACAATGCAAACAAAAAAGTCGCTTGTTTCAAATACTTATAACAATGTGTGACCCTGGACACACGCACACGCACCCCAAACATTCACACATACCCCCAAACATGCACACACACACCCCCAAACACACACACACACACACCCCAAAACACACACACACACACACACCCCCAAACACACACACACACCCCCCCAAACACGCACACACACACCCAAACACGCACACACACACCCCCAAACCCCGGATGACTCCACTGCTAAAGCAGGGCACTCAGACAGACCAGCCACTGCTCCTTGGCCAAGGAGTTGATGATCCCCTCCCATTTCCCACCACAACATGATCACAACACGGGGGAGAGTATCTCTGGTACACACAGTTTATGGGTTGGTGATGCATACCAGAAGGCACATGTCATTGTTTGAACGGGGCTGAGAAGCAGATTAAACAGGCCTCAGGCACTGTCTCGACATTAGACCACTAACATTACCACAGACACGGCACTAATTCATCAACCAGGCCGTGTCATTACAGGCAGGGAGTGCTGGAGTCTCTCTGAATTTAGGGGTGAAAAAAAGATGGGGAACCTAAGAACCCTTTCTCCCTGCCCAGTTGCAGCTGGTGAGCAGAATAGGTATGGGGAGTGTAATGTGTCAGTCTCCCACTAACCCATCACATAGAAACAACAGGTCAAATGCATCATCACAATTTCTAGCCCTACTCTGTAAACTTGCAAATGGCAAAAGGCTTTTCTCAGCAGACAATGTCCCTTTAAATGTCTTTAGTGCTGAGCAGCTGTGAGGGAAAACAAAAGCCATTCCTAGCATTCCTCCCATCCACGGGGAAGGGTGAATGCAAGAGTGGGACAGTCATTGATTGTCTCAGTGAGGGTGTGCCTCATTCCTCTCCCCATAACACTAAACACTCACTGCACAAAACCCACTACAGTCTGTGCACCATGGACTGGTCAGACATGCAGAGCCTTCTGACCTCAAAGCCCAGCCTTGACAGTGCTGCTATAAGGAACTGATTCTCCACTTTGTCATGTGCAGTAAGAGTGACTCTGAAAAATACAAAGCACCCAAACACATCTTATCCAGTCAGAATTAGATAGCAGTTTTAATACAACCCTCTGCTCAAATGGGCCTGTGCAGTGGGAAAGAGTGCCTGTGGAGATTTACAGCATGCAGGATTTACTGCACCCTCCCTTGCTCTCACACATTTAATCATTTAAGAGACCAACTCAGCAGGCCTTGGCTTCAGAATTGTAATTTGAATGCTTCAAGCTGAGTTATAACACTCCCTGATTGATGATGTACATGTTTGATGACTGTAGTATTCCCATCCCCTCCCCCATACACATGATTAGATATTTAATTATTGTGTTAGCCTGCTGCAGACAATCTGGCTCCAGTTTTAACCCATCAGACCCTCCTATTTTGGTTCTCCCCAATTGGAAATGACCTATACAGGTGACGTCCATGTCTGATATCAATCATCAAGAGCCTCACTGACCTGTGACCTTACAACCTGGATGAGATCCCAGCTCAGCAGCCTAATGTCTTCATTTAGAGTCTGTATAATTGTATTTGTGTTCCATATTGCTGTTTGATTGGTCAGTGCTCATCATGTGGTATTATCAGTCACATGGTCAGGGACAAATTAAATTCAGCAAAAAATATTCCACAATAAACACAGAACTCTCGCACCAAAAAATGAACTTTTGAAGAGGGAAAAATGAAACTTCCCCTTCAGTTGATGGGCCTTTTTGTCCACAGGCCTCAGGTACATTGGCACTTAACTCATGTCGAGGGGCTCATCCACTGAGGTCCACACCACTTTATTGGATGTTGTTCATGAACAACACCAAAGGAGAGTAACAAGGATCTCAAGAATGTTCGTGGAACTGAGTCCAACTCTGAAAAGCCCCATTTTATATTCAACAAATCTTCAGTATAACATGTCAGCTAGGCTGCCTCCCATCACCAATCAACAACCACCTGATGGTGGGCATCCAACTAAATGTGGAGCAGAACAAAACAACTCAAAACACTCCACCCAGCTACACAACTACATAGGGTGCAAAGCTCCCTCTACACCATCCCATTAAACACTGCCCGGGCAGGTACAGCACAGGGGTAGATACTGAATAAAGCTCCCTCTACACTGTCCCATCAAACATACCCAGGACAGGTACAGCACAGGGTTAGATACAGAGTAAAGCTCCCTCTACACTGTCCCATCAAACACTCCCAGGGCAGGTACAGCACAGGGTTAGATACAGAGTAAAGCTCCCTCTACACTGTCCCATCAAACACACCCAGGACAGGTACAGCACAGTGTTAGATACAGAGTAAAGCTCCCTCTACACTGTCCTCATCAAACACTCCCAGGACAGGTGCAGCACAGGGTTAGGTACAGAATAAAGCTCTCTCTTCACTTTAACAATGTGCATGAGCTCCAACCTCAAACACACCCTGCCCCAGTTGTCAGCCTGAATGTGAAGAGCCTGTCCGTGCAGTATTAGAGATTGTGTGAGCTATTGTGGGTTTGAGTTAAGACTGCCCCAGTACTGATATCATTGGCGCCTGAGAGCTGGGCTGAGAAAGGGATCTTTGATCTCACTTTTATAGGCAGGTTTAAGGTTGGCCTATCAGTACATTAGCCAGCTGGGCTTCATTGCTCTACCAGATAAAACTAGAGAACTATTAATATTAACAGGATATGAACAGGCACTTCAATCCTGTTTGGGGAATATTATCTGCCATTTGCTGTCAGATAGACCCATATACAGTCTCATCGTTCTCAGTTTTCCGCTTGTTCCTGTGTTACACTAAACAAACACATTGAGCTGAGGCACTATAGAACGTGAGGCTTCAGGAGCAAAGCACATGTCAAACCCTGTACACAGGCAGAAAGAATGGAAGAATGTGAAAATTGTTCCATCAGTTTGTTCACATGTGTCTCTGACCCAGAATAACTGCAGGCTGGCAGCTGCCTAGCCCAGGAATAGTAATATTGGGAAGTGGGCAAGAGAGTCTGGCAGTGTTTGTGGGCAAGATCCCACACCCAGTTACAACAGGGCACACGGACTCTCCCTAACTTTGCAAAGCAAGATCCCACACCCAGTTGCAACAGGACACAGACTCTCCTTGACTTTACAAAGCAAGATCCCACACCCAGTTACAACAGGACACAGACTCTCCTTGACCTTACAAAGCAAGATCCCACACCCAGTTACAACAGGGCACACGGACTCTCCCTGACTTTGCAAAGCAAGATCCCACACCCAGTTACAACAGGGCACACGGACACTCCTTGACTTTACAAAGCAAGATCCCACACCCAGCATCAAATGGGTCCGGTTTCTCTAAGCCAGGGGAGTGACGGTGAAAGCTCCGGCCACACAGAGCCGGTGGACCTCGCCCTCCCGATCTGTCGGCAGTGCCCCGGACAAAGCTCGATCTGCGGGAGCCCGGACCCGGTGCCCTCGCCTCTTACCCGGTGCTCTGGCTGCTGGTGGCCGATCGCACTCTCACTCGTCCCGGGGCTGCTCTGAAACTGACTCGGGGAAACTCAGCGAAATGACAAAGAACGAGCAAACCCGCCCTCACTGAAGGAAACCACTCCCAGCGTGAGCAACAGGGCAGTGCTATAGTGAGAGAGCCGATCCCCGAGACACCTAGTGGGCGCAGAGAGAGAGAAAGGAGCGGAGTCTCATACTAATGTTACTGTAACCCAGAGACCGGGACTAATACTCCAGAGACTGCAATTAAATCCCACCTTTATATTCAATTAATCCGGAACAACAAAACTAGTCTCAGTAATGGTGACCATGAAACTATTGTCGATTGTCATAAAAACCTATCTGCTTCACTAATGTCCTTTAGGGAAGGAAATCTGCTGTCCTTACCTGGTCTGGCCTACATTTGACTCCAGACCCACAGCAATGTGGTTGACTCTGAAATAATCTCAGGAGCCACTCGTCGTATCCAACTGTTCCAGAAAAGTCAATAAGGAATGAAACCGGACCGACCACCCAGCATCGACCTCGGCACCAGAAACAACAACAACGGCAATCTCAGCCCTGTCGACCCTGCAAAGTCCCCCTTACTAACATCTGGGGTCTAGTGGCAAAATAGGCAGAGCTATCTCACAGACTAGTCAAGCAACAGTCTGACATAGTCATCCTCACAGAATCATACCTTACAGATAATGTCCCAGACACCACCATCACCATCCCTGGATATGTCCTATTTTACTAGAGGTGCTGGCACAGTGGTATACAGTCAGGAGGGAGGAAGGCTTGCATTTGTAAAGTGCTTTTCACAAGTCTCAGACATTTCAAAGCATTTACAGCTATTTTTGAAGTGTAGTCACTGTTCCAGGAAACGCAGCAGCTCATTTGCACACAGCAATCTCCCACAAACAGCAAAGTGATCACCTGTTTTCGGTGATGTTGATGGAGGGACATTGGCCAGGACACCAGGGAGAACTCCCCTGCTCTCCTTCAAGGGCACAGAATGTACTCAATGTCCATCACCAAGACTGGTTCAGTCGCACATCTACTAACCGAGCTGGCCGAGTCCTGAAGGACGTTTCTGCCAGATTGGGCCTGTGGCAGGTGGTGAGATATATTAATGGCCTCGACGTTGATGTGCAGGGCACAATTTCAAAATTTGCAGATGACACACAACTTGTAAGCATTGTGAACTGTGAGGGGGATTGTGTCGAACTTCAGAGGGACATAGACAAGTTAATGGAATGGCTGGACATGTGGCAGATGAAGCTCAATGCAGAGAAATGTGAAATGATACATTTTACTGGAAGAACATGGAGAGACAATATAAAATAAAGGTACAACTCTGAAGGGGGAGCAGACGCAGAGAGACCTGGGTGTATATGTGCCTAAATCATTGAAGGTGGCAGGACAGGTGGAAAGAGCAGTTAATAAAGTGTACAGTATCCTGGGCTTTATTAATAGGAGCATAGAGTACAAGAGCAGGGAGGTTATGCTGAATTTATATAAGACACTAGTATGACCACAGCTGGAGTATTGTGTCCAGTTCTGGGCGTCACACTTAAAGAGCAATGTGAAGGCATCAGCGAGGGTACAGAAAGATCCATGAGAAAGGTTCCAGGGATGAAGAGTTTCAGTTACGAAGATAGATTGGAGAAGTTAGGACTGTTTTCCTTAAAGAAAAGAGGGTTGAGAAGAGATTTGATAGAGGTATTCAAAAGCATGAGGGGTCTGCACAGAGTAGATAGGGAGAAACTGTTCCCATTTGTGAAAGGATTGAGAATGAGAGGACACAGATTTAAAGTAAATGAAGCAGAAGTGGTATGAGGAGAAACCTGTTCACACAGCGAGTGGTTAAGGTTTTGAATGCACTGCCTGAGTGTAGTGGAGGCAGGTTCCATTGAATCATTTGAAAAGGGAATCAGACTGTTGTCTAAAAAGAAAGAATGTGCAGGGTTACAGGGAGAAGGCAGGGAAATGGAACCAGGTGAGTTGCTCATTCGGAGAGTCAGTGCAGACAGGATGGGCTGAATGGCCTCCTTCTGCAACATAACAATTCTGAGATTCTGAGAACACCAACTGTCACAGATACATCTGTACGCAGTCTATATTCAGATAATTAAAACTTGTATCATCAGCTAATGGAAACAGCCTCTCTGTCTACTTTATCTAAACAGCACCTCAAACACTGCAGCAAGCCTTCAGTAGTGCACCAGAATGTCAGCCTTCATTTTTGTGCTCAACTCCTGGAGTAGGACTGGAATCCCAAACCTTGTGGCTTCAAGGCCAGTTTGGCACCAGAGCCACAGGTGGCACCATTAAAAAATGACAGAGCAAGAGAGAAATGGGAGTGAGGGAAACAAAAAACTGGAGAAATGAGGAAAAAAGTAAAAGTCAACAAACAGAGACAGAGAAACAAAAACAGAATTACCTGGAAAAACTCAGCAGGTCTGGCAGCATCGGCGGAGAAGAAAAGAGTTGACGTTTCGAGTCCTCATGACCCTTCAGCAGAACTGAATATAGTTAGGAGAGGGGTGAAATATAAGCTGGTTTAAGGTGGTGGTGGGGGTGGGGGGAGAGAAGTTGGGGGAGGGGTGGGTGGTTGTAGAGACAAGCAAGCAGTGATAGGAGCAGATAATCAAAAGACGTCACAGACAAAAGGAACAAAGAGGTGTTGAAGGTGGTGATATTATCTAAGAAAATGTGCTAATTAAGAATGGATGGCAGGACACTTAAGGTACAGCTCTAGTGGGGGTGGGGTGGAAAGACTGACAAGGTATTACAGTTATAGATTTAAAAATAATGGAAATAGGTGAGAAAAGAAAAATCTATATAAATTATTGAAAAAAACAAAAGGGAGGGGGAAGAAACGGGGTGGGGATGGGGGGAGGGAGTTTAAGATCTAAAGTTGTTGAATTCAATATTCAGCCCGGAAGGCTGTAAAGTGCTTAGTCGGAAGATGAGGTGCTGTTCCTCCAGTTTGCGTTGGGCTTCACTGGGACAATGCAGCAAGCCAAGGACAGACATGTGTGCAAGAGAGCAGGGTGGAGTGTTAAAATGGCAAGCGACAGGGAGGTTTGGGTCTTTCTTGCGGACAGACCGCAGGTGTTCTGCAAAGCGGTCGCCCAGTTTGCGTTTGGTCTCTCCAATGTAGAGGAGACCGCATTGGGAGCAACGAATGCAGTAGACTAAGTTAGGGGAAATGCAAGTGAAATGCTGCTTCACTTGAAAGGAGTGTTTGGGCCCTTGGACGGTGAGGAGAGAGGAAGTGAAGGGGCAGGTGTTGCATCTTCTGCATGGGCTTGGGGTGGTGCCATAGGTGGGGGTTGAGGAGTAGGGGGTGATGGAGGAGTGGACCAGGGTGTCCCGGAGGGAACGATCCCTACGGAATGCCGCCATGGGGGGTGAAGGGAAGATGTGTTTGGTGGTGGCATCATGCTGGAGTTGGCGGAAATGGCGGAGAATGATCCTTTGAATGCGGAGACTGGTGGGGTGGTAAGTGAGGACAAAGGGGGCCCTATCATGTTTCTGGGAGGGAGGAGAAGGCGTGAGGGCGGATGCGCAGGAGATGGGCCGGACGCGGTTGAGGGCCCTGTCAACGACCGTGGGTGGAAAACCTCGGTTAAGGAAGAAGGAGGACATGTCAGAGGAACTGTTTTTGAAGGTAGCATCATCAGAACAGATGTGACGGAGGTGAAGGAACTGAGAGAATGGGATGGAGTCCTTA
Organism: Cetorhinus maximus; assembly: GCF_964194155.1. Lineage (NCBI taxonomy): Eukaryota > Metazoa > Chordata > Chondrichthyes > Lamniformes > Cetorhinidae > Cetorhinus > Cetorhinus maximus. Next base: position 67,496,786 of record NC_135887.1, read on the forward strand.
CAGGAAGCGGGGTGTGAGGAGCTGTAGTCGAGGTAGCTGTGGGAGTCGGTAGGCTTGTAATGGATATTGGTGGACAGTCTATCATCAGAAATTGAGACAGAGAGGTCAAGGAAGGGAAGGGAAGTGTCAGAGATGGACCATGTGAAAATGATGGAGGGGTGGAGATTGGAAGCAAAATTAATACATTTTTTCAGGTCCAGACGAGAGCATGAAGCCGCACCGAAGTAATCATCGATGTACCAGGGAAAGAGTTGTGGGAGGGGGCCGGAGTAGGACTGGAACAAGGAATGTTCCACATACCCCATAAAGAGACAGGCATAGCTGGGGCCCATGTGGGCACCCATAGCCACACCTTTTATTTGGAGGAAGTGAGAGGAGTTAAAGGAGAAATTGTTCAGTGTGAGAAGGTCCAACCCCAACATTGTCATCAAACCCGCTGACAAGGGTGGTGCTGTTGTTGTCTGGCACACTGACCTCTACCTCGTGGAGGCTGAGCGTCAACTCACAGACACTTCCTCCTACCTCTCCTTGGACCATGACCCCACCACTGAGCATCAAGCCATTGTTTCCAGGACTGTCACTGACCTCATCTCCTCTGGAGATCTTCCTCACCCAACCTCGGATGGCCCGCTTCTACCTCCTACCCAAAATCCACAAACAGAACTATCCCGGCAGACCGATCGTGTCAGCCTGTTCCTGCCCCACGGAACTCATTTCTCGTTATCTTGACTCCCTTCTCTCTCCCCTTGTCCAGTCCCTTCCCACCTACATCCGTGATTCCTCTGACACCTTACGTCACATCAACAATTTCCAGTTCCCTGGCCTCAACCGCTTCCTCTTCACCATAGATGTCCAATCCCTCTACACCTCCATCCCCCACTAGGATGGTCTGAGGGACCTTAGCTTCTTCCTTGAACAGAGGCCCAAACAATCCCCATCCACCACTACTCTCCTCCGTCTGGCTGAACTTGTTCTCATACTGAACAATTTCTCCTTTAACTCCTCTCACTTCCTCCAAATAAAAGGTGTGGCTATGGCTACCCACATGGGCCCCAGCTATGCCTGTCTCTTTATGGGGTATGTGGAACATTCCTCGTTCCAGTCCTACTCCGGCCCCCTCCCACAACTATTTCTCCGGTACATCGATGATTACTTCGGTGCGGCTTCATGCTCTCGTCTGGACCTGGAAAAATGTATTAATTTTGCTTCCAATCTCCACCCCTCCATCATTTTCACATGGTCCATCTCTGACACTTCCCTTCCCTTCCTTGACCTCTCTGTCTCAATTTCTGATGATAGACTGTCCACCAATATCCATTACAAGCCTACCGACTCCCACAGCTACCTCGACTACAGCTCCTCACACCCCGCTTCCTGTAAGGACTCCATCCCATTCTCTCAGTTCCTTCACCTCCGTCGCATCTGTTCTGATGACGCTACCTTCGAAAACAGTTCCTCTGACATGCCCTCCTTCTTCCTTAACCGAGGTTTTCCACCCACGGTCGTTGACAGGGCCCTCAACCGTGTCCGGCCCATCTCCCGCGCATCCGCCCTCATGCCTTCTCCTCCCTCCCAGAAACATGATAGGGTCCCCCTTGTCCTCACTTACCACCCCACCAGTCTCCGCATTCAAAGGATCATCCTCCGCCATTTCCGCCAACTCCAGCATGATGCCACCACCAAACACATCTTCCCTTCACCCCCCCGGCGGCATTCCGTAGGGATCGTTCCCTCCGGGACACCCTGGTCCACTCCTCCATCACCCCCTACTCCTCAACCCCCACCTATGGCACCACCCCATGCCCACGCAGAAGATGCAACACCTGCCCCTTCACTTCCTCTCTCCTCACCGTCCAAGGGCCCAAACACTCCTTTCAAGTGAAGCAGCATTTCACTTGCATTTCCCCTAACTTAGTCTACTGCATTCGTTGCTCCCAATGCGGTCTCCTCTACATTGGAGAGACCAAACGCAAACTGGGCGACCGCTTTGCAGAACACCTGCGGTCTGTCCGCACGAAACACCCAAACCTCCCTGTCGCTTGCCATTTTAACACTCCACCCTGCTCTCTTGCCCACATGTCTGTCCTTGGCTTGCTGCATTGTTCCACTGAAGCCCAACGCAAACTGGAGGAACAGCACCTCATCTTCCGACTAGGCACTTTACAGCCTTCCGGGCTGAATATTGAATTCAACAACTTTAGATCTTAAACTCCCTCCACCCATCCCCACCCCGTTTCTTCCCCCTCCCTTTTGTTTTTTTCAATAATTTATATAGATTTTTCTTTTCTCACCTATTTCCATTATTTTTAAATCTATAACTGTAATACCTTGTCAGTCTTTCCACCCCACCCCCACTAGAGCTGTACCTTGAGTGTCCTGCCATCCATTCTTAATTAGCACATTTTCTTAGATAATATCACCACCTTCAACACCGCTTTGTTCCTTTTGTCTGTGATGTCTTTTGATTATCTGCTCCTATCACTGCTTGCTTGTCTCTACAACACCCCCCCCGCCTCCCAACTTCTCTCCCCCCACCCCCACCACCACCTTAAACCAGCTTATACTTCACCCCTCTCCTAACTATACTCAGTTCTGCTGAAGGGTCATGAGGACTCGAAACGTCAACTCTTATCTTCTCCGCCGATACTGCCAGACCTGCTGAGTTTTTCCAGGTAATTCTGTTTTTGTTTTGGATTTCCAGCATCCACAGTAGTTTTTTGTTGAGACAGAGAAAAATGAGATTAAAAAAAGTGAGAGAAAAGTGTGAGAAAATGACACAGAAAGAGATGGAGAAAGGCAGAACAAGACAAAAACGAGAGAAAGAAGAGAGGGACAAATGAAAGAATGAGATGGAGAGAGACAGAAAGAGGAAGAAAGCTGAAACAATGAAGAGACTGAGAAAGAGGCAGTGAAGAAGATAGAAATGTCACTCAGGATGCTGGTGTGGGAGTGAGTCTCAGGGTAGGAATTGGCCTGTTTGCCAAACATGAGCCCTGAGGTGAACCAGTGAAGTGGAAGCCTTTGGCCTGGATGTCTCAAGTGCAGTGAGTTGCCAGGGATGCCATTTGTCTTGCAGAATTCCTAGGAATAGGTTTGGTTTAGCAGCTGCTATACTTTATGAGACAAAGTCACAAAAGACTACCTCGCTAATATGGTTACCTTAAACCAACAACGTCTGTACGGGCTCAGCCACATGGACAACGACCAAGTACCCAAAGAACTTTTATATGGTGATGTGGCCACTGGAGCACGACCTCCTGGACATCCATATCTCTGCTGCAAGGACACCGGCAAGCAAGATATGAAGTGGTCTGACATTGGTGCAGACGACTGGGAGACAGTCGCTGACGGCCATGATCACCTGGAGGCTGACTATTTGTAAGGGCTTTGGAAGAGGAGAGGAGAAATGAAAAGCTCAGCTGGCTGGGAGGAGGCCCAGAGAAAACAGAGGCCAGTGAATCGTGCAGCTTCTCAGCTCACTGTCTTCCTCTGCAGCAGAGACAGCCATGTCAGGGTGTCTTCCTCTGCAGCAGAGACAGCCATGTCAGAGTGTCTTCCTCTGCAGCAGAGACAGCCATGTCAGGGTGTCTTCCTCTGCAGCAGAGACAGCCATGTCAGAGTGTCTTCCTCTGCAGCAGAGACAGCCATGTCAGGGTGGGGCTCCTGAGACACCCCAGACGATGTTTAACACAGTTAACCACCACAGCGTAAATCATCTCACAAGATGGAAGACTGCCAAAGAGAATTCATTATCCAAGCTTTCTCACCCATTAATTTGCAAATTTGTTTTCTCTGAAAGATAAAGACAATTGGATGAGCTGAGAGAGGAAATGAAGGTAAAGTGAAAAGGAATGACAGCTCAGACAGTATGTGATTCTGCTCCATTCACAGTTCCATGTGTCACATATATACACCTGTCAGATATATACTGTTAGGCGTTAGAGAATTATTCCAGGCTCTCATTCATCACCTAGGAATTTTGACTGTTATTTCCCAGTGTATAGAATCACTTGGTGATTTTCTGTGGAAACATTAGTTAAAGGATTGCAGGAGATGAGAAGGACACAAGTGCAACCCATTACATTTACAGCAGGAAACAGAACTTTTTAAAAATTCTTTTCACGGGATGTGGGCTTCGCTGGTTTGGTCAGCAGTTTTAGTGCCCATCCCTAATTGCCCTTGAGAAGGTGGTGTTGAGCTGCCTTCTTGAACCGCTGCAGTCCATGTGGTGTAGGTACACCCACAGTGCTGTTAGGAAGGGAGTTCCAGGATTTTGACCCAGCGACAGTGAAGGAACGGCGATATATTTCCAAGTCAGGATGGTGAGTGACTTGGAGGGGAACTTCCAGGTGGTGGTGTTCCCATCTATCTGCTGCCCTTATCCTTCTAGATGGTAGTGGTCGTGGGTTTGGAAGGTGCTGTCTAAGAAGCCTTGGTGAATTCCTGCAGTGCATCTTGTAGATGGTACACACTGCTGCTACTGTGTGTCAGTGGTGGAGGGAGTGAATGTTTGTGGATGTGGTGTCAATCAAGCGGGCTGCTTTGTCCTGGACGGTGTCAAGCTTCGAGTGTTGTGGGAGCTGCACTCATCCAGACAAGTGGAAAGTATTCCATCACACTCCTGACTTGTGCCTTGTAGATGGTGAACGTGCTTGAGGAGTCAGGAGGTGAGTTCCTTGCCACAGAATTTCCAGCCTCTGACCTGCTGTTGTAGCCACAGTATTTATATGACTAGCCCAATTCAGTTTCTGGTTAATGGTACTCCTCAGGATGTTGATAGTGGGGTATTCAGTAATGGTACTGCCATTGAACATCAAGGGGCGATGGTTGGATTCTCTTTTGTTGGAGATGGTCATTGCCTGATACTTGTGTGGCATGAATGTTACTTGCCACTTGTCAGCCCAAGCCTGGATATTATTCAGGATATGCTGCATTTGGACATGGACTGTTTCAGTATCTGAGGAGTCGCGAATGGTGCTGAACATTGTGCAATCATCAGCGAACATCCCCACTTCTGACCTTATGATGGAAGGAAGGTCATTGATGAAGCAGTGGAAGGTGATTGGGCCGAGGACACTACCCTGAGGAACTCCTGCAGTGATGTCCTGGATCTGAGATGACTGACCTCCAATAACCACAATCTTCTTCCTTTCTGTTCACTATGACTCCAACAGCAGAGAGTTTTCCCCCCGATTCCAGTTTTGCTAGGGCTTCCTGATGCCACACTCGATCAGATACTGCCTTGATACCAAGGGCAGTCACTCTCACCTCACCTCTTGAGTTCAGCTCTTTTGTCCATGTTTGGTCCAAGGCTGTAATGGTCAAGAGCAGAGTGACCCTGGCAGAACCCAAACGGAGAGTCAGTGTGCAGGTTATTGCTGAGTAAGTGCTGCTTGATAACACTGTTGATGGCCCCTTCCATCACTTTACTAATGATCGAGAGTAGACAGATGGGCTGGTAGTTGGCCAGGTTGGATTTGTCCTGCTTTTTGTGGACAGGACATACCTGGGCAATTTTCCAGATTGCTGGGTAAATGCCAGTGTTGTTGCTGTTTGAAATAATATATATCAGAGAAGTTGTTGCTCTCAATATTTGCCTTTGGGAGAGGAATAGAACCAGAGAAAGAACTTTCTTTGTCCAGTGAGCTGGACAACAGAAGATCATTTAGATGAGAAATGTGTGGTTCGAGAATGTGTGTTCTATGATCGAGTCAGGCTGGAATGCAGAGGGTGTGGGAGGGGGATGCAGAGAATTATTAAAGCCTCAGCAGAAATTTAAACACAAATAATGCGAGGAGCAGTATTGTCGTGGATGGTTTATCATTCCTTCATTCTGACATACTTCATTCCGACATCCCATTGGTCCCCTCAGAAATGTCCTGAGTTAGGGAAATAATTCAGCACAAAGCTAAATATTATCACACAAAAAGAGGAGGGGGGGAAATGGGAAAGTGAGGGAGGGGAGGAGAGAGGGAAGGGAGGGATTGAAAGGGTAGAAGATAAAGAGGGAAGGGAAGGGATGGTGAATGAATGGAGAGGGGAGGGAAGAGGAAGAGGGGGAATGGGGAAGGGAGGGAGAAGAAAGAGTAGGAAAAGCCTGAGAAGTGATGAAGTAGGAGAGAGGCAGGGAGGAAGGGAGAGGGAGAAAACAAAGAGGGGAGAGGAGGAGGAGAGGATGGAGGGTAAAACGGAGAAAATGTGGGAGGGAGTGAGGGAAGGAGGAAAGGGAAGAAGGAGATGCCCATAAAGCCAGAGTCTGAGTGGTGGAAGTTGTAGAGGCCGAGTGGAGGGGCAAGGCTGTGGAGGGATTCATTAATAAGGAATGGGACTTTGTATTGTGTGCAAAGTGATAGGAAGCTGGTGGACATGTTGCTGGGTGAATGGGGTTTAGTGTTGGACCAGATACAAGCCTGCTGGCTAACGGACATTTTGGACCTACCTCTTCTCAGTGTCTGTCCCAGCATAACACGGGCCATGCTGGACTTGGCAGGGCCTCAGTAGTTAGCTACACACAAGGAGGCAGATGAAGAGCATCCAGGCTGGGAGGCCCAGCCAACAGGTTCAGAAGCAGGAGGCTATCATATAAGTAGTCTGGGTGTTAAATCCAATAGTCATACTTGTTTTTTTTGCAAAAATATACTTTATTCATAAAATATCTTCAACCACATTCCAAACCATTTCAAAATCACCATTACAAAGGTACAATCAGGTTCAACTTTTACAACATGTATCACAAGGTGCATCAGTACAAACAATGAATATTACAATCATTTGCAGACATTCATTTTGGGCTGTACAGCCCGAGGGGCTCTAAACAGTTCCCAGCCCCTCGGTGCACTGTGGCAGAAAGGTCTTAGGCAGCGACCCTTCCCCATTGCGCCTTTGCGGCAGCTGCCCCAAGCTTTAGTGCGTCCCTCAGCACGTAGTCCTGGACTTTGGAATGTGCCAGTCTGCAACACTCGGTCAGGGACAACTCTTTGCGCTGGAAGACCAGCAAGTTTCGGGCAGACCAAAGAGTGTCTTTCACCGAGTTGATGATCCCCCAGCTGCAGTTGATATTTGTCTCGGTGTGTGTCCCTGGGAACAGCCCGTAGAGCACAGAGTCCTGTGTCACAGAACTGCTCGGGATGAACCTCGACAGAAACCACTGCATCTCTCTCCAGACCTTCTTTGCAACGGCACAATCCACAAGGAGGTGAACAACGGTCTCGTCCCCACCACAGCCACCTCAAGGGCAACGTGCCGAGGGGATGAGACTCCTGGCATGTAGGAAGGATCTGACGGGGAGGGCCTTTCTCACCACCAGCCAAGCTACGTCTTGGTTCTTGTTGGAAAGTTCTGGCGATGAGGCATTCTGCCAAATGACTTTGACAGTCTGCTCGGGGAACCATCCCACCGGATCCACCCTCTTCTTTTCCCTCAGACCCTCTAAGACGTTACGTGCCGACCACTGCCTGATGGACTTGTGGTCAAAGGTGTTTCTCTGCATAAATTTTTCCACGAGGGACAGGTGGTACAGCACGGTCCGACTACTTGGAGTGTTCCGCGGCAGCGTGGCCAGACCCTCCTTCGCAACACCGGGGACAGATAGAACCTCAGCACGTAGTGACACTTGGTGTTTGCGGACTGAGGGTCTACGCACCGCTTGATGCAGCCACACACAAAGGTGGCCATCAGTATGAGGGCGATGTTGGGCACGTTTTTTCCCCCTTTATCTAGAGGCTTGTACATCGCGTCCCTGCAGACACGATCCATTTTCGACCTCCAGATAAAGCGGAAGATGGCTCGGGTGATCGCCACCACGCAGGAGTGTGGAATGGGCCAGACCTGCGCCATGTACAGCAACAGCGAGAGTGCCTCACACCTGATGACCAGGTTCTTACCCGCAATGAAGAGGGAGCATTGTTCCCACATGCCCAGTTTCCTTTTCACCATAGACACTCGCTCCTTCCAGTTTCTAACGCATGTCCTGGTCCCTCCGAACCATATCCCCAGCACCTTCAGGCCATCAGCCCTGACGGTGAAGGGGACAAAGGATCGGTCAGCCCAGTTCCCGAAGAACATGGCCTCGCTCTTCCCATGATTTACCATGGCTCCCGAGGCCAGTTCAAACTGGTCGCAGATGTGGATCAGTCTGCGCACCGACAGCGGATCCGAGCAAAAGACGGCGACATCGTCCATGTACAAGGAGGCTTTGACCTGAGTGCCTCCACTGCCTGGGATTGTCACTCCTCTTATGCCTGGATCCTTCCTGATGGACTCAGCAAAGGGTTCTATGCAACACACGAAAAGAACAGGCGAGAGAGGACAGCCCTGACTGACTCCAGATTTAATCGGAAAGCTATCTGATTCCCACTGATTGATTGAGACTGCACTACTGATGTTAGTGTAGAGCAGTTGGATCCAATTTCGAATTCCCTCCCCAAACCCCATTTTGGAGAGCACATCCACCATGTAGGTGTGCGATATTCTGTCAAAGGCCTTCTCCTGATCCAGGCTGATGAGGCAGGTATCCACACCCCTGTCCTGTACATAAGCAATCGTATCCCTGAGCAGCGCGAGGCTGTCAGGAATCTTCCTGCCCGGCACAGTGCAGGTCTGGTCAGGGTGGATCACCAATTCCAGAGCGGATTTGACCCGATTGGTGATGACCTTGGACAGAATCTTATAGTCCACATTCAACAGTGAAATGGGTCGCCAATTTCTAATTTCCTCCCTTCCCCCCTTGTGCTTGTAGATGAGGGTGATAATGCCTTTCCTCATGGATTCTGACATACTGCCGGCCAGGAGCATACTCTCGTACACTTCTAGCAGGTCTGGGCCGATCCAGTCCCACAGAGCCGAATACAACTCCGTCGGCAAGCCGTCGCTTCCGGGAGTTTTATTCTTCTGGAAGGACTCAAGGGCCTTAGTCAGTTCGTCAGGAGTTAGCGGTTTGTCCAGGCTCTCCCGTGTACTGTCGTCTAAGACCTAAATCCAATAGTCATACTTTTTTTTTTGTAAAAATATACTTTATTCATAAAATATCTTCAATCACATTCCAAACCATTTCGAAAACAACATTACAAGGGTACAATCCAGGTTAAACTTTTACAAAATGTATCACCAGGTGCATCAGTACAAACAATATTACAATCATTTACAGCCTTTCATTTTGATCTGTACAGCCCGAGGGGCTCTAAACAGTTCCCAGTCTCTCGGTGCGCTGTGGTAGAAAGGTCTTAGACAGCGACCCTTCCCCATTGCGCCTTTGCGGCAGCTGCCCCAAGCTTTAGTGCGTCCCTCAGCACGTAGTCCTGGACTTTGGATTGTGCCAGTCCGCAACAATCGGTCGGGGACAACTCTTTGTGCTGGAAGACCAACAAGTTTCGGGCAGACCAAAGCGCGTCTTTCACCGAGTTGATGATCCTCCAGCTGCAGTTGATGTTTGTCTCGGTGTGTGTCCCTGGGAACAGCCCGTAGAGCACAGAGTCCTGTGTCACAGAACTGCTCGGGATGAACCTCGACAGCAACCACTGCATCTCTCTCCAGACTTTCTTTGCAAAGGCACAATCCACAAGGAGGTGAACAACGGTCTCTTCCCCAGCACAGCCACCTCGAGGGCAACGTGCAGAGGGGGTGAGCCTCCTGGCGTGTAGGAAGGATCTGACGGGGAGGGCCTTTCTCACCACCAGCCAAGCTACGTCTTGGTGCTTGTTGGAAAGTTCTGGCGATGAGGCATTCTGCCAAATGACTTTGACAGTCTGCTCGGGGAACCATCCCACAGGGTCCACCCTCTCCTTTTCCCTCAGGGCCTCTAGGACGTTACGTGCTGACCACTGCCTGATGGACTTGTGGTCAAAGGTGTTTTTCTGCATAAATTTTTCCACCAGGGACAGGTGGTACGGCACGGTCCAACTACTTGGAGCGTTCCGCGGCAGCGTGGCCAGACCCATCCTTCGCAACACCAGGGACAGGTAGAACCTCAGCACGTAGTGACACTTGGTGTTTGCGTACTGAGGGTCTACACACCGCTTGATGCAGCCACACACAAAGGTGGCCATCAGTATGAGGGCGATGTTGGGCACGTTTTTTCCCCCTTTATCTAGAGGCTTGTACATCGCGTCCCTGCGGACACGATCCATTTTCGACCTCCAGATAAAGCGGAAGATGGCTCGAGTGATCGCCATCGCGCAGGAGTCTGGAATGGGCCAGACCTGCGCCACGTACAGCAACAGCGAGAGTACCTCACACCTGATGACCAGGTTCTTACCCGCAATGGAGAGGGAGCGTCGCTCCCACATGCCCAGTTTCCTTTTCACCATAGCCACTCGCTCCTTCCAGTTTCTAACGCATGCCCCGGTCCCTCCGAACCATATCCCCAGCACCTTCAGGCCGTCAGCCCTGACAGTGAAGGGGACAAAGCAATAGTCATACAATGAGGGAAAAATGAGCCTGACACCAAGCTAGTACCTCAAGGCAGGTTTATTCCCAAGGTTGCATAATCCCCCCAACCCCTTCAGTTCCAGCTGTCCCCATTTATACTCTTGAGTAAACAGAGGTTCAAATTAACAAACTAACAATTTAACAAGTGGAGAAATTAAACAAATTAACAGGGGGAACAGTCCATCAAAGGGAGACTAACTAAAAACAAAATCACAAAGGAAGTTTACAAAAATTCAAATCAAATTGTGATTTTTGGGAGTCAATAATGCACCTCAGCCTCCACAGTGCCCACCAGTCGCAGAAGGCCTCAATCATACCGGCATGTGTGGAGCATTTTTCCTCACGTTTCGTAACTAATAAACTCATTCTTTCTTTGACTCAAGAAAGCCTTGTAAAATTGGCTCCTTTTAAAACATTAATACATTTGGACTGGGAAAAGGTATCCATGAGGGAAAGGATTGTTTTTAAATTAACCTTATTGCGACCAACTGAGGGGGTTGAATAAAGAAAGGGAACCAGTTCATCCCTCCTCACCTGGGAGCATAACAATTTGGAGTGCCTCATCTGGAATCATAAATTGGGGGAGCCTTGCCAGGGACTGGTGGTAATAAAGGACACCAGCCACAAATGTCCCCAGTTGTATTCTTTTGAATATAATGAATTAACAGAAAATAACAAAACAAATTAAAGGGACAGCCCCTTAAAGGGATACTGCAACATAAGACAAAATCACAAAGGAAACTTACAAAAATCAAATTAAAATGTGACTATGGGGATCAATAGTGCACCCTGCAGTACCCACCAATCATGGAAGGCCTCAATCATACCAGCGGATACCATGTGCTCCTTCTCCAGGGACACCAGGCCACGAATGTCCCTATTTATATTCTTTAGGAAGGACAATTAACACAAGTTAAAGGAAAATAAGTTAACACAAAATTAAACTAATTAACAAATCAAATGAAGGGATAGTCCCTTAAAGGGACACTAACCAAAACTAACTTACAAAGAAAACAAACTTTAAATCAAAATGTCATTTCCGGGGCTGATGATGCACCCCAGTCCCCATGGCGCCCACCAGTCACAGAAGGCCTCAAGCGTGCTGGTGGACACCACATGCTCCCTCTCAAGGGACACCCAGCCACAAATGTCCTCATTTATAGTCTTGAGTATAACAAATTAGGACAAGTTAAACAAATTGTCAAAACAAACAGGGGCACAATCCCTTAAAGAGACACTAACAATAAAACAAAATTACAAAGGAAACTTACAAAAGCAAATAACGATGTGATTTTTGAAGTTAATAATGCACTCCAGCTCCCATGGTGCCCACTGGTCACAGAAGGCCTCAAGCATGCCGGCAGACACTGCATGCTCCCTCTCCAGGGAGACCCGGCTGCCAAAGTCCCCATGTATTCTTGTTTGAGTATATCAAATTAACAAAAGCAGCTCATGTCCAAATGCAGCAAGATCTGGACAATATCCAGGCCTGGGCTGACAAGTGGCAAGTAATATTCACACCACACAAGTGTCAGGCAATGACCATCTCCAACAAGAGAGAATCTAACCATTGCCTCTTGATGTTCAATGGCATTAACATCACTGAATCCCCCACTATCAACATCCTGGGGGGTTACGATTGACCAGAAACTGAACTGGACTAGGCATATTGTCAAGAAGATATAATTCTCAATGTTATTGGAATTTATTGTAAAATACAGTAATAATGGGATGTGTCAATACATGCATGTGAGACTTAATTGAATTAGTCTGGGTGCTTTGATCTAAGAAGAGAGGTTAGGTTTGAAATGTTAATTAGGTAAACATGGGGAAGTTTAGAAACATAGGTGTCAAGGGAACATTTGCATTTTGAAATAAGCCAGACTAGATTGTTTTCAAAGGAGGGGTGAAATGTGTCACCTAGCCAGGTGAAGTTTAGAAAGTTTATTTTTCCCCCCAAAGATTACTGGTACAGCTTAGTGCTATGAGAGGGTTTTATTATCAGGGAGATAAAGTCCAAATACATAGTGAAACAATGGGTATTTGCATTCAAAGCCAGGGGAGGTGGGGGAAAGAGGGAAATATGTATAAAGGGCCAAAGGCTCAGTGTAAGGGTAGGCATTTTTAAGATCTTAAAATTGTGAAAAAGCCTTCAGCATCTGTGCCTCGAGCCACTGTCTCCAGGGACCAAAGTGAAGAGAAATAAAAACCCACTGAATTCTACTTGTATAGGGTATCATGTTTCTTTGCCTGGGTCTTTTAACAAAAGTTTAACTGGGAGTTATAAGTTATCATAGTAGGAATTTGTAGATCTGTGAATTTAAAATCATTTATTAATAAATGTTTAAATGTTTAAAAAAAACCTGTAAGACTTGGTGGCCTTATTGCTACTGAAATCAAGGCACAGATCTCAAAATTTATACAAGTTGAAAGTTAGTTGTGACAGTGGTTTCAAGTTCCCCTCAGATTTGATCAACTCAGCATTTACCATCTGCTTTGTCATAACATAAATACTGTGGCTACAAGAGCAAGTCAGAGGCTAGGAATCCTACAATGAGCAACAAACCTCCTAACTTCCCAAAGCCATTCTCCCACCTACGAGGCACAAAAGTGAGGAGTGTGAAGGAACACTCCCACCTACGAGGCACAAAAAAGTGAGGAGTGTGAAGGAACACTCCCACCTACGAGGCACAAAAAAGTGAGGAGTGTGAAGGAACACTCCCACCTACGAGGCATAAAAAAGTGAGGAGTGTGAAGGAACACTCCCACCTACGAGGCACAAAAAAGTGAGGAGTGTGAAGGAATACTCCCACCTACGAGGCATAAAAAAGTGAGGAGTGTGAAGGAACACTCCCACCTACGAGGCACAAAAAAGTGAGGAGTGTGAAGGAACACTCCCACCTACGAGGCACAAAAGTGAGGAGTGTGAAGGAACACTCCCACCTACGAGGCACAAAAGTGAGGAGTGTGAAGGAACACTCCCACCTACGAGGCACAAAAAAGTGAGGAGTGTGAAGGAACACTCCCACCTACGAGGCACAAAAAAGTGAGGAGTGTGAAGGAACACTCCCACCTACGAGGCACAAAAAAGTGAGGAGTGTGAAGGAATACTCCCCACTTGCCTGGATGAGTGCAACTCCAACAACACAAAGCTTGACACCATCCAGGACAAAGCAGCCCACTTCAATTCACTCCCTCCACTACACAGTAGCAGCAGTGTGTGCCACCTACAAGATGCACAGCAGGAATTCACCAAGGCTCCTTAGGCAGCATCTTCCAAACCCACAACCACTACCATCTAGAAGGACAAGGGCTGCAGATACATGGGAACACCACCACCTGGAAGTTCCCCTCCAAGCCTCTCATCATCCTAGCTTGGAAATAGAGAAACATAGAAAATAGGAGCAAGAGAAGGCCATTCAGCCCATCAAGCCTGCTCCACCATCCATTATCATCCAACTCAATAGCCTGCTCCCACTTTCTCCCCATATCCTTTGATCCATTTCACCCCAAGAGCTATATCTAACTCCTTGAAAACATACAATGTTTTGGCCTCAACTACTTTCTGTGGTAGTAAATTCCACAGGTTCCATAGATCACTGTTCCTTCACTATCACTGGGTCAAAACCCTGAACTCCCTCCTGAAAAGCACTGTGGGTATACCTATACCACATGAACTGCAGTGGTTCAAGGCAGCACCACAACCTTCTCAAGGGCAACTAGGTATGGCCATTAAATGCTGGTCCAGCCAGCAGAGCCCACATCTCAAATGAATAAAAAGAACTCAAGGGGGTCAGACTAACAAAAGATCAAATGGACAAGTTAAAGGAGCAGCCCTTAAAGGGATACTGCAACAAAAGACAAAATCTCAAAGGAAACTTACAGTAATCAAATTAAAATATGATTAAAAGGGCCTATAAAGCACCCCAGTCCCTACAGTGCCCATCAAGCACAGAAAGCCTCAACAGTGCCAGCAGACACCACATGCTCCCTCTGCAGGGTCACCCAACTGCCTATGTCCTCATTTATAACTTAGTACAGCACAAACTAAATTAACAAAATCAAGGATAAATTAAAAGGCAGCCCCTTAAAGGGAAACTGCAAAATAAAGGATTAAATTTAAAGGAAACTTACAAAGATTAAATCAAAATGTAATTAAAGGGGTCTTTATAAAACACCCCAGTCCCTGCAGTGCTCACCAAGCACAAGCCACCTCAACAGTGCCAGTAGACACCATATACTCCAACTCCAGGTACAGCTAGCTGGGAATGTTCTCATTTATAGGTGTACCAATACCCATCACCTATTTAACATTGTAGTTGCTTTAACAATGTAATTTCCATTAAACCTTTACAATGTAATTGTCATTTAACAAAGTGATTGCCATTGGACTTTAACAACATAATTAATAAGACATTGACACTGCATACCTCGGGCCACACTTTACAGCCATTCAGAGGGCTGGCAGCTCACTAGCCTCAGCAGTACCCTGAGAGTGGTGCCCACTGCAGGGCTGAATGTGAAAGAAGAGGCACTCTCCCAACCCAGTAAGTGGGGTCTGGCAGGCCCTGGCCAGGGGGAGGTTGGTGAGGGTGGTTGGTGATGATCCTGCAGGACCGGCCATTGCTGCCAAGGGGCTTCTCCCTGGGCCAATGAGTGCCCAAAGAGGAGGGCCCACCCCCCACTACCCAAGCCCGCTGGGAGAATTCCAGACCTTTTTCCCACTTGGCAGAGGGCCAGCCCACTGCTGGTAAAATGCCAGTAGAAACAGGCAGAGGCCCTTCATTGACCACTTGAGCAGCTCAATTGACCCCTGGACAGGAGGACCACGCACCACCTACCCGTGGCTGGCAAAATGGCATGACGGCAGCAAAATGATGGGCACCCCACCTTACAGGGCCCCCTGCCACTCAGCCCGCTCCCCCCCCCCCCCCCACACACACACCCAGGTAGCTAGCAAAATTCAGTGTTAGATTGATTCTCTGTGGTTTTGGATTCGGCCACAAATGGAAACAATTTGTCTTCATTCACCCTTTCAAAGCCCCTCAGAATTTTGAGACTGCTATCAGGATTTCACATAGACTTCTCTTTGCCAGGAGAAAGATTCTTAGCCCAATTCTCTCCACAGGACAATAGACCTTCTAGATAAGTGACAGCTTTACCTATTGTGAAACAACCCCATTTGATCAGTTTTTGCCCAAATTTTCCCTTTGGACTGATGAGAGAGAGAGAGGAGTGCTGGAATTCGGAGATTCTGATCAAACCATTTAAAATAATAGAATAGATTCCAAGAGGCTGGGCTGGAGCATCAAGAACAAGCAGGAAGGATCTGAAGCCACTGGGGAGTGAAAACAGACTATACACACAGCAGAGGGTAAATCTGTACGCATTCTCCTCAAAAGATGCTCGTTCAATTGGAGCTTTCAAAGTCTGAGATCTAGATTTTCATTCAGTCAGAGTATCAGGGAAAATGGAGCTGAAGTAGATAAATGGAGTTATGACATTGATCAACAGTGATCTAACCGAGTAGTGGTGCAGGCTTGAGGGGCTGAATGGCCTCCTCCTGTTCCTATGCTCTGCAGCTCTTGCGACAAAGATACAACAGTTGATCAGGAGATGCCCCCTCCTCCACCCAGTGAGAACTCCTGGTGATACAATCGAAGCATTATTTGTTCACTTATCGGATTGATCCAGTAGCTAGGACAGGCTCAAAATGAAAGCCTGAGTGATAAAGAAACAATTGTTGTTTGGTTACTAAATTAGCTGATGAAGAGGTCTCCTCCCCCAACACTCCAGCACTACCTTGTTCTGCTCCTTCTCTGTTTCCCACTAAAACAAACTCTCTCCTTACACGAGACATCCCTGCTACTCACCACTACAGACAAACAATGAGTATCTGTCAGCAAGTGGAATACAAGGTTCCCTCTTCAGAAAATCACAATGATGGTTTTTATTGGTATTTTAGTCGTCCCGCATTCGTGGAAATTGTATTGTTAATGGATAAAGAGATTAAGAGACAGGGATTAGAGTTGGAGAGATAGAGAGATTGAGGCAAACAGAACCAGAAAGATTGAGAGAGAGAGAGAGAGAGGCAAGCAGAGAGAGATAGAAAAAAATGACTGAGAATCACGACAACAAATTGCTTTTATAAAGCACCTTAACATCATAAAACTCCCCAAAGTGCTTCACTTGACCGTCAGCAAATAAAATTTAACACAGAGCCACATACAGAGATATTAGGATGAGTGACGAATAGCTTGGTCAATGAGACAGGTTTTAAGGTGGGTCTTCAATGAGGTGAGAGGCAGAAAGGTAGAGAAATTTAGGGAGGAAATTCCAAAGAATAGGACCCTGACAGCACAATTTCCAATGGTGAAACAATGAAAATCAAAGATGTGCAAAAGGCCAAAATTGGTGGAAGGCAGAGATCTTGGAAGATTGTTGGGTTGGTGGGCTGATCGGGGAGTGGGACTTGATACGAGTGAAGATACAGGTAGCAGAGTTTTGGATGAGGTCAAGTGTACTAAGGGTGCAAAGTGGGAGGCTGATATAGACAACTAAATAGAGAAACAGAGAGATAGAGAGACAAATAAAGAGAGAGACACAGAGAGAGAGAGAGAGAGTCAGAGACAAACAGAGGGAGAGAGAGACCCACAGAAACAGCAAGATAGAAAGCCAAACAGGGAGAGACAGAGACAAACAGAGGGAGAAACAAGCAGGCAGAGATAAAGAAACTAACAAACTTACATTTATCTAATGTATTTTACAGCCTCAGGATGTTCCAAAACATTTTATGACCAATGAAATACTTTATGAATTAGGGCCGAATTTCTGTCTGGTTGATGAGCTGCATTTCGATGCCCGAATGGACACGCTTGAGCCAGAATTTTATGTCTCACGGGCAGGCTGGCCTGTGCCTGACCCGAACGGATGTGAAATAGTGTGAGATGATGTTGGGTGAGCGTCCCAACGTCATCCCACATGCGAGCAATCTTCAGATTGGAGGTGCGCGCGGGTGTTGCAGCCGTGCCCGACAACAATTAAAAGGCCACTTAAGGCCAGTAAAAATGCACTTGTTTGCAATTTTACATTGCCCGTGCGATTTCGCGCTAGTCGCACGGGCAAATCAGGCAGCTGGGCAGCCCACTTTTAACAAAACCTCATCCAAGGGCAGGATAAAATGGTCCATTGTCATTGTGAGCACTGAGGAGTTTATGGGATAGTTTGCTGCTGATTGCTAATTTGAACTTGACAGCTTCATCTCTGTTCTGAGCTTCATTCTTAGCATTTCCAGGCTTCATATCAGGACTCATTGTTGTCTCCAAGGCCCCTGGAGAATTTTGACCATGTGGACCCTTCCAGGTATCAGACGGTCTTCCGTTACCCTGGTAATGAGGATTGTGGTCTCCGCTGGTGGCCCTTCCTCTGAAGAGGAAGAGAGGGGCAGGAGGGAGAAGAGGCCAGATGTCCCTATGCAGCTACCAGGGGAGTGACCTGTGGGAGGAGAGGCGCAGGTACAAGGGGCGCAGGGCCAACAGGAAGCCCAAGGCGGAAGGGGCCGCAGAAGACGCCACTAACCTGCTGCCAGGGTTTACAGGCGGCGAAGCAGCTACTTCAATATGTCCGAGGTGCAGTGCCAAAGGAGGCTCCGCCTCTCCAGGAACACCATAACCTCCATTTGTCAGATGATCGGCCTGAGATCAACCTTCTGGACTTAACATTGAGTTCAACAACTTCTGACCATGAACTCTCTCCTCCATACCCCTTTTCTAATCCTTTATTTATTTATTTATTTATTTATATTTATTTTATTCTTTTATTTATTTGTTCATTTTTGAAATAAGTTTTCCCCAAACCACCGTACCCCATCCCACTCCCCGCTCCGACCACAGGGCCATCTGTCAGTTGTTTCTATGTTTTGCTTTCCCAGAACGCTGTCCCTTGTTCTGCTATTAACACCTTCTGCTGCCTTTGTGTCACTATCAGTATCTTCTGAACATCTTTATCAATCTCTCCTTCACCGTCACCTACTCCTGACCTTCTATCTTGTTCCACCTCTTAAGCAGTATAAAATCCATCACATCACATCACATCTCTGCTTCTCTTTAGCTTTAAAGAAGGGTCATACGGACTCGAAACGTTAACTCTTTTTCTCTCCCCACAGATGCTGCCAGACCTCCTGAGTTTATCCAGCATTTTCTCTTTTTATTATAGGTAGGAAAGTAAGTTGTGAAGAGGACATAAGGAGGCTACAAAAAGATATAGATAGGTTAAGTGAGTGGGCAAAGATCTGACAAATGGAGTGTAATGAGGGAAAATGTGAAATTGTCCATTTTGGCAGGAAGAATAAAAGAGAAGCATATTATCTAAATGGTGAGAGATTGCAGAGCTCTGAGATGCAGAGGGATCTGGGTGTCCTAGTGCACAAAATCACAAAAGGCTAGTACGCAGGTACAGGAAGTAATTAGGAAATCTAATAGAATGTTATCATTTATTGTGAGGGGAATCGGATACATAAGTAGGGAGGTCTGACAGCATCTGTGGTGAGAGAAACAGAGTTAATGTTTCGAGTCCGTATGACTCTTCTTCAGAGTTAAAGAGAAGTAGAAATGTGATGAAATGTATACTGTATAAGTTGGGGGGGGGGGTGGTGCAATGGAGCAGGTGAAGCTGGATAGAAGGCCAGCGATAGGTGGGGGCAAAGGAGAGATTGACAAAGATGTCCTGAACTAAAGGACAAAGGCAGTGTTAATGGTAGTGGTACTGGCTAAAGGAGGTGCTGATAGTGGCATTAAGGTAAGAAAGCAGAATGTGATAATGATAGAACAAGGGTAAACACTCTGTGAAAGAACAACATGAACAAGTGACAAAAAAAGACAAAAAGGATAGAAAATGGGATAAAAAGAGGGGATAAAAAAGGCGATAAAACAATGAATAAATGAATAAAAATAAAAATAAGTAAAAGTAGAAATAAGTGGATAAAAAATAAAAATGAATTTTGAAAAAAGGGGTTAAAAAAGGGGTGAGGATGGAGGAGAGAGTTCATGATCTGAAGTTGTTGAACTTAATGTTAAATTTGGAAGGCTGTAAGGTGCCTAATCAGAAGATGAGGTGCTGTTCCTCCAGTTTGCGTTGAGCTTCACTGGAACATTGCAGCAGGCCAAGGACGGACATGTGGGCATGAGAGCAGGATGGTGTGTTGAAATGGCAAGTGACATCGCTGGCAATCACTGGTCTTCTATCCAGCTTCACCTGCTCCACTGCCACTTAAACAGTATAAATTTCATCACATTCCTACTTCTCCTTAGCTCTGAAGAAGGGTCATATAAACTTGAAACGTTAACTCTGTTTCTCTCTTCACAGATGCTTTTACAGCATTTTCTGTTTTTGTTTCAGATTTCCAGCATCCTCAGTATTTTGCTTTTATTTTACAAA
Source organism: Cetorhinus maximus (assembly GCF_964194155.1). NCBI lineage: Eukaryota > Metazoa > Chordata > Chondrichthyes > Lamniformes > Cetorhinidae > Cetorhinus > Cetorhinus maximus. Next base: position 67,516,646 of record NC_135887.1, read on the forward strand.
AGTAGGGAGGTTATGCTTCAGTTGTACAGGGCACTAGTGAGATCACATTTGGAGTGCTGTGTACAGTATTGGTCACCTTATTTAAGGAAGGATGTAAATGCGTCGGAAGCAGTTCAGAGAAGGTTTACCGGACTAATACCTGGAATGGGCGGGTTGTTTTATGAGGAAAAGTTGGACAGGTTAGGTTTGTATCCTCTGGAGTTTAGAAGAGTAAGAGGCGACTTGATTGAAAGATATAGGATCCTAAGGGGTCCTGACAGGGTAGATATGGAGAGGATGTTTCCACTTGTGGGAGAACCTAGAACTAGGGCTCACTGTTGTAGGGGGTGGTGGTGTGTGTCAGCTTCACCTCTGACTTCTGAGCGGTCCGAATCACTCCCACTCCCTGGGTTCTAGACCTTGGACTTATTTGGGGGTTGTGACAAAATGCAGCAGACAACTGGTTTTGGTGCAAGAAAAAAAAGCTGGGTTTACTGAAAGTCACAAATGAACTTATAACATTAGGATTACACTGAGATTATACAGACCTACAAAGTACACTTAGTTAAGAATGGGGAACACATGGCATAACGAGGAAAAATCATGCTACTAATCCCCTTACCCTTGTCCCACCCCCAAAACCTAACTAAATTGAACTAGGAGAGGTCAGGGATCATGCTCACCAACCAGGGTTCCTTGACAGTTCGAAATCCAGCCAGGTAAGCCGGTTGCCGTTTTTGGGGTATGCTCGTTGTGTCCTCTGGGGCCTGCTGTCCCCAAGTGGTCCTGGTCTGTGGAATCTGCAAAGGTTCTTCAGTTGGGTGGAGGGCACGGTTATGGGTGGTCGATCTTCGTGGAGGGCTGCGGTTGCGGCCTTGTTGTCTTCGGTTGAGCCTGCCACTCCGTGCCCCTCAATGTGATGTTGCCTGCGGGCCTGCAAACCTCCAGATCTCCTTCCTCCACTTGGCTCAGCTCCCTGCTTAACCGCTCCAAAAACTGCTCCCCCTCCAAAAACTGCTCACCCCCTTCGTAACTGGTGGCCCAGTTATACTTTTTTTCTCCAAATTTCTTATCTGAAACCAAATCAAGGTTAGTTCTTTGTCTGAATTTGGTGGGCTTCTGGGCTTCTTCAGGTGATTGTTGTCTCGATGTTTTTAATGGGTTCGCATGATGTTTATCATTGTCTTCCTGCTCCCGTAACTAGCCTTAAACTGAAAGCCATTGTATATGTGGAATATTGATGGGTTCGCATAATTACATGATTGTTGCCTTCCTGCCTTAGTAGCTAGTAGCGATTATTTATGCAAGATTTTGATGGGCTTTAGTTTCATGTAAGATGAAGTCTTTCTCTGTGTTGATTGTTTTAAAGGGAAGAATGCGTATTCTGTCTCCTCTCATTGTCTGGCTACAGGTAACAATCCACACTGCACTCAAGAAGCCTGGGCATGTCCAGTCCCAGGCCTTCATGGGCTGCAGGGTTCTACACTTAACTCAGCAGTTGGGTCCTATGCCATAAAAGTCCAATTGTCATATCCTTGTTGATGATATGAAAAATGTGGGAATTTTGAGAACCCTTCACTGTTTAAAAATAAGGGGTCACCCATTTAAAATGGAGATCACGCAAAAGATTTTTCTCTCAGAGGGTTGTGAGTCTTCGGAACTCTTCCTGAAAAGGCAGTGGAAGTAGAGCCTTTGAATATTTTAAAGGCAGAGGTGGATAGGTTCTTGGTAAGCAAGGGGGTGATAGGTTATCAGGGGTAGGTGGGATGCAGATTTGAGATTACTATCAGATCAGCCATGAACTTATTAAATGGCAGAGCAGGCTCGAGAGGCTGCTCCTTGTTTGTATCTCATATGTTCATATGAGCACCTTCTGGTTTTTTTCCTTCCCAGAGAACAGTCTATTGTTTCAGGCAGCTGTGGCCATTATCAATGCTTGGCTGAGTTTCAAGTGCTAATGGGTTATAGCACAGCAGAGGTTCCATTCACCTAAGAATGCATGGCAGTTTCAAGAAGTTGTAATAACAGATTGTTTCTGGTTTGTTGCCATAAGCTAATAGGATTACAAGTATTTCAAGGCTTTTTTTACATGACAGGTTGCATTTTTTCTAAGTATCAAAGATATGAAGGTTTTTGTTAGATGATGAGAGGTTTGTTTTTTCCAGGGAATGTAAAATATTTTAGTGCATTGATTTGCACAGAATCTGAGGACTGTACATAGTGCATACCGGGTGAATGGTTATGGAGGATACTCATGGGAGGCATTGAGGTGGAATGGGTGATCTGCGGGTGCATGGTGGATACATGGGTGCATAGAGGTGGCATGGGGTGGTATGGGGTGTGTGGGGGCTGAGGGAGCTGAGGGGTGAGGTTTGGGGGGGCTTTAAGAACCATAGCAGGCTTTCTAACTGTCCCACAATCCTCACGAACTCCATCGCTACTCACAAACTGCACTGCAAACCCGACCCAGTGTGAAAAGACAAAAATGATGTGTGAAGTCCCACATGGGTCAGGTGTGCAGTTTGGAAGCTGTGAAAAACGCAGGTGGGCTTTTCCTGAGCCCAGAGGAAGATTTGGCTCAAACTCACTGTTATAATTTAGGAAACACAGCAAGCTCTCACAAAATGAAGTGTGCTAAATAATTCCATCATCTGTTTTACTAACAGTGATGGGTAAATATTGGTCAGGACACTTGGTAGAACTCTCTTGATAGAGTCCAATGCATAAAGGGATAGATAGACAGGCAAATAGGTGGAGAGGCGGGCAGGCAGAGAGCGATAGAAAAAATGAACAGACAGAGAGAGAGAGAAAGTACACAGGAACAGGGGTAGGCCATTTAGCGGACATGGGGTCAAAGAAACTGTTAACCAGTCCCAGTGCAGAGATTGCACAATGGCATCTTGTGTTGAGTATTTGCACAAAGATGGGTCTTTGTGCTTTCACTCAGTGGCTGTTGTCGATTGCCTGAGAGACAGATGCTTACATTCTGAGAAAACTGTGTCTTTTTCCTCACACTTGTCCTGGGATTGGCTGGTCAGCTCAACGATCCTGTGGTGCAGATACACTAGATCCTACTGCCCCTCGGAGTCTGAGGGCCAGTGGAATCTCCTGTAGAATGCCCCTGCCCTGGGTGCCTCTGGGTGAAACAGTAACAATTAGATTCATATAACCATACAGCTCAGAAGGAGGCCATTCAGCCTATCGTACCCATGACAGTTTTTTTGATAGAACTAATCCCATTCCTTGGCTCTTTCCCCATAACTCTGCAAGCTTTTACCCTTCAAGTATTTATGAAAGGCTGGTGCTTCCACCATCTTTGTAGGCAGCGCATTTCAGATGATAACTCACTGTGTAAGCATATTCTCCTCACCCCCCGCCGCATCCAACCCCCCAATCCCGCCCCACCACCATTGGCTATTGCCATTTACCTTCAATCTGTATCCTCTGATTACCAATTACCTGAAATGAAATAATTTCTCCTTATTTCTCCAAATCCCTCATAATTTTGAACATCCTGATTAAAAAATAAGGTGCCACATCAAAGGCTATTGTGGAAAATAAAAGCTCACGGAGTAGGGGGTAACATATAGGCCAGGATTTTATGGACCATAAGACCATAAGACGTAGGAGCATATGTAGGCCATTCGGCCCATCGAGTCTGCTCTGCCTTTCAATGAGACTATGGCTGACCTAATAATCCTCAACTCCACTTTCCTACAAAATCCCCTGATTTTCTTACTGATTAAAAATCTGTCTATCTCAGCCTTGAATATACTTAATGACCCAACCTCTACAGCCCTCTGTGGCAAAGAATTCCTCCTCATCTTTGTCTTAAACAGGCGACCTCTTACTCTGAGATTATACCCTCTGGCCCTAGACTCTCCCACATTCAGCATCTACTCTGTCAAGCCCCCTAAGAATCTTGTATGTTTCAATAAGGTTGTGTCTCATTCTTCTAAACTCCATTGAGTACAGGCCTAACCGACTCAACCTCTCCTCATAAGAAAATCCCTCCATACCCGGGATCAACCTAATGAATCTTCTCTGGACTGCCTCCAATGCCAGTCTATCTTTCCTTAGATAAGGGAACCAAAACTGTTCACAGTATTCTAGGTGTGGCCTAATTAGTGCCTTGTATAGTTTTTGCAAGACTTCCCCATTTTTATACTCCATTCCCTTTGAAATAAAGGCCAACATTCCATTTGCCTTCCCTATCACCTGCTCAACTTGTCTGCTAGCTTTTTGTGATTCATGCACGAGGACCCCCAAATCTTTCTGTGCTGCAGCTTTCTGCAGTCTTTCTCCATTTAAATAATGTTCAGCTCCTCTAGTTTTCTTGCCAAAATGCATAACCTCACATTTTCCCACATTATATTCCATCTTCCAAGTTTTTTGCCCACTCACTTAACCTGTCTATATCCCTCTGTAGACTCTTTGTGTCATCCTCACCACTTTCCTTTCCACCTATTTTTGTGTCATCTGCAAACTTGGTGATAGTACTTTCACTTCCCTCATCCAAGTCATTAATATATATTGTATATAATTGAGGCCCCAGCACTGATCCCTGTGGCACTCCATTAGTTACAGGTTGCCATCCTGAAAATGCTTACCTTATCCCAACTCTCTGTCTTCTATTAGCTAGCCAGTCCTCTATCCATGCTAATGTACTATCCTAACACCATGGGCTATTATCTTATTATGTAGCCTCATGTGCGGTACCTTATCAACACCTTTTGGAAATCCAAATGTATTACATTTATTTGTTCCCCTTTATCTATCCTGCTTGTTACTTCCTCAAATAATTCTAATAAATTTGTCAGGCATGATTTCCCCTTCATGAAGCCATGCTGACCCTGCTTGATTCTATCATGCATTTCTAAATGCTCTGCTATTACATCCTTTATAATAGACTCCAATATTTTCCTAATGACAGATGTTAAGCTAACTGGCCTATAGTTAGTTACCTGTTTTTTAGCTCTGTCCCTTTTTTGAATTAGGGTGTTACACTAGCAGCTTTCCAATCCTCTGGGAATTATCCAGAATCTAAGGATTCTTGGAAGATTACTACCAATGCATCCAACTTTTCTGTAGCCACTTCCTTTAATATCCTAGGATGCAACTCATCAGGTCCAAGGGACTTATCGGCCATTAGTCCCATTAATTTCCCTAGTACTTTTTCTCTAGTGATAGTTATTGTATTTATTTCCGCCCCCCCCCCCCCCCTACTTTTGCCCCTTGGTTATTTAGTGTTTTTGGAATGCTATTAGTGTCTTCTACCGTGAAGACTGATGCAAAGTATTTATTCAGCTCCTCTGCCATTTATTGGTTCCCCATTATTATTTCCCCAGCCTCATTCTCTAAGGGGTCTATGCTTACTTTGGCCTCTCTCTTCTTTTTTTATATATTTAAAGAAGCTCTTACTGTCCATTTTTATATTACTTGCCTGTTAAGTCTTATGGTTTATTTTCTCCCTCTATTATTTTTTGGTCATCTTTTGTTGGTTTTTAAAACTTTCCCAATTCTCTGGCTTACCACTAATCTTTGCCTCATTGTATGTTTTTTCTTTCAATTTGATGCTATTTTTAACTTCCTTGGTTAACCATGGTTGGTTTATTGCCTTCCTAAAATCCTTCTTCATCACTGGGATATATCTTTGCTGTGAGTCATGAGATATTTTCTTAAATGTCTAACATTGTTCATCAACCATCTTTTCTGCTAAACTCCTTTCCTAGACCATTCCAGCCAACTCTGCCCTCATTCCTTTGTAATTACCCTTATTTAAGTTTAGTACAGTTGTTTCTGACCCAAGTTTCTCACTCTCAAACTGAATGCTAAATTCTACCATATTATGGTCACTATTTCCTAGGGGATCATTTACTCTGGGATCATTATTAAACCTGCCTCATTACACATTACCAGATCCAAAATAGCCTGGTCCCTGGTTGGATCCACAACATATTGTTCTCAGAAACTGTCCTGAATACACTCTATGAATTCTTGCTTGTGGCTTTCTCTGCCAATTTGATTTTCCCAATCTACATGAAGATTAAAGTCACCCATGATTAATGTACTGCCTTTTTTACATGCCCTCATTATCTCCTGACTTATTTTCTGTCCTACAGCATAGCTACTGCTCGGGGGCCTATAGACTACTCCAACCATTGTCTTCTTCCCTTGTTATTTCTTACCTCCGCCCATATGGATTCTACATCTTCTGACCCAAGATCATTTCTTGCTATCGTACTTATTCCATCTTGTACTAACAAAGCTACCTCACCACCCTTTTTATCCTGCCTGTCTTCTCGAAAAGTCACATACCCCTGAATACATAGTTTCCAGCTTTGACCTCTCTGTAGCCATATCTCCGTAATGCCTATCCGATCATACCCATTAACCTCTATTTGTGCCATTGATTCATTTATTTTGTTCCAAATACTCCATGCATTTAAGTAAAGAACCATTAATTTTGCCTATTTACCATTTTTTTCCCCTTTGATCTATTTGCTGCTTTTTTTTATGTTTTAACACTCTGTCCCTTCCTGTCACACTCTGGGTATCATTACCTAAATAGCTGTCCTGCAAGGCTGCCATATCCTTTTGCTTTGTTAACATACTTATACCCTCTCCAGGACCCTCCCCTCTCTATTTAGCTTAAAGCTCTCTCTACAGCTCTAGTTATTTGATTCTCCAGGACACTGGTCCCAGCACAGTTCAAGCGAAGCCTGTCCCACTGGAACAGCTCCTTTCTACCCCAGTACTGGTGCCAATGCCCCATGAACTGAAACCCATTCCTCCTACACCAATCTCTAAGCCACACATTTAACTCCTTGACTTTATTTACCCTATGCCAGTTTGCCTGTAGCTCAGGTAGTAATTCTGAGATTAGTTTGGAGGCCCTGATTTTCAATTTAGCTCCTAAATGTTCAAATTCTTTCAGCAGAATCCCCTTTCTATCCCTATCACTGTCACTAAGGTACCTCTGAACTGAATGAAGATTTAAATGGCTCTCCACGGGGGAGAAACACCACAGCAAGCCTGTAAAATCCTGGCCATTGGCCGGCTACAAGGAAATAGAGAGTAGGCATAAATGGGTCTTTTTCTGGTTGGCAGGATGTGACAAGTGGTGTGTCACAGGGATCAGTGCTGGGGCCCCAACTTTTTACAATTTATATAAATGACTTGGATGAAGGGAACGAAGGTATAGTTGCTAAATTGCTGATGATACAAAGATAGGTAGGAAAGTAAGTTGTGAAGAGGACATAAGGAGACTGCAAAGGGCTCTAGATAGGTTAATTGAGTGGGCAAAGATCTGGCAAATTGAATATGATGTGGGAAAATGTGAAATTGTCTGTTTTAGCAGGAAGAATAAAAAGAAATATATTATCTAAATGCTGAGAGATTGCAAAGCTCTGAGATTCAGAGGGATCAGGGTGTCCTAGTGCATGAATCGCAAAAGGTTAGTATGCAGGTACAGCAGGTAATTAGGAAAGCTAATAGAATGTTATCATTTATTGCAAGGGGAATTGAATACAAAAATAGGGAGGTTATGTGTGAGAATGGATTTTTAAAAATATTTTGAAGTACATTGTGTTATTCTGTAAAGAAGGCTGGATGTCCCTGTCTGTGTCTGTGTGTGAGCGTGATTTAATTAAGCTGGGCAAGAGTTTGATAGGAGTCAGGTTGTCTGGGGTTTTGGAAACATGAAAAGGGTAGAGGTGTTAAGTTGAGGCACAAGTAAATAGGGTAGATATAACATTTGCATTTTTAGATAAGCTGAGAGTTTGAATTTCAAAGGGGAGTCAGAGATCACAAGGAAAGTGTTTGCATTTTGTGGGAGTCCATAGATAAAGAGTAGTGGGGATATTATTTTTTTGACCCAAAAGTAAAGACAAGATGGAAACATAGGAGATCTTATATTTGGAAGGGTTTGAGTTTCAAAGAGATGTGAGAACAATGGGACTGAGATGAAAGGGAAGAAAGGTATATTAGAGTTACTGTGGGTAGCTGGTTTTTAGTTATTGCACTGGATCGCTGTTAAGCTGGGGCTAGCTCGAGGTACCTGGAGATGTCTGAACTGTTGAGAAGTCTGGGACTGCAGGAAGTAGTTTTATTCTGAAGTGGATTCCATAACAGAGTGGAAGAGTGTGATACATCTCTATTGAAGCCACTACAATTTCTCTTGTGTGCTATTACTGGATTTTTCATATTTAAATATCTATAAGGGAGTGTTGCCTGGAAAGTGTTTATGTGTGCATTTGACCAAGTAAAGAGTTTTTGGGGAATGTTTTGTAAGACTAACCTTAATTGTGTAACTGTAATCTTGTATGCTAAATTTTTCTTTTTTTTGTTAATAAAATTTTTATTTGTAATTTTAAAAAACCCCAAAGTGTTTCTGGGCCTCTTGCTGCTGAGATCAGTACATCTTCTTCTCATTACCAGAATACAAAAAAAAAGGTTGTGGCCCATAAGCCAAGTTTCCCTCTGGGATTTGGTTTGTGCAGCGATTAACACCGGCTGTGGTCAGAACATATATTTCAGTTATACATTTAAGGAAGGATGTAAAACAAAAACAAAAATACCTGGAAAAACTCAGCAGGTCTGACAGCATCTGTGGAGAGGAACACAGTTAACGTTTCGAGTCCGTATGACTCTTCAACAGAACTAAGGAAAAATAGAAAAGAGGTGAAATATAAGCTGGTTTAAGGGGTGGTGGGACAAGTAGAGCTGGATAGAGGGCCAGAGATAGGTGTAGATAACCAAAAGATGTCATAGGCAAAAGGACAAAGAGGTGTTGAAGGTGGTGATATTACCTAAGGAATGTGATAATAAAGGTACAGATAGCCCTAGTAGGGGTGGGGTGGGGGGGAAGGGATCGAAATAGGCTAAAAGGTAGAGATAAAACAATGGATGGAAATGCATTTAAAAATAATGGAAATAGGTGGGAAAAGAAAAATCTATATAAATTATTGGAAATAAAAGGGGGGATTGGAAAGGGGATGGGATGGAGGAGAGAGCTCATGATCTAAAATTGTTGAACTCAATATTCAGTCCGGAAGGCTGTAAAGTGCCTAGTCAGAAGCAAATCATGATGTCAGTCAGTGTGCAACATTGATTTGACACCAGTGCTGCCATTTTGGAGTCCTATGCTCCAGCTATTGCCCTCTCTCCTCATATAGCTAAACATGGGAAGGATCTCTAACTGTGCTATTCAAAGAGATCATCAGTTAATGTATTGTTAGTTGATGGCTGGTGAGTTCTGATTCAAGTTGCAGAAGTCTACAAGGGGTGGTGTGATAGATCCTGAAGTGTAAAGCACTCTCTTGTGGCCATTTGTGTATGTATGTATATGTAGTCAAAATGGAATAAATCGTGTTTCAGTTGGGCTCTTTGAACTCATGTGCTGCACATTGTCTTTTTTCTGCTCTGCAAAGGTATCACGTTCTGACAACGAAGGGAGATTGATCCCCTAGCTGAACAAATTTGGGTTGGAGCAGCTTCAAACAAACCAGTAAAGGAATTGTGAGCTTTATTTTGCTGAGAAATAGTTTTAAAAATCCAAACTTAGTGGAAGGCTGTTTGTACATGTGGGTGGAGTGTCCTTTGAAGATGTCTGCACCAAAAGGTATTGTTGGGCAGCTGAGAGAGTACAGCTGTGACTGAGAGTCTTTCAAGTATGTGGAGTGCCTATAGATGTATTTCACTGCTAACAATGTCCTTGATGCTCCTGATAATCTGGCTGTTAATCAGGCAGTGAGAGAAAGGGAAAGGGGGATATTTCTGACTGAAGCCAGCTCAGAGGTGTATCAAATACTCAAGAATTTGCTCGTCCAGTAGAGGCAAAAGACACATTGCTGTGCGAGACCTTTTGTAGACTTGAGCAGCGATAGAGTCCCAAGACATTGGTGGTTGCTGAAAGCTATCTGTTTGGAACAAGGAAACAGTTGCCCAGTGAGGACATTGGAAACTTTACTGTGGCCTTGAAAAAGTTGTATATTTAATGTTTCATCTTGAAGAATTTCAAGAGAGAGAATTGCAGGATAGATTGGTGTGTGGTTTAAAAAAATGAACATATTCGCAGCAAGCTGCTGACATTGCCAAAGTTATCTTTCGACATTGCTTGCCAAACAGGATTGGCTATGGACATGATGGAACGTAACAGAACTGTGTGTATTCCTAACAACACTGTGGGTGTTCCTAACAACACTGTGGGTGTTCCTAACAACACTGTGTATGTTCCTAACAACACTGTGGGTGTTCCTCACAGCACTGTGTATGTTCCTAACAACACTGTGGGTGTTCCTCACAGCACTGTGGGTGTTCCTAACAGCACTGTGGGTGTTCCTAACAGCACTGTGGGTGTTCCTAACAGCACTGTGGGTGTTCCTAACAGCACTGTGGGTGTTCCTAACAACACTGCGTGTGTTCCTAACAACACTGCGGGTGTTCCTAACAACACTACATGTGTTCCTAACAACACTGCGTGTGTTCCTAACAACACTACATGTGTTCCTAACAACACTGCGGGTGTTCCTAACAACACTGCGGGTGTTCCTAACAACACTGATGTGTTCCTAACAACACTGCGGGTGTTTCTAACCACACTGCTTGTGTTCCTAACAACACTGTGGGTGTTCCTAACAACACTGTGTATGTTCCTAACAACACTGTGGGTGTTCCTCACAGCACTGTGGGTGTTCCTAACAACACTACATGTGTTCCTAACAACACTGTGGGTGTTCCTAACCACACTGCATGTGTTCCTAACAACACTGTGGGTGTTCCTAACAACACTGTGGGTGTTCCTCACAGCACTGTGTATGTTCCTAACAACACTGTGTATGTTCCTAACAATACTGTGGGTGTTCCTTACAACACTGTGGGTGTTCCTAACAACACTACATGTGTTCCTAACAACACTGTGGGTGTTCCTAACAACACTGTGGGTGTTCCTAACCACACTGCATGTGTTCCTAACAACACTGTGGGTGTTCCTAACAACACTGTGGGTGTTCCTAACCACACTGCATGTGTTCCTAACAACACTGTGGGTGTTCCTAACAACACTGTGTATGTTCCTAACAACACTGTGGGTGTTCCTCACAGCACTGTGTATGTTCCTAACAGCACTGTGGGTGTTCCTAACAACACTGTGTATGTTCCTAACAACACTGTGGGTGTTCCTCACAGCACTGTGGGTGTTCCTAACAGCACTGTGGGTGTTCCTAACAGCACTGTGGGTGTTCCTAACAGCACTGTGTATGTTCCTCACAGCACTGTGGGTGTTCCTAACAGCACTGTGGGTGTTCCTAACAGCACTGTGTATGTTCCTCACAGCACTGTGGGTGTTCCTAACAGCACTGTGGGTGTTCCTAACAGCACTGTGTATGTTCCTCACAGCACTATGGGTGTTCCTAACAGCACTGTGGGTGTTCCTCACAGCACTGTGGGTGTTCCTCACAGCACTGTGGGTGTTCCTAACAGCACTGTGGGTGTTCCTAACAGCACTGTGGGTGTTCCTTACAACACTCTGGGCGACCTAACAACAATGTGCATATTCCTAGCAGCACTGTGGTTGTCCGAAAAGCACTGTGCTCGACCTAACAGCTTTGTCAGTGCTTCTAACAGCATTATGGATTTTATGTCTTGGGCAAATGAGTTTGTTGGCCAACCAAACTCTAACTGCATGCCTTCCTATGTTCTCTTCAGTTGCTGCTTGTAATCAATGACAGGGAGCAACTGATATAAGAATAAACAGTGATATTTTATTGAGACATAGGGCAGAGCACCAGATCATAAGTGCTCACTCAGAAACTTCCAGAACTAGACTTACAGTTCCCAGTTGCCTGCGCTGTACTATGATTCATCATGATCAGAACACTTGCATTCCTTTAAAGGGACAGGGTACCTCATTTTACCACATCCCTCCCCCTTTACTTAAAAGTACAGTTTAAGCTTAACAAGCTTGAAACACATTAACTATTTGCACAATAATTATTTACAAGTCAAGTCTCTCAGGTGGCCTTCTTTGACAGATTGAGCATTGTAGCCCAACAACCTCGTCAGGTGTTTCCGAGACCTCCTTTTCAGGGGCAGTTGCCCACTCTGTCCCTCAGTGGATGATTTCACCATCTTCTGGGTGCAGTCACGTTCACTTCTGCTGCCCCTCCCCTCCAAGCTGAAACAGATGAAGGGCAACAAGCACAAAGCAATACAGCGATGAGCTACATGGTGCGTGAGGAGAAAGAAAAAAATATATTTTTGTTTTTCTTTCCGAGGACTGTCAATACTTTCTCTTTTTCTTCCTGTGTGTCCTTCTCTTGGTAGCACTGACCCGTATCTCTGTCTTCTCTTTAATTTCGCTGCTATCTGGACTAGATTCAGGTGCGAGCTGAATGTGAATGAACGTGGGTTTTCCGACAGCTCTTCTGAGAATTCAGGGCCTTCTAGCTTTAAAACTTCAGGGCTTTTATGTAGCTGCTGCTTCAGCTCTTCCAATTATTTCCTATTCTCATTAATAGTTTCCTGGAGAATCGCATATCGTTGCCCCTTCTCAGCTAATTTGTTCTTTAACTCGGCCAGAGACAGGCTTAACTCTTCCTTTACTTCTTCATATCTTTGTCGTGGCACAAATTGGGTGCTGATTGAATTTTGTAGCGCATGAAAGTCCTTTAACAGATTTTCCATTTCCTTTCGAAGGATGCTAAATTCAGCCTTAACTCTGTCCCGGTGTAACATTTCTACGGGCTTCTCCCGTTGGGTCTTTGTGTACTCATTTTTTCTTGCAGCAACACTTCTGGTTTAAATTGGGGACTTAGCGGGCCCTCAAGATTAATCTCTCCTAGCCAGTTCCTTCCAAGGAGACTCGGTCTCCTGCCTGACATTACAAATAGGGGTAATTTTGCAGACTGTTCCTCATACTGCACCTTGACTTGACATGCCCCTTTCACATTTATTTCTTCACCCGTGTATGTCCTCAGCTTTGTGTGTGAAACTTCTAACTTCAAAGGATGGGTTTCTTTACTCAGATATCTAAATGTATGCTCTCCAATGACGGACATCAATGTTCATGTATCAACTTCCTTCTTAATGGGTTGTCCATTGATCATTATGGCTACTTGGACTGGCTCGGTTCTACCCACTTTGTGGTTATATAATGAATGGATGTCTGATTCTATTTCTTCTGGCTCTTCCATGAGGCATATTTCATGATTTTCCTTTTGCTTTTATAGTGTTGTTTTAGCCTTTCTCTGCAGTGCCGCCTTATGTGACCTTAGCAGTGGCAGAAAAAGCATTCGACTTGTTTGAGTTGTCGTTCGCTCACTGGAGGCCTGGATTTATTTCTCTCATTCAGTTTGTGGGTTTTCACTGCAGTACTGTTGTTTTTCAGTGGTCTGGAGCTAGAGAGCGTTTCCCGCCTTTCCGTGGATTCTGAAGTTTTCGTGCCTTTTGTTGCCGGATTGTCCTGCTTGACCAGATGGACAATGCCACTTTGTGTATCTTTTATAACTTCAGAATTTCTAACAGCACTCTCCATCACAATAGCTAATTCTAATGCCTTATTAAAGTCTAGACCAGGTTCTGCTAGCAAGTGCCTTTGGATAGTATCATCTCCAATCCCGCATATCAGCCGGTCTCTCAACATATCACTAATGGATGTTCCGAATTCGCAGTGTTCAGCTAATGCCTTTAAAATGGTCACGTAGTCAGCTATTGTCTCCTCTGGTGGAAGCCTGTTCCTTGAATTGAACTTGAAGCACTGCAAAGTAACTGAGGGCTTTGGTCTGTAGAGGTGGCTCTGTACAATTTTTATTAACTCATCGAAGTCTTCGAGTCTGGAGCACTAGGTGACGTAAGTCTGTGGATCAGCTCATACAAGTTGCTCCCGCATGAGGACAAAAGAATCACCCTCTTCTTCTCCTCCCCTGCGATGTCATTCGCAGTAAAAAAGAATGCTAGGTGTTCAACATACTGAGACCAGTCACCTGAAATGGGGTCGAATGGATCGACACACCCGAACTGCAGCAACGTGAATGTCTGCAAAGGGACTGCACTTCCGATAGGCCTTCCAGGTGATGATGAATTTAGGTGTTTGTCTTACCGCGGAGTTGCCCTCTCTCTGGGGTCTCTTATAATTTTCTGCCCATAGCCATTTTTCATGTATTTACCCTTTTAAATGTATTGCCGATTTAAGAGCAGTCACGATTTTAAAAAAAACTTAGCCTTTGCAGCTGTCGGCTTTTCTCAGCTGGGTTTTGTGCTCTTTTCGAGTTTTGGTGGGATCCCCACGATTGCGATTCTACAGAGTTTTTTTTTTAAATTTTAAACCACAGCACTGCTTTCTGCTCTGATTGTCGGCTGTCGCCTATTTTACAACAGAAGTACAGATGCTCTTTCCAATGCTTTGCTCACCCGTCTTGAAATTTATTTTCTTTTGTTCTTTATCCTTGTCATCGCTTTTATGTCTTGGGTAAATGAGTTTGTTGACCAAGCGAACTCTAACTGCACATCTTCCTATGTTCTCTTCAGTTGCTGCTTGCAAACAATAATGAGGAGAGGCTGATGTAAGAATAAACAGTGATGGCTTATTGAGACGTAGGGCAGAGAACCAAATCATATGTGTTCACTCAGAAAACTCCAGAACTAGACTTACAGTTCCCAGTTGCCCAGGCTGTACAGTGATTTGTCAATGCTATCACATGATCAGTACACTTGTATTTTCTTAAAAGGACAGAGTACCTCATTTTATCACAGTGGATTTCCCAACAGCACTGTGCGTGTTCCTAATGGTACTGTCGTTATTCCTAACAGCACTGTGCGTGTCCTTGCAGCACTGTGCGTGTTCCTAACAGCACTGTGAGTGTTCCTAATGGTACTGTCGTTAATCCTAGCAGCACTGTGCGTGTTCCTAATGGTACTGTCGTTATTCCCAACAGCACTGTGCGTGTCCTTGCAGCACTGTGAGTGTTCCTAGCAGCACTGTGCGTGTTCCTTGCAGCACTGTGCGTGTTCCTAGCAGCACTGTGCGTGTTCCTTGCAGCACTGTGCGTGTTCCTAGCAGCACTGTGCGTGTTCCTTGCAGCACTGTGCGTGTTCCTTGCAGCACTGTGCGTGTTCCTTGCAGCACTGTGCGTGTTCCTAGCAGCACTGTGCGTGTTCCTTGCAGCACTGTGCGTGTTCCTAGCAGCACTGTGAGTGTTCCTAATGGTACTGTCGTTAATCCTAACAGCACTGTGTGAGTTACTAACAGCACTGTGTGTATCCCTAAAGGCACTGTGGGTGTTCCTAACTGCACGTTGTGTGTTCCTAATGGCATTGTGGGTGTTCCTAACAGCACTGTGTGTGTTCCTAACCGCACTGTCATTATTCTTAACAGCACTGTGGGTGTTCCTAAAAACACTGTGCGTATTCCTAACCGCACTGTCATTGTTCCTAACTGTGCTGTTGGTATTCCTAACAGCACTGTGGGTGCTCCTAACCGCACTGTGTGTGTTCCTAACAGCAGTGTGGGTGCTCCTAACGGCGCTGTCGTTATTCCTAACAGCACTGTGGGTGCTCCTAACCGCACTGTGTGTGCTCCTAACCGCACTGTGTGTGTTCCTAAAGGCACTGTGGGTGCTCCTAAAGGCACTGTGGGTGCTCCTAACGGCGCTGTGGGTGCTCCTAACGGCGCTGTCGTTATTCCTAACAGCACTGTGGGTGTCCCTAACAGCAATATGGGTGTTACTAACTGCACTGTTGTTATTCCTAACAGCAATGTGTATGTTCCTAACTGCACTGTGTGTTTTCCTAACGGCACTGTGGGTGTTCCTAACGGCACACTGGGTGTTCCTAATGGCGCTGTCGGTGTTCCTAACAGCACTGTGTGTGTTCCTAACAGCACTGTGGTTGTCCAAACATGACTGTGCATGTTCCTAACAGCTCTGTAGTCATTCCAAAAAGCACTGTGTGTGTTCCAAACAGCTGTGTGGGTGTTCCTAAAAGCACTGTGGGTATTCCAAATGGCAGTGTGGGTGTTCCTAAAAGCACTGTGGGGGTTTCTATACGCACTGTCCTCATGGCTAACGGCACCTTGGGTGTTCCTAACGGCACCGTGGGTGTTCCTAATGGCACTTTGGGTGATCCTGACGGCCCTGTCGTAATTCCTAACAGAGTTGTGGGTATTCTTAACAGCACTGTGGGTATTCCTAACAGCAATGTGTGTGTTCCTAACAGCACTTTGGGTATCCCTAACAGCAATGTGTGTGTTCCTAACAGCACTGCAGGTGTTCCTAACAGCATTGTGGGTGTTTCTAACCGCACTTTCGTTATTCCTAACAGCACTGTGTATGTTCCTCATGGCACTGTGTGTGTTCCTAACTACACTGTGTGTTTTCCTAACGGCACTGTGTGTGTCCCTAACAGCACTGTGTGTGTTCCTAACTGCACTATCGTTGTTCCTAACTGCACTGTCGGTATTCCTAACAGAACGATTGGTGTTCCTAACCGCATTGTGTGTGTTCCTAATGGTATTATGGGTATTCCTAACGGCACTGTGGCTGTTCCTATCGGCACTGTGGCTGTTCCTAATGGCAGTGTGGGTCTTCCTAAAGGAACTGTGAGTGCTCCAAATATCAGTGTGGGTGTTCCTAACGGCACTGTTCTTATTTCTCACAGCGCTGTGGGTGTTCCTAACGGCACTATCGTTATTCCGAACAGCACTGTGGGTGTTCCTAACCGCTATATGTGTGTTCCTAATGGCACTGTGTCTGTTCCTAACAGCACTGTGTGTGTCCCAAACAGCACTGTGGATGTTCCTAACCGCTATATGTGTGTTCCTAATGGCACTGTGTGTGTTCCTAACAGCACTGTGTGTGTCCCAAACAGCACTGTGTCTGTTCCTAACGGCACTATCGTTATTCCGAACAGCACTGTGGGTGTTCCTAACCGCTATATGTGTGTTCCTAATGGCACTGTGTCTGTTCCTAACAGCACTGTGTGTGTCCCAAACAGCACTGTGGGTGTTCCTAAAGGCACTGCGGGTGTTCCTAACTGCACTGTGGTTATAGAGCACTGTGTGAGTTCCTAACTGTACTGTCGTTATTCCTAACAGCACTGTGGGTGTTCCTAACATCAATGTGCGTGTTCTTAACAACACTGTGTGTGTTCCTAACTGCACTGTGGTTGTCCAAACATCACTGTGTATGTTCCTAACAGCAATGTTTGTATTCCTAACAGCACGATGTCTATACTTAACTGCACTTTTGTTACTACTAACAAATCTGTTGTGTCCAATTCAGCATTTTGGGTGTTCCTAATAGCACTCTGGGTGTTCCTAACAGCACTCTGGGTGTTTCTGAAGGCACTGTCGTTATTCCTAAAAGCACTGTGGGTCTTACAAACGGCAGTGTGGGTGTTCCTAACAGCACTGTGGGAGTTCTAAACGCACTGGCGTCATGGCTAACGGCATTGTGGGTGTTCCTAACAGCAGTGTGGGTGTTCCTAACAGCAGTGTGGGTGTTCCTAACAGCAGTGTGGGTGTTCCTAATGGCACTTTGTGTGATCCTGACGGCACTGTCATTATGCCTAACAGAATTGTGGGTATTCCCAACAGCAATGTGTGTGTTCCTAATGGCACTGTCGTTAATCCTAAAAGCACTGTGGGTATTCCTAACAGCACTGATGGTGTTCCTAATGGCAATGACGTGATTCCTAACGGCACTGTGGGACTTCCTAACGGCAGTGTGGGTGTTCCTAACAGCACTGTGGGTGTTCCACACCGGACTTTCGTTATTCCTAACAGCACTGCAGGTATTCCTGATAACACTGTGTGTGTTCCTAACCGCACTGTCGTTATTCCTAACAGTACTGTGTGTGTTCTTAACAGCACTGTCGTTATTCCTAACGGCACTGTGGGTGTTTCTAACGGCAGTGTTCGTGTTCCTAACAGCACTGTGTGTGTTCCTAACAGCACTGTGGTTGTTCCTAGCAGCACTGTCGGTGTTCCGAACAGCAATGTGGGTTTTTCTGCAGCACTGTGTGTGTTCCAAAAGGGCACTGCGTGTGTTCCTAACATCAATGTGCTGGTTCCTAACAGCACTGTGTGTGTTCCTAAAAGCAGTGTGTGTGTTCCTAAAAGCACTGTGTGTGTCCCTAACAGCATTGTGCGTGTTCCTAACATCACTGTTTGTATTCCTAATAGCACGATGTGTATTCTTAACAGCATTGTTGTTACTACTAACAAAACTGTTGTGTCCCATTCAGCATTGTGGGTGTTCCTAACAGCACTCTGGGTGTTTCTGAAGGCACTGTCGTTACTCCTAACAGCAATGTGGGTGTTCCTAACAGCACTGTCGTTATTCCTAAAAGCACTGTGGGTGTTCCAAACAGCAGTGTGGGTGTTCCTAACAGCACTGGGGGGGTTTCTAAACGCACTGTCCTCATGGCTAACGGCACTGTGGGTGTTCCTAATGGCACTGTGGGTGTTCCTAACGGCACTGTGGGTGTTCCTAATGGCACTTTGGGTGATCCTGACGGCCCTGTCGTTATTCCTAACAGAAGTGTGGGTATTCCTAACACCACTGTGTGTGTTCCTAACGGCACTGTCGTTATTCCTAACGGCACTGTGGCTGTTCCTAACGGCAGTGTGGGTGTTCCTAAAGGCACTGTTGGTGCTCCAAATATCAGTGTGGCAGTTCCTAACGGCACTGTCGTTATTCCGAACAGCACTGTGGGTGTTCCTAGCCACTATATGTGTGTTCCTAAAGGCACTGTGTGTGTCCCTAACAGCACTGTGGGTGTTCCTAACGTCACTGTGGGTGTTCCTAACTGCACTGTGATTATTCCTAACGGTACTGTGGGTGTTCCTAACTGCACTGTTTTTATTCCTAACAGCACTGTGATTATTCCTAATGGCACTGTGGGTGTTCCTAACCGCACTGTGTGTGTTACTAATGGCACTGTGGTTGCCCCAACTTCACTGTGGGTGTTCCTCACAGCAATATATGTATTCCTAACAGCACGATGCCGTTACTGCTAACAGCAATATGAGTGTTCCTAACAGCACTGTCGTTATTCCTAAAAGCACTGTGGGTGTTCCTAACAGCACTGTGGGGGTTTCTAAACGCGCTGTCGTCATGGCTAACAGCGCTGTGGGTGTTCCTAACGGCAGTGTGGGTGTTCCTAACGGCACTGTGGGTGTTCCTAACGGCACTGTAGGTGTTCCTAGTGGGACTTTGGGTGATGTTGACGGCACTATCGTTATTCCTAACAGAATTGTGGGTATTCCTAAGGGCACTGTGTTTGTTCCTAACAGCACGGTCGTTATTCCTAACAGCACTGTGTGTGTTACTAACAGCACTGTCGTTATTCCTAACAGCACTGTGGGTGTTACTAACAGCACTGTCGTTATTCCTAACAGCACTGTGGGTGTTACTAACAGCACTGTGTGTGTTCCTAACCGCACTGTCGTTATTCCTAACAGCACTGTGGGTGTTACTAACAGCACTGTCGTTATTCCTAACAGCACTGTGGGTGTTACTAACAGCACTATCGTTATTCCTAACAGCAATGTGCATGTTGCTAACAGCACTGTGCGTATTCCGAACTGCACTGTGCGTGTTCCAAACAGCACTGTGCGTGTTTCTAACAGCACTGTCTGTGTTCCTACCTGCACTGTGGTTGTCCCAACTTCACTGTGGGTGTTCCTCACAGCAATGTATGTATTCCTAACAGCACGATGTGTATCCTTAACAGCACTGTTGTTAATACTAACAAAAGTGTGGTGTCCCATTCAGCATTGTGGGTGATCCTGCCAGCATTGTCGTTATTCCGAACAGCACTGTGGGTATTCCTAACAGCACTGCGTGTGTTCCTAATGCACTGTTGTTATTCCAAACAGAACTGGGGGTGTTCCTAACTGCACTGTCGTTATTTCTAACAGCACTGTGGGTGTTCCTAACCGCACTGTCATTATTCCTAACGGCACTGTTGGTGTTCCTAATGGCACTGTGGGTGTTCCGTACGGCAATGTGGTTGTTCCTAACGGCACTGTCATTATTCCTAACAGCACTGTTGGTGTTCCTAACAGCATTGTGCATGTTCCTAACAGCATTGTGTGTGTTCCTAACTGCACTGTGGTTGCCCAAACACCACTGTGTGTGTTCCTGACAGCAATGTTTGTATTCCTAACAGCACGATGTGTATTCTTAACAGCACTGTTGTTACTACTAACAAAACTGTTGTGTCCCATTCAGCATTGTGGGTGTTCCTAACAGCACTCTGGGTGTTCCTAACAGCACTCTGGTTGTTCCTAACAGCATTGCCGTTATTCCTAACAGCACTGTGGGTTTTCCTTACCGCACTGTCATTATTACTAACAGCACTGTGGGTATTCCTAACAGCACTGTGGATGTTATTAACAGCACTGTTGGTGTTCCTAACAGAACTGTCTTTAGTCCTAACAGCACTGTGGGTTTTCATAACCGCACTGTCGTTATTACTAACAGCACTGTGGGTATTCCTAACAGCACTGTGGATGTTATTAACAGCACTGTCGGTGTTCCTAACGGAACTGTCTTTAGTCCTAACAGCACTGTGGGTGTTCCTAACAGCACTGTCGTTATTCCTAACAGCACTGTCGGTGTTCCTAACGGAACTGTCTTTATTCCTAACAGCACTGTGGGTATTCCTAACAGCACTGTGGGTGTTCCTAACAGCACTGTCGTTATTCCTAACAGCACTGTCGGTGTTCCTAACGGAACTGTCTTTATTCCTAACAGCACTGTGGGTATTCCTAACAGCACTGTGGGTATTCCTAACAGCACTGTGGGTGTTCCTAACAGCACTGTCGTTATTCCTAACGGCACTGTGGGACTTCCTAACGGCAGTGTGGGTGTTCCTAACAGCTCTGTGGGTGTTTCTAATGGCAGTTTTCGTGTTCCTAATGGCACCGTGTGTGTTCCTGACGGCACTGGATTCATTCCTAACAACACTGTGGGTGTTCCGAACAGCACTGTGGGTGTTCCGAGCAGCACTGTGGGTGTCCCTAAATGGCACTGCGTGTGTTCCTAACATCAATGTGCGAGTTACCAACAGCAGTGTGGGTGTCCCTAACAGCACTGTGTGTGATCCTAACAGCACTGTGGGTGTCCCTAACAGCACTGTGGGTGTCCCTAACAGCACTGTGTGTGATCCTAACAGCATTGTGTGTGTTCCTAACAGCACTGTGTATGTTTTCCACCAGCACTGTGTGTGTTCCTAACAACACTGTGTGTGATCCTAACAGCACTGTGGGTGTCCCTAAATGGCACTGTGGGTGTTCCTAAATGGCACTGCGTGTGTTCCTAACAGCACTGTTGTTATTCCTAACAGCACTGTGTGTGATCCTAACAGCACTGTGGGTGTCCCTAACAGCACTGTGTGTGATCCTAACAGCACTGTGGGTGTCCCTAACAGCACTGTGGGTGTCCCTAACAGCACTGTGGGTATCCCTAACAGCACTGTGTGTGATCCTAACAGCACTGTGGGTGTCCCTAAATGGCACTGCGTGTGTTCCTAACAGTACTGTGGGTGTCCCTAACAGCACTGTGTGTGATCCTAACAGCACTGTGGGTGTCCCTAAATGGCACTGTGGGTGTTCCTAAATGGCACTGCGTGTGTTCCTAACAGCACTGTGGGTGTCCCTAACATCAATGTGCGTGTTCTTAACAGCACTGTGTGTGTTCCTAACTGGACTGTGGTTGTCGAAACACCAGTGTGTGTGTTCCTAACAGCAATGTTTCTATTCCTAACAGCACGATGTGTGTTCGTAACAGCACTGTTGTTAAAACTATTAAAACTGTGGTGTCCCATTCAGCATTGTGGGTGTTCCTAACAGCAAACTGGGTGTTTCTAAAGGCATTGTCGTTACTCCTAACAGCAATGAGGGCGTTCCTAACAGCACTGTCGTTATTCCTAAAAGCAATGTGCGTGTTCCAAACGGCAGTGTGGGTGTTCCTAACAGCACTGGGGGGTTTCTAAACGCACTATCCTCATGGCTAACGGCAGTGCGGGTTTTCCTAATGGCACTTTGGGTGATCCTGACGGCACTGTCGTTATTCCTAACAAAATTGTTGGTATTCCTAAGAGTACTGTGTGTGTTCCGAACTGCACTATCGTTATTCCTAACAGCAATATGGGTATTCCTAACCGCACTGTCGTTATTCCTAACAGCAGTGTAGGTATTTCTAACAGCACTGTGTGTTCCTAATGGAACAGTCTTTATTCCTAACAGCACTGTGGGTGTTCCTACCGGCACTGTCGTTATTCCTACCGGCACTGTGGATGTTCCTAACGGCAGCGTGGGTGTCCCTAAAGGCACTGTAGGTGCTCCAAATATCAGTGTGGAATTTTCTAACGGCACTGTGGGTGTTCCTAACAGCAATGTGCGTGTCTGTAAAAGCACTGTGTGTGTTCCTAACTGCACTGTCGTTGTCCACTCATCACTGTGTGTGTTCATAACAGCAATGTTAGTATTCCTAACAGCACGATGTGTATTCTTAACAGCACTGTTGTTACTACTAACAAAACTGTTGTGTCCCATTCAGCATTGTGGGTGTTCCTAACAGCACTGTGGGTGTTCCTAACAGCACTGTCGTTATTCCTAACGGCTCTGTGGGACTTCCTAATGGCAGTGTGGGTGTTCCTAACAGCTCTGTGGGTGTTTCTAACGGCAGTGTTCGTGTTCCTAATGGCACTGTGTGTTGTCCTGACGGCACTGGATTCATTCCTAACAGCACTGTGGGTGTTCCGAACAGCACTGTGGGTCTCCCTAAATGGCATTGTGGGTGTTCCTAAATTGCACTCCTTGTGTTCCTAACAACAATGTGCGAGTGACCAACAGCACTGTGTGTGTTCCTAACAGCACTGTGTGTGTTCCTAACAGCACTGTGTGTGTTCCTAACGTCACTGTCGTTATTCCTAACAGCACTGTGGGTGTTCCTAAGGGCAATGTGGGTGTGCTTATCAGCACTGTCTCTAGTCCTAACAGCACTGTGGGTGTTCCTAACCGCACTGTCGTTATCTCTAAAAGCACTGTGGGTGTTCCGAACAGCACTGTGGGTGTTCCTAATTGGCACTGTGTGTGTTAATAACATAAATATGCCATTTCCTAACAGCACTGTGTGTGTTCCTAACCGCACTGTCGTTATTCCTAACAGCACTGTGGGTATTCCTAACAGTAATGTGGGAGTTGCTAACAGCACTGTCGTTATTCCTAACAGCACTGTGTGTGTTCCGAACTGCACTGTTTTTATTCCTAACAGCACTGTGGTTATTCCTAACAGCACTCTGGGTGTTCCTAACAGCACTGTCGTTATTCCTAATGGCACTGTGGGACTTCCTAATGGCAGTGTGGGTGTTCCTAACAGCTCTGTGGGTGTTTCTAACGGAAGTGTTCGTTTTCCTAATGGCACTGTGTGTGTTCCTGATGGCACTTATGTCATTCCTAACAGCACTGTGGGTGTTCCAAACAACACTGTGGGTCTTCCGAACAGCACTGTGGGTGTCCCTAACAGCACTGTGTGTGTTCCTAACTGCACTGTGGTTGTCCAAACATCACTGTGTGTATTCCTAACAGCAATGTTTGTATTCCTAACAGCACGATGTGTATTCTTAACAGCACTGTCGTTATTCCTAAAAGAACAATGGGTATTCCAAACGGCAGTGTGGGTGTTCCTAACAGCACTCTGGGTGTTTCTGAAGGCACTGTCATTACTCCAAACAGCAATGTGGGTGTTCCTAACGACACTGTCATTATTCCTAAAAGAACTGTGGGTGTTCCAAACGGCAGTGTGGGTGTTCCTAACAGCACTCTGGGTGTTTCTGAAGGCACTGTCGTTACTCCAAACAGCAACGTGGGGGTTTCTAAATGCATAGTCGTCATGGCTAACAGCACTGTGGGTGTTCCTAATGGCACTGTGGGTGTTCATAACAGCACTATCGTTATCCCGAACAGCACTGTTGGTCTTCCTAACGGCACTGTCGTCATGGCTAACGGCACTGTGGCTGTTCCTAACGGCTGTGTGGGTGTTCCTAAAGGCACTGTAGGTGCTCCAAATATCATTGTGGCAGTTTCTAACGGCACTGTTGTTATTCCTCACAGCACTGTGGGTCTTCCTAATGGCACTGTGGGTGTTCATAACAGCACTACAGCACTATCGTTATCCCGAACAGCACTGCGGGTGTTCCTAACGGCACTGTGTGTGTCCCTAACAGCATTGTGGGTGACCATAACTGCTCTGTGATTATTGCTAACCGCACTGTGTGTTTTCCTAACAGCACTCGAGTGTCCCTAACGGCCCTGTGGGTGTTCCTAACGGCATTGTGGGTGTTCCTAACGGAGCTGTAGGTGTTCCTAAAGGCACTGTTAGTGCTACAAATGGCAGTGTGGGTGTTATTAATGGCATGTCTGTTTTCCTAACGGCACTGAGTGTGTTCCTTACGGCACTGTCATTATTCCGAACAGCACTGTGGGTATCCCTAACAGCACTGTGCGTGTTCCTAACTGCACTGTGGTTGTCCAATCATCACTGTGTGTATTCCTAACAGCAATGTTTGGATTCCTAACAGCACGATGTGTATTCTTAACAGCACAGTCGTTACTGCTAATAAAACTGTTGTGTCTCATTCAGCATTGTGGGTGATCCTAACAGAACTCTGGGTGTTCCTAACAGCTCTGGGTGTTTCTGAAGGCACTTTCGTTATTCCTAAAAGCAATGTGGGTGTTCCTAACAGCACTGTCGTTATTCCTAACAGCACTGTGGGTATTCCTAAAAGCACTGTGTATGTTCCTAAAAGCACTGTGGGTATTCCTAACAGCACTGTGTGTGTTCCTAACAGCATTGCCGTTATTCCTAACAGCACTGTGGGTTTTCCTTACCGCACTGTCATTATTACTAATAGCACTGTGGGTATTCCTAACAGCACTGTGGATGTTATTAACAGCACTGTCGGTGTTCCTAACAGAACTGTCTTTAGTCCTAACAGCACTGTGGGTTTTCATAACCACACTGTCGTTATTCCTAACAGCACTGTCGGTGTTCCTAACGGAACTGT
The DNA here is from genome assembly GCF_964194155.1 of Cetorhinus maximus. NCBI lineage: Eukaryota > Metazoa > Chordata > Chondrichthyes > Lamniformes > Cetorhinidae > Cetorhinus > Cetorhinus maximus. The sequence goes on from NC_135887.1 coordinate 67,541,696, forward strand.
CTTTATTCCTAACAGCACTGTGGGTGTTCCTAACAGTACTGTCGTTATTCCTAACGGCACTGTGGGACTTCCTAATGGCAGTGTGGGTGTTTCTAATGGCAGTGTTCGTGTTCCTAATGGCACTGTGTGTGTTCCTGACGGCACTGGATTCATTCCTAACAACACTGTGGGTGTTCCGAACAGCACTGTGGGTGTTTCTAATGGCAGTGTTCGTGTTCCTAATGGCACTGTGTGTGTTCCTGACGGCACTGGATTCATTCCTAACAACACTGTGGGTGTTCCGAACAGCACTGTGGGTGTTCCGAGCAGCACTGTGGGTGTTCTTAAATGGCACTGCGTGTGTTCCTAACATCAATGTGCGAGTTACCAACAGCACTGTGGGTGTCCCTAACAGCACTGTGTGTGATCCTAACAGCACTGTGGGTGTCCCTAACAGCACTGTGTGTGTTCCTAACAACACTGTGTGTGTTCCTAACTGGACTGTGGTTGTCGAAACATCACTGTGTGTGTTCCTAACAGCAATGTTTGTATTCCTAACAGCACGATGTGTGTTCGTAACAGCACTGTTGTTAAAACTAACAAAACTGTGGTGTCCCATTCAGCATTGTGGGTGTTCCTAACAGCACTCTGGTTGTTCCTAACAGCAAACTGGGTGTTTCTAAAGGCATTGTCGTTACTCCTAACAGCAATGTGGGCGTTCCTAACAGCACTGTCGTTATTCCTAAAAGCAATGTGCGTGTTCCTAACGGCAGTGTGGGTGTTCCTAACAGCACTTTTGTTATTCCTAACAGCACTGTTTGTGTTCCTAACAGCACTGTTTGTGTTCCTAACAGCACCGTGGGACTTCCTAACGGCAGTGTGGTTGTTACTAACAGCACTGTGTCTGTTTCTAACGGCAGTGTTCGTGTTCCTAACAACACTGTGTGTGTACCTAACCGCATTGTCGTTATTCCTAACAGCACTGTGGGTATTCCTAACAGCACTGTCGTTATTCCTAATGGCACTGTGGGACTTCCTAACGGCAGTGTGGTTGTTACTAACAGCACTGTGTGTGTTTCTAACGGCAGTGTTCGTGTTCCTAACAACAGTGTGTGTGTACCTAACCGCATTGTCGTTATTCCTAACAGCACTGTGGGTATTCCTAACAGCACTGTCGTTATTCCTAATGGCACTGTGGGACTTCCTAACGGCAGTGTGGTTGTTCCTAACAGCTCTGTGGGTGTTCCTAACGGCACTGTTGTTATTCCTAACAGCACTGTGTGTGTTCCTAAACGCTCTGTCGTTATTCCTAACAACACTGTGTGTGTTCCTAACCGCACTGTCGTTATTCCTAACAGCACTGTGGGTGTTCCTAACAGCACTGTTGTTATTCCTAATGGCACTGTGGGACTTCCTAACGGCAGTGTTGCTGTTCCTAACAGCAGTCGGTGTTTCTAACGGCAGTGTTCGTGTTCATAATGGCACTGTGGGTGTTCCTGACGGCATATATGTCATTCCTAACAACACTATGGGCATTCCGTACAGCAATGTGGGTGTCCCTGACAACACTGCACTAGTTCCTAACAGCACTGTGTGTGTTCCTAACTGCACTGTGGTTGTCCAAACATCACTGTGTGTGTTCCTCACAAAAATGTTTGTATTGCTGACAGCACGATGTGTATTCTTAACAGCATTGTTGCTACTGCTAACAAAACTGTGCTGTCCCATTCAGCATTGTGGGTGTTCCTAACAGCACTCTGGGTGTTCCTAACAGCACTCTGGGTGTTCCTAACAGCACACTGGGTGTTTCTGAAGGCACTGTCGTTACTCCTAACAGCAATGTGGGTGTTCCTAACAGCACTGTCGTTATTCCTAAAAGAACTGTGGGTGTGCCTAACGGCACAGTGTGTGTCCCTAACGGCACTGTGGGCTTTCCAAATGGAGCTGTAGGTGTTCCTAAAGGCACTGTTGTTGCTACAAACGGCAGTGTGGGTGTTCCGAATGGCATTCTCTGTGCTTCTGACGGCACTGAATGTGTTCTTGATGGCACTGTCATTATTCCTAACAGCACTGTGGGTATCCCTAACAGCACTGTGTGTGTTCCTCACTGCACTGTGGTTGGCCAAACATCACTGTGTGTGTTCCCAACACAAATGTTTGTATTCCTAACAGCACGATGTGTATTCTTAACAGCACTGTTGTTACTACTAACAAAACATTTGTGTCCCATTCAGCATTGTGGATGTTCCTAACAGCACTCTGGGTGTTCCTAACAGCACTCTGGGTGTTCCTAACAGCTCTGGGTGTTTCTGAAGGCACTGTCGTTACTCCTAAAGCAATGTGGGTGTTCCTAACAGCACTGTCGTTATTCCTAAAAGCACTGTGGGTGTTACAAATGGCAGTGTTGGTATTCCTAACAGCACTGTCGTTATTCCTAACAGCACTGTGGTTATTCCTAACAGCACTGCGCGTGTTCCTAACAGCACTGTCGTTTTTCCTAACAGCACTGTGGGTATTCCTAACAGCACTGTGTGTGTTCCTAACCACACTGTCGTTATTCCGGACAGCACTGTGGGTATTCCTAACTGCAATGTGGGTGTTCCGCAGTGACAGAGACACTATTACCGCAGTGTGAGGATAATAATCTCCGCAGTGACAGAGACACTAATACGGCAATGTGAGGATTATAATCACCGCAGTTACAGAGACACTATTACCGCAGTGTGAGGAGTATAATCACCGCAGTTACAGAGACACTATTACTGCAATGTGAGGAGTATAATCACTGCAGTGAAAGAGACACTATTACGGCAGTGTGAGGAGTATAATCACCGCAGTTACAGAGACAGTATTACCGCAGTGTGAGGATTATAATCACTGCTGTGACAGAGACACTATTACCGCAATTTGAGGAATATAATCACAGCAGTGAGAGAGACACTATTACCGCAATTTGAGGAATATAATCACAGCAGTGAGAGAGACACTATTACCGCAGTGTAAGGAGTATAATCACCGCAGTTACAGAGACACTATTACTGCAGTGTGAGGCTTATAATCACTGCTGTGACAGAGAAACTATTACCGCAATTTGAGCAATATAATCACAGCAGTGAGAGAGACACTATTACCGAAGTGTGAGGCTTAAAATCACCGCTGTGACAGAGACACTATTACCACAGTGTGAGGATTATAATCACCGCAGTGACTGAGACACTATTACCGCAGTGACAGAGACACTATTACCGAAGTGTGAGGATTATAATCACCGCAGTGACAGAGGCACTATTACCGCAGAGTGAGGATTATAATCACCGCAGTGAGAGAGACACTATTACCGCAGTATGAGGATTATAACCACTGCATTGAGAGAGAACCTTTTACCGCAGTGTGAGGATTATAATCACTGCAGTGACAGAGACACTATTACTGCAGTGTGAGGATCATAATCACCGCAGTGACAGAGACACTATTACAGCAGTGTGAGGATTATAATCACCGCAGTGACAGAGACACTATTACCGCAGTGTGAGGATTATAATCACCGCAGTGTCAGAGACAATATTACCGCAGTATGAGGTTTATAATCACTGCATTGAGAGACAACCTTTTAACGCAGTGTGAGGATTATAATCACTGCAGTGACAGAGACACTATTACCGCAGTGTGAGGATCATAATCACCGCAGTGACAGAGACACTATTACAGCAGTGTGAGGATTATAATCACCGCAATGACAGAGACACTATTACCGCAGTGTGAGGATTATAATCACCGCAGTGACAGAGACACTATTAGCGCAGTGTGAGGATTATAATCACCGCAGTGACAGGAGCACTATTACCGCAGTGTGAGGATTATAATCACTGCATTGAGAGACAACCTTTTAACGCAGTGTGAGGATTATAATCACTGCAGTGACAGAGACACTATTACCGCAGTGTGAGGATCATAATCACCGCAGTGACAGAGACACTATTACAGCAGTGTGAGGATTATAATCACCGCAATGACAGAGACACTATTACCGCAGTGTGAGGATTATAATCACCGCAGTGACAGAGACACTATTACCGCAGTGTGAGGATTATAATCACCGCAGTGTCAGAGACAATATTACCGCAGTATGAGGTTTATAATCACTGCATTGAGAGACAACCTTTTAACGCAGTGTGAGGATTATAATCACTGCAGTGACAGAGACACTATTACCGCAGTGTGAGGATCATAATCACCGCAGTGACAGAGACACTATTACAGCAGTGTGAGGATTATAATCACCGCAATGACAGAGACACTATTACCGCAGTGTGAGGATTATAATCACCGCAGTGACAGAGACACTATTACCGCAGTGTGAGGATTATAATCACCGCAGTGTCAGAGACAATATTACCGCAGTATGAGGTTTATAATCACTGCATTGAGAGACAACCTTTTAACGCAGTGTGAGGATTATAATCACTGCAGTGACAGAGACACTATTACCGCAGTGTGAGGATCATAATCACCGCAGTGACAGAGACACTATTACAGCAGTGTGAGGATTATAATCACCGCAATGACAGAGACACTATTACCGCAGTGTGAGGATTATAATCACCGCAGTGACAGAGACACTATTAGCGCAGTGTGAGGATTATAATCACCGCAGTGACAGGAGCACTATTACCGCAGTGTGAGGATTATAATCACCGCAGTGACAGAGACACTATTACAGCAGTGTGAGGAATAAAATCACCGCAGTGAGAGAGACACTATTACCGCCGTGTGAGGATTATAATAATCACAGTGACAGACAAACTATTACCGCAGTGTGAGGATTATATTCAACACAGTGACAGAGACACTATTAACGCAGAGTGAGGATTATAATCACCGGAGTGAGAGAGACACTATTACTGCAGTGTGAGGATTATAATCACCGCAGTGACAGGGACACTATTATCTCAGTGTGAGGATCATAATCACCGCAGTGACAGAGACACTATATCCGCAGTGTGAGGATTATATTCAACGCAGTGACAAAGACACTATTAACGCAGTGTGAGGATTATAATCGCTGCAGTGACAGAGACACTATTATCGCAATGTGAGGATTATAATCACCGCAGAGACAGAGACACTATTACCGCAGTGTGAGGATTATAATCTCCGCAGTGACAGAGAGACTATTACCGCAGTGTGAGGATTATAATCACCGTTGTGACAGAGACACTATTACCGCAGTGTAAGGATTACAATCACCGCAGTGACAGTGACACCATTGCCGCAGTGTGAGGATTATAATCTCCGGAGTGACAGAGACACTATTACCGCAGTGTGAGGATTATAATCACGGCAGTGATAGAGACCCTATTACCGCAGTGTTAGGACTATAATCACCACAGTGACAGAGACATTATTACCGCAGTGTGAGGATTATAATCACCACAGTGACAGACACACTATTACCGCAGTTTGAAGATTATAATCACCACAGTGACAGAGACACTATTTCCGCACTGTGAGGATTATAATCACCACAGTGACAGAGACACTATTATCGCAATGTGAGGATTATAATCACCGCAGAGACAGAGACACTATTACCGCAGTGTGAGGATTATAATCTCCGCAGTGACAGAGACACTATTACCGCAGTGTGAGGATCATAATCACCGCAGTAAGAGAGACACTATTACCGCAGTGTGAGGAGCATAATCACCGCAGTGACAGAGACACTATTAGCGCAGTGTGAGGATTATGATCACCGCAGTGACAGAGACACTATTACCGCAGTGTGGGGATTATAATCACCGCAGTGAGAGAGACACTATTACCGCAGAGTGAGGATTATAATCACCGTAGTTATAGAGACACTATTACCGCAGTGTGAGGATTATAATCACCGCAATGACAGAGACAATATTACCGCAGTGTGAGCATTATAATCACCGCAGTGACAGAGACACTATTACCGCAGTGTGAGGATCATAATCACCGCAGTGACAGAGACACTATTACCGCAGTGTGAGGATTACAATCATCGCAGTGACAGAGACACTATTACCGTAGTGTGAGGATCATAATCACCGCAGTGACAGAGATACTATTACCGCAGTGTGAGGATCATAATCACCGCAGTGACAGAGACACTATTACCGCAGTGTGAGGATTATAATCACCGCAGTGACAGAGACACTATTACCGCAGTGTGAGGATTACAATCACCGCAGTGACAGATACACTATAACCGCAGTGTGAGGATTATAATCACCGCAGTGACAGAGACACTATTACCGCAGTGTGAGGATTATATTCAATGCAGTGACAGAGACACTATTAACGCAGAGTGAGGATTCTAATCACTGCAGTGACAGAGACACTATTACCGCAGTGTGAGGATTATAATCACGGCAGTGATAGAGACCCTATTACCGCAGTGTGAGGATTATAATCACCGCTGTGACAGAGACACTCTTACCGCAGTGTGAGGATTACAATCACCGCAGTGACAGTGACAACATTGCCGCAGTGTGAGGATTATAATCACCGCAGTGATAGAGGCACTATTACCGCAGTGTAAGGACTATAATCACCACAGTGACAGAGACACTATTACCGCAGTGTGAGGATGATAATCACAGCAGTGATAGAGACACTATTACCGCAGTGTAAGGACGATAATCACCACAGTGACAGAGACACTATTACCGCAGTGTGAGGATTATAATCACCGCAGCGAGAGAGACACTATTACCGCAGTGTTAGGACTATAATCATCACAGAGACAGAGACGCTATTACCGCAGTGTGAGGATTATAATCTCCGCAGTGACAGAGACACTATTACCGCAGTGTGAGGATTATAATCTCCGCAGTGACAGAGACACTATTACCGCAGTGTGAGGATTATAATCTCTGCAGTGACAGAGACACTATTACCGCAGTGTGCGGATTATAATCAACGCAGTGACAGAGGCACTATTACCGCAGTGTGAGGATTATATTCACCGCAGTAACAGAGATACTATTACCGCATTGGCAGGATTAGAAACACCGCGGTGAAAGAGACACTATTACAGCAGGGACGGGATTTTAATCACCACAGTGAAAGGGACTCTTTTACCGCACTGTGAGGATCAAAATAACCCGCAGTGACAGAGAAACTATTATCGCAGTGTGAGGATCATAATCACCACAGTGACAGAGACACTATTACCTCAGTGTGAGGAGTATAATCACCGCAGTGACAGAGACACTTTTAGCGCAGTGTGAGCATTATAATCACCGCAGAGACAGAGACACTATTACCGCAGTGTGACGATTATAATCACCGCAGTGACAGAGATACTATTACCGCAGTGTGAGGATTATAATCACCGTAGTTACAGAGACACTATTATCGCAATGTGAGGATTATAATCACCGCAGAGACAGAGACACTATTACCGCAGTGTGAGGATTATAATCACCGCAGTGACAGAGACACTATTACCGCAGTGTGAGGATAATAATCACCGCAGTGACAGAGACACTATTAACACAGAGTGAGGATCATAATAACCGCAGTGACAGAGACACTATTATCGCAGTGTGAGGATTATAATCACCGTAGTGAGAGAGACACTATTACCGCAGTGTGAGGATTATAATCACCGCAGTGACAGAGACAATATTACCGCAGTGTGAGGATTATAATCACCGCAGTGACTGAGACGCTATTACCGCAGTGTGAGGATCATAATCACCGCAGTGACAGAGACACTATTACCGCAGTGTGAGGATTATAGTCACCGCAGTGACAGACAATCTATTACCGCAGTGTGAGGATTATAGTCACCGCAGTGACAATCTATTACCGCAGTGTGAGGATTATAATCAACGCAGTGACAGAGACACTATTACCGCAGTGTGAGGATTATAGTCACCGCAGTGACAGACAATCTATTAGCGCAGTGTGAGGATTATAATCACCGCAGTGACAGGAGCACTATTACCGCAGTGTAAGGATTATAATCACCGCAGTGACAGAGACACTATTACAGCAGTGTGAGGAATAAAATCACCGCAGTGAGAGAGACACTATTACCGCCGTGTGAGGATTATAATAATCACAGTGACAGACAAACTATTACCGCAGTGTGAGGATTATATTCAACACAGTGACAGAGACACTATTACTGCAGTGTGAGGATTATAATCACCGCAGTGACAGGGACACTATTATCTCAGTGTGAGGATTATAATCACCGCAGTGACAGAGACACTATAACCGCAGTGTGAGGATTATATTCAACGCAGTGACAGAGACACTATTAACGCAGTGTGAGGATTATAATCGATGCAGTGACAGAGACACTATTATCGCAATGTGAGGATTATAATCACCGCAGAGACAGAAACACTATTACCGCAGTGTGAGGATTATAATCTCCGCAGTGACAGAGAGACTATTACCGCAGTGAGAGGATTATAATCACGGCAGTGATAGAGACCCTATTACCGCAGTGTTAGTACTATAATCACCACAGTGACAGAGACACTATTACCGCAGTGTGAGGATTATAATCACCACAGTGACAGAGACACTATTACCGCAGTTTGAAGATTATAATCACCACAGTGACAGAGACACTATTTCCGCACTGTGAGGATTATAATCACCACAGTGACAGAGACACTATTATCGCAATGTGAGGATTATAATCACCGCAGAGACAGAGACACTATTACCGCAGTGTGAGGATTATAATCTCCGCAGTGACAGAGACACTATTACCGCAGTGTGAGGATCATAATCACCGCAGTAAGAGAGACACTATTACCGCAGTGTGAGGAGCATAATCACCGCAGTGACAGAGACACTATTAGCGCAGTGTGAGGATTATGATCACCGCAGTGACAGAGACACTATTACCGCAGTTTGGGGATTATAATCACCGCAGTGAGAGAGACACTATTACCGCAGAGTGAGGATTATAATCACCGTAGTTATAGAGACACTATTACCGCAGTGTGAGGATTACAATCATCGCAGTGACAGAGACACTATTACCGTAGTGTGAGGATCATAATCACCGCAGTGACAGAGATACTATTACCGCAGTGTGAGGATCATAATCACCGCAGTGACAGAGACACTATTACCGCAGTGTGAGGATTATAATCACTGCAGTGACAGAGATACTATTACCGCAGTGTGAGGATTATAATCACCGCAGTGACAGAGACACTATTACCGCAGAGTGAGGATTATAATCACCGCAGTGACAGAGACACTATTACCGCAGTGTGAGGATTATAATCACTGCAGTGACAGAGACACTATTACCGCAGTGTGAGGATTACAATCACCGCAGTGACAGAGACACTATTACCGCAGTGTGAGGATTATAATCACCGCAGTGACAGAGACACTATTACCGCAGAGTGAGGATTATAATCACCGCAGCGACAGAGACACTATTACCGCAGTGTGAGGATTATAATCACCGCAGTGACAGAGACACTATTACCGCAGAGTGAGGATTTTAATCACCGCAGTGACAGAGACACTATTACCGCAGTGTGAGGATTATAATCACTGCAGTGAGAGAGACACTATTACCGCAGTGTGAGGATTCTAATCACTGCAGTGACAGAGACACTATTACCGCAGAGTGAGGATTATAATTACCGCAGTGACAGAGACACTATTACTGCAGTGTGAGGATTATAATCACCGCAGTGACAGAGACACTATTACCGCAGTGACCGAGACACTATTACCGCAGAGTGAGGATTATAATTACCGCAGTGACAGAGACACTATTACCGCAGTGTGAGGATTATAATCACTGCAGTGACAGAGACACTATTACCGCAGAGTGAGGATTATAATCACCGCAGTGACAGAGACACTATTACCGCAGTGTGAGGATTATATTGACCGCAGTGACAGAGACACTATTACCGTAGTGTGAGGATTATAATCACCGCAGTGACAGAGACACTATTACCGCAGTGTGAGGATTATAATCACCACAGTGACAGAGACACTATTACCGCAGTTTGAAGATTATAATCACCACAGTGACAGAGACACTATTTCCGCACTGTGAGGATTATAATCACCACAGTGACAGAGACACTATTATCGCAATGTGAGGATTATAATCACCGCAGAGACAGAGACACTATTACCGCAGTGTGAGGATTATAATCTCCGCAGTGACAGAGACACTATTACCGCAGTGTGAGGATCATAATCACCGCAGTAAGAGAGACACTATTACCGCAGTGTGAGGAGCATAATCACCGCAGTGACAGAGACACTATTAGCGCAGTGTGAGGATTATGATCACCGCAGTGACAGAGACACTATTACCGCAGTTTGGGGATTATAATCACCGCAGTGAGAGAGACACTATTACCGCGGAGTGAGGATTATAATCACCGTAGTTATAGAGACACTATTACCGCAGTGTGAGGATTACAATCATCGCAGTGACAGAGACACTATTACCGTAGTGTGAGGATCATAATCACCGCAGTGACAGAGATACTATTACCGCAGTGTGAGGATCATAATCACCGCAGTGACAGAGACACTATTACCGCAGTGTGAGGATTATAATCACTGCAGTGACAGAGATACTATTACCGCAGTGTGAGGATTATAATCACCGCAGTGACAGAGACACTATTACCGCAGAGTGAGGATTATAATCACCGCAGTGACAGAGACACTATTACCGCAGTGTGAGGATTATAATCACTGCAGTGACAGAGACACTATTACCGCAGTGTGAGGATTACAATCACCGCAGTGACAGAGACACTATTACCGCAGTGTGAGGATTATAATCACCGCAGTGACAGAGACACTATTACCGCAGAGTGAGGATTATAATCACCGCAGCGACAGAGACACTATTACCGCAGTGTGAGGATTATAATCACCGCAGTGACAGAGACACTATTACCGCAGAGTGAGGATTTTAATCACCGCAGTGACAGAGACACTATTACCGCAGTGTGAGGATTATAATCACTGCAGTGAGAGAGACACTATTACCGCAGTGTGAGGATTCTAATCACTGCAGTGACAGAGACACTATTACCGCAGAGTGAGGATTATAATTACCGCAGTGACAGAGACACTATTACTGCAGTGTGAGGATTATAATCACCGCAGTGACAGAGACACTATTACCGCAGTGACCGAGACACTATTACCGCAGAGTGAGGATTATAATTACCGCAGTGACAGAGACACTATTACCGCAGTGTGAGGATTATAATCACTGCAGTGACAGAGACACTATTACCGCAGAGTGAGGATTATAATCACCGCAGTGACAGAGACACTATTACCGCAGTGTGAGGATTATATTGACCGCAGTGACAGAGACACTATTACCGTAGTGTGAGGATTATAATCACCGCAGTGACAGAGACACTATTACCGCAGAGTGAGGATTCTAATCACCGCAGTGACAGAGACACTATTACCGCAGTGTGAGGATTATATTGACCGCAGTGACAGAGACACTATTACCGCAGTGTGAGGATTATAATCACCGCAGTGACAGAGACACTATTACCGCAGAGTGAGGATTCTAATCACCGCAGTGACAGAGACACTATTACCGCAGTGTGAGGATTATAATCACCGCAGTGACAGAGACACTATTACCGCAGAGTGAGGATTATAATCACCGCAGTGAAAGAGACACTATTACCGCAGTGTGAGGATTATAATCACCGCAGTGACAGAGACACTATTACCGCAGTGTGAGGATTATAATCACCGCAGTGACAGAGACACTATTACCGCAGAGTGAGGATTATAATCACCGCAGTTACAGAGACACTATTACCGCAGTGTGAGGATTATAATCACCGCAGTGACAGAGACACTATTACCGCAGAGTGAGGATTCTAATCACCGCAGTGACAGAGACACTATTACCGCAGTGTGAGGATTATAATCACTGCAGTGAGAGAGACACTATTACCGCAGTGTGAGGATTCTAATCACCGCAGTGACAGAGACACTATTACTGCAGTGTGAGGATTATAATCACCGCAGCGACAGAGACACTATTACCTCAGTGTGAGGATTATAATCACCGCAGTGAAAGAGACACTATTACTGCAGTGTGAGGATTATAATCACCGCAGTGACAGAGACACTATTACCGCAGAGTGAGGATTATAATCACCGCAGTGACAGGACACTATTACCGCAGTGTGAGCATTATAATCACTGCAGTGACAGAGACACTATTACCGCAGTGTGAGGATTACAATCACCGCAGTGACAGAGACACTATTACCGCATTGTGAGGATTATAATCACTGCAGTGACAGAGACACTATTACCGCAGAGTGAGGATTATAATCACCGCAGTGACAGAGACACTATTACCGCAGAGTGAGGATTATAATCACCGCAGTGACAGAGACACTATTACCGCAGTGTGATGATTATAATCACTGCAGTGACAGAGACACTATTACCGCAGTGTGAGGATTACAATCACCGCAGTGACAGAGACACTATTACCGCAGTGTGAGGATCATAATCACCGCAGTTACAGAGACACTATTACCGCAGAGTGAGGATTATAATTACCGCAGTGACAGAGACACTATTACCGCAGAGTGAGGATTATAATCACCGCAGCTACAGAGACACTATTACCGCAGTGTGAGGATTATAATTACCGCAGTGAGAGAGACACTATTACCGCAGAGTGAGGATTATAATCACTGCAGTGACAGAGAGACTATTACCGCAGTGTGAGGATTATAATCACCGCAGTGACAGAGACACTATTACCGCAGAGTGAGGATTCTAATCACCGCAGTGACAGAGACACTATTACCGCAGTGTGAGGATTATATTGACCGCAGTGACAGAGACACTATTACCGCAGTGTGAGGATTATAATCACCGCAGTGACAGAGACACTATTACCGCAGAGTGAGGATTCTAATCACCGCAGTGACAGAGACACTATTACCGCAGTGTGAGGATTATAATCACCGCAGTGACAGAGACACTATTACCGCAGAGTGAGGATTATAATCACCGCAGTGAAAGAGACACTATTACCGCAGTGTGAGGATTATAATCACCGCAGTGACAGAGACACTATTACCGCAGTGTGAGGATTATAATCACTGCAGTGACAGAGACACTATTACCGCAGAGTGAGGATTATAATCACCGCAGTGACAGAGACACTATTACCGCAGTGTGAGGATTATAATCACCGCAGTGACAGAGACACTATTACCGCAGAGTGAGGATTATAATCACCGCAGTGACAGAGACACTATTACCGCAGTGTGAGGATTATAATCACTGCAGTGACAGAGACACTATTACCGAAGTGTGAGGATTCTAATCACCGCAGTGACAGAGACACTATTACCGCAGTGTGAGGATTATAATCACCGCAGTGACAGAGACACTATTACCTCAGTGTGAGGATTATAATCACCGCAGTGAAAGAGACACTATTACTGCAGTGTGAGGATTATAATCACCGCAGTGACAGAGACACTATTACCGCAGTGTGAGGATTATAATCACCACAGTGACAGAGACACTATTACCGCAGTGTGAGGATTATAATCACCGCAGTGACAGAGACACTATTATCTCAGTGTGAGGATTATAATCACCGCAGTGAAAGAGACACTATTACTGCAGTGTGAGGATTATAATCACCGCAGTGACAGAGACACTATTACCGCAGTGTGAGGATTATAATCACTGCAATGACAGAGACACTATTACCGCAGAGTGAGGATTATAATCACTGCAGTGACAGAGACACTATTACCGCAGTGTGAGGATTATAATCACTGCAGTGACAGAGACACTATTACCGCAGTGTGAGGATTATAATCACCGCAGTGACAGAGACACTATTACCGCAGAGTGAGGATTATAATTACCGCAGTGACAGAGACACTATTACCGCAGTGTGAGGATCATAATCACCGCAGTTACAGAGACACTATTACCGCAGAGTGAGGATTATAATTACCGCAGTGACAGAGACACTATTACCGCAGAGTGAGGATTATAATCACCGCAGCTACAGAGACACTATTACCGCAGTGTGAGGATTATAATTACCGCAGTGAGAGAGACACTATTACCGCAGAGTGAGGATTATAATCACTGCAGTGACAGAGAGACTATTACCGCAGTGTGAGGATTATAATCACCGCAGTAACAGAGACACTATTACCGCAGAGTGAGGATTCTAATCACCGCAGTGACAGAGACACTATTACCGCAGTGTGAGGATTATATTGACCGCAGTGACAGAGACACTATTACCGCAGTGTGAGGATTCTAATCACCGCAGTGACAGAGACACTATTACCGCAGTGTGAGGATTATAATCACCGCAGTGACAGAGACACTATTACCGCAGTGTGACGATTCTAATCACCGCAGTGACAGAGACACTATTACCTCAGTGTGAGGATTATAATCACCGCAGTGAAAGAGACACTATTACTGCAGTGTGAGGATTATAATCACCGCAGTGACAGAGACACTATTACCGCAGTGTGAGGATTATAATCACCGCAGTGACAGAGACACTATTACCGCAGTGTGAGGATTATAATCACTGCAGTGACAGAGACACTATTACCGCAGAGTGAGGATTATAATCACCGCAGTGACAAGACACTTTTACCGCAGTGTGAGCATTATAATCACCGCAGTGACAGAGACACTATTACCGCAGTGTGAGGATTACAATCACCGCAGTGACAGAGACACTATTACCGCAGTGTGAGGATTATAATCACCGCAGTGACAGAGACACTATTACCGCAGAGTGAGGATTATAATCACCGCAGTGACAAGACACTATTACCGCAGAGTGAGGATTATAATCACCGCAGTGACAGAGACACTATTACCGCAGTGTGAGGATTATAATCACTGCAGTGACAGAGACACTATTACCGCAGTGTGAGGATTACAATCACCGCAGTGACAGAGACACTATTACCGCAGTGTGAGGATTATAATCACCGCAGTGACAGAGACACTATTACCGCAGAGTGAAGATTATAATCACTGCAGTGACAGAGACACTATTACCGCAGAGTGAGGATTATAATCACTGCAGTGACAGAGACACTATTATCGCAGTGTGAGGATTATAATCACCGCAGTGACAGAGACACTATTACCGCAGAGTGAGGATTATAATTACCGCAGTGACAGATACACAATTACCGCAGAGTGAGGATTATAATTACCGCAGTGACAGAGACACTATTACCGCAGAGTGAGGATTATAATCACCGCAGCTACAGAGACACTATTACCGCAGTGTGAGGATCATAATTACCGCAGTGACAGAGACACTATTACCGCAGAGTGAGGATTATAATCACCGCAGCTGCAGAGACACTATTACCGCAGTGTGAGGATTATAATCACTGCAGTGACAGAGACACTATTACCGCAGTGTGAGGATTATAATCACCGCAGTGACAGAGACACTATTACCGCAGTGTGAGGATTATAATCACCGCAGTGACAGAGACACTATTACCGCAGAGTGAGGATTATAATCACTGCAGCTACAGAGACACTATTACCGCAGTGTGAGGATTATAATCACTGCAGTGACAGAGACACTATTACCGCAGTGTGAGGATTCTAATCACCGCAGTGACAGAGACACTATTACCGCAGTGTGAGGATTATAATCACAGCAGTGACAGAGACACTATTACCGCAGAGTGAGGATTATAATCACTGCAGTGACAGAGAGACTATTACCGCAGTGTGAGGATTATATTGACCGCAGTGACAGAGACACTATTACCGCAGTGTGAGGATTCTAATCACCGCAGTGACAGAGACACTATTACCGCAGTGTGAGGATTATAATCACCGCAGTGACAGAGACACTATTACCGCAGTGTGACGATTCTAATCACCGCAGTGACAGAGACACTATTACCTCAGTGTGAGGATTATAATCACCGCAGTGAAAGAGACACTATTACTGCAGTGTGAGGATTATAATCACCGCAGTGACAGAGACACTATTACCGCAGTGTGAGGATTATAATCACCGCAGTGACAGAGACACTATTACCGCAGTGTGAGGATTATAATCACTGCAGTGACAGAGACACTATTACCGCAGAGTGAGGATTATAATCACCGCAGTGACAAGACACTTTTACCGCAGTGTGAGCATTATAATCACCGCAGTGACAGAGACACTATTACCGCAGTGTGAGGATTACAATCACCGCAGTGACAGAGACACTATTACCGCAGTGTGAGGATTATAATCACCGCAGTGACAGAGACACTATTACCGCAGAGTGAGGATTATAATCACCGCAGTGACAAGACACTATTACCGCAGAGTGAGGATTATAATCACCGCAGTGACAGAGACACTATTACCGCAGTGTGAGGATTATAATCACTGCAGTGACAGAGACACTATTACCGCAGTGTGAGGATTACAATCACCGCAGTGACAGAGACACTATTACCGCAGTGTGAGGATTATAATCACCGCAGTGACAGAGACACTATTACCGCAGAGTGAAGATTATAATCACTGCAGTGACAGAGACACTATTACCGCAGAGTGAGGATTATAATCACTGCAGTGACAGAGACACTATTATCGCAGTGTGAGGATTATAATCACCGCAGTGACAGAGACACTATTACCGCAGAGTGAGGATTATAATTACCGCAGTGACAGATACATAATTACCGCAGAGTGAGGATTATAATTACCGCAGTGACAGAGACACTATTACCGCAGAGTGAGGATTATAATCACCGCAGCTACAGAGACACTATTACCGCAGTGTGAGGATCATAATTACCGCAGTGACAGAGACACTATTACCGCAGAGTGAGGATTATAATCACCGCAGCTGCAGAGACACTATTACCGCAGTGTGAGGATTATAATCACTGCAGTGACAGAGACACTATTACCGCAGTGTGAGGATTATAATCACCGCAGTGACAGAGACACTATTACCGCAGTGTGAGGATTATAATCACCGCAGTGACAGAGACACTATTACCGCAGAGTGAGGATTATAATCACTGCAGCTACAGAGACACTATTACCGCAGTGTGAGGATTATAATCACTGCAGTGACAGAGACACTATTACCGCAGTGTGAGGATTCTAATCACCGCAGTGACAGAGACACTATTACCGCAGTGTGAGGATTATAATCACAGCAGTGACAGAGACACTATTACCGCAGAGTGAGGATTATAATCACTGCAGTGACAGAGAGACTATTACCGCAGAGTGAGGATTATAATCACCGCAGTGACAGAGACACTATTACCGCAGAGTGAGGATTATAATCACCGCAGTGACAGAGACACTATTACCGCAGTGTGAGGATTATAATCACCGCAGTGACAGAGACACTATTACCGCAGAGTGAGGATTATAATCTCCGCAGTGACAGAGACACTATTACCGCAGTATGAGGATTATAATCACCGCAGCTACAGAGACACTATTACTGCAGTGTGAGGATTATAATCACTGCAGTGACAGAGACACTATTACCGCAGTGTGAGGATTATAATCACCGCAGTGACAGAGACACTATTACCGCAGTGTGAGGATTATAATCACCGCAGTGACCGAGACACTATTACCGCAGAGTGAGGATTCTAATCACCGCAGTGACAGAGACACTATTACCGCAGTGTGAGGATTATAATCACTGCAGTGACAGAGACACTATTACCGCAGTGTGAGGATTCTAATCACCGCAGTGACAGAGACACTATTACCGCAGTGTGAGGATTATAATCACCGCAGTGACAGAGACACTATTACCTCAGTGTGAGGATTATAATCACCGCAGTGAAAGAGACACTATTACTGCAGTGTGAGGATTATAATCACCGCAGTGACAGAGACACTATTACCGCAGTGTGAGGATTCTAATCACCGCAGTGACAGAGACACTATTACCGCAGTGTGAGGATTATAATCACCGCAGTGACAGAGACACTATTACCTCAGTGTGAGGATTATAATCACCGCAGTGAAAGAGACACTATTACTGCAGTGTGAGGATTATAATCACCGCAGTGACAGAGACACTATTACCGCAGTGTGAGGATTATAATCACCGCAGTGACAGAGACACTATTACCGCAGTGTGAGGATTATAATCACTGCAGTGACAGAGACACTATTACCGCAGAGTGAGGATTATAATCACCGCAGTGACAAGACACTATTACCGCAGTGTGAGGATTATAATCACTGCAGTGACAGAGACACTATTACCGCAGTGTGAGAATTGCAATCACAGCAGTGACAGAGACTCTATTACCGCAGTGTGAGGATTATAATCACCGCAGTGACAGAGACACTATTACCGCAGAGTGAGGATTATAATCACCGCAGTGACAGAGACACTATTACCGCAGAGTGAGGATTATAATCACCGCAGTGACAGAGACCTTATTACCGCAGAGTGAGGATTATAATCACCGCAGTGACAGAAACACTATTACCGCAGAGTCAGGATTATAATCACCGCAGTGACAGAGACACTATTACCGCAGAGTGAGGATTATAATCACCGCAGTGACAGAGACACTATTACCGCAGAGTGAGGATTATAATCACCGCAGCTACAGAGACACTATTACCGCAGTGTGAGGATTATAATCACCACAGTGACAGAGACACTATTACCGCAGAGTGAGGATTATAATCACCGCAGTGACAGAGACACTATTACCGCAGAGTCAGGATTATAATCACCGCAGTGATAGAGACACTATTACCGCAGTGTGAGCATTATAATCACTGCAGTGACAGAGACACTATTACCGCAGTGTGAGGATTATAATCACCGCAGTGACAGAGACACTATTACCGCAGTGTGAGGATTATAATCACCGCAGTGACAGAGACACTATTACCGCAGTGTGAGGATTATAATCACCGCAGTGACAGAGACACTATTACCGCAGAGTGAGGATTATAATCACCGCAGTGACAGAGACACTATTACCGCAGAGTGAGGATTATAATCACCGCAGCTACAGAGACACTATTACCGCAGTGTGAGGATTATAATCACCACAGTGACAGAGACACTATTACCACAGAGTGAGGATTATAATCACCGCAGTGACAGAGACACTATTACCGCAGAGTCAGGATTATAATCACCGCAGTGATAGAGACACTATTACCGCAGTGTGAGCATTATAATCACCGCAGTGACAGAGATACTATTACCGCAGTGTGAGGATTATAATCACTGCAGTGACAGAGACACTATTACCGCAGAGTGAGGATTATAATCATCGCAGTGACAGAGACACTATTACCGCAGAGTCAGGATTATAATCACCGCAGTGATAGAGACACTATTACCGCAGTGTCAGCATTATAATCACCGCAGTGACAGAGACACTAT
Source organism: Cetorhinus maximus (assembly GCF_964194155.1). Classification (NCBI taxonomy): domain Eukaryota; kingdom Metazoa; phylum Chordata; class Chondrichthyes; order Lamniformes; family Cetorhinidae; genus Cetorhinus; species Cetorhinus maximus. The sequence continues at coordinate 67,561,147 of NC_135887.1, forward strand.
TACCGCAGTGTGAGGATTATAATCACTGCAGTGACAGAGACACTATTACCGCAGAGTGAGGATTATAATCATCGCAGTGACAGAGACACTATTACCGCAGAGTGAGGATTATAATCACCGCAGTGACAGAGACACTATTACCGCAGAGTGAGGATTATAATCACCGCAGTGACAGAGACACTATTACCGCAGTGTCAGCATTATAATCACCGCAGTGACAGAGACACTATTACCGCAGTGTGAGGATTATAATCACTGCAGTGACAGAGACACTATTACCGCAGAGTGAGGATTATAATCATCGCAGTGACAGAGACACTATTACCGCAGAGTGAGGATTATAATCACCGCAGTGACAGAGACACTATTACCGCAGTGTGAGGATTATAATCACTGCAGTGACAGAGACACTATTACCGCAGAGTGAGGATTATAATCATCGCAGTGACAGAGACACTATTACCGCAGTGTGAGGATTATAATCATCGCAGTGACAGAGACAATATTACCGCAGAGTGAGGATTATAATCATCGCAGTGACAGAGACAATATTACCGCAGAGTCAGGATTATAATCACCGCAGTGACAGAGACACTATTACCGCAGTGTGAGGATTATAATCACTGCAGTGACAGAGACACTATTACCGCAGAGTGAGGATTATAATCACCGCAGTGACAGAGACACTATTACCGCAGAGTGAGGATTATAATCATCGCAGTGACAGAGACACTATTACCGCAGAGTGAGGATTATAATCACCGCAGTGACAGAGACACTATTACCGCAGAGTGAGGATTATAATCACCGCAGTGACAGAGACACTATTACCGCAGTGTCAGCATTATAATCACCGCAGTGACAGAGACACTATTACCGCAGTGTGAGGATTATAATCACTGCAGTGACAGAGACACTATTACCGCAGAGTGAGGATTATAATCATCGCAGTGACAGAGACACTATTACCGCAGAGTGAGGATTATAATCACCGCAGTGACAGAGACACTATTACCGCAGTGTGAGGATTATAATCACTGCAGTGACAGAGACACTATTACCGCAGTGTGAGGATTATAATTACCGCAGTGACAGAGACACTATTACCGCAGTGTGAGGATTATAATCACCGCAGTGACAGAGACACTATTACCGCAGTGTGAGGATTATAATCACCGCAGTGACAGAGACACTATTACCGCAGTGTGAGGATTATAATCACTGCAGTGACAGAGACACTATTACCGCAGAGTCAGGATTATAATCACCGCAGTGACAGAGACACTATTACCGCAGAGTCAGGATTATAATCACCGCAGTGACAGAGACACTATTACCGCAGAGTCAGGATTATAATCACCGCAGTGACAGAGACACTATTACCGCAGTGTGAGGATTATAATCACCGCAGTGACAGAGACACTATTACCGCAGAGTGAGGATTATAATCACCGCAGTGACAGAGACACTATTACCGCAGTGTCAGCATTATAATCACCGCAGTGACAGAGACACTATTACCGCAGTGTGAGGATTATAATCACTGCAGTGACAGAGACACTATTACCGCAGAGTGAGGATTATAATCATCGCAGTGACAGAGACACTATTACCGCAGAGTGAGGATTATAATCACCGCAGTGACAGAGACACTATTACCGCAGTGTGAGGATTATAATCACTGCAGTGACAGAGACACTATTACCGCAGTGTGAGGATTATAATCACCGCAGTGACAGAGACACTATTACCGCAGTGTGAGGATTATAATCACTGCAGTGACAGAGACACTATTACCGCAGAGTCAGGATTATAATCACCGCAGTGACAGAGACACTATTACCGCAGAGTCAGGATTATAATCACCGCAGTGACAGAGACACTATTACCGCAGAGTCAGGATTATAATCATCGCAGTGACAGAGACACTATTACCGCAGAGTGAGGATTATAATCACCGCAGTGACAGAGACACTATTACCGCAGAGTGAGGATTATAATCACCGCAGTGACAGAGACACTATTACCGCAGAGTCAGGATTATAATCATCGCAGTGACAGAGACACTATTACCGCAGAGTCAGGATTATAATCATCGCAGTGACAGAGACACTATTACCGCAGAGTCAGGATTATAATTACCGCAGTGACAGAGACACTATTACCGCAGAGTCAGGATTATAATCATCGCAGTGACAGAAACACTATTACCGCAGAGTCAGGATTATAATCACCGCAGTGATAGAGACACTATTACCGCAGTGTGAGGATTATAATCACCGCAGTGACAGAGACCCTATTACCGCAGTATGAGGATTATAATTACTGCCGCCAGGGGGTGCAGTTTGCTGTTCTCGGTTTGAATCGGCCGAAACCGGCCTCTGAATTCAGGCTTTCCCTCATCACCGCCCACTTTGAGTCTGCGCATTGACAGTTCCCATTTGATGTCTCGGCTCTGCGGTCTGCTCGGTTGAGTCTGTTTTTCTTGCTCCCGGCGCGAGCCTGCGCCGCGCCCTCTTTGCGTCGTGTGTCTGAGCCGCGCCCTCTCGCGGTGTGAGTCTGCGCTGTGCCCTCTCCGCTGTTGACTTTCCCCCGTTGGGTTGACGCTGAGAAGAGGCGTCACTGTTGCGGCCTGTGTATATTGTGGAGGTTGAGGGAAGTGGTGAAGATTTGACAGGTGAGAAGCGTGAGAGAGAAATCAAAATGTCGGAATAGGGAGAAGTTGTGTAAAATAGCACTGGAATAAACAAAAAATGAGAATGTGATCTAATGTTTCTGTGGGATAGAAATTTGATTGAAGAAAATAGAAATATCCTGAGAGAAAAAATGTGCAAGGTTGAAATAGGGGAAGTGGGGTAAGGGCTGGCCGAGACGGGAGGGGGGGAGGGGGGGAAAGGGGAGGGGAGGGGTGGGAGGGGGGGAAAGGGGAGGGGAGGGGTGGGAGGGGGGGAAAGGGGAGGGGAGGGGGGGAGGGGGGGAAAGGGGAGGGGAGGGGTGGGAGGGGGGGGAGAAGGGGGTGGGAGGGGGGGGGGAAAGGGGGTGGGAGGGGGGGGAAAGGGGGTGGGAGGGGGGGGAAAGGGGGTGGGAGGGGGGGGAAAGGGGGTGGGAGGGGGGGGAAAGGGGGTGGGAGGGGGGGGGAAAGGGGGTGGGAGGGGGGGGTGGGGGGGGAAAGGGGAGGTGGGGGGGGAAGGGGAGGTGGGGGGGGGAAGGGGAGGTGGGAGGTGGGGGGGGAAGGGGAGGTGGGGGGGGAAGGGGAGGTGGGAGGTGGGGGAGGGGGGGGATGGGGGGGAGATGGAGGGGGGAGGGGGGGAGATGGGGGGGGGAGATGGGGGGGGAGGGGGGGAGATGGGGGGGGAGGGGGGGAGATGGGGGGGGAGGGGGGGAGATGGGGGGGGAGGGGGGAGATGGGGGAGATGGGGGGGGAGGGGGGAGATGGGGGGGAGATGGGGGGGGAGGGGGGAGATGGGGGGGAGATGGGGGGGGAGGGGGGAGATGGGGGGGAGATGGGGGGGGAGGGGGGGAAAGGGGAGGGAGGGGGGGAGAACGGGGGTGGGAGGGAGGAGGGAGGGGGTGAAAGAGGGTGGGAAGGGGAGGGGGGGGGAAAGGAGGGGGAGAGGAGGTGGTGGGTGGAGGTGGTGGTGGGGAGAGGGGGAGTTGGTGGTGGGGAGGAGAGGGGGAGAGGAGGAGAGGGGGTGGGGAGGAGAGGGGGTGGGGAGGAGAGGGGGAGAGGAGGAGAGGGGGAGGGGAGGAGAGGGGGTGGGGAGGAGAGGGGGAGAGGAGCAGAGGGGGTGGGGAGGGAGAGGGGGAGGAGAGGGGGAGGGGGTGGGGAGGGGTTGAGGAGGAGAGGGGAGAGGGGGAGAGGAGGAGGAGGGGGGGAGAGGAGGAGGGGGGGGAGAGAGGAGGGGGGGGAGAGGAGGAGGGGGGAGAGGAGGAGGAGGGGGGAGAGGAGGAGGAGGGGGGAGAGGAGGAGGAGGAGGGGGGAGAGGAGGAGGAGGAGGGGGGAGAGGAGGAGGAGGAGGGGGGAGAGGAGGAGGAGGAGGGGGGAGAGGAGGAGGAGGGGAGAGGAGTGCAAGAAAAATAAAAATATAGGTTCTTTACATGCACAATGTTAAAGGGGGTTGAGGAGCAGAGACATGAGGGCTGCATTTACATATGTCTTTGAAGATGGTAGAGAAGTGAGAAGGATGGGAAAAAGGCACACACAACCTTGGGCTTTATAAATAAGGCACAGAGCACAGAAGCAAGGAACTTGTGTTAAACCTCTACAAGTGTCTGGTTATACCCCAGCTGCAGTATTGTGTCCTATTCTGGACACCTGACTTTGAGATGGTGAATTCCTGGATTGATCCCAGGAATGGGGACTTCAGTTATGCAAAGAGATTTAGAGGAACAGGGGTTGTTCTCACTGGAGCAGAGGAGGTGAGAAGGAGATTTGACAAAATCTTATATTCAAAACCTTGAAAGGCTTTGTTCAAGCAAATAAAGGAGAGTGTTTCAATGATTGTAGGCTCATTAGCCGGGGGACACAGATTGTAGGTGATTGACAGAAGAATGGGAAGAGAAGCCAATGTTTCCACAGTGAGTTGTGATAAGGAACTACCTGAAAAGAAACTGGATCAATCCTTAAGGGAAAGGTTACAGTTGTAGGAAGAGAACATGGTGAGAAGTGGGAGAAATTGAAGAGCTGGTATAGGCATGATGGGCCAGATGGCCTCCTGCTGTGCTGAATCATTGCATGGTTCTGATACAATGGGTTTGGGAGGAAGATAATAGGACATGAGGACAGCGTTGATATGACGCATGGAGAGCAACAGTTTGGACTGGTGATCACACCTCACTAGTCCTCTGTGGGAAATAAGTCCTGGGGGGGGGGGTTGCAGAGGAGTGTACAGTATCACTGGGGAGACTGTATATTGGGAGAGTATGGTCCTCTGTTCAAGAACAGAGGGAGACAGAAAGCAGGAAACTCTAGGCCAGTTAGCCTAATATCTGTCATTGGGAAAATGCTGGAATCCATTATTAAGGAGATAGTAGCAGACATTAAGAAAATCAGAATACAATCAAACAGGAAAGGTTGAGCAGGTTGGGCCAATTCTCACTGGAGTTCAGAAGAATGAGAGATTATCTTATTGAAAGAAGATTCTGAGGGGACTTGAGAGGGTGGATGCTGAGACGATGTTTCCCCTCATGGAGGAATCTAGAACTAGGGGGTCACAGTTTCAGAATAAGGGGTCTCCCATTTAAAATGGAGATAAGGAGGAATTTCTTCTCTGAGGGTTGTTAGTGATTGGAATTCTCTTCCACAGAGAGCAGGGGAGGCTGGGTCATTGAATATATTCTAGGCTGTTAGATTTTTGATGGACAAGGGAGTCAAGGGTTATGGAGGACAGGCAGGAAAGTGGAGTTGAGGCCACATCAGATCAGCCATGACCTTAATGAATGGGGGAGCAGGCTTAAGTGGGCTGAGTTGAGCTACTCCTAATTCTTATGGAGCCATTCACTGTGATTGTGTGTTTATATCAAGGAATGGGTTGTGTCCCAACCTCGAATACAGAGCACAAACATGTCAAACACTGACTAATGGTGCCTTTCTCTTGCTCAGGTGCGAGGGCTGAGTGTGTGCTAGAACCATGGAAAACACATTACTGAAGAGTTTCCTCTTACTGTCTCTTTGTTCAGTGGGTGAGTCTGGTTTGGTCTTTGAGGGAGGTTATAGCAGGTAACGTAACTGATGGAATTTTAGAATTGGGAGGTACAGACACACTCCCTGGTGACGCTAAATTGGGATGGTACAGACAATCCTCATGGAGGGTCAATATCGGGTGGGTACATACCCTGCCCCTGGGAGATGTATCTGTGTGATTTACTCATATGAAAGTGGCACTGAGTTCATTCTCAAAGCAGTGAATCTGCTGCACTGTGGGTCAGTCTCATTCACACCCACAGTGAACCTGCGGCACTGGGTCAGTCTCTTTCACAAATTGAAACTGCTGCGCTGTGGGTCAGTCTCTTTCACACAGTGAATCTGCTGCGCTGTGGGTCAGTCTCGTTCACACAGTGAATCTGCGGCACTGTGGGTCAGTCTCGATCACACAGTGAATCTGCTGCACTGTGGGTCAGTCTCATTCACACCCACAGTGAACCTGCGGCACTGGGTCAGTCTCTTTCACAAAGTGAATCTGCTGCACTGTGGGTCAGTCTCGTTCACACAGTGAATCTGCTGCACTGTGGGTCAGTCTCATTCATTCAGTGAATCTGCTGCACTGTGGGTCAGTCTCATTTATTCAGTGAATCTGCTGCACTGTGGGTCAGTCTCGTTCACACAGTGAATCTGCTGCACTGTGGGTCAGTCTCGTTCACACAGTGAATCTGCTGCACTGTGGGTCAGTCTCGTTCACTCAGTGAATCTGCTGTACTGTGGGTCAATCGCTCACTCAGTGAATCTGCTGCACTGTGGGTCAGTCTCGTTCACTGAGTGAATCTGCTGTACTGTGGGTCACTCGCTCACTCAGTGAATCTGCTGCACTGTGGGTCAGTCTCGTTCACTGAGTGAATCTGCTGCACTGTGGGGGGTATCCTGTTGAGCTTAAACTATGCATCTAATGTCTTGTGTTTCTCTGTCTGGCTCCCACCTAGGCTCGGCTCTTTTGTGTTATGAATGCAATAGCGTCAACGATGCGGAGTGTACCCGTAAGGACTGTTCCTTGCAAGAGGATGCCTGCCTCAATGTTACCATACTAGGTATGTATTTCAGAGCTTCACCTAGTCTGTTGTCTGGGGTGCTTTCTGCTTCTGCATTGTATTTTCGAAGAGGCATTGTTTCATAAAACATTTTGTCGAGCTTCCAGGAAGCTTTGGTTTCCGAATCTTTTTATCTTGCTTTGAATGCCCACGCTGTGTTATTAGCATAAACGTCCTGCTACTCTTGGCATCACAGTGTACTTAATATTTCACAAGGTATTAATGTTTCACTGGAAAGCTACAGGTTTGTGTTCAGGATGTGTCAACTGAGAAATAAAAATTGAGGAATCAGATTGCAAAATGCCTGCCGTGGGCCTCCAAACAGTCAAAGTGAGATAAAAGGAATAGAAGGATAAATTGCTGAGAAGTGCTGAACAGTAATGGTAGGGATTTCAACCAGCTGAATATTAACTGGGATAGAAACAGGGTTAAAAACATAGGGTACAGAATTCTTTAGGAAATGGTTGAAATACTGGCTCAGATAATATGCCGTGCCTTTGTCTGTGATAACAAATCTTTTACTGTTCCACTGCCCTCAAATCTGGCATCCCAGATCTTCCTGCTACTCTTGGCATCACAGTGTACTTAATCTTTCACAAGGAATTCTATAATGTTTCACAGGAAAGCTACAGGTTAGTGTTCACAAACCTGGCCCCTCCCTCCCTTTCCCCCCGCCCCTCTCTCTCCCCTGAACTTGGCCCCCATGACCCCTCACCCCCTGAAGTTAGCCCTCCTGACCCTTCACTCCATGGGCCCTCTTGGTCCTGGCCCCCGTGGGCCTATTCCCTCGAGTACAGCCTCTGTACCCCTTGCCAAGTCTGCATGTTGCAGCTCTCTCTCTCTCATGTCCCTGATTACTGCTTGTTGATGGATTTATTTAGATACTTTACTAATCTATCTCATTTTGTTTTCAGCAACGAACCAGCTGCTCCGCCGCTGTTGGACTGATATGCGATGTCACATTAGGGCAGTGCAGGCAGAGTTCAGTAAGGGTGCGGACATCAGCTTCACCTGCTGTAACTGGGACCTCTGTAACTCCAAGACAGGTGGGACCCCCAGAACAGATGCAAACTCCTTCCGACTGGGCATCCTGGCTGCTTTTGTTGGCCTTCATCCTTTCTTATTCTAAAACCAGAAGAGTGAGAGACCTCTGGGGAAGAAAAACAAATTTGCTGAGGGCCACAGGCACAGTCTATTTCCTTGTAATGAGTGTCCTGAATCTGCTCGACTTCCACATAACGCTCGCTAAACCGATATGCTGTAACAGTAATTCCCCTTGACCTCATTTGCCAGCTGATTCTCTTCTATCTGATAAACTAACCCGAGGAGAGGAGGTCACTGTACCCCGTTCTTCTGAATCAGAGAGCTGAATACATGTGCTTGCCCTCAGGAACCCAGCACTCTGCTCCCCTGCATTAGTGGAATCTGAACCAGCCACTGCCAGCTCTGAAAGAACTGCGTTGGTGTTTAAGACTCTGCTGCAGCTCTTTTTTTCAAAATTATAACATAACCTGTAGCTGTTGCCAGGCTTGGCTACTGTTGTAACATGGCACCCGTACAGCCTGGAGACAGGCTTGTGCCAGTGGGTTGATGTCTAACATTTATTTTATCTTGCACGAAGCGGGTGGCTTTGTTAGCTAATAACTAGCAAACAAGATTAAGGCAGGCTGTCCCTAGGAGTGAATAAGTCTTATCTTAATCCTGTCCGCTATAAGTCTAAGAAACAGTTAATTGAGGGCTCAGTACTTTATCAGTATTACTGAGATGAATTAGTTACGTATGTTGAATGAAGCACCTAGCTGTTGCTTTTGTACTTTGCATTTTGCAACTTATTTTAGTTCTTCAATAAAAGCCTTTTTGTGAGAGGAGCCAAGATTTGCGTGTGATGTTGCAGAAATTACCTGCTGTGGGCAGGGTGTGATTCAGTGACTCCTCATGTCCTGTAGAGAGGACTGCTAGCCTCCACACCTCTATAAACAAAACAGTGAAGGAGATAGCAGGAGACTGACTGCGAAGCATTGATGAGCTCAGCCAAAATAATAGGCGCAGTCTTTTTTCTCATTGGCTTAGTGGACAGATAAGCAACAACATCATTTTATAAAGTGCCTTTAACACATTCAAACAGCCCAAGGGACTACGCAGGAGCATTATAAAATAAAGTATAACAGCGAGACACATAAGGAGATATTAGGTCAGACAGCCGAAAACTTGGCCAAAGAACTACTTTTTAAGAAGTCTCTCATAGGTTGAAAGCAGGGTAGAGAGGTGGAGAGGTGTAGGGAGACAATTCCAGAGCTTGGAGTCTAGGCAGCTGAAGATGTGACCACCAGTGATGGAGCAGTTAAAATATCCTGCTCGTGGACTCATGAGCCTGGAGTATGTTGGAATGGACTTTGAACACATACTTTGTATTTGTCTTCACAGTAAAAACACAAAATGCATCCCAAGAATAGTAGAAAATCCAAGAGGTAAAAGGGAGGAATTTAAAACAATCATGATCACTAGAAAAAAAGGTACTTGGAAAACCAATGTGACTAAAGCTGACAAGTCCCCTGAATCTGATGGCCTGCATCCTAGGGTCTTAAAAGAATTGGCTGGCGCGATAGTTGGATGCATTGGTTGTAATCTTCAAAAATGTACTCGACTCTGGAATAATCCTAGTGGTTGGGGAGAGGCAGCAAGCAGGAAACTCTAGTCTAGTTAGCCTAATATCTGTCATTGGGAAAATGCTGGAATCCATTATTAAGGAGATAGTAGCAGGCCATTTAGAAAATCAGAATACAATCAGAGTCAATATGGTTTTCTGAAAGAAAAAAAAGTGTTCTTTGAGGATGTAACAAGCAGAGTGGATAAAGGGGAAATCAGTAAATGATGTGTGTTTGGATTTCCAAGACATTTAATAAGGTGCCACATAAAAGGTCACTGGACAAGTTGGAGTGATATATTAGCATGGATTAGAGGATTGGCTAACTAACAGGAAACAGTCAGGATAAATAGATCATTTCAGGTTGGCAAACTGTAACTAGTGGAGTGCTGCAGGGATCAGTGCTGGGGCCTCTATGATCTATGTTAATGACTTGGATGAAAGGACCAACTGTATTGTAGCCAAATTTGCTACTGATACAACGATAGGTAGGAAAGCAAGTTGTGAGGAGGATGCAAAGGGATACAGATGGGTTATGGGTGGGCAAAAAAATGGAGTAAAATGTGAGGTCCATTTTGGCAGAAAGAATAGAAAAGTGAAATATTATTTAAATGTAGAGACTACAGAATGTTGCAGTACATAGGGATCTAGGTGCCTTTGAGCCTGAATCACAAAAAGTTAGCATGCAGATAGGAGTAATTAACAAGGTCAATGGAATGTTGGCCTTTATTGCAAGGGAAATGGAGTATAAAAGTAGAGAAGTCTTGCTCCAACTGTACAGGACATTGATGAGACAACACCTAGAGTACTGTGTAGTTTTTATCTCCTAACTTAGAGGGATATACTTGCTGGGAAGTTCAGAGAAGTTCACTAGGCCGATTCCTGGGATGAAGGGAGTTGTCTTATGAGGAAAGGTTGAGCAGGTTGGTCTGATGCGCATTGGAGTTTAGAAGAATGAGAGGTGATCTTATTGAAACACAGAAGATTCTGAGGGGGCTTGGCAGGGTAGATGCTGAGAGGATGTTTTCCCTGTGGGGAATCTAGAACTGGGGGCACAATTTAAAAAATAAGGGGTCTCCCATTTAAGAAGGAGATGGGGAGGAATTTCTTCTGAGGGTTGTTAGTATTTGGAATTTTGTTCCACAGAGAGAAGTGACCAAGCAGTCATTGAATATATTCAAGGTGGAGTTAGACAGATTTTTGGAATTGAGGGTTGTGGAGGACAGGCAGGAAAGTGAGATAAGGCCAAGATCAGCCATGATCCTATCGAATGGAGGAGCCGGCTCGAGGGACTGAATGTCCGACTCCTGTTTCTATTTCTTATGTTCTTATAATAGTCAAGAGGCATTAAAGGCACAAATGAGGGTTTCAGCAGTTGGTAAACTGAAGGCAAGGATGTAGTCAGGCGATGTTAAAGATGGAAAAAGATGGTCTGAGTGCAAAAAAATGAGTAGCTCATCTCGGATCAAACGTGACACCAAGGTCGCAAACAGGCTTAATCTCACTTACCAGGGAGAGGAGATAGAGTCAGTAGTTAGTGAACGGTTTGGAGTGGGAATTGAAAACAATGGCTTCAGTCTTCCCAATATTGAAGTAAATTTCTGCTCATCCAGTACTGGATGTCCAATAAACAGTCTGAGAATTTAACAAGTGGAGGAATAGATTTGTTCAGAATTGAGGGATGGCATTTAATCTGCTGCAGCATATGAGGAGCAAGTCAAATTAGCTCATGACTCTTGTGTTGGAACGTTATTCTGTATCTAACCCTGTGCTGTACTTGCCCAGGGAGTTTTTTGATGGGACAGTGTAGAGGGAGCTTTACACTGTATCTAACCCTGTGCTGTACCTGTCCTGGGAGTGTTTGATGGGACAGTGTAGAGGGAGCTTTACTCTGTATTTGTTGCATAAGCATGCAGCTCATTGTGGAAAAAGATCAAACAGGCTGTGATTATGGAGACCTCGATGGTACGTGGTGATGTACAGGAGGCTGGTGTTTAGGCACTTGACCTTATTCCCACGCTTTTCATGTAGTCTTGTGGGTCCACTTTTGGTTGGTGTTGAAATAAAGTGTGGAATTTCGATTTGATAGAGAAACCCAAGTTAGTCTTGCTGCCACTCTGTGATTGAGACTAAAATCCAGGCAAGCTACTGTCAGCTGAATAATGTGGCACTGTGTCTTCAGATGATGAGTTATTGAGCACAAAAGGTCAGTGCAACAACACTTGACACTCGACATACTGTCGTGAATTTGAATCAAACCTTATCCTGGACTTGGCACTCCCCCACTTTATCTCAGCACCAACCAAATCAGATTCAATAGTAATTTTCAAAAGGGAACTGGATAAATACTTAAAAGAAAACCGCAACGATATGGAGATAGGAGTGGGACCAATTGTAAAGCTCCATTAAAGACACCACTCTGCTGCGTCATTCTCAGACAGCAAGCCCCCTCAAAACTCTCTCATTACATCATGCTGCACCAGCCTTGAGAATGTTTAATGTGTCCACTTTTCTTGTCGTTTTGACGGTGACACTGCCCAGCTCCTCAGTCCAGCTGCTAACTCAGCACAATGGATTGTTTTACTATAGGGAAGTTGGAGTGTTGGTGTGTACCTCCAACCTTCACAAAGCACTGAATTTGTGTTACTGTAATACATTCACTTTGGGCTGTATTTAGAAGACAGTTAAATTGCTATTGCAGTGTCAGAGGTTTCCTGATTCATTAACATTTCCAGGGACAGTACTGCTAAGTGTTTCAGAATTGGACTCGTAATAGTAGAGGAGCTGCAGTTCATGAATGATCAGTACCATTGCCTGGAGACTTTCCCCTCACCCTTCTGTGGCTCACTAACAGGCCTGAGATCACAGAAAGCTCCTCAGTGAAGTCTCAGCTATTTCAGACCAGGGGGACCTGGATTTTCATTTCATTGGACTGGGCACTACACCAAACCGAATAAAACAGAGCAAGTGATTTACTGTGTGTTAAAACAGTCAGCACCAGAACCTAATTTGGTGACTGAAAAGCTAATTAGTGTTATCTGACAAGGTTTTTCTGCTCCTGCAGCAGGAACACACACTAACAGTTATGGGCTGTTTCCCATAGCTGAAATTGTGAAGGTAGTTCCACCATAAGTGTAGGTATCTGGAGGCCATGAACTTTTACTGTTAACATCATGGCATGTGGAACACTGAGCTGACTTAGTTCATATACACTGCATAAAGATCAGATTGCAGGACACGAGGCAATGGTGCACTTAAGTCAGACTGTAATGCAAAGCTTTGCAGATCAGGGCTGCTATCAAGTGCAACAACTGCATTGTGTGGTCTCCCACAGCCTTCACATCATCATGTATACTATCTCATGAGCATCATGCCTTTTGATAATCTAAATGCCAGATGAGGGTCTTCGCTTATATGGATAGACAGGCAAAGCTGGGACTTCAGAGATTTGATAGAGGTATTCAAAATTATGAAAGGTCTGGACAAAGTAGAGAGCTAGAAACTGTTCCCATTGACGGAAGGGTTAAGTGCCAGAAATTGGCAAAAGAAGCAACAGTGACAAGAATGATATTTTGTGCGAGTGTTGTGGAGACACATTCAATTGTGGCTCATGGCTTTCAAAAGAGAATCGAATAAGTACCGGGAAAGGCTGGGGAGTGAGACTAGCCGAGTTGGTCTCGCAGAGAGCTACCACGAACGTGATGGACTGAATGGCTCCAGCCTCAAAAGGAGGCCATTCCATGATTTTAAAACTCATTCCCAGATACCAAGCCAACTGCTCCAAGCTTGCTACTGTTAAGAGAATATGTCTACCCAAATTTCCTGGGCCAGTGTACTCTTCTGGGCCGTATAAGTCCAACACCTGGCAGGGCTTGGTGCTGGACAGCAGTGATCAGACAGCCAGATACACAAAAGGTCAGCCCGAGTACTATTCTAAAGCTATTCCTAGGGCATGTCTGCTCTAGAGTTGTTGGGGTGGAGAGTCTCCACTATCAGGAATTCCTTGAGTGCAATGAGGGGAAACCTTGACAGAAAAGCTGGAAAAGGCCCTGACCACAGGCACAAATCCAAACCTGGAAATCCTGGCGTAGTGATGGGATAAAGACCTGATACAACACAATTGATCTCTATTCCCACTTTCCAATACCCAGCAATGGAAGAGAATCTCCCCTCAGCACACCCTCACCAGATCAAACAGCAAAGATATCTAATGAGAAACTGGAAATGAATAAACACAATTACAATTCCCTTATTTTATTAAACGTGATTGGAAAAAAAAATCTTCCAATAAATAAAAGCCTCAAAAAGGCAAATCTTTAGCATTCATGTACAGTAGAAAAAAGTCAAGTCAGCAGCCCAGAGCACAGCCTTGCTCTGGCAGCCTCCCCTTCCAAGAGATTCCCCCAGGTACAGAGACACACAGGAAGCTGGTTACAGAGGCAGCGGCAACTGGACTGGCTGACCAATCAGAACTTGAACATTATAAAAAACATGGTATGTATGACACGGGCACAATGAGTTTCCTTGCTTTGATTAAGAGTCTGTACAGGCACACAAGGTCATGTAGGAAAGGCAGCATGGGTCACTTGGACGTTGGCATCACGATCAGTCATTTTACCATGTCATCCAGCCCTGGGCTCTGAGGCAGCTCTCATAGACTAGCCGCATCTTCAAACTGCTGCTGCCTCCGATAGCTGTTCATGTCGGAAGTTGTTTGATCCACCTGCTGGTGATAATCTGCCAATCTGCTCCGGAGTTTTTCACAGAGCTGAGGAAATGACAGAGAGTCTGTTTTATACTTGAGTGCTTTCACGTGAGGGACATTATCAATGAGCAAGAACAAGTCAATGGTATGTACACTGAAGATTTGTTTGTCATCAGTTGGGGCTCTGTCAGTCAAATGAAAGGCCAATTATCCAAATCTGCTGGGAATCCTAGTTACACTCACCCTCATGTTATTCATGTTACTCTGGTTCTCTCCGAGTGCATGCAGTAACTGGTCGATGGCTGTGTAAGGAAGCCAAACAGGTGGAGCTGTGGCTGACAGCGACCTCTGCAACAAAGATTTCAGTACATTAAAATCTCCTCCCTAACTCCTGTGCAGCACCAAGTAATGATACATTGCAATGAGAGGTTTCAGAGGCACTGCTCCCAATGGCATATTCACTTTGGAAGAACATGGAGAGATTTCTAAGATAAATGCTTTATTATGGGGCTTCAAATGTTATCACTGACCAGGGGTTGCCATAATGCCCAGTTATCACTGACTGGGGCAGGGGTGTTACAGTGCCCAGTTCGCACTTACTGGAGTGGAGAGGGGGTTGGTGCGGAGATGCTTTGCCAATGTCCAGTTATCACTGGCCTGGTGGGTGGGGGTGTGGTGCTGTGTGTCAGTGTCCAGTTATCACTGAGCAGAGAGGGTGCCACATTGCAAGTCTCTACTCCTTGGATTGTCAGTTATTTTACTTCAGTTTGTAAACTTTTCTGTGGGGTTGGTTTAGGGAAGTATGCACAGAAAATACAATCTAGATATCAGGGATGGAGGAGAGGGGGAATGAGGGTGAAGCACAAATGAGCACCTACAAATACAGTAAGAGAGTGATGAAAGGAAGAAAAGATAGCAGGAGAGAAAAAGTTAGGGGAGCTGCTGAAAGAAGGGAGGAGCCAGTGAAAAAGGGAAGAACAGGCTGAGTTTAGATTTCTATTATTTGGTCCTGGGATATGAGCATTATTGAATGACAGGGCATCACTCGCTCAATAGTGTACAGACATGTTATATATAGAAAGCACCAATAAGCCTCAGGAGTGTTCACAGCAACATCACTGTAGCCACTTGTACTAACTTTATAGAAAGCCCCTTACACATACATAATCAACCTCCATTCTGTAATCAAGGAAGTAAAGCACAAATTAAAAAATACACACACAGTTATTACCTTTTATCCCTGAAATGCACAGAATGGTTTAAATTCCCTTACACAGCCTGTGCAAACCTGAGTTGAGAAAAAAGCCCAATGACTGTGTCTTGCACTCAATTTTTTTTATTTATAAATTATAAATGTAATTTTCAAATTCTGGATATCCAATTAACTACATGAATGGCTATCATACAGCACACAACAGTCCAGGTTATGCTCCAGTTCTGGGGTGTTCCTTGAATCCATAACCTTGTGACTTAGAGACCGGTGTGCTACTACTGAGCTGGAGGAGCACAACAGAGCATCCTCATCCCTGGTTTAAGCACAAAACTAGTTCACATCTCAAGGGTAATCAACAAAGTGAAAATATTTTCAACCAATGCACCAGGAAAACAAACAGTCCCAGTACAGATCTGCAGGAAGCCAGACTCTGATGCACACAAGCTCTGAACTCCCTCCCCAGACAGTTTCTTCTCGCGTCTGAGTGTCAGTTTTAGATACCTGATGCACTTAACATTAATCCTAAGACAGGTTCATTTGTTAAGCATCCTTCACGTTCTTCAATCTTGACTTTTGTCTCTTGGAGGGTTTATACATTGTTCATTTATATTCTCTCTTTCTACTTTCTATTTGTTTCTGTCGCAAAGCATAGTTTGCTCAGAGTAGTGACCATCACATTTGGACCGTACATCCAGATAATGGCACCTCCAACGACACTACGACAGCAGGGAAGGAGCAGGGAGTGTGTGTGTGTACCCGAGCCTGGCTCTCTAGAGAAGTGCATTCAGCCAGCTTGTTGCCAGGCAAAGGTGGAGTTAGTTGTTGTACTCATTTCATAGCTGCTCTTGGAGATGTGATATCGTCTCATACTCAACTTGTGGGTACAGGATACCACCTGAAGTATATCTGGCTGGGGCATAGGGCATAACTGGATTATTCTTTCTCTACTGCAGACTTAGCTTGCAGTACGACAACATCCCTCAATTCTAAGGGGAGGGATAGGAGGGGCTGCAGTTCCTTCGAGAAGCCTTGCTCCTTGACCCAATGACTTTGATAAACAGGCTCTTAATGGGTTCACTTTTTCTATCCAAAAGGCAGACTATGCTGTTGTTCCATTAAAGTGGAGAGGGTAGCCAATGATGCGCTGGAAAAGTGCATTTGGATCCAGAGAAGTTTCATCTTCAGTGGATTGGTTTCTTCCTTTGTGCCGTCTGATTCTCAGCTAAGATTAGAGAAGCTCTGGATATTTCCAGGTGTCTCCTGCTTATAGTTCTGAAGATCTGTAGAGGGGTGATTACTTTACCAAGCCATTGCTTCAAGCACCAGTCTCCGCTGAACTATCAGATCTCCAAAAAGCACATCCAGCTCCTGGCACTGTGTGAGCATTACCTGGCTACTGAATCCCAGGGCAGAGTAATTGTTACAGATCCAGCCAGTGCATAGTTTCCTCCAAATGAAAGGTGTGGCTATGGGTACCCGCATGGGCCCCACTTATCTATGTCTCTTTATGGGGTACAATTCTCTTTTCAGTACATAGATGACTGCATCAGTGCCAATTCATGTCCTCTTCCGGATCTGGAAAAATTTTGCTTCCAATTTCCACCCCTCTCGCCTTCACGTGGTCCACCTCCAACACTTCCTTCCCTTCCTTGACCTCTCTATCTCCATTTCTAGGGATAGATTGTCTATTAATATTCATTACAAGCCCACCGACTCCCACAGCTACCTCAACTACAGCTCCTCACACCCTGCTTCCTGTAAGGAATCCATCCCATTCTCTCAGTTCCCTCACCTCCGTCGTATCTGTTCCAATGATGCCACTTTCCAAAACGGTGCTTCTGACATGTCTTCCTTCTTTCTTAATCGAGAATTCCCCTGCACTGTGGTTGACAGGGCCCTCAACCGTGTCCAACCCATTTCCCACGCCTCTGCCCTCGCCCCTTCCCCTCCCTCCCAGAACTATGATTGGGTCCCCCTTGTCCTCATTTTATACCCCACCAGCCTCCGCATTCAAAAAGATCATCCTCCGCTATTTCCACCAACTCCAGCATGATGCCACCACCAAACACATCCTCCCATCACCTCCCCTGTCAGCATTCCACGGGACCGTTCCCTCCGGGACACCCTGGTCCACTCCTCCATCACCCCCAACACCTCATCCCCCTCCCATGCAATCGCAGAAAGTGCAACACTTGCCCCTTTACCTCTTCCCTCCTCACCGTCCAAGGGCCCAAACACTCCTTTCAGGGGAGGCGGCGGCAAAGTGGTATTGTCACTGACCACTGTTCCAGAGACCCAGGGTAAGGTTCTAGGGACCTGGCTTTGAATCCCACCAAGGCACATGATGAAATTTGAATTCAATAAAAATCAGGAATTAAGAGTCTGATCACGACTATGAAACCATTGCCGATTGTTGTAAAAACCCATCTGGTTCACCAATGTTCTTTAGGGAAGGAAAATCTGCCGTCTTTACCTGGTCTGGCCTTCATGTGACTCCAGACCCACAGCAGTGCAGTTGACTCTTAAATGCCCTCTGAACAAGAACAATTAAGGATGGGCAATAAATGCTGGCCTAGTTATGATTAAAAAAATGGGGAGACTAAACGCAGACTGGGTGACTGCTTTGCGGAACACCTTCGATCAGTACGCAAGCATAACCCAGACCTCCCTGTCGCTTGCCATTTCAACACACCATCCTGCTCTCAGGCCCACATGTCCGTCCTTGGTCTGCTGCAATGTTCCAGTGAAGCTCAATGCAAACTGGAGGAACAGCACCTCATCTTCAGATTAGGCACCTTACAGCCTTCCGGACTTAACGTTGAGTTCAACAACTTAAGACCATGAACTCTCTCCTCCACCTTTAGCCCCTTAATTTAATTTTTATTTATTTTTATCCCCCCAACCCACACAGGGCCATCCATCACTTGTTCTTGATTTACTTTCACACAATTGTTGTTAGGCCGTGAAATATACACTCTGCCCATTTGTACCCAGCAACAACCTTTCCCTCATTTCTTTCAGTCCTTCCTGTTAGATGATTATCCAATCATCTTCTTTCCGTTCTGTCAAATAGTCTGTCCCCCTCAAACATTCACTGGCTCTCTTCAGATATTTATCTTTATATTCCAGCATTTCTTGTTTCTTTTTTAATTTTGAGGCTTAAAATTCTTCAGGCTATTTGTCAAAGGCTTGCAGTTTTTTTAAAACAGTTATTTCCCCTAAACAATTGTGTGAAAGCAAAACATAAGAACAAGTGAAGGATGGCCCTGTGTGGGTTGGGAGGGTGGGGGGAGGAAAGGAAAAAAAAAATTAAATTAAGGGGCTAAAGATGGAGGAGAGAGTTCATGGTCTGAAGTTGTTGAACTCAATGTTAAGTCCAGAAGGCTCTAAGGTGCCTAATCAGAAAATGAGGTGCTGTTTCAATCTGTGAAATGGCTTGTTCTGCTATTAACATATTCTGCTCTTAACTTTATGCCACCATCAGCACCTTTAGTCTTTAACATTACCATTAACACTCCCTTTGGCTTGTGTCCATGACATCTTTGTCAATCTCTCCTGAGTTCCCACTCATCCCCAACCTTCTATTTTGCTCCACCCTCTCTTAAGCAGTATAAAATCCACACAGTTCTACTTCTCTTTAGCTCTGAAGAGTCATACGGACTCTAAACATTAATTTTGTTTCTGTCTCCACAGATGCTGCCAGACCTGCTGAGCTTTTCCAGCACTCTCCATTTTTATTATAGTTCCCCCTCATTGGCCTCCATCATAAGCTGCATCATAGGAAGGGGAGCTAACCGTTTAAAAAAAACTAAAAGCCTTTGACAAATAGCCTGAAGAATTTTTAGCCTCAAGATTAAAAAAGAAACAAGAAATGTTGGAATATAAAGATAAATATCTGAAGAGAGCCAATGAATGTTTGAGGGGGACAGACTATTTGACAGAACGGAAAGATGATGTTGAATAATTGTCCAACAGGAAGGACTGAAAGAAATGAGGGAAAGGTTGTTGCTGGGTAGAGTGTATACTTCACGGCCTAACAACAATTGTTCGAAATAGTTGTGAACAGGTGAAGAACAATGAATGGGATATAACAGGTTGCTCAATCAGGATATAATAGGGCACTGGAAAGACACAAAGGGAATAAAACGGCTACAAATGGAAGAAACTGTTGTGGAAAATGGATAGAAGGGGAGGGCAGTTTTAGGAGTGAATGTCAGAGTAGGAAGCTGCAGAATGCTATGTGAGTTATAGTGATCTGGAATGGACTACCTAATGGGGTACTGGAAGCAGATTCAAGAGTAACCTTCAAATGGGAATTCCCTGAAAACTTGAAAAGGAAAAAAATTGTAGGGATATAAGGAAAGAGCTAGGGAATGGGAATGGGAATAATTGGACAGCTCTTTGGAAGAGCCACCACAGGCAAGATGGGCTGAATGGCCCCCTTCTGTACTGTCTGATTCTATGATTAAAGGGCAAACCGTTTCAGAAGGTTGCAATGGGTTTACCTCTAGTCGTGTCGAATAAACAATCCCAGGATTGCCAGGAAAATGCTCTATCTATATATATTTACAATACTCAGTGTCCACCCTAGAACCCTGAAGAGGAACTCACTGGAGCTGCTACCTGACCAGTGCTGTAGCTGTGTCCATCCTTACCTCAATGCCAAAATACTGATGTCCTTTTCCCATTAACGCATCAATGTACTCCAGCACCAGATCCACTGCTTCCTCCAGAAGGTCATAATTCAGGTACAGCCTCAGGAGCCCAGCCACATCCACTTTCTGTTAAAGGATAAAGCAGTTCAGTCTGCAAGTTCCTCCTACACACACACGCACACAGAGTGAGGGGTGAACAAGCTGCTCCTCCTTATAGTTTGCCCATTGCCATTATCTCCTGAGTATTATAACAGTTTCCAACTACAATGCAAGAGAAACAGGGCATCTTCTCTGTCCCAGGATTGGTAGTGTGCAAGCTTCTTCATACAGGTGGGGTGTTGATCACTCAGTCCAGTACTCCAAGGGGTTACACCCCCACACTCCTTCTCCCCCGCCCCCACACCACTCATCCAGTCCCAAATCTGGTGGTATATCACCGCTTTCTGCTAAGTGCATAATGATAATCCCTCAGACTACACGTTTCAGAACCATATTCACACACATGATTCTCAAACACCACACCAGGTCCAGGAACCTGGCTGCCAAAAATGCCAATGGGCTCACTCAGAAAATCCCAGCTTTCCCTGTTACAATTAACCCCACAAATCAATAATTGATCCTGTTTATCCTGATACAGGCTTTGAGAAGCGAGATATAACAGGACAACACCACAGTATATGAAGGGGGATATTCTCAAGTCACAGTATACTTACCCAGTGTCTGATAACACCTTAATTCAGACACTCTTTTGAATCCAGGTAAATCCACATTCGCTATTACACCAGATAATCTTCTGCTTGCAGACATTTCACACATACAATTAATTTGGTATCCTGCTCATAATCCTGGAATTAACAGGTCAGCTGTACATGGAAATATTTTCACCACTGCACTTTCTTAACTTGAATAGGCAGCTTTAACATTATGACTAGGGTTAAATAATCCACACCCTCCCTCACCAGAGAGAATAATTTGCATTTATACCATTTGGGACTTCCTTGAAGTGAAAAAATAAGTGTCACCCTTGCCTTATAGCTGTTAATAAGCCAGTTAGGAAGTGGCACTCCATGCGACAGCAGTTTATTAATAACACAGCGATGATACTGGGAACTTTGAGACTGGTAGCGATCAAGGTAGGAAGACAGCAACCTCCAGGCTTCATCTGTGGCACTGAGCAGGGATAGAACAGACAGTTAAGAGGATTTAGTGAGACATTCTCCTTTACACAAGGACAAAAAGCTTGGGAACACTTCAACTAGGTGAGGAATTAGCCAGTCTTACAATGGCCTTCCTTACCAGCCCAACTCAGATGCTACACCACTAGGCTCACATTTACACATTAAAACTGAGGCTCCACATAACTAAGGTGGCTGTTGAAGATCCTGCAGAATTATTAAAGAGCAAGGAATTCTCCAAGACTTGGGAACAACCCTCCCTCACCTACTGGTACTTGTGTTGCCTATTTAACAGTCACTGCACTCCAGAAACTCTCAAGTTGTGTATGAAAATTAAAGTGAGATGCTTTAAGTGAAGCATGTATTACACTCGAGATACCATTAACAGTTGGATTGAACTGGCTGACTGGACTGGGCTTTCTTGGACCATCTTTAGATATGCAAACTTATTGATGGGTCAGCCATTAACTATTACAGGAAGAGAAAAGCTGATTGAACAAAACCATACAAAGTAAGCAAAGAAAGGTCAACACCCTACCCAGTAGCTTCCTCTCTGTGGAAACTGAATGCTAAGCACACAAATAAAAAGGCTATAATTCAGAGCGTGTAAACTGTCAGTTCCTTCTCCATACCTGCAGTTCATTTCAACTGGAGACTAACTACATGGACACTGAAAGCACACCCGTCTCTGCAGGACCAAGAAGATGCTGGCATGAAGATGCAGACCACTCAAAGAATGCAAAGAGCATGACACAGCAGGCACTCAATCTCCTTGGTTAAGCATCATCATTATGATGGGAGCACAAACAGTTTGAGTGGATTAGGATGATCCTTTACAGAAAAGCTGAAACACAAGCTCACCAAGAGATTTGTCAAAGACAGTGACACATGGTAATAGATTCTTCCATGTGGTAGCTCCACAGATACTCTCAACTGCAACCCAAGAGATTCCCAGGATACAGGCGTAATAATCTTTAACTCGCCCATTAGAAATTCCTGGCCTATCGCAAATATCCTCGTGTTCGGTCACAGCTAGTCACTCCTGTAAGTAGTCCGAGTGTCTAGCTTTAAGGAGATTGTCCACAATGCCCAGTATCTAATGTCTATGCTTAAGCAAGAGGTGGAACTGTTTGAGCCCCTTCCGATTGGGTCTTCATCAATCTATTGGCTAGAAGCGCGTTGGGAAGATATGGTTTAATGTGAATCATAAAGCTGCCCGAATTTAAACGACAAGCAAACACAGTCAAAGCAAATCGCCCTTCCATTACACAAGCACACACTGCCCTTGAGAAGTCAGCAAACATGCTCTCCTGCCCATTTTACAGGTTCACTTCCAGTGGGAGGTCTATAGCTTTAACCGCTACCCAACTCAGGGGCTCACCACCTCTCCTAGAAGTATATTCACAGCAGAAGCTTCACTCTGGGTTTATATAAATGGAATTATCCTCACTATGAAAGGCGTTCCTGTTTTGTTAGGCTATCAAAGATAGGACCATAAAATACTTCATTTAACTTCAGCCTCTGCGAGCTGCTTAGTTGTGTGCAGTGGAACCCTGTGAGGCACGTACAAGCAATTAGAAAACAACTAGCTCAGCAGCCTCCACGAAGCAAACTCAAGATTCACCACTCATTAAACTCATTAGAAAAGTCACACCAGTTTTCCTTGGAAACGGGAGAGAACAAACATTGTCCCAGCGAAGCTAGCACAACAAGGAAAACCTAGAAAGATTGAAGTTTCCTGGGTACCTGGCCCTGACACATGGCCCTGTCTGTAACTTTGTTTTTATTCATTCACGGGATGTGGACTTCGCTGGCTGGGCCAGCATTTATTGCCCATCCCTAATTGCCCTTGAGAAGGTGGTGGCGAGCCGCCTTCTTGAACCGCTGCAGTCCACGTGGTGTAGGTACACCCACAGTGCTGTTAGGAAGGGGAGTTCCGGGATTTTGACCCAGCGACTGTGAAAAAACGGCGATGTATTTCCAAGTCAGGATGGTATGTGGCTTGGAGGGGAACTTCCAGGTGGTGGTGTTCCCATGTGTCTCCTGCCCTTATCCCTTAGGTGGTAGCGGTCATGGGTTTGGAAGGTGCTGTCTAAGGAGCTGTAGTGGAAGTGCACCTTGTGTATGGTGCACTGTGCATCATTGTTAGAGGGAGGAAATGCTGAAGGTGGGGGATGGAGTGCCAATCAAACAGGTTGTTTTATCATAAAACCGTAGAAATGTTACAGCACAGAAAGGCCATTCAGCCCATCATGTCTGTGCCAGCTGAAAAGAAAAACTAACTGACCATTCTAATCCCACCTTCCAGCCTTGCAGGTTACAGCACTTCAGGTGCAGATCCAGGAACCTTTTAACTAAGTTGAGGGTTTCTGCCTCAGCCACCAATCCAGGCAGTGAATTCCAGACACCTACCACCTTCTGGTTGAAAAAGTTTTGCTCAATATCCCCTCTAATCCTTCTATCATCACCTTAAACCTGTGTCTCCGCTCAGCCAAGGGAAACAAGTCTTCCCTGTCTACTCTATCTAGGCCCCTCATAATTCTGTACACCTCAATCAAGTCATCCCACAGCCTCCTCTGTTCTAAGGAAAACAACCCCAGCCTATCCAATCTTTCCTCATAGTTGCAATTTTACAATCCTAGCAACATTCTTCTAAATTTCCTCCGTATTCTGACCTGAGCAATTATATTCTTCCTAAAATGTGATGACCAGAACAGTGTGCAAAACTTCAGCTGTGGCCCAACAGCACTGTGGGTGTACCTACACCACAGGGACTGCAGCAGTTCAAGAAGGCAGCTCACCACCACCTTCTCAAGGGCAATTAGGGATGGGCAATAAATGCTGGTCTAGCCAGCGATGCCCACATTCCATAAACAAATTTTTAAAAACCAGCGTTTTATACAGTTCCAGCATTACATCCCTGCTTTTGTATTCAATAACTTGTCCAATAAATGAAAACATTCCATATGCCTTTTTTCACACCTTATCCACCTGTCCTGCTACCTTCAGGGGCCTATGGACATGCATGCCAAGGTCTCTCGCTTCCTCTGCCCCTCTCATTTTCCTCCCGTTTATTGAGTATTCCCTTGCTTTGTTTGCCCTCCCAAAATGCATCACCTCACACTTTTCTGGATTGACTTCCATTTCCCACCCACTTTTCTGCCCACTCAACCAAATCATTGATGTAATTCTGGAGTCTACAGCTATTCTCTTCATTAAACTACACGGCCAATTTTTGTGTCGTGTGCAAATTTCTCAATCATGCCACCCATATCTAAGTCCGAATCATTAATATATAAACAGCAAGAGTCCCAACACTGTGGAACGCAAACTGGAAACCGCTTTCCACTCACAAAAACATCAGTCAATCATTATAAAAACAGAATTACCTGGAAAAACTCAGCAGGTCTGGCAGCATCGGTGGAAAAGAAAAGAGTCGACGTTTCGAGTCCTCACGACCCTTCAACAGCACCTCATCTTCCGACTAGGCACTTTACAGCCTTCCAGGCTGAATATTGAATTCAACAACTTTAGATCTTAAACTCCCTCCCCCCATCCCCGCCCTGTTTCTTCCCCCTCCCTTTTGCTTTTTTCAATAATTTATATAGATTTTTCTTTTCCCACCTATTTCCATTATTTTAAAATCTACAACTAATTCCTTGTCAGTCTTTCCACCCCAACTAGAGCTGTACCTTGAGTGTCCTGCCATCCATTCTTAATTAGTACATTTTCTTAGATAATATCACCACCTTCAACACCTCTTTGATCCTTTTGTCTCTGACATCTTTTGATTATCTGCTCCTATCACTGCTTGCTTGTCCCTACAACCACCCGCCCCCCTCAACTTCTCTTTCCCCCGGCCACCTTAAACCAGCTTATATTTCACCTCTCTCCTAACTATACTCAGTTCTGTTGAAGGGTTGTGAGGACTCGAAACGTCGACTCTTTTCTTCTCCACCGATGCTGCCAGACCTGCTGAGGTTTTCCAGGTAATTCTGTTTTTGTTTTGGATTTCCAGCATCCGCAGTAGTTTTTTGTTTTTAGTCAATCATTATCCTTTGTTTCCTATCACTGAGCCAAGTTTGGATCCAACCCACCACATTCCCCTGTATTACATGGGCTTTTACTTTTCTGACCAGTCTGCCACGTGGGACCTTGTCAAAACTCTTACTAAAATCCATGTAGACCACACCCACTGCTCTTCCCTCATCAGTCCTCCTTGTTACTTCCTCAAAAAATTCAGTTAGGTTATTAAGACACAATTTTCCCTTAACAAAACCTCGCTGACTATCTCTGATTAATCCATACCTTCCTAAGTGATGGTTTATTCTGGCTCTGGATGGTGTCAAGCTACGAGTGTTGTTGGAGCTGCACTCATCCATGCAAGTGGGGAGTATTCCATCACACTCCTCACTTGTGCCTTGTAGATGGTGGACAAGCTTTGGGGAGTCAGGAGGTGAGTTACTGGCCACAGGCAGCTATCTACCCCTGGTAAGAATTGAAGAAATTCTCCATTTTTCCACGCCTGGAGTGTTCAGAGCGTATCTTGTGTCAAGAAACATATCTAACCGACCAGCTGCCCACAGCCACCCCTCACTGCATCCTTCGCTGAACTGGCAGTATGACATTAGGAGCTTTCCCTCTGGAGTCAGGAATTGCCTTATTCACAAAGTGTAGGTCTAAACACTAATTGTCCTGTCCCAGTATCAATCTGCACTCCACCAGGAGCCGTACCTAATTCAAGGAGTGAATCTCAACCACAGTCTGATTCTCAGGCTGTGTGCCAAACACAAACCATCCCGGCCCTGGCCCCACCCCGGACCCGCCGCCCTGGCCCTGCCCACCCCCAGGACCCGCCGCCCCGGCCCTCCCAGCCCCGGCACCCCCCCGGGACCCGCCGCCCCGGCACCCCCCCGGGACCCGCCGCCCCGGCACCCCCCCCGGGACCCGCCGCCCCGGCCACCCCCCCGGGACCCGCCGCCCCGGCCACCCCCCTCGGACCTGCCGCCCTATTAAGAGTTATACCTGGATTCCTTTGTTGTGACAATAGAAGGTATCTGATTGGTTTTCAGCCAGTCCCAGGCAGCAGACTGCGCAGCCTCACCAACAAATTGCAACTTGATGCACCTGAAACAGACGGAGGACATGGTACATTGATTAACATTTACAGTCCATTCTAGATCACATTACACTGGTCAACAATTACAGTCCATTCCAGAAATACATGAAAGGAAGGTTCTAATAGGTTCAACACTGCTGAGGGAGACAACGAATGATCAGAGAAAGTGTCTGAGACAGACATCACTTGAAGTATTGAAATGGAGCTCAATTCTGCCAAAATTAATTCAGCACTTTCCAAAATTACATTAAATGGTTGAAATAACTAGTACAACTGAACTAAATCTGCCACTACAAACTGATACAACCAAAACTGGAAACCTAACCAATTATCCGAGAATATTTAAAAATCTTACCCAGTGGAAGATTAAAAAAGCTGAACAACATCGGCAAACATATCCAAGTCACTGCCTTATTCCACACCCTGTCTCCCTGCTCTGTGCTAATGGACTCTCACGGCCTTATCCACCCTCCACACCCTGTCTCCCTGCTCTGTGCTAATGGACTCTCACTGCCTTATCCACCCTCCGCACCCTGTCTCCCTGCTCTGTGCTAATGGACTCTCACTGCCTTATCCACCCTCCACACCCTGTCTCCCTGCTCTGTGCTAATGGACTTTCACGGCCTTATCCACCCTCCACACCCTGTCTCCCTGCTCTGTGCTAATGGACTTTCACGGCCTTATCCACCCTCCACACCCTGTCTCCCTGCTCTGTGCTAATGGACTCTCACTGCCTTATCCACCCTCCACACCCTGTCTCCCTACTCTGTGCTAATGGACTCTCATTGCCTCCAAAGGTTTAGTAAGCTTTGGCCTTTGAGAAAGCCCACACTTTCAGCGCTGATCACCTGCTCTTGAAAACTACAAACTCAGTTCTCCTATCCAGTGAGCACCATCCTACAACAAATCAGAGAGCGAGCAGCTCTCATCGACTAAGTGTTGGTCAGCATACCAGTCTTTCACATATACCACAGGGAGAGCCACCTAGCCAGCAGAACATGCCAACCAGTAGCCCCCAATCCATCCAGGGAGTGGAATATCCATTTCAAGACTTGGTGCACCACCTCTTTACATAATGTGCTTTGAGTTCTGCAAGGGTGAAAGGAGATGAGATAAACTGCATGTTATACTTACAAGCAATCCCAGACTTACTTGAAGGAGAGTCCTTCGAAGATGGGGGTCAATGAGAGTTTGAAGGTTTGACACAAGGAGACAGCAGCATCAAAGAGTCCCACTTGAACAAGTAAGGCCACCATCTCTTCTGCAGAGGCACTCCCTGCAGTAGAAATGAGACTTAAAGATGGAGCAAGCAACCACAATATACAGCTTCATTCTCAACATTTAAACAAGGCTACAACAACAAACACTACAGATTTACCAACTCAGCACTGTGTGGGCTCTGGGAACATAGTGGTTACATTGCTGGGCTAATAATCTAGAGAATTGCAAGTTCAAATCTCACATCAGTTTGCCAATTTGAATTAAGATTCTGAAAACAGTCAGTGTGACCCTAAGAATCCAACCAGTTCAGAGATGCCCACTAGGGAAGGAAACCTGCCCTTCTTATCCAGTCGATTCTATACATGATTCCAATCTTATCTCAATTGCTAACTCCAAAAATGTGTTCATAAAAGGCCTAGCAAGCCACTCAGTTGTACAGAGCAACTAGGGGTGGCCAATAACTGCTGGCCTTGGCAGTGATAGCCAAACCCTTGCAACAAATCTTTTAAACCCTCACTGTGGACTGTGAGCTTGTGATGTGACACAGGCCAGGATAGTCCCACATTCCACGTCAGACCAGTAAACTGATCTCAACCAGAGACTGCTAATAAGGTCTTGATCCCTTAGATTTAGAGTGCTAGGGGCCTGCGATGGGATTAAGTGAGGCAAGAATTGGGATTGGGCTTATTACACATCAAATGAACTTTGTACCGGAACACTAGGTCCTAACTGAGTGGATGGGAAGTCACTGAAAAGGCCTTTACTGTTGACAGTCACACACTCCAGTATTCATGTTCCACTATCCATAAGAGAATAACTGAAACAGCAAATCACACGAGCATGTTTGTAAATGCACAATTTTCTACTCAACAATTAATCAGAGTCTTCACATAGAAAAATGAACACCAACAAGTCACACTTGGGGGGGGGGGGGGGGTGGAAATCATTCACTTTTTCTGTAAGTTGCTTCTGGTTCTCACCTGCTATCGCTGCAGAGGCTGGGTCATGCTTTGCAAGCAGTAATCGTGTACGGGCCAACACAAACTCCTTCTCCAAATCCTTCAGTTCCACTATATCAATCTGTCGGCAGACTGCAATAACACATTAAACAGTGACATGGGCAACTCCACACAACTGGTTTGCTCCCAAAGTCTGTCTCTCACCGCCCCCACCACACTGTCCCCATCAAGACCCCCTCTACCCCCCTGACCCATGACTGTGAAGCTACTGGATAGAAGTAAACACCCATCTGGTTCAATAATGTCCTTTAGGGAAGGAAATCTGCCATCCTTACTCTGTCTAGCCTTCATGTGACTCAGACCCACAGCAATGTGGTTGACTCTTAACTGCCCTTTGAAATGGCCTAGTAAGCCTCTCAGTTGTATCAAACCACTACGGTAAAATTAAATAAAAATAAAACTAGACAGATCACCTAGCAACGAACCAGGCACTCGAAACTTCAAAGACACACCCTCCAGTCGACCCTGAAAAGTTCTCCTTACTAACATCTTATGACTTGTGCCAAAATTGGGAGATCTCCCACAGACTTGTCAAGCAACAGCCTGACATAGTCATACTCACGGAACCATACCTTGCAGACAATGTCCCAGACGTCATCACCGGGTGTGTCCTGTCCCACCAGCAGGACAGACACAGCAAAAGTGGTGGCACAGTGGTATACAGTCAGGAGGAAGTTGCCCTGGGAAACCTCAACATTGATTCTGGACCCCATGAAGTCTCATGGCATCAGGTCAAACACGGACAAAGAAAGCTCTTACTGACCCTCCCTCCCCACTGACCGTCCCTCCCCACTCAGCTGATGAATCAGTGCTCCTCCAATTGGAAAAAGTGCCGAGTGGCAAAGGCACAGAATGTATTCTGGGTGGGGGACTTCAATGCATTCAACAACACCTGGTCAGTGCTGACTAGAGATTGAGGGGAGCTGGAAGCAGTAAAATATCTCTGTCCCTGTTGGCAACAATTCAAACTACACCCACTCGTCAGATGGTTCCACAGAAATCCAGCTATGTAACCTGTTCTGAAGAAGTCACATTCAACTCCAAACATTCTCTTCCTCTCAACACAGATGCTGAGTATCTCCAACACTTTGTTTTTCCTTACAGCTATGTAACCTGTTTCTCTGACCCCACATGTTCTGCTTGTGTACTTGTATGTTTAAACTGCACTTCGTTCTGGTTAAACCACCAAACCCAACAGATTAGAAAAGGGCTCCATCTGATTGGCAACTTTAGCTCCTGAATTCACTAATGATGGAGCGAGCGACCTTTTAAAATACTGATTCCAGCAGAATTCGGAGTAAGGAACCATCTAATGGGAGAGGTAAAAATAAAACATGGAGGCAGAAAACTCAATGTGACATTAATTTAGCACTAACAGTGCTCCCAGAATTTGGGTATCTCACTGAATTTAAGAGTAACTCCGAGAGAGCTTTCATTAACACTGCAAGCTGATGAGGCTCCCAGGCAGTCAGAGGTATGGAGGGAGCTGTTTTCAACAGAGGGCAATGTGAACAGGTCAGAGTGGGCATCAGCATCCCTCGAATGGTCAGGAAGTAATCATAATGAAATGGGATCAAAGGGCAAGATGAGAATTGGAGTTACCTTAGTGTCATTCACGGACACAGGGCATCAGCACAGCAACATACAACATTTTCTACAAGGCGTCAATCTTCTGTCAGATGCATCACAGATACTTTACATAAACTCAACCAGCTTCCTTTGATTTGCAACCTCAAGTAGTGAGTGATGAAACAAAATAACATTACTTACTTTGTGTGACAGTGTGCTCGCCATCATGGTTCCTCTTTGGCGATGCCCCAGGACGCTCAAACTGTTATAGCAGAAGAAAAGTTTAAACAGGACCCAGCATCACAGGAAAAAGACAACAACCAGCCTGTCCGAGTGTTAAACATCATACTCTTTAATTCTTCCCAACAAAACCTCATTACCAGGGACAGCATTGTAAATAAGTCTGTCAACTCATCAGACCAGAAATGTGGGGTCTATCAGCTCCACCAAACTATGTCTCTATGAGTAAAAACAAAAGTCCCACATGTTTTTTTCAAACAGAAATCTCAGTTGATCCTGGTATAATCACTGATTTTGATATATACAAGTCTCTGTTCCTGCAACCACTTTATAACTACACCATTTAGTTTATTTTGCCTCTCTTCATTCTTTCTACCAACATGTATCATTTGACATTTGTGTTAAGTTTTATCTACCATATATCTGCTTATTTGACTGGTTTGTCTATGCCCTCCTTTTACAATTCTCTTCATTGTTTAAGTTTGCTACATTTATGAGCTTTGTGTCATGTGCAAACTGAAATGATGCCCTTTATACTCAAGTCCAGGTCATTAATATACATCAAAAAGAGTAGCCCAAACATCCATGTGGCAAACATCACTGCACATTTCCCTCCAGTTCACCAGCAGTCTCTGATTTCGGTCTCTTAGCCAATTTGATATCCATGCTGTCACTGCCCCTTTAATCCCATGGGCTTCAACTTATCTCAAGTTTATCACGTGGTAATTTGTCAAATGTGTTTTGAAAGTCTATATACACACCAACCACAATTCCCTCATCACCCCTCGCCAGTGCTATACCCGGGAACTCAATAATGCACTGAGAGCTTTCTTTCAAGTTACCAACACACTCTCCAGCATTAGGATGAAGGTGACTGCAACCCACTCACACAAAGTTAGTCTTCCTTCGTCCAGACTGAAGACAAGTCCTCCCAATTCAACACTGAGCTTGCATAGACCCACAAACAACCTGTCACTGTGTCCTCACATCTCCCCAGTTCACCCAGCGCCAAGTACTCCAGCTGTCAGCACTTCAGGTGCAACTGCAGTTTGTAAACACATGCTCTCACTAGCTGATAGTGAAACTCTGTCCATCATCTCACAAGGAGTGGGTGTTCAAATGTGCTCTCATACCATAGCTCCTGCTGCAGGCCGTACAATCCAGGCGTACTCCGGTCGGATTTGTCGCAGACAGTTTATCCCCACGAGGTAACAGTTAACTTGTTTCTGGAGCCCATCTAGAGAGCGGACTTCTCGCCCAAGACGCATTCCATATTCGAACATCACTGTCCCAGCTAGGAGGAGAGCAAGAAAAGATACCCAATAGGTAAAGCATTCATAGGTCACTTCTGCCAGCCGCCGGCTCCTCGGGGCCGCCCAGCTCCCACCCCCCCCCGGCTCTTCAGGGCCCCCCCACCCCCTCCACCAGCTCCTCGGGGCCACCCAGCCCCCTCCCCCAACCGGCTCCTCAGATGTTTCCACTAGTGAGGGAATCTCAAACTAGGGAACATAGTTACAGAATAAGGGGACATTCATTTAAAACTGAATGCGAAGGAATTTCTTCTCTCAGAGAGTAGTGAATGTCTAGAATTCTCTAACCCAGAGAGTTGTGGAATCTAGATCACTGAAAGTATTTAAAGAGGTACATGGATTTTTGAAATATTGGGGAGTTGAGGGTTATGAGGAGCTGGCATGAAAGAGGAGTTAAAGCCTGGGGCAGATCAGCCATGATCTTATAGAATGGCAGGGCAGCCTTGAGGGGCCGAAAGGCCTATTCCTGCTTCTATTTCTTATGTTCTTATGAGAGGATATAGGGTTGGAAACGTAGCTCAGGATCAAATAGGATGTGAAGGTCATGAATGATCTTGTTCAGCCTCAGACAGTGGCCAGGGAGAGAGAGATGGAATCAGTGCCTGGAGAACGGAGTCTGTGATGGGGGCCAAAGGGAATGGCTCAAGTTTTCTCGATTTTTACAATGGTGGAAACTGTAGCGCATTCAGAACTGCTTGTTGGACAAACAATCTGAACAGAGAAGCAGTGGAGGAGCTCAGAGGGGTGCTGATAAGTTAGATGTCATTCAGCATATATAAGAAACCTCACCCCACGTCTGTGGATGATATTGCCAAGGATAAGGAACAGTGGGACAAGGATATTTCTTGAGGTATTCCAGAGGCAATAGTGTGAGGGTGGGAAGAGAAGCCATTACTGGAGATGCTCTAGCTAGCAGAGAGTGGAACTGAGCAAGGACAGCCACACCTTAAAGGAAAGAAAGTTAGCAGTTCTAAAAGAGGGGGCACCTGTTTACAATGCCAGCTAGCAAGATGGTCAGCAGTTTAGAGATAATGGGCTCAAAGGAGCTGGTGATGGCTCTGAAGGATGAGATGAGCCAGATAGGGCACGAGGAGAGAAACTGGAGACATATGTTTGCTCCGGCTTGGACACGGGAGTAGAAGATGAGGATTTTAAAGGCCAGACAACAGGAATGGAAGTGCGAGGGAGGAAAAGATGCCATGTGTCGCTGAAGAGACCAAAATGGGACTGGTGATAGGGGGGACACTGCCACCATGACGGTTTGGGCAGGGCAGTGGTAAGGGACAAGGTGTCAGCAACACCTAAGTCAAGTTTCAGTCAAAGCCTCAATGTCAATGCAATCAGTGGCAATACAATTTGAATGAGCACAGGAAAATATGAAGGGGGCTGTGATTATCGAGTTTAAAGGGGCAGTGACGGATCAGGTAAGAATTCAGGATGGAGGTTGGTGAGGTTAGTCTCCAGAGGGCATATCAGGCAGCAAGGTCAGCAAGAAAGGATGGAATAGTTGGGGTTGTTGTCCACAATGAGCGCCTTGATGGGCTGAGAGAGGGTCAGCTGTGAGCTTATTCAAGGTGGGATTCAAGCTTGGGTGAACAGGGAGGCAGAGGAGCAATGAGGGGTTGGGGTAAGGAATAGGAGGTGGAGACAAAAGTATCTGAGAGGGAGTAAATGGCTTGGCTGAGCAACAGGGAGAGGAAGGAGGAGGGTTGAGAAAAAAGAAGAGCCAAAAATAATAGGTTAATGTCAAAACTGGTAGCCAAAATTTGCAGATGACAGAACAGAGGAAATTCAGGTTATAGAGGCATGTCTGGGATAAGAGACAGACCCTGAAGTACAGGGATGCAAGGTATGAAGCAGTCCACTACTGGAGCCTGAGGCCATATGGTACTTACAGGCAGAGTGGAGTCAGCCTGGGCAAAGGGAATGAAGGACAGGCAGGTGGCCCAGCACATTATTGCAGTGTGTGGGAAATTTCCACAATGTAGGCTTATGTGTGGGAAAGGCAGACTGCAACCAGTTAATGTACTGGCAGTGACAGGGTGAACACCTCAACATCTGTGATGTAAAGTACTTCATAGCATGGGAATGGCTGACTGCTTGTCCCATGTTAGGCTATAACAAATTGATGTTTCAGGTTAAATAGTGGACTGTCTGATAAACTGTTACCAAACTCGTCCTCTGGAGATCCCCAGCATCACAGATGCCAGTCTTCAGCCAATTCGATTCACTCTACGGGATATCAAGAAACAGCTGATGGCACTGGATACTGCAAAGGCTATGGGCCCTGGCAAGTTCCAGTAATAGTACTGGAGACTCATGCTCCAAAACTTGCCGCACCCCTAGCCAAGCTGTTCCAGTACAGCTACAACACTGGCATCTACCCGGCTATGTGGAAAATTGCCCGGGTATGTAGGACAAATGACAAATCCAACCCGGCCAACTACAGCCCCCATCATCTACTCTCTATCATCAGTAAAGTGATGGAAGGAGTCATCAACAGTGCTGTCAAGCAGCACTTGCTTAGCAATAACCTGCTCACTGACGCTCAGTTTGGGTTCTGCTAGGGCCACTCAGCTCCTGACCTCATTACAGCCTTGGTCCAAATATGAACAAAAGGGCTGAACTCCCGAGGTGAGGTGAGAGTGATTGCCCTTGACATCAAGGCCACATTTGACCGAGTGTGGCATCAAGGAGCCCTAGCAAAACTGGAGTCAATGGGAATCAGGGGAAAAACTCTCTGCTGGTTGGAGTCATATCTAGCACAAAGGAATTGTGTGGTTGTTGGAGGTCAATCATCTCAGTTCCAGGACATCACTGCAAGAGTTCCTCAGGGTAGTGTCCTAGGCCCAACCATCTTCAGCTGCTTCATCAATGACCTTCCTTCTATCAGAAGTGGGGATGTTCGCTGATGATTGCACAATGTTCAGCACCATTCACGACTCCACAGATACTGAAGCAGTCCATGTCCAAATACAGCAAGACCTGGACAATATCCAGGTTTGGGCTGATAAGTGGTAAGTAACATTCACACCACACAAGTGCCAGGCAATGATCATCTCTAACAAGAGAGAATCTAACCATCATTTCTTGACACTCAATGGCATTACCATCACTGAATCCCCCACTATCAACATCCTGGGGGTTACCATTCACCAGAAACTGAACTGGCCTAGCCATATAAATACTGTGGCTACAAGAGCAGATCAGAGGCTAGGAATCCTGTGGCGAGTAACTCACCAAACTCTGTCCACCGTCTACAAGGCACAAGCCAGGAGTGTGATGGATTACTCTCCACTAACTTGGATGAGTGCAGCTCCAACAACACTCAAGAAGCTGGACACCATCCAGGACAAAGCAGCCCACTTGATTGGTACCCCATCCACAAATATTCACTCTCTCCACCGCTGACACACAATAGCGGCACTGTATACCATCTACAAGATGCACTGCAGGAACTCACCAAGGCTCCATGGACGTCAGCTTCCAAACCCAGAACCACTGCCAAGAAGGAAAAGTGCAGCAGACACATGAGAATACCACCACCTGGAAGTTCCCCTCCAAGTCACACACCAACCGGACTTAGAAATATATCGCCCCTCCTTCACTGTTTCTGGGTCAAAATCCTGGATCTTCCTCCCCAACAGGTTTACCTGCACCATGTGGACTGCAGTGGTTCAAGAAGGCAGCTCACCACCACCTTCTCAAGAGCAATTAGGTACGGGCAATAAATGCTGACCCAGCCAGCGATGCCCACATCCCGTGGACAAATAAAAAGTGATAAATATCCAAGCCTCTGGGCAGAGCAGACCACTGTTAAAGTTGTTACAAGTAAAACGCACCACTCCAGTGCTGCTAGGATTTAAGTGGCTTAAGATGACATCAGGAATTGTCAGCATGGGCTCACACTTTACCTTTCCGAAAGTTGTGCCGTTGTACATGGAATGCATACAACAGCTCGTAGTAGTTATGGGTCATGAGGTCCACAGCCCGAGCACGAGACTCGATGATTCCAACAACCTGAAATACAGGAGCACAGAGAGCCTGAAACCCAGCACCGGGGAAGATCAAAAACACCGGAATCAGTGCAATACCAGGACATTCCCAATACTCACATTAGCAACCCCTCGAATCACACACTATGTAGCCACTATTATGGGTTGCTTTGTTGGCCCCCCCAACATGCTGGATATGCAATCAGGTAGTGTGTGTGCAACAGTAACCTGTACCAGTAGTCCCATCAGGAAGGTCACTGCAGTTAGATTGGCTAATGTACAGCAGGAATTTTATTAACAGGTCATTCTGAAATGGAAAGGTAAATAGCCAGAGGTCGTGGTCCATGTTAACAACAACACAGGCAGAAAGAAGGACGAGGCACATTTTACAGAGTCAGGAAAGAAACTGGCAAGCAGGACCATAAAGGTAGTAATCTCCGGTATACTCCCGGTACCACGCTGGTGAGTATAGAATTGGAGAGAGCAGATGAATGGATTGCTGGAGAAATTATGCAGGAGGGAGGGCTTTCAATTCTTGGGATACTGGGACCAGTTCTGGGGAAGATGGGGCCTGTAAAGGCTACACCTCAACAGAGTCAGAATCAATGACCTTGCAGGGCAGTTTGCTGGTGTTGTTGGGGAGGGTTTAAACTAAGTGGGCAGGGGGATGAGATCCAGGAGTTAGCATTAGAAAGGAGAAACAAGATACACAAAGGATTGGGAGAGACAGATAGCAGCAAAAGAAGAAATAGTAAGGTGGGGGGTCAGAGTAAGACGATTTCCTGAAGGTCTAAATTAAGCTTGTATGTTTGTGCAAACACACAGAGAGTGTGGTAAACAAAGTTGGTGAGTTGCAGTTGCAAACAGTGACCTGGGAATATGATGTGGCTATGAAAGAAACCTGACTCGAAGAGGGACAGCTCAAGGGGACAAAATAAAGGTAGGGCAGAATTTAAAGGATGGCAGTGCTCCCCACTCTGGTCAGCTGCCCTGTAGCTATGTAACTCTCTGAGGAGCATTAAGTCGGGAGGGCTTTGTGCAGGGTCAGGGCAGGAAGCCCCAGGAGTGGGGCATGCACATAGGCGGGGTGGGTGGGGGGTGGCCCTGTTTGGAAAAGGGGACCCATGAAGGAGGAAACCCCCCAGTCCCCAACTTTCCCACCCAAGGCCCAAGCAAGGGTACAATTCTAAAGAGGAAGCAGGAGTGGAGGAACCTGGGGCATTTGTGCACAAATTATTGAAGGTGGCCAATAAAGCGTATGGCACTCCAGGCTTTACAAACAGAGGCAGAATCCAAATGAGAGGATGTAATGATGAGCCTTTTTGAAACTGGTTCAGTCTCAGTGTGTCTGAATTTTGGGTACCAAACTTTCAGAAGGACGTGAGGGCATCAGAGAGGGTGCAGAAAAGATTCACACCAATGGCTCCAGGGATGAGGAACTTCAGTTATGTGGCTAGATTGGAGAAGCTGGGCTGTTCTCCTTAGAGAAGGTTAAGAGGTGATTTGCTAGAGGTGTTCAAAATCATGAGGGGTCTGGGCAGAGTAGATCAAGAGAAACTGTTCCCTTTGACAGAGGAATGAGAACTAGAGGACACCAATTTAAAGCGACTGGCAAAAAAGAACCAAAGGCGACATGAGAAAATATTTTTTTTTTTACATAGTGAGTGTTCAGGATCTGGAATATACTGGCCGGGCGTGGTGGAGACAGATTCAATCTTGGCTTGTGTTAGGGGGAAATTAAAAATGCTAAAAGAGAATACAGTAAGAATTTACTGAAAAACCCTTAAAATCTCCAGACAGACACGGCTGCTAAATATATTAAGAGTTGAAGAATACCAGATGAACACTGCACAGCCTTGAGAGTCAGACTGGAGACAAAAGTATGACATAAATTAGATTAAGTGTACTCCCCTCTCACATAGGGAAGAGGCAGATGGTTTTAGCTTAGATATGGGAAGACAAACAAGGGACAAAGAGAGGACTTTGATGAAACACAAACAATCTTGATTTGTGAGAACCAAGGTCTTTGCGTATACGTTTTAATTTTGATGGATAATATAATTATGTATACATCCTTTAGAATAATTGGTTAGCAAAATCACATTTTTATGTACTCAATAGGATAGAGTTAGCATGGGACCGGTGTGTCAGTTACCGATTGAATGTATTCAAATGTATTATGATAAGAAAAAGTACAAAAGTAATGAAATGTAATCAACCTGGGAGCTGGGTCTTCATTCTTAGGAGTGATTGCAGCTCCCTTGCATATGCTTGAATAAAACCAGTTAAAAGGAAGCCTGAGTCTCTGTGGTCATTGCGGGATTGGAAAGTGTACCATCTTCAGCTTTCAAATGCGAATTGGTTAAACAATTGAGGATAAAATAATTGCAGGGTGTGGGAAAAGGGCCAGGTAGTAGGACAAGCTGATTTGTCTTGCAGATAGCCAGCATGGATTTGACAGACTGAAAGGTCCCCTCTTGTGCTTTTCTTTTATGGGATGTGGGAGTCACTGGCTGGGCCAGCATTTATTGCCCATCCCTAATTGCCCTTGAGAAAGTGGTGCTGAGCTGCTTTCTTGAACTGTTGCAGTCCAAGTGGTGTAGAAACACCCACAGTGCTGTTAGGGAGGGAGTTCCTGGATTTTGGCCCAACGACTGTGAAGGAAAAGCAACACAGTTCCGAGTCAGGATGGTGTGAGACTTGGAGGGAAATTTGCAGGTGGTGGTGTTCCAAGAGTTCCTCAACTCTTTACAATTTATATAAATGATTTTGATGAAGGGACCGATAGCATGGTTGATAAATTTGCTGATGACACAAAGGTAGATAGGAAATAAGTTGTGAAGAGGACATAAGGAGGCTACAAAAGGATATAGATAGGGTAGGTGAGTGGGCATAGGTCTGACAAATGGAGTATAATGTAAGAAAACACGAGGTTGTCCATTTTGGCAGGAGGAATATTATCTAAATGGTGAGAGATTGCAGGACTCTAAGATGCAGAAGGATCTGGGTGTTCTAGTGCACAAATCGCAACTGCGTACAGTATTGGTCTCCTTATTTAAGGAAAGATGTAAATGCATTAGAGCAGTTTAGAGAAGGTTTACCCGACTAATACCTGGAATGGGTGGGTTATCTAGAAAAGGCTGGACAGGCTAGGCTTGTACCGCTGCAGTTTAGAAGAGTAAGAGGCGACTTGACTGAAACATATAAAATCCTGAGGGGACTTGAGAGGGTGGACGTGTTTCCTCTTGTGGGAGAATCTAGAACTCGGGGTCACTGTTTAAAAATAAGGGGTCACCCATTTAGGACAGAGATGAGAAAAAAAATTTTATCTCACAGGGTTGAGAAGCTTTGGAATTCTCTTCCTCAAAAGGTGGCTGAGGCAGAGCCCTTGAATATCTTTAAAGCAGAGGTAGATGGATTCTTGGTAAGCAAGGGGATGAAAGGTTATCGGGGGTAGGCGGAACATGAGGTCAAAATCAGATCAGCCATGATCTTACTGAATAGCGGAACAGGTTTGAGGGCCAAGTGGCCTACTCTGCTCCTAATTCGTATGTTCGTATATAATGCATCTGCCGCCCTTGTTCTTCTAGGTGGTCGAGCTCACAGGTTTGGAAGGTGCTGTCAAACCATTTTATGATAGAATGACTTGATTCTAACAGTATCTGATTGGGTGATAACCTGTCTGACCAGGGACAGGTCCCCTCCCACCTCCCTCTGTAAAATCCCAGGCCTTACTTACCTCGTCATGAAGGTTGATATAAGGAAATTCCACCAGATCCTGAAGTTGAGAGCGCTCACACAGAACCACCACCAACTGACGCAGGCAGTCCAGCTGTCTGCAGGGAGACACACACACTGTACATGTGAAATACAGAAGGACAGCAACTGCTCCACTTTCCCAGCCATTCCCCTTCCTTCAGCCATAGCCCTCTGCGATCTCTGGACACGTCTTCAACTTTCTAACCTGGTTCATCCTTACCACCCTTGTTTGTTACTCAGTGGTTTCACTGGAATAGTCACCTGAAAATATCCAAAGGCATTAAAATCTCTCTCTTCTAGTTCCACCCCTTTGGCTTTGTTGAAACCACGAAGATGGAGCTCTGTTTCATAATAAGTGTAGCATGTCACACATCAGTGTGCTGCAGAGGTATAGCTGATGGTAGAAAGGCGTGAGGGGCAGCTCACTAAGCCCACATTTTTCAAACTCAGGGTTCCTTTATATTAAAATGACAGCTGTCCAAGAGAGGCAGACAAAGAGAGAGAGAGACATGGATGTTTAGTGATATAAAATAAAATCGATTGAGACAACATTGGTTTGGAACAAACCATCATGCTGTTGGAATAGCAGGAAAAGACAAGAAGCAGCCTGAACTTTTTTTCTAGAATATTATCACGACTATAGAAATCATAGAATGGTTACACAGTCGAGCCCAATGCCTCCTTACACCAGATACAGGAACTCAAAGTGACCACAAATAAAATGGGCTCGAACCCATGATGAAATGGCTGGAGCGTCACTTGGTCTGACAGGTACAGCTACAAAGCTTCACTAGTGTTACCAGCGAGAAGAGGCTGGCACTACAGTCCATATTTGCTAAATTGTGTGTTTATCTTTGCAGTTCTAAAGCACATGAGATTACACTTAAATGCCACAGAATCTAAGAACTGAGCATATGAGGAGTGTCATTCCAAAAAAAAAAGTGAATCTTTTCAGCTGCCAAACTGAACACTAATCAACGCTAACCTGGGTCCCCTTCGTCAATGTGTTGTGCAGGGCATTTGATATCTCAGTTAATGGTCAACATGCACAGGCCTCCACTGAATCTGCCTCACGCTTACAAACAGAACCCCTGGGGCAAACTAAGAATTGACTACAGGATAATTTTACCAACCCTAAACCCGACATGGGATATGCAGAGAGAAAGTCCCACTGTAAATCAACAGAGGATGCAAAGTGAGCAGAGACACAAGTCCCACCCCGTCACCCCATTTGAACAGCACTGGAACTGGTGCTCCCCACCCCGGCCCCGCGCCCCTCCCCTCCCCCACCTCCCTGTGGCGGAGGGGTGTGGAAGAGATTCAGCAGCTGCCACATTCATCATTGCTGCTGTAACTCTGGCCATATGTCCTAGCACAGGGCAGCATCTAGTACAACACAGCTGTGTTGGAGCTCACCCAGGATGAGCTCATAGCATGGCTGCTAATGCTCACAACACTGAACTCAACATCACACCATGGTGTGCCAGCTCATCACTTCACTGTGAAGGGGTGGGGGGAGATGGTGCCAACAGCTGACGTTCCATTTACTCACCTACTGCTGTCCGGGTTCTGGGTTAGTGACTCATAAGCCTGATGGTTGTGGCCCAGGTCCAAGTGA
Organism: Cetorhinus maximus; assembly: GCF_964194155.1. Lineage (NCBI taxonomy): Eukaryota > Metazoa > Chordata > Chondrichthyes > Lamniformes > Cetorhinidae > Cetorhinus > Cetorhinus maximus. Next base: position 67,602,130 of record NC_135887.1, read on the forward strand.
TGCTTGAAAATCTTTGTCCAGAGCGCAGCCTAGGGAAAGCAGGGTGATTAACATGGGTGGGCACTGCCCTCTGAGGGAAAACATCACCATTACAAGATTCAACAATCCCTAACACTACAGTCACATCAACACACATCCTTACTGTCACCATGACTACTGTGGGTGGGCACTGCCCTCAGAGAGAGATCACATTTATTTTCACTAAGGATGCCCAGTCCTTCTACAACTCTGTCCCCCACCCCAAGACAGCCTGGATACCCTCCACTTTTTTCTTGAACAGAGCCACAAATCAGTCCCCATTCACCACCACCCTTCTCCGCCTGGCTAACTTATTCTCACAAAATCTTGAACTTCTTCTCCTTCAACTCCCCCTTATTGCCTCCAAGTCACTATAGGAACATGGATATCATATTTGTTCATTGGGTGCGAGTGTTGCTGGTAAGGCCAGCATTTGTTACCCACCCCTAACTGCCCTCGAGAGTTCTTTTGTCTATGTTTGGACCAAGGCTGCATGCAAGTTACAGTCAAAGAGGAATGGAAAATATTACATACCAAAATCTTCCAGTCATCCCTTGCCTCGGTCACCGCGATTGCTGCCAACTGCAGGACAAGCTCTGGCAACGCCATGTCTTCCAGTAAACGCAGGACCTAGAAACAAGCAAGGCACAGCAATGTGGGCTCAGTACTCTAACATTAAAATCAAAGTACGGTGGATGCTGGAAATCTAAAATAGAAACAGGAAATGCTGGAAAATCTCAACAGGTCTGGCAGCATCTGTGGAGAGAGAAACAGAGTTAATGTTCTGCATCCTTTTGACCCTTCTGAAGAGTCATATGGACTCAAAACATTAACTCTGTTTCTCTCTCCACAGGTGCTGCCAGACCCGAGTTTTTCCAGCATTTTCTGTTTTTATCTCAGTGCTCTAATGCTATGCATGGTCTGTTGATAAATATGTATGTAATAGATAAGGACACAGATAACAGGTTTGGGTTTGAGCCTGCAACTCTACCCTGACAGCTGACGAAAGTGGTTTTGAGGTATTTTAAAATGGGAAACGTTAAAAGAAGTGTGACTAAGTAACGTTTGTCAGTGAATGTTTTGAAACAATATACCAGTTGATTTCCTATGATATTGTGTGGTGACAAAGTGCAGTCTTCAGGCCACAGCACACAAATGCTAATCAGGTCTCAGTTAAAGTCAGGCATTCTAGCCACATTTTTGCATTTCCATTCACATTTACAATAGGAACTGCCCAACAACATCTCACTGTAATAACACACTCTACACTGTGGAGCAGGGAGGTAGGTACATGGAGTTTCCATTAGAAGCTGGAACTTTAACGGAAGAAGTCAATTGAAAGTACCTGCTGGGACAAGGCAGGTAGATTCCTGTTTTGGACGCTATCTGCAATCTGGGCACAATGTTCCGCACCATTCGCGACTCCTCAGATACTGAAGCAGTCCATGTCCAAATGCAGAAGACTTGGACAATATCCAGGCTTGGGCTGACAAGTGGCAAGTAACATTCACACCACACAAGTACCAGGCAATGACCATCTCCAACAAAGGAGAATCTAACCACTGCCCCTTGGCATTCAATGGGATTACCATCACTGAATCTCCCACTATCAACATCCTGGGGGTTACCATTCACCAGAAACTGAACTGGACTAGCCATATAAATACTAAGGCTACAAGAGCAGGTCAGAGGCTAGGAATCATGTGATGACTAATTCACCTCCTGACTCCCCAAAGCCTGTCCACCATCTACAAGGCACAAGTCAGGAGTGTGATGGAATACTCTCCACTTGTCTGGATGAGTGCAGCTCCCACAAGAGTCAAGAAGCTGGACACCATCCAGGACAAAACAGCCCGCTTGATTGGTACCACATCCACAAATATTCACTCCCTCCACCACTGAAGCAGAGCAGTGTGTACCATCTACAAGGTGCCCTGCAGGAACTCACCAAAGCTCCTTAGACAGCACCTTCCAAACCCATCACCACTACCATCTAGAAGGACAAAGGCAGCAGGTAGAAGGGAACACCACCACCTGGAAGTTTCCCTCCAAGTCACTCAATTATGACTTGGAAATATATCGCCATTCCTTCACTGTCGCTGGGTCATAATCCTGGAACTCCCTTCCTAACAGCACTGTGGGTGTACCTACACCACATGGACTGCAGTGGCTCAAGATGGCAGCTCACCATCACCTTCTCAAGGTCAACTAGGGATGGGCAATAAATGCTGGCCCAGCCAGCAATGCCTCATTCCAAGAATGAATAAAAAAATTATTCTAATTTTCAGAAGTGAATTTTTTGTTCAAATCTCTATTCGAACTCTTTTGCACATGAACATAAAATCTGCCTGGAACCAGCGTAATCGGACAGTGTTTTAGAATGCAAATCCTTTATTTCATTAAAATTATTGACATATTTAAGAGTGGCAATTCGGTGCAGTTTTATTAATACAGCTGAAAATGGGTGCATACAAAACAATAAACATTTTTAACCAGAGTCTAACCCACTCGATTTGAAAACTGAAAATGACTTTAAATACACAACTAATTACATTGGTGTACAGTAGCCATTTTCTTTGTACTCGAATATTGAAAAGTTTTCTTGCTTTTGCACTTAAAGCAGCAGCTGAACTGCAGGAACCTCCTTGAAAGATCACAATTATTGGAAAATCACCATGGTGATTAATTTGACTCAGTTGTGTGGAGGCTGGGGGCGTGCTTCCAGCCCAATTCTGTTCTAAATCAGCACAAAAGATGGTTAAAAACTTGATTTGCACTTGAAATTCCTCGATCTTTTGCACTAATTTGGATGATTTCAAGTGAATTGCACTAAAACAAATGGAAAAATTGCACTGTATGCCCAGTAGCTCCAGTTAGATGTTACAAAAATAAGTGTTCACAACTCAAACATTTAAACTGACTCACCCCAAAAGTTGGAATATATAACAGTCAATTGTTACTATGCTGTTGTGGGGAATAAGAAAACTCAAGATTTAGTTAAAAACGAATCAATTTCCTATTTCCTATTTCCCAAGCCTGAAGTTCCATCACCCCAATGTCGGTGAGAGCAGTTATCCAACAGCGCACTACGGTTTGAATTAGACATTTCAACACTTGTGATATTTTAGAACAGTCATTGATTATTTCATATTTCCAATGACTTTACCTGCAATAGAAACTCAGACCAAAGTTTCCAGGAAAATTGCATTTGGACACTTGATAAACAGGGAGACAGAAACAACCAAAAATCATCAAAACCAGGATGTGGGTCAGGTGAAAAAAAATCCAAAACACAAGTTGGTTTGGAGGTTGTTACCATCTTCAATATCAATTATTCTCAATGAGGTCACCAAGAGCCACAGCACAGAATCATGACAGGCTGCAAAGGTAAACCCAGTAGGCAATGTTGACATACCAATTGAAATTGGGGGGGGGGGGGTGCGAATTATTAATGTGTCATCAAAAATGATGCGAAGCCAACGTAGGGGTTATAACTGTGAGAACAACATAAGGTTATGAGATTCCCTTTGACAAACAAGGGCCCAGTGACATCCTGTGCTGAAAGTCAGCTGCCGCACATTTTGAGCTCCACCACCAAGCTCTGGTTAATAGTCCCGGCACTGGTGCAGGGTTACAACAACTTCAGCACAGTACGCACCTTAGTGTAATACTGCACCCTGGGATTGGAGGCAGATTCCTCATCTTCCACTCGGATCAGTCTGTCCAGGAATTCTTCCCTCCCCACAGCTGCAGCAGCATCACAGAAACACTCCAGAGCCTGGGGAAGAAAGCAAAGATATGGATACGACATGAAACCAGGAATATGAGAGGAATGATCACCATCCCACATTGTCCCTGTTCACTGATCCCCGCCCCACACTGTCCCTGTTCACTGATCCCCGCCCCACACTGTCCCTGTTCACTGATCCCCGCCCCACACTGTCCCTGTTCACTGATCCCCGCCCCACACTGTCCCTGTTCACTGATCCCCGCCCCACACTGTCCCTGTTCACTGATCCCCGCCCCACACTGTCCCTGTTCACTGATCCCCGCCCCACACTGTCCCTGTTCACTGATTCCCCGCCCCACACTGTCCCTGTTCACTGATCCCCGCCCCACACTGTCCCTGTTCACTGATCCCCGCCCCACACTGTCCCTGTTCACTGATTCCCCGCCCCACACTGTCCCTGTTCACTGATCCCCGGCCCACACTGTCCCTGTTCACTGATTCCCCGCCCCAAGCTGTCCCTGTTCACTGATTCCCCGCCCCAAGCTGTCCCTGTTCACTGATGTCACTCCAGGGCCCCATTCCTGCTCCCAGTCTAAATGCCAACATCAGGTATGTGTAGCTGGTGTTTCTAATTTCAGGAATCCCAGCGAATAAGGCTTTGTTTTTGAGAAGTGATATGCAAGGCAATACAAAAAATTCATACTACGCAAAGTAACATTTGACTTTAAAAAAAACCTGAGTCTTGTTGGTTCTGTAAGCATGAAGGGTGGAGGCTGAAAGAACATTCCTTATGACCTAAACACATTGCAATCTCACCTTCTGTCCTTCGCTCGTGGCCAGATAACACTGTCCCAGCACAAACCGTCGCGAGCCGACATTAACCTCACACCAGGGCTGCAGCAGCCTCACATATTCCTTTGAAAAGGAGAGCATGTTTAAATGACCAGTGATAACAGTCTAATGAAACAACATAACACAAAGTATTTCAACCCAGAGGCAAGACATAAAGTCGATGGGCTGAGTAGCCTCCTGATGTGCCATAAATGGCTTATCAGGCAGAATGGGAATGGTAGGAAGGGAACTCACAATCACAATACAAACCAGCTTGTATAGTTTGCCTTGGCATCTGTTCATTGGACCATCTGGGAGGTGCATAAGTTAGCCATATAACTACCCAACATGCTTTATAGCCACGATGTATTATATATAGCTGAACTGTCTTGACAAACTCCACATCAAGTCCCATTCAAGTTACAACAAACTAGATCAACATCTGTAGAACCATATACACAAGGAGTTAGACCAAGTGAAATGGGGTGAGGGGCCACAGGATCACTGCGTACAGGTAAATGTAAACACACATTATAAGAACACCCTCCTGCTAGTGGGAGGCTGCGATATATACATAATGATGGTCATTTACCTTGTAAACCCCATCCGAGCTACTATTGAACTGAAACATGAAAAAAAATTGAGGGGTAATAACCGCACACATCTGGCTCTCCCGAATGCCATCCTGTCAGGCACCATCCCGTGCCCCCCCTGCCCTGTACATTACCCATTCTGGCCCTCCCCCGCCCTGCCAGACACAAGCCCCCTTTTTCTTTTATTCATTCACGGGATATGGGGTCATTGGCTAGACCAGCATTTATTTCCCATCCCTAATTGCCCTTCAGAAGGTGGTGCTGAGCTGCCAGCTTGAACCGCTGCAGTCCACGTGGTATAGGTACACCCATAGTGCTGTTAGGGAGGGAGTTCCAGGATTTTGACCCAGCGACAGTGAAGGAACGGTGATATATTTCCAACTCAGGATGGTGAGTGACTTGGAGGCCAACTTCCAGTGCTCCCATGTGTCTGCTGCCCTTCTTCTAGATGATAGCAGTCGTGGGTTTGGATGGTGCAGTCTAAGGAGACTTGGTGAATTCCTGCAGTGCATCTTGTAGATGGTACACACTGCTGCTACTGTGCATCGGTGGCAGAGGGAGTGAATGTTTGTGGATGTGGTGCCAGTCAAGCGGACTGCTTTGTCCTGGATGGTGCCCAGCTTCTTCAGTGTTGTTGGAGCTGCACTTATCCAGGTTACTGGAGAATATTCCATCATACTCCTGACTTGGGCCTTGAAGATGGTGCACAGGCTTTGGGAAGTCAGGAGGTGAGTTACTCATTGCAGGATTCCTAGCCTCTGACCTGCTCATGTAGCCACAGTATTTATATGGCTAGTCCAGTTCAGTTTCTGGTCAATGGTAACCTCCAGGATGTTGATGACATGGGTTCAGCGATAGTAATGCCACTCAATGTCAAGGGGGGATGGTTAGATTCTCTCTTGTTGGAGATGGCCATTTCCTGGCACTTGTGAGGCACGAATGTTACTTGCCACTTGTCAGCCCAAGCCTGGGTATTGTCTAGGTCTTGCTGCATTTGGACGTGGACTACTTCAGTATCTGAGGAGTCAGGAATGGTGCCAAACATCAGTCAACATCCCCACTTCTGACCTTATGATGGAAGGAAGGTCATTGATGAAGCAGCTGAAGATGGTTGGGCCTAGGACACTACCCTGAGGAACTCCTGCAGTGATGTCCTGGAGCTGAGATGACCTCCAACAACTACAACCATCTTCCTTAGTGCTCGGTATGACTCCGACCAGTGGAGAGTTTCCCCCTAAATTCCCATTGGCTCCAGTTTTGCTAGGGCTCCTTGATGCCACACTCAGTCAAATGCTGCCTTGATGTCAAGGGCAGTCACTCTCACATCATCACTGGAGTTCAGCTCTTTAGTCCATATTTGAACCAAGGTTGCAATGATGCCTACTCTGCCGGACACCACCCCACCAGCGCCCCCCCGATGCCCACTTTGCCGGACATCAGCCCACCAATCCCCACCCTGTCGCACTCCACCCCTATCAGCCCCCCGATTCCCACCCTGCTGGGCACCATCTGATCCCCACCCTGCCACACCCCACCCAGCAGTGGATGAGCTGAGAGAGGGGTGAAGTTAGAGGTGGAAATAGGCAGTCTATGTGATGGTGCAGATACGAGGTCAGAAGCTCATCTAGAGTTCAAATATAGAAACTAGCAGGAGTAGGCCATTCAGCCCTTCGAGCCTGCTCCGCCATTCATTCTGATCATGGCTGATCATCCAAAGCAATAGCCTGCTCCTGCTTTCTCCCCAATAGAAATACGATACCATGGTTGTGAGCAGACTGGCTTAATCTCAGACTGTTGCCAGGGAGAGGGATGGAGTCTGGAGCTAGGGAACCAAGTTTGGAGCGGGAACTAAAAACAATGGTTTCAGTCTTCCCAATAAGTAAGTGGAGAAAACATCTACTCATCTAGCAATGAATTTCGATAAGTAGTCCGATAACTCAGCAACAGTGCAGAAGCTGGGAGTGGCGGCGGTGAGGTAGAGCTGGGTATCAGCAGCAAACATCTGAAAACCAATGTCGTGCCAAGGGGCAGCATGCAGATGAGAAACATTAAGGGGCCAAGGAGAGATCCTGGGGGAAACACCAGAGGTAATGGTGCGGGAGCAGGAAGAGAAGGCATCGCAAGTGATCCTCTGGTTATGATTCAATAGATTAGAATGGAACCAGATGAGGGCAGTCGCAGTCCCACCCAGCTAGATGACAGTGGAGAGGCATTGGAGGAAGATAGTGTGGCCAACCATGTGAAGGCTGCAGACAGGTCAATAAGGATGAGGAAGGAGAGTTTCTATTCGTCACAGTCAGATAGGATGTCCATTGTGAATATGCTAACAGCCGTTATAGTACTGTGCAGAAACGGAAACCTGATTGGACAGATGCAAACACGGAGTTCCGGGAAAGATGGGAATGGAATTGGAGGGTGGCAACATGTTCAAGGACTTACTAAAGTACACAATGGAAGCGGTAATTACCAACCTGGAGCTGTACATACTGGCAATGTCCCATGAGAAACTCCGGAAACAGAAAACTGGTGTTATTCGCCCACCTGAATAGCAGTTAAGGAAGTAGCAGGATGCCCGAGATCATTGGAAACGATCATGTTGATGGGACACTGAGGGAAAGTGTCACAAACTAGACACTGGACCCAGGTAGGAATCTGTGACCAGCTGCACAACAACACAGAGCCATTTCAATCGAGTAGATAGAGCGTTTCAATTGGTCAAACTCCCATTTTCAGTGGTTGCACTGTCAGAAGGGTAGAAAACTACAGAGCCAGACAACTGAATATATAAATGTCTCCTTGAAGCATCCAAACCAGGAAGCAGGAAGAGTAAACGGACCAGAGGATAGGATAAATATTGTTTAGAAAGGCACAAGGACAGACACAACCTACACAAGGCAAAAAGAACTAGCATTTATACTGCACTTGATCACAGGACACTACATTTTACATTCAATTAATTGCTATTGCAAAGTGAAGTCACCGTCAGCATGTAGGCAGATGTAGTTGTCAATCAATACAAAGTAAGGTCCTGGAAACAGCAAATGAACCAGCAAATCTGTTTTGGTGGTGTCAGTTCATAAACGAATATTGTTCAGGACATTACTCTTCAAACAGTACCTATAGGATCTGTAACATCCACAGGTAGGCCTTTAGTGTCTGGTCAATAGATTTTATATTTGGATTAAGTTTGCACTGATTGCAATTTAAATCTGAAGTGCATAACTTGACTAAGAAACACTGTCATTAAAATGTGAAACATTTAGTCTAAAATGTTAATTAGAGGAAACAAAATATTCAAAACTATTGCATAAGCAACCTTCTTTTTAAGAAGTAAAAACGTTAAGTACAATAGGATGCATTAAAATAATGCATCAGGAGGGAGATAAGTTCACTTCAAGTGGGCATGTTGTAGTTTGCAGGTGTGATGGTTTGAAAGCTGAATGACACTCAGCGCTGGGAACTGCATTTCCTAAAACTGACCTGGGATAAATTCACTTTTGCAAAAAATAGCCCTCCACACTGCTGAACACTGGAGTCACTGAAAATGTTTCTGGAAAATGTCAAATACAAAGGAATGATCAGAATTTGAATAGTGCCTTAATATTAATAGTAGATTTAGGCTAAACTGATGGGACTGCCATCCAAGATTTAGGTGAAACTAGGAGGGGTCAATTCCATACCCAGTCAAGTGGAAAAAGCTGGGTCTGCTCCCTTTTCCGAATTTTTTCTAAGACTTGCCCTGGACTTCTTAACCAATGGTGGACTGGAGATTGAGTTTCAACCAATTTTCCTTTCAAAATGTTGCTGTTGTGTGCGGCCACTTTTTTAAAAAAAATGCGCATATAATTTTTTTAAAATTTAAATTTAGTTTTAAAAATATTTAAATGGTACAAGGCTTACGCAGTACCTTCCAGATGGCCGTGTATCCACTGAGTTTTGGGTTGAAATGCAAGTATAGGTCGATGAATTATCAGACAAGGTTGTCAAGACTTTGATACTGTTTGCTGCAACTTACATATGCTGAAAAGTGGATTGTCATCACTCAGTGAAAAGAAATTAAAATATCATCAGTACCTTTGTATAGAAAGCAAGTTACAAATCAAACTATCACCCATCACTCCAAATATGCGCAATAGCTCAAACAATCAACCGCCTCTGCCACATTAATGATGAGTAGCACTGTTAATGCCTTTTTTGTTGCATATTGAGCAACATAATCTGTACATTTTATACAATGCTTGGGCATGAAGGGTTTAAAATATTAATGCTGTGTGATGATAGAGGTACACAGCAGGCTGTCGGAAAGAAGTACGCAGTAAGAAAGGTTTGGGAATCACTGTCCTCGATCATGCACTGAATTCTTGGAGTGGGGCTTGAATCCCTAACTTTGACTTAGAGGCCAGCATGCTACCAACTGAGCCAGGCAGACAAAGCATTAGAAATGCTATAAAAGCACTCTGAACCAAATCTCACTATGAACTACATTCATCTTAGCATGAACTACTAAGAATGTCTGAGAGATCTCCACACTCCCTTCTGTTCACCCATCCATAGGTCCAGATCAGATGTATACACAGAGATATCATTCAGCCCACTGATAATTTTTTTGAATAGATCAACAGTTTGGCATTTGTGTAAAACCAATGCCACAAAATCAACACAGGCTCTACAGAGTTCTCAAGTCGTAAAACGAATATCTGATTTGACCAGGTTTATAAAGCAGGCAACATGCTAGTCACAAGCATAACCATCTGTGGACAATGTCTGATCGATCTCTACGATCACTCTGATATGCATAAGGCCTTGAAAGAATGGTCTTTAAGTCATAACATCCTTTATGCATGCTGGACCTGATCTTTCATTCAGCTCCAAGAACAGACCCACTAAGAGGATCCCCGAGCACTCAGCACACTGGGTGACCAAATATGAATAGTGTGCTGAGGGAGTGCAGCACTGTCAAAGGCGATATCTTTCAGATGAGATATTAAACCATGGACCCATCTGTCCTCTCAAATGGACTTAAAAGGTCCCATGGCACTGTTTAAAAGAGCAAGGATGCTCTCCTCGATGGTCTGGCCAATATTCATCCTCCAACTAACATTACTAAATTATATTAAATGGTCATTATCACCTTGCTGTTTGTGGAAACATGCTGTTGTTTTTCCTATCATTACAACAGTAACTACACTTCATAAGTACTGCTTTGGAATGTCCTGAAGTTGTGAAAGGTGCTATGGAAATGCAAGTCTTTTTTTTATAACTGCGCTGTAAAGTCCTTGAATTAGTATTCATCACCTAGCCACTGCCACACTCCCATCTCCCACAATTCAGAATGCCCAGTCTGGTTACTGCTATGTCCACAGTACTGTAACCATACTGTTCATAATTTCTAGTGATAATCTTTGACCATACCCCAACCCACACTATTCCATTTCTTTGCTGATGTGTTAGGTTTCAGTGGCACTGACAATCAGCATGAGATCATCTTAAATATCTGGACAACAGGCAGCTCTGTCACTGACACAACCCTCAGCCACCTGTTATCAGAGGATCCATCTTGGGCGAGTCAGAACCTCAACCAATGAGAACTGGGAAGACCAAAACCATCTTTTTCAGTGTCTGTCAAAAGCCCAGCACACATGTACTTGAATCCAGTCTGCTCCTCATTTACCTTAGTGTCCCAGTTGATCCAAAACCATCTCAAACCCCACTCCAAGTCATCTCTGAGCACTTACTTCCAGCTCTACAGTATTGCCCGTCCCACTGTCAGAATCTTTTCTCCCCCTCTACCTCCAGACTTTATTATTCCGACACCCGAGAGGATGCTAAGCTATACAATACAAAACTTCCAACTTGTCCAAAACTTCAGTGTCACAAGTCTCATCTCAACTCCCACTGGTTCAATAACCCTGTCCTCTGATGCTTCCTTGTCTGTCAATTAGAGTTCAAAATCCCCATCCTCATTTGCAAATCCCTTTGTGAACTTCAGTTGCTCAATTCTGCCTGTTCTGTACTGGCTCCACGATTGGTAGGGGGGCTTCTGGCCTCAGTCCTACTCTTTGGAACATTCTTCCTAAACCTCTCCTCCCTTCACTTTGAAAAATCTCCTCAAAATCTCTCTCTACAATCCTGGAGTCATTTTCCCTAACCTGCTCCCTTCTCATATGCAGCACCACCAATATTGAACATACAAGTTGTTACAGTTAGTCATAGTGCTGTACTGTGCACAGTGCCATTTTAAAGGATATAAATACTGTAGGAGGTGGCTGGTGAGGGCAATACCAATCTGCGTCCAGCTGATCAGCGGCTGGTTTAAAGGACTATTTGCCTGGGACAATAACCGGGAAAGAATGTGTTTTCTGGCCACATTCTGGTAGAATGATTCCACTACTGTCCCTGGGCCAGTGGCTGGAAAACAAGAACAGAAATTCATCAGCATTACATGAACCAGGGTTAGAAAACAAATCAATACAAGGTAAACCAATTGCACATATGAAACAAACCCATCATCCATTGGCTGGAGACTGAAAGACATGACCAGAAACCACATTAAGCAGAGCTAGAAACCCACTGGTACCTTACTAATTACCAATATAGATCCTAATGGTGCCACACTAAGCACCAGTTCTTACAGTCCGAATAGCAGTAGTGACCTAAAGCTGTTATGTGGTTGGATTTCCTTTTCACATTGTAACTGAAGAAAGGCAGACCAAATACAAGTCAAAAAGTCAGACAAGAGGAGACTGTTCAGCAGCATGCCAACTCTCACACCCTGAACCCCGGCTGTTACATGCCAACCCACACCTCATGGCATGTAGGATACTCTAAATAACCCAATTGTTTCTCTTTTCATTAGGTTTCTAGTACATTACTCTCAAGAAAGGTAATGTGGCACCTTTTCTACACTTGCACTATATTCCCTGAACTCCCACAGGTCATTACCCAGTCAAGCAGTCACCAGAGAGCAGAGGTTTGGCACATGTACCCACCTGGCCGTTGTGATGTTAAGGCATTAGTGTCCGTCAGTTCCAACACAGACAACTGTCGCAGGTTCGATTCCCTGAAACCAAACAAAGTGTTAGTTTGTTTCCTTCTACTAATGCTCTTGTGTCTTGTTATTTTAACATTTGCTTACACAGACAATCCCCTTTCCGCCCATGGGTGACGCAGTCCAGGCAACAAACATCTCAACTTTTTTTTATTCCTTCACGGGATGCGGGTGCTGCTGACAAAGCCAGCATTTGTTGCTCATCCCTAACTACCCTCAAGAAGATGGTGGTGAGCTGCCTTCTTGAACCACTGCAGTCCATCTGGGTGCGGGTAATCCCACAGTGCTGTTAGGACTTATCTGTAGCAGTTTGGGTGTGGCTTGCTCAGCCACTTCAAAGGGCAGTTAAGGGTCAACCATATCACTGTGGATCTGGCGTCACATGTAGGCCAGATGGGGTAAGGATGGCATATTTCCTTCCCTGAAAGCAGTAAACCAAATTAATTTTTATATGAGTAAGTGTTAGGGTTAGTTTTTATAACAAAAAATAGTAGTTTTGTGGCACCATTACTGAGACTTGTTTCCAATTCCAAATTTTTATTAAATTATTTGAATTTATTAATTAAATCCAAATTCTACCAGCTGCTGTGGTAGGATTTGAAACCGTGTTCCCAGAGCATCAATCTGGGCCTCTGGATTACTGGTTACCACATTACCACCATGCCACCAGTGGTACCCCAACTGCTACCAAAGGTACACCACAACTGGTTTTCTGACCTCTGCTGGATTATAGCCCAGCCCACCCTGGAGAACAGCATAATGCTCAGTGTTTTCTCCACTCACGGCCATCAGTATTTCCTAATGGCTACTCAAGGTGAGGAATGATAATGCTGGGGACTGCAAAACTTGCTGCTTTACATACATACTCTTAGATCGGATACAGCATAGGTAAAGCTCTGTTTTAACACAAAAATTTGCCTCAGCCCCAACTTTAGATGAACTCCCCATTTTCCAAACCAGTCATGCTGCACTTGGAGACACAAGGGAAAAGACTTTTACCTTCCTCTCTCAAATCTGGGCCAGATTTGATGCCAGGGCCCAGAGATGAATTGTCAGTGTTTGACCCACTACCTGATCTACACTCAATTGTGGAACAGGAAATAATTCCCCTTGAAAAACACTGCACTGCATCTCAGTACCCATTGGGAGGCTCCTGATAAATGAGACAGTCTTCTTACAAAGTCAAGCTGTAAACCACCAGGTAACTATTATGGTTAAAAATTCAAGCTAGATATAAAGCCTTGTGAACGGATCACCCCCTTTCTTCCTCACACTCCCAACTGTACTTACAGCGTGTCAATGGGCACCGCTGATGCCAAGGACCGGCTAGCCCACCTCACCACAAAGTAGGAACACACGAGGAGAGATGTCCGGGGAATGAGATCCTGTTGGAGCTGCAAGAGATAGCCACCAGCTCCTAGATTCACCTGAAGAACAGTACACAACTTAGGATTTAACAAATTGCTCTTGGTTTACATGTTCGAGAAATTACTGACAGGGACAGGGCTTAGAATTTCATAACTTCAGTAAATTCAAATTGCTAAATGCACCCCGAATTCTCCCCAACTAGCTTCAAACTGTGTGATAATATTGGTGTAATCTGGATTGCCTCCGGGCTAGGAGACTGCTTTGAAAGGAATGCCCCTAAACCCACTCTTAGAGTGCTACATACACGTGAACAACAGAAAATCAAAACACAGTTGATTGCACTCACCCAGAGCAAAAAAAACCTTAGGAACATAGTTACTTTGGAATGACAACTGCAACAGACATTAAATGCAAACCTGATTTTGCATCCAAGCATTAATAATGGAGGCAGAATATGCCTCAAACCAAGGGATAAGTACAGGCAATCAGGTAAATTTGAGACTGTTACTCGTCACTCAGTAATCAGCAACTTGAAGGGGTCATACAGTACATATCCTGAAAGGGTGTGTGACTGTAATGAGCTGGACAAGAATACTTACATTGTCGCCGAGGTGCAACATTAACTGCTCCAGAATCAGCAGGTCACGACAGATGAGGAACCGAGTCATGGACATGTGGTATGCTGCCTGACACACAATATTAATGGAAATATTGCTGCCATAAAACTGAGCCATGTTCATCCGGATGTGCAGAGGCTGGACTGGAAAAAGCAGAATGAAAACAAATGAAGAGGGCACTAAGTAGAGGACATAACTCCACAATGCTGAGTTAACTCATCGTAATTACAATTATGCAGCTCTTCCTGGAGGCTTTAGCCTGCCTGGTTGACGCTCTGTAACTACAAAGCTGAAAAAACAAATCTTTTTAATAAGAGCTTCCATCTCATTGAAGGGGATTTAGGCCAATCCACATCCAACAATCTGCTCTGAAAACTCTGCACATACTTTGACAGCTGTGACAAATTTCATCACAGCAGCTGAGACAATCCACAACATTCTAAAACAATCACCAACATTCTAAGTAAAACAACCCACAGCATTTGACAGAAAAAAGCCCCATCTCCCAATGTTAACAGATCCTTTAAAAATACCAGGATCTGAATCTGGACCCACATCTTTGCCAAAAGCTAATCAGCTCTTCCTTGAACCATTCCCTATCTGTCTACCAAATTTCACAGAAATCTGTTCATTAGTTTTTGAGATATACCATTTACAGACAAACAGGAGAAAACACTACCTTGGCTCACTTTCAGCGGTGAAAGTAAACAACAAGTTTCAAGGCAATACTAAAATGCGCCACACTGGGCAGGCAGCATACCCTGCTGTAACCTAATGGAGTGTCAAAAGGACCACACAGGTCTATATATCTGCACCTAGCACCCACTATCTAGTATATTAATAATGCAGCTATTTGGATGTGGGAACAGCCACAAACAGACAAGGTACCCCAGGATAATTCCAGGAGGTTATCATCCATTTTGACTCGGGCTGGCACATGGTGCACGACTAACCGCGTAAAGGAAAAAGAGAATGGTAACCTAACTTGCTCCATCTAGAACATGCAGGCGACATTTTCACACTGCAAAAACAGTATTTCAATCACCTTATTATAATGAATATGTACAGCAATGGAAAGAGCGCAGTTGAGATGAGAACCACTACATGAAACCACAAAGCAACAGAAAGTCATTCTAGTTTGCTCTCACCTTCCCCGACAATGACTACAGCAGTAAAGGCTTTAGGCAGATCTGTTCCTATTGCTCCAAGGCAATTTGTAGCATCATTGTGTTATCAACAAAGACCCCATCGGACCAAGAAGAAAGCCTCTGCTGATGCTTAGTCCATAACATTTCATTACTGGTTTAAAAGCTAAAATATGAGGGAGTATAACTCTACCAGGAAGACAGAGCCACAGTCAACCTCTTACCCCACAGCACAGTTTTCAGAGGGCATCGCTTTTACCATATTCCATTCAATATATAACCCATAAATGCATGCAGAGAGCATGCCCACAATCAGTTATTGGAGAAACGCTGTTTGTTTCACAAATACTGTGCAGCTGGCCAAAGCAGATCGCATTCTGATGGTCCTCCACATTTTCAGCTCCCAACACACAGCCTTGACCCCAGGGATCAGCCCATACCATCGCCTGTGTCCAGGTCTCCCTCGTGGTCCATTTCTCGCAGCAGTAGTTGGATTATGTTCCCTGGGTTACGGATATCCTGTAATTTACTTTGAAGCTCCATATGCGTCTCACTATGAAAAACAAGAGGGAGAGGAACAATTAAACTTATCCTTGGGTCTTGAAGGACAGCTTCACAATCGAATGTAGCAAGATAGCACAGCAATCAGCAATACAACTAGATAACACAGAGGAGCAATTAAAGAACTCCACAATACACTAAACCCTTTCATATCACTACATTTTCCTTTCGAGAGTTCGTGATCATTCAGCACTAGCTACAGTAAGCACATTTCAACTGCACTTTCCAGTCCACCATCAAGAGGGACAAGAGTAGCAAGATCATGAGAATACTGTCAGCTGCTCCTTCATTACCAATGCAGAATCAAGGAATCCTCTATTCAGTACCATTATGGGAGCATCATCCACCACAAGTACAGCAGTGGGCCAAGATGGTCCAACACCATCTACTTGAAAACTGAGGATGAGCAATAAATGCACTACACCCATTCCAAGAACAAAGACGACACATTAATGGAGAAGTCGTCAATCATCACTTGGTCCAATCACAGGTAATACCTTGTGTAGTGTAACTTGCTCCTCTGCTCAATAAAAGCCAATGCTTGCATTGATATAGGACAGTTTAAATAATCTCCACCTTCATACAGCAGAATGGAGTTTTGGCACCCAATTGAGAGATGCCCAACAGGGTGACCCTTTGTCATCCTGCAGATAATGGACAAGTCATGAAGGGGCACAGTCATCATCTTGGCTATGCATACTTCACTTCTTACGTCCCCAAAGCCCAAAGTAAACTGATGATCAAAAAAGATTGTTGTCCTCTAAATCTGGGCCACACTTAACACAATGTCAGGGCCATGCACAAAATTGACATTCCAATACCAACTGATGGCCAATCTCACCAACATCCTTCCCATTCCTCACTGTCTCCTTCGATTCCTGCTGGCAGATCAACAATCACCATTCCTCCCCACATTTCCCTCGTGAACAAGGCACTTGCTATCCATCATCCTATTGTGGACAGCTGCACTATTACTGTGGCTTTGACTGAAACTTGGCAGGTGGTTATTGAAGCCTCTCCATCTGGCTATGCTTTCCACAAGCTTGCACCATAGTGAGAGGCTGCACCTTGAAAGATGCATAATCGCCAAATTGAGCAGATTGAGTGGGCTTTGGTAGTGATACTGCTCACTGTGACTAACCTACTCCCACTCAATGAGTGGGTCTACATAACAATCACTTGAGCATGCTCCTGCAGGATAGCTGCCACTTCTGGAACCCAAACCACAACAAGATCCCAATGCCTTCCAATGATGAACAGGAGGAAAGAAATTACAATCCTGCCACAACTGACAATGATTAACTTGGAGCTGGGCATGTTCAGCAGCATCTTTTATCCAAATGGTATCTTTTGTCCAAGTAAAGAGCGGGATCCATGGACATAAAAAACCTGGCACGACCACTCAATCATACTCACGTGTCTCTGGCCAGAAGATATTCCAGGATTTGCTCTGCAGCCTTTTCTGGGGGATGTAGATGGCTCACTGCTGTTTCCATCAAGGCGGCCATTTCCAGAGTGATGGAGTCTCCCACAAGCCTGAGACACTGCACTAATCGGTGCAGGTCCCTCGCTACATCTGGATCTAAAGGGGCAGAAATAAAAACCCATTACAAGTTACACACAGCAGCCCTCACTTCGACTACCATGAGATGGACGAGAGGGCCAGGAACCTGTATTAAGGTGAATTCAAGTTCTCAAAACCAACAAGTGATAATGTACTGGTGTAAAAAAAGACAAAACCAGACAGCTCTCTCAACAAAGACAGATAAAGGAGAGAAAGAAAGATTCAACATGAAAGAGGATTGTGAAGGTTTGCAGCAATGCCATGCTGCATTCGCATGTAACCTTCAATCAGATCCTGGATTATCACGTGATGGCCATCAGGAGACCCCTCGGACTCTGCCCAACTCAAACTGGTCCTGTTGCTACTAGCACCTCTGGATAGATGGATTAACTGTGTGCGGCAGACCATGCTCAATACACAAAATGTCCGGTGGATGCATTTCTGGAGTCCTACACAGCAAGAGGCCCAGTCTCCTGTAACAGGTTCACTCTGGATCATATTCCCAGGGTGGCTCGAACTCCTGAAAGGCGGCCACGGGCCACCTGTGTGGATTGAACATGGTCTTTGTAGAGTAATGGCTGAATGGTTATGTTAATGAGATGCTGTAAGCATGACATCAGGGTCAGATAACCAAGACAGCAAGACACAGAACAGTGTCTAATATACAACCGCATCGTAGTCAGCACGTTTGATGACATGCTGTCGGACTTTTTGCCATCCAAGGAGGATTTAATGTTAGAGAAGGCTGAACAGTTTGCAAGACAGGTGGAGCTGCATCAGAAGAATCGAGGTATAATCCGGGGAGACATCAAGGCTTGGGAGGGGTCAATCCAGTACCTAGGCCCAAAGTCGGGAGCCCCGCCCACCAAAATCGCCAATGGTGCAGGAAGAACCCTTCCACCTATGTTAAAATGCATCCATGGAATTGGGTGCTTGTCATGAAGTCTTTGTAAATAATTCTCAATAAATAGTTTCAAGAAAAACTATACACTGACCATCTCAAGGCACTCGTAGGGTAAGTAAATCCTCAGCAAAACACGCTGGCAGCACTAGAGGCCGCAGTTTAAGAAACTGAGGCCACAGATGATGAGCTTGAAACAGCTTGACTTCGTGACAAAGAACAAAACTGAAACGTACCTTGGTAGGGGACAGCGAACCAAGAACAATGTCAATAGCCATGGAACAGCCACTACCCTTTCCACAGACCTACCAACACCTCAAGGTCTGCAACAAGGACAACAATGGGAGCTCTGGGGCAGACTGTTCGAGAGATGGCAAACAGTTTTGGGTTTTCAAGAAAAGGCACAGAAACACCAGGTCTGTACCCTTTTATATGCAACTGGGACCAAAGGTGCAGGAATAACCCTTCCACCCATATTAAAATGTTCCAGATGTGGTGCCAAAAAGCAGCAGGGGGAGCTGAATGCTTTCTCTGTGGCAAGACTAGACATTTTAAACAATTCTGTAGATCTGAAGCTCAAATTTGGGGAAGAATGCTGGAAATAGGTTCCAACCATTTTGAAGTCCAGGAAATAGAAAATACAGCATTTCAACCCGATGATTTCCTAGAAGAAATCAAAGATCCCAATAAGCAATTCTGGTCTGTAGTGTTGGAAGTCCAAGGATACAGAACAGAATTTAAACTGTACACCAGGACAGGAATCTCAGTTTTATTGGATAAGTTGGGCTGGCTTCAGGTCTGGCTTAGGGAAAAAGTCATCTAATCATCTGAAATAAAGCTACAAGGGCCAGGATGCACAGACCTCAAAGTGAAGGGTCAGTTCACTACAATTCCCAGGCATGAGGACAAGGAGATTAATGAAAATCTTTATATCTTACAGAACCAGCAAATTTTTCTGCTAAGCAGATCAACGGGTTTTAAGACTTGGTCTTCTACAAAAGGTCGATGAGGTAACTGTAGAGGATAGAGGAGCAATACTCAGGGATGAATTTCCAAAAGTAGTTTCAAGGACTGGGAAACTTCAAAACTGCTGTCGAAATTGAAATCCCCACATGATGAAGTGAGTTGGTCTTTATTGCAGAAACACCATCCATTGGACCACAGGAGAAATTTGCCGATCTCTCACTGCTCTTTGCAGACAGACTAGAAGAGGCGGAAACAGGATGCACCAACCTAGATGGTGACCACCCGCTAGAGGAGCTTCTAGACCTTGGTTGGGTCTTTCTGGATAGTCGAGGAAAATGAAGCCGCCGCAGATGATCTGTTTGAAGAAGAGGCCCTAGATCTTACTACACTCCGACTCCACTGCCAATGCTTATGAAGTCTTTGTTGTCTATTTTGAGGAGAATCATCCTTTCGTTGAAGAAGGTAACAAAGAGGTGGATTTGTCTTATTCCACTGAGCCGACTGAGGAGAAGCATCAACAATTGCAGGCTGACAACAGTAAGCTTTTTAAGGAGAATGAGATGCTTAACTCCAAGTTAGATCAAACCAATAGAGGAAGTTCAGAGCATATTATTTTGTACAAATGTAAGCTACAGCTCACACTTGAATCTCACCAGCATTATTCATGGATACACTCAAATTGCCTTTCAGTAAAGAAGAAGCAGAGGCCCAACACCTGAAGGTTACTGGAGGTTTATTCCATTGTTGGAGATGGGGCAATTCTACTTTCTCATGTTGACACCACAATCCCATTGCCTGCAGCGGAGCAGCTTCATGCTGAAGCAAGGGTGGAAATGGTACCACAGAAGGTGAAAATCCTACCCTACAAGTAGTAGGGAAGCCTTCCTTTCTTTGTATCCTGCAACGTCTTCAGCATGTTCTTTGTTCTTCTTTTCGTCTACCAGATTTATTGAAGTCTCAGGTATTGAATAGTTCTTGTCATCACAGCAGTGGTGAATGATATTCACTGCAAAGTGCTTCATAGGAGCTGAAAGTGCTTCATTTTCTCAAGCTGGTGCTTTCACCTTTCCCCATCGTGAAGACACAAGATGATTACAGAGAGAATGTCAGTTTGTTGCCTTCCTTTTCAAGGGTTGTGATCATTCGAGTCCTGAAGGTTTCTGTCTTGAATCAGTCTTTCCTTGACTATTTTTCACAGCCTTTGCAGTCAGGTCGTCATAAAAAGCAAAGCCCAGGAGCCAGTTGTTGTGAGAAGCTGCTCTCCCACTCCACCAATGTGTTTGCCTTCCAAGGAGAAGATAAGGGAACACATACGTCCTACACTTCCTCTAAGAGAGCCAAGAACACTGCTGGGGGTTGACATCTTAGGCAACAGTGACAGGTGTAGATTGCCACGTGGAATTACGAGGTTGTGGTTATAACAGAGACCTGGCCCATAGAAGGCTGTCAACTATTCCTTGAGCTTGTTCCAGAGGGATAAAGGACAAAATCGATTTGGTTAGAGCCAAGGAACAAAAAAGATGCAATTATATTGCTCCATATAGTCTATAGGCCACCTAGTGGGAAGGATGTAGAGGAACAAATCTGCAAGTAAGTTACAGAGAGATGCAAAAATTATAGGGTAGTTATAATGGGGCGATCTTAATTGTCTAAATATAGGCAGGGAAAGTTGTTTTGTTAAAGGCAAAGAGGGGTAAGACTTCCTATAGTGTGCTCAGGAAAATTTTCTACAACAGTATGTATCCAATCCAACAAGATAGGAGGCATTGCTAGACCTGGTTCTTGGGAATGAGGTGGGTCAAGTAGATCAAGTGTCAGTGGGAGAACATTTAGGAGACAGTGATCATTGTATCATAAGGTTTAGGTTGAATGTGGAAAAGAACAATGAACAATCCAGTGTACAAATAATTAACTAGGGGAGAGCCAACTTCAATGGGGTAAGAATGGATCTGGGCCTAATAAATTGGAGCCAAAGGTTAACAGGAAAAACAGTAGCTGAACAATGGGCTACCTTCAAAGAAGAGATGGTGTAGGCACAATCAAGGTAATTCCCTCAAAAGGGAAAGGTAGGGCAAAGGAGGAAAAAGGGGTTAGAAATTAAGATAAAGAAGAAAAAATGTGCTTATGACAGGTGTCAGGTAGAAAATACAATAGAAAACCAGACTGAATACAGAAGGCTCAGAGGGGAGGTGAAAAAGCAACTAAGAGAAGCAAAGAGGAAGTATGGAGAGGCTGGCAGCCAACATAAAAGGGGATCCCAAAGTCTTCTATAGGCATATAAATAATAAGAGGGTGGTAAAAGGAGGAGTAGGGACAATTAGGGACCAAAAAAGGGATTTACACATGAAGGCAGGCTGAGGTATTAAATGAATACTTTGCATCCGTCTTTACCAAGGAAGATGATGCTACCCAGGACTTGGTGGAAGAGGAGGAAATTCTGTCACTAGAAGGGTTTAAAATTGCTACGGCAGTGTTTATGGATAGGCTATCTGTACTTAAAGTGGATAAGGAACCAGGACCGGATAAGATGCATCCAAGGATACAGAGGGAAGTGAGAGTGAAAATTGCAGAGGCACTGGCCATAATTTTCCAGTCTTCCTTAGACTCCGGGGTGACGCCAGAGGACTGGGGAATTGCAAACATTACTTCCCTGTTCAAAAAAAGGGGTAAGGATAAGCCCAGCAATTACAGACCTGCCAGTTTAACTTGGGTGGTGGAGAATCTTCTAGAAGCTATAATTTGGGACAGAATTAATGGTCACATGGACAAATGTGTGTTAATTAAGGAGGACCAGCATGGATTTAAGGGAAAATCGCGTTTAACTAACTTACTGGATTTTTTTTTGAAGAGGTAACAGAACGTTGATGAGGACGATGCTGTTGATGTGGTGTACATGGACTTCCAAAAGGCATTTGATACAGTGCCACACAACAGACTTGTAAGAAAAGTTATAGCTCATGGAATATAAGGGACAGTAGCAACGTGGAAACAAAGTTGGCAGAGTGGCAGGAAACAGAGTAATCATTAATGGACTTTTTTTGGGCTAAAGGAAGGTTTGTAGGGGAGTTTCCCAGGGGCCTGTGTTAGAACAGTTGGGGGAGAAGTTTCTCCATCAGGAGCAGGCGCGGAGCCGATCACCACCCGCGATCGGCTGCTTGCCGCCATTTTATGTGGGCAGGCCAATTAAGGCCCGCCCAGCGTGATGCTCGCCCAGTAGTGCTCAGCGTTACCTGTACGAGCAGGGGGAGGAGGGAGAGTCGGGGCTTGTGCTCTTTCACGCATGTGCGCGAAAGAGCACAGCAATCTTCCTGAAGCACGGAGCTGCCTCGGGGAGATTAAGTTCAGTTTTAATGATTGAAAAAAGGAAAGGTTAAAATTATTCAGTCATGTCCCCTCATGTGACAGTGTCACATGAGCTGGAACATGTTTAGGAATTGAGGGAAAAGATATTTATTTAATTATTAAATCCTTCATGAAACCTCATCCCGCCCGTGGATGAGGTTTCATGAAAAACGAGAAGGCTGCTTGGGCTCTTCGCCTGCCCACCAACCTTAAGGTTGGATGGGCAGCCCTGTTAATTATGTAAATTGGTTTTTAAATGGCCTTAACAGGTCTTTAACAGTTCGGTGGGCGCACAGTTGCCTCCGGCGCGCACCCGCTGAACGGAAGACCAGAATGACGTGCGGTGACGTCGAGACACACGCCCGATGTCACTGCGCATCATTTTACGCATTGGTGTGTGGAGGCCGCCCCCACACGCTGAAGAGAAAATTCTACCTTTGCTTTTCCTGATACATGTTAATGATCTAGACCTTGGTGTACAGGGAACAATTTCAAAATTTGCAGACGACACAAAACTTGGAAGTATTATAAACTGTGAGGACAATGTAGAACTTCGAAAGGGCATAAACAAGTTGGTGGAATGGGCAGGTGAAGTTCAATGCTGAGAAATGTGAAGTGATACATTTTGGTAGGAATAACATGGAGATACAATATAAAATATGGGGTACTACTTTTAGGCAGGCTGCAGGAGCTGAGGGACCTGGGTGTATATGCACAAAAGTCATTAAAGGTGGCAGGATAGGTTGAGAGCACAGTTAATAAAGCACAGAGTGTCCTAGGCTTTATTAATTAGGGGCATAGAGCACAAGAGCAAGGAAGTTATGCTGAACTTGTGTAAAACACTAGTTAGGCTTCAGCTGGAGTATTGCACACAGTTCTGGGCACCACATTTTAGGAAGGATGTGAAGGCATTGGACAGAGTGCAGAAGAGGTTGATGAAAATGGAGTTCTTCATGCCCGAAACCAGTTATGAAGATAGATTGGAGAAGTTTGGACTGTGTTCCTTGGAGAAAAGCGACTGAGAGGAGTTCTGATAGAAGTATTCAAAACCATGAAGGGTCCAGACAGAGTAGATGGGGAGAAACTGTTCTCACTTGTAAAAGGATCGCGAATGAGAGGGCACACATTTAAAATAATTGGCAAAAGAAGCAAAAACACAATGAGAAAAAAAACTTTTACGAGTAGTTGGGGCTGGAATGCATTGCCTGAGAGTGTAATGGAGGCAGGTTCAATCAAGGCACTGAAGAGGGAATTAGATGATTATTTGAAAAGAAAATGTGCAGGGTTACAGGGAGAAGGCAGGGGATTGGCACTAGGTGAAATGCTCACTTGGAGAGCCAGTGCAGAAACGATGGGCTGAATGGCCTCCCCTTCTGCGCAGTAACAATTCTGTGTTTCACACTATTGCTGGGTTTATAGTCTCACTCCAGGTTTTGCAGTTTTCTCGTTATAATTCAGAGGTGTTAAGAATTTTACTTCAGATAAAAGAAGGAAAATCATTCTGCATGAGAGAACAGCAATGTATGTCTAAATCAGCACCTGAGATTTAAACAGCTGTTTCAGAGATTGACAAGTCTCGGCATATGACCAAATGACAGTGAGCCGAAAATTAACCATTTCTGCAAAACAGGGAGGAGGTAAGGAGTCAGCAAAACAACTAGTGAGCACAGAACTACACAAATTATTCTTTAATTGAACTCACCATCCGTAAGGGAACATTCGTCTTCCAGTAACAGGCACTCATCTGAGGACATGTAGAGGTGGTCTATGGTAAGGCAGGGAAAAAAGAAAGACATAAATCCCTGTAAAAGAGAGAAGAAACAAACAGTCAAAACATCTCCGATTAGTGGTCTAAAATATTCAGCTTATCCTCACCAACACCTACAGTTGGGTTACTCATGGAATTTTAACATGATATTTATGCAATGCTCGGATTGTCATGCAAGTTTGATCTGTCAATCAAGGTTTTTCAAAAAAAAGGGAGAAAGGAGGGACCAGGATTTTATTTGCTGGGGAGGCAGGGGGAAGAAGAGGAGATTGCAGCCACTTTCCTCGACATCAACCAGCAATGTCACTGCCCATCTCTCAGAGAAGATTCAGACGTGAATAATGGAAACCCAGGGTTCAGTTAGCTGTAATAACCACACAGTAAAGTCCTGCTATTCGCAGGGGTTATGTTCTCACGAAACCTCGTGAACGATGAACATGCTTTTCAATGGAAGTCAATTAGATAGGTTCCAGCAATGCGAGGGCAGCACTGGTTTGTGTAGCTACTGTACAGCAAATTGTGATACAGTACATGTATACGACAGGCGGGGGAGCCTCTGAATATTAGAAGACATATTGAAAATTTTAAAGAGGCCATACTTCATTTAAGAAAAACATGAATTACCCCAAAACTAGCAGACAAAATTAGTGAACATTTCAGAATTGAACAGAGCCTTTATTGCAGCTCTGGGCCAAGAGGTTTGGACATTTCCAGGTTATTCTTTCTGTTTGGGTTGCGCTTTAGCTGCAAACATTCCAGGCACCGCTTGGAAAAAGAGTGAATTAAATGTCCATGGGCAGGACTAATGGAAGGAATACGCTTCCAGAGACTTCGACAGCATCTCTCCATTAAAACACGCCCAAGTCTCTGCTCTGTCATGGCTACCGTCTCCTCAGGGAAAGAAAATGCTGATAAGCAAACAATTACTCGTGATGGGTAATGAAGTGTATAAAGGCTCTAGTGTGGGTAAAATACGCAAACAAGGAAGTCACAAAAGGCAGGGCTTTACTGTACTTACTGACGAGCAGATTAAGTTATCAAAAAAATTGGTTATTCATTGGTATTGAATGAAAACATCCAGATTATTTAAATCACAAGGGGTATAGCATCTACCCACAATTCTGAAGGGAGGTGTCTCAATCTGGGGCCCTCTCTGATTGATTACCTGTGGGTAGACCCTTGACTCACTGCTTTAAGAAAGCAATGCTTTCAAGGCAAGAGGGGATCTCAGAATAGTTTAGTGTCTGTCAAAGTTTTCTGTGATTTTGCAGCTAGCAGAAACTGGCTAATTTTTAAAGTCGGTAGCAGCTAAGGATTAAGCCAGAGATGTTAGTCCTCCACTTTCCACTGCACAGTGACAGAAAGCAAGCTGCATCTCTGTTTTTGTAACTTGAGAGCAAGAGGGCACATTCTCATTCCGTCAAGCTGTACCCCACTCATTAATGTATTTTATGTAAATTAAGAAAGGAAGACTTATATTTATATAGCACCTTTGCCAATCGCTGCCTATGAAGTGTAGCCACTGTTGTCATGTAGGAAACACAACAGCTAATTTGCACAGCAAGATCCCATAAACAGTGATTTGATGACCAGATAATTACCATCTCTTTTTGCCTTGCACCATCATTCCTTTTGCCATGTACTCTCTCCTGTTATCCAGCCTATCACAGACCTTTCTTTTTGTTTTCTCCTCCCCTCCCTTGCTTAAAAACTATTACACCTTGAAGTGCTCCCTGTATTGATGAGAGATTATCGACCTGCAACATGATCCCTTTCTCTCTCTACAGATGCTGCCAGATCTGAGGTGTATTTACAGGATTTTCTGTTATTAAACTATTCTAGGTGTTGGCTGAGGGATAAGTATTGATCAGGACACTGAAAAATTTCCCTGCTCTTTTTCGAGATAGTGCCATGAGATCTTGTGCATCCACCCAAGAGGGCACAGGCACCAACCCAGTTTAATGTTTCATGTGGAAGATGGCACCTCCAGCAATGCAGCATTCCTACAGTACTGCACCAGAGTGTAAGCTTAGATTTTCCGCTCAAGACTCTGCAGTGGGCCTTGAACCAACAAGAGTGGAGATGATGGCAGAGTGGTATTGTCACCAGGCTGGTTATCCAGAGGCTCATGCTAATGCTTTGGGGACACGGATTCAAATCACACAACAGGAGCTGGTGGAATTTAAATTTAATTAATAAAAATCTGGAATATAAAGCTAGTCTCAGTAAAAGGCAACCATGGAGCTATCATTGATTGTCGTAAAAACCCATCTGGTTCACTAATGCCCTTTAGGGAAGGAAAATCTGCTGTCCTTACCTGATCTGGCCTACACGTGACTCCGATCTACAGCAATGTGGTTGACTCTTAACTGCTCTCTGGCCTAGCAAGCCACTCAGTTGAAGGGCAATTAGGGATGGACAACAAATGCTGGCCTTGCCAGTGATGCCACCCCATGAAAGAATAAAAAAACCTGCCAGCTTGGAGTGATACCACTGTTCCAAGTGAGGAACAAAGGAAACTTGGCGTGTGTGTCCATAGATCTCTGAAGGCAGAGGTGCATGTTAGTGGAGTGGTGAAAAAGGCATATGGGACACTTGCCTTTATCAATCGAGGCATAGATTACAAAAGTAGGGAGGTCATGTTGGAGTTGTATAGAACCTTGGTGAGGCCACATCTGGAGTACTGTGTGCAGTTCTGGTCGCCACATTATAGGAAGGATGTGATTGTACTGGAAGGGGTGCAGAGGAGATTCACCAGGATGTTGCCTGGGATGAAACATTTAAGCTATGAAGAGAGGTTGGATAGACTTGGGTTGTTTTCGTTGAAGCAGAGAAGTCTGAGGGGCGACCTGATCGAGGTGTACGAGATTATGAGGGGCATGGACAGGGTGGATGGGGAACAGCTGTTCCCCTTAGTTGAAGGGTCAGTCACGAGGGGACATAAGTTCAAGGTGAGGGGCAGGAGGTTTAGGGGTGATGTGAGGAAAAACTTTTTTACCCAGAGGGTGGTGACGGTCTGGAATGCGCTGCCTGGGAGGGTGGTGGAGGTGGGTTGCCTCACATCCTTTAAGTACCACCTGGATGAGCACTTGGCACATCATAACATTCAAGGCTATGGGCCAAGTGCTGGTAAATGGGATTAGATGGGTAGGTCAGGTGTTTCTCACGTGTCGGTGCAGACTCGATGGGCCAAAGGGCCTCTTCTGCACTGTGAGATCCTGTGATTCTGAGTAGGAGGGCAGGTAGTAAACCCCTTTTGTTAATGGCATTGCTACAAGGGGCTTCTCAGACTGATGTTGGGAGTGGCCACCACCAAACTCTCACCTTTTTCAACAGGCACACCATGTTGGTCCGTGCATTGACAAGTAATGCCAGGGGTCGTGCCAGGGCCTCCTGGTACTGTAGGCAGCAGGCGTAGAACTTAGACCAGAATTCGACTTGGAGCTGACGGTACACCTCCTGTGAGAACTCATACTCTGTCACACTGTTCTGAATCTGAACACAGCAATAACAAAAATTACAAGACAATACTCAGCATCAAGCCTCAAACTCAAAATGGAACATTAGGGTAACTGAGACAGATCGAAATCAACATCATTCAGACATAATGTCTAAAAAGTCTTCCCATTTCAAATTAACTTATTCCTCTTGCTAAGAAAATAACACCAACACATTTTTGAATGTGAAAGAACGTGAACAGGCAAGACTGCCTCAACTCACGGGAAAAATAATGAGTTAGAAACAGTCATATTGTACAAGAAAAGAGAGAAGGAACACTATTTTAATTGATAGATACAGGGAGGTGGAGAGGAGCTGCACAGCATTTTAAATACATAATTAAACAAAAATCAAGGAGCAAGAAGGAGCCAAACTACATTGTCCTTCATCTTTAAAACGTTGTATCTGGTATAACTGCATGGAACAAGCTTTTGCAGACTGGTCAGGAATTGGATGTCTCCTAGATTATTTAAAGAACATGAAATTCTAACACCAAAATTACCGCATTTTCCACAGCTAATGTCACTTCCTTCTTCAGTCCATCCATAGACGGGTCCAGGATTCTGTCTGCCCCGCGACAATATATCTAAAATAAAGGTTAAACGACACAAAGACAAGAAAACGTCAGTCACTGGGTTTTGGTACAGTGGTCCCATGTTACTTTCTGGATCAGGTTTGCTGTTTGTCACAGTACACACAGCAAGGATAATGATAGTTTCTGTAAGGTACAGGCGACACTTTACAGTCTGGAAGACCAAAGGCAATATATATCTGTGGTTTGTGTCTTCAATCAAACAAGATTGTAGTTTAATCCGACGATACCGAGCAAACACAGAAGGCGGTTTTGATGTATTTGACAGCGGGCCGAACTTGATACAGATCCATGAATATATCACGGTATCTTTACAGTGCAGGAGGAGGCCATTCAGCCCATTGAGCCTGCACTGACTCTCTGAAAAAGCACTCCACCTAGTCCCACTCCCCTGCCTTATCCCCATAACCTTGCACATTCTCTCTTTTCAGGTAGCAATCCAATTCCCTTTCGAATACCTCGATTGAACCTGCCTCCACCACCCTTTCAGGAAGTTTGTTCCAGACTCCAACCACCCTCTGGGTGAAAAAAACTTTCCTCACATCACATTTACTCCTTTTGCCAATTATTTTGAATGTGTCCTCTAGTTCTTGATGTTCTCGAGTGGGAACAGTTTCTCACTATTTACCCTGTCCATACCTCTCAGGATCTTGAATACCTTCATCAAGTCTCCTCTCTGCCTTCTTTTCTCCAAGGAAAACAACCTCTCCAATCTATCCTTATAGCTACAGTTCTTCATCCCTGGAATCATTCTTGCGAATCTCCTCTGTACTCTCTCTGATGCCTTCACATCCTTCAAGTATGGCATCCAGAACTGGATGCAGTACTCCAGATGAGGCCTAACTGGTGTCTTATACAAGTTCAACATGACCTCCTTACTCTTGTACTCAATGCCCCTATTAATAAAGTCTAAGATACTATATGCTTTATTAACTGATCTCTCAACATGCCCTGCCATCTTCAATGACCTATGTACGTATACACCAAGTTCCTGCACCTCCTTTAGAGGCTCTCCCTTTATTTTATACTGTCTCACCATATCTTTCCTGCCAAAACTAATCACCCCACACTTCTCTGCATTGAACTTCATCTGCTACTTGTCTGCCCAATCCACCAACATGCCTGTGTCCTTTTGAAGTTCAAGGCTATCCCCATCACAGTTGACAACATTTACAATCTACATATCATCTGCAAATTTTGAAATCATGCCCTGCACACCAGAGTCTAGGTCTTTGATATATATCAGGATGAGCAAGGGTCCCAACACTGACCCCTGATGGATTCCACTACAAACCTTCCTCCAATCTGAAAAACAACCATTTATCACTATTGTTTCCTGTCACTCAGCCAATTTCTTATCCAAGTGCCTACTTTCCCTTTTATTCCATGACCTAAAATTTTGCTCAAGTCTATTGTGTGGCATTGTATCAAATGCCTTTTGAAAATCCATATACACATCAACAGCATTTCCTTTATCGAGCTTCTTTGTTAACTCCTCAAAAAACTCCAGCAAGTTAGTTAAACATAATTTTCCCTTGATGAATCCTTAATTATCCTGCACTTGTCTAAGTGATTATAGATTTTATCCTGTACTATAGTTTTCAGGAATTTCCTTACCACTGGTCTGTAGTTGCCAGCTTTATCCTTGCACCCCTTCTTGAACAAGGGTGTAACATTCTAACCATTTCAATCAATTCCAAACACTCCAGGTGCCTGACATCCTTAGACAGTGGCTCCATTTGAGTCGTATTTGGGATGAAAACTGGGTTAACCTGTGAGGAGACTGAGGGGAAGGGGGAAGAGCTAATGATTGCTTATATTCCTGTGACAGACAGTCTGTGGCTATGGCAACTAATGCTAAGGATTCCCCGATGCTGCCTGAGCCAAGGTCATTATCAAGAGGTGGGGGGCAATTTCAACCGTGATAACATCTCATTATGTGAGAAATGGGAAACCACTTTAAAGGACCAATGTACAAGTGGTGATAACTCTGAAGAAGTCTGTTGCTTGTGATATATGGAGAATGGTCAGGTTTGTCAATGTTCCTAATAGCGTTTTGTATTGAATACTGTCCTGATGGTAAATAAATTGTCTATTGGTTTATAGTCTGAGCCTTGGTCTGATGGTGTGTATATTCAGCTGCCCAACTGAAAACATGGAAATCACATGGTGCACCCCAGTTACCCAGTATACAGTGGCAATGTTTCCCTGCACCGGCCCTCACTCTCACCTACATTTATCTAAATATTGGGCAGGTAAAAGGCCCCAGTCCACAAGGGACTGGAGGCCTGCTTATAGGAGTGGCTTGTAATGTTGAGCCCAAATAGAGTAGGCACAAAGACCAGTGCTAAAACTCAGGAGAAACATGTAGTAGATTAGTTAAATCAGTCCAGTTACTTATCTGGCTCCCTTCCTCTATCCTGCTGACTGATCTGGTTTGCTAGGACTGTTTATAATACTGAAGGAGCCAAATTCATTTACCATGAACCTGAACAATTAGACTCGGCAGACTCTGCTCCTCACTAAACTGATTAGAATGATAAAAAATCTCATTCACAGATTGAGTCAACCTGAGATGCTGTAATACCTAGACACCTATAATCCCACTGTTGAAACTGCAAACTCGGAGCATTCAGAACTAATGGCTGTGCCCCTGCACTGGCCGACATCTCATCCCATCAGTTGTGAACTCCTGATACTTTTCCTCACACACAAATTAACTGCGTTTCAGACAGACCACTTGCAGTTAACCAGCAATGACTCATTAACGCAAATAGAGCCACTCCCAAATTTGAGAGAAGTTTGTGGGATTGGATTGTAAAGCTATTGCTGTGAGATGCACGTATATAGGTTTTCAATGCAACTGCATAAGGTTCATCGCACACCAACTTCAATCAGCTGTTCAACAGCATTTTGTTGAACCTGAGAGGTTGGCCATTTAAACCAATACCACACAAAAAACTGAGGAGTTGGGTTCAAGTCCCTCTTGAGAGCCTCAACAACAAAATCAATGCTGGCACTCCAGAGCAGTACAGT
Source organism: Cetorhinus maximus (assembly GCF_964194155.1). NCBI lineage: Eukaryota > Metazoa > Chordata > Chondrichthyes > Lamniformes > Cetorhinidae > Cetorhinus > Cetorhinus maximus. The sequence goes on from NC_135887.1 coordinate 67,633,708, forward strand.
GGGAGTGGGGTAAGACATTTGCCCCTGCAGGTGGGTATAAATAATCCCACCCTACTATTTGAAATGGAGCAGTGCGAGTTCCTCCGATGACCTGGTCAGTATTTATGCCTCATCCAATGTGCCTAAGAAACAAATTATTTGGACATTGTTTCCATAGTTGCTTGTGGGAGCTTGCTGTGCAAATTGGTTGCTGTATTTCCTACATTACAACATGGCTTTTCGTCAAAGTTACTTCCCCTGGCTGTGAGGTTTCTTGGGACATCCTGAGAATATGAACATAGTGTTTTATAAACCCAAGCCCTTTCATACCATAGGAATGAAGCACAAACTACTTTTGAATCAATTGTTCTCAGGACCTGGCTGACACCGGCTGCATTAACTAATTGCTCTAAGGCCATGGCATTTCACAATTTTTCCACCCAAGAGCTACGCCACTTCAGAGGGCATTAAGAGTAAGCTGCATAAAGCAGGATGGATTCACGTGCATGGGGGTGACAGCTTCTCTTTCCTGAAGATTACTGAACTATTGGGTTCTCATGACAATCTAGCAGCTTTTGTGTAGCCGCCCCAACCTCCCCCCTCCGTCACCAAACCTCACCCCACTCAGTCCCGGCCTACAAACAACCAGATTAATTGAAGTTGCTGTTGTGGGATCCGAACGCTCAATGATTCAATTAACATTTGAGTTCAACAACTTCAGACCATGAACTCTCGCCTCCATCTTGGCCCCTTTTTAAATCCAATTTTTATTTATATTTATTCATTTTTGTTCTTTTATTTATTTGTTCATTTTTATCCTTTTTCCCCAACTCCTCCTACTGCCACAGGGTCATCTGTCACTTGTTTCTATGTTGTGCTTTCACAAAGTGCTGACCCTTGGTCTCCTTCTGCTATCTTACCTTTATGCCACTATCAGCACCTTCTTTACCCTTTACCACTTCCATTAACACTCCTTCTGTCTTGTGTCCATGATATCTTTGTCAATCTCTCCTTAGCTGTCACCTATCCCTGACTTTCTACCTGCTCCATCCCCTCTTAAACAATATAAAATCAATCACATCACATTTCTACTTCTTTAGCTCTGAAGGAGTCATACGGACTTGAAACATTAACTCTGATTCCCTCTCCACAGATGCTGCCAGGCCTGCTGAGTTTTTCCAGCATTTTCTGTTTTTATTTCAGATTTCCAGCATCCGAAGTATTTTGCTTTTACCTCAATGATTCTGCCTCTAACCCAGCAGGATGACAATCACATCATGGTGCTATCACAAGGGTTTAAAATGATTTCTTCCACTCCAGAACCAGATTCTGCTCTGAACTTTTCTGCGACCCAATAGCAAGAGAAAAAATGAGACAGGAATTCTCCTCTATTATAGCCTCCTTCTGTTTTTTAATTCAATAATGGGGTGTGGCCATCACTGGTTGGGCCAACATTTATTGCCCACTCCTAATTACCCTTGAGAAGTTGGTGGTGAGCTGCCTTCTTGAACCGCTGCAGTCCGTGTGGTGTAGGTACATCCACAGTGCTGTTAGGGAGTTCCAGGATTCTGACCCAATGACCATCAAGGAACAGTGATACAGTTCCAAGCTAAGCGGGCTGCTTTGTCCTGGACGGTGTCAAGCTTCTTGAGTGTTGTTGGAACTACATTCATCCAGACAAGTGGAGAATGTTGCATCACACTCCAGAATTGCGCTTTGTAGATGGTGGACAGGCAGTGAGTTACTTACCGCAGGATTCCCAGCCTCTGACCTGCTCTTGTAGCCACAGTATTTATATGGCTGGTCCAGTTAAGTTTCTGGTCAATGGTAACCCCCAGGATGTTGATAGTGGGGGACTCAGTGATGGTAATTCCATTGAATGTCAAGTGGAGGTAGCCAAGATGGTCATTAACTGGCATTGTGTAGCATGAATGTTACTTGCCACCTATCAGCCTAAGCTCGAAATTTGTGCAGGTCCAGGTTAGTTACTCACCACAGGATACCCAACCTTTGGACTGCTCATGGCAGAGACACAACAAACACTGACACCTTGTACCAGTGAACCAGCCACCTTCTGAACACAGGCCACGATCCCAGTGGGAATAACATTTCAGTATGGGAGCAAAGCTTTTAATATAAATGAACAGCACAGAAACACTGATTACCTGCAGAGCTTTCAGTAGGGCCTGAGCTGTAAACCGACCTGGGGCAAAGAGGTATTCCAGATAGGCTTCCTGCGGAGAGATCAGAACTTTGATTAATTACCAACAACCTGCATTTATATAGTGTCTTTAGTGAAGTAATCTCAGCATTTCACACGAGTGTTACTGGATAAAAATCTGACACCGAGCCAGAGATATCAGGACATGCTATGACAGAGGCAGGAGTGCCTCAAAGGTGAGACGTAGAGACGTTGAGAGATTTAGAGAGGAAATGCCAGAGCCTCAGTTGTTGAAGGCATAGCTACCAACACCGGAATGAAGGAAAGCAGGGATGCGAAGAGGCTAAAACTGGATGAGCGCAGAGATCGCTGAGGTTGGAAGAGGTTGCAAAGATGGGTTAGAGGTGAGGCTAGGTTTAGATTAGCTGTGGAACAAGACAAGGAGCAATCTAAAGTAAAAATAATTTATTGGGGGAGGGCCAAATTCAATGGTGAGAACACGCTCCTGTTGCAGGTAAATTGGAAGCAAAGATTGACAGGCAAAACTGTAATGGAACAACGGGCTGCCTTTAAACAGGAGATGGTTTGGGTACAATCAAGGTACATTCCCGTGAGATGGAAAGTAGGGCACACAAATCCAAAACTCCTTGGTTGACTGGCAGCTGAAATATAAGGGAGTCAAAAAGTCTTCTATAGGCACGAATAGTAAGAGGACAGTAAGAGAGAGGTGGGGCCAATTAGGAACTGGAAAGGGAGACCTACACATGGAAGCAGAGGGCATGGTTGAATACATTGCAGCCAGCTTTACCAAGGAAGATGCTGACAAGTCAAAATGAAAGAGGAGGCAGTTGAGACAATGGATGAGCTAAATTGGATAAAGAATGGGAATATGTGCACAAATCGTTGAAGATGGCAGGGCCAGTTAGAAAGTGCTTAACAAGGTGCATAGGATCCTGGACTTTATATAAACAGGCAGAGAGTACAACAGCAAGCAAGTTATAGTGAACCTTTACCAAACAATGGTCTTGCTTCAACTGGAATATTGTGTATACTTCCTGGCGCCATGCTTAGGAAGGATGTGAAGTCTTCACAAAGGGTACAGAAAGGATTTTTGAGAATGGTTTCAGGGATGAGACACTTCAGTTAAGGGCACAGATTGGAGAAGCTAGACCTGTTCTCCTTTGAGAGGGTTAAAAGGAGATTTGCGAAAGGTATTCAGATTCCCAAGGGGTCTGGACAGACTAGAGAGAGAAAAGCTAGTCCCATGCATAGAAGGATCAAAAACACTGATTAAGGTGTTTGGCTAAAGAACCAAAGGTGACATGAGGAAAACTTGTATTACGCAGTGAGTGGTCAGGATCCAGAATGTACTAACTGAGCGTGTGGAGCCAGACTCAATCAATTTAAATATCTGAAGAATAAAGATTTGCAGGATGATGGGGAAAGGCAGGGATGTGGGGCTAGGTGAGTAGGTCTTTGCAGTGAGCCAGCACAGACTTGATGGGCTAAGTGGCCTCCGTGCTGCAACCATTCTAGGACTGGCCATGGAAGGATTTGTAAACAAGGATGAGAATTTTAAACTTGAGGCATATTGGACCGGGAGCCAATATGGGTCAGGGAGGACAGGGATGATGGGTGAAGGGGACTTGATGCGAGTTAGGATATGGGCAGTGCTTTGGAACAGCTGAAACTCACGGATCTTACCTGATGCACTCCAAAACAAAAAGGAAGCCCACCCCAGATGTGTCCGGCTTTACCCAGCCCCAACTCAACCAGCTCTGCTCCACCCACACCTAGATCCGTCCAGCTCCACCATGGTTCTGCCCATCACGCTCCACCCAGTCCCACCTCAACTGGCTCCGCTCTGCCCACTCCCGGGGCGCCCTGTTCTTTCATGGCTCTGCCCACCCCGCTGTCCCCACCCATCCAACCCGTCCTGCTCCAGGTCCAACCATCCCATCATGACTCTGTTCACCCTGCACTTTGCCACCTCCACCCTCAGCCCACACCGCCCTCGGCCCAGCGTCCGCCTGGCCCCATCCTGTCCCCGCCTCCACCTGGTCCCACTCCATAGCACTTCAGCACCTCCTCCAACAGGTCAAACTCGTGCCACACACCAGAACTCTTAATTCATAGGAGAGGTAAGAAATTAGAACCAACTTCAAATTGTCAACCGGCCAGCCATCAGTGGTGGAACCTCGGATTGATTCAAATACGACAACGGGACAATTGCAGCACAGTCCCGAGTCTGACTGACACATCACATCAGGATCTATTTAGCTGTCAAACTAGCAGGCTCTACATCATTAAAACAGGTGAAAAGTAGTCCTGTCAAATGCACATAGCAACAAAAATATCAACTGGATTAGATTATCCACTGTCGTGAGAGCCAAGTACAGAACGAATCCCAGCCTCGACATTGCCAGTCCCATTTTACACCCTGCGTGCGAGAGCCGGGTCGGGATCAGGGGCCTCGCCGGGATCAGGGGCCTCGTCGGGATCAGGGGCCTCGTTCCGAGGGCCGGGTCGGGATCAGGGGCCTCGCCCCGAGGGCCGGGCCGGGTCGGGATCAGGGGCCTCACGCCGAGGGCCGGGCCGGGATCAGGGGCCTCGCCCCGAGGGCCGGGCCGGGTCGGGATCAGGGGCCTCGCCCCGAGGGCCGGGCCGGGTCGGGATCAGGGGCCTCGCCCCGAGGGCCGGGCCGGGTCGGGATCAGGGGCCTCGCCCCGAGGGCCGGGCCGGGTCGGGATCAGGGGCCTCGCCCCGAGGGCCGGGCCGGGTCGGGATCAGGGGCCTCGCCCCGAGGGCCGGGCCGGGTCGGGATCAGGGGCCTCGCCCCGAGGGCCGGGCCGGGTCGGGATCAGGGGCCTCGCCCCGAGGATCGGTCAGGATCAGAGGCCTCGCTGCAAGAACTAATATGATCCACGATACTAGTGTCTCAGGCTGGACAGAGCTGCTGAAGGGTAATGAAGGCTCACCTTAGGGTCCCGATCCTCTGGTATGTGTAATTCTTCATCAGCAACAGGCTGTGTAAAGACCTGGTTCCACTGTCCAGCATTGTTACTGCAACAAAAGAAGACCACCTTTTGATTCCAGGCTACATGACTTCCAGCCGTAAAACTCCTTTTTCACTAGTTCCTTCCCTTGTCATCTCATGAAGGCATGAATTCATTCAGCAAAATGAAATGCTGACAAACCCATGTTACCTCTGCCATTCTCAGCTTCCCATCCAGTAACCGCCCTTTGCATTGTAGCCAAAGCACTGAGTGGACATGGAGGATTTGATAAAGGAGAACAAAGAAAGCCACATCCTTCCTTTTCTGGAAAGCGTGGGAGTCCTGGCTGGATTGACAGGGAGAGAAACCTGAGTCAGTTTCCAAGCCCCTCAGAATCTTGCATGTTTCTCTATTTCTGGTACGCAACTTGTGCCTTCTTGTGAAGACAGACACCAAATATTTGTTCACTATCTTGGTCATTTCCTCACTCCTCATGATAATTTCTCCTGCTTCTGCTTCTAAAAGATCAGCTACTTCTCTTTACCATGGCCACGACAAATGGAACATCCCCCTCCCACTCCAAGTTCAGCTCTAGCTATGAGATGTCCTTCACCCTGGCCGGGCAGGCAACACACCCTTTGGAGCTACTGGTCGCAGCTGCAGAGAACAGTATCTATCCCCCTTACTATACTGCTCTCTATCACCACCACATTCCTTTTCACTCCTCCAACTTGAATGGCTTCATGCACCACAATGCCATGGTCAGTTTGTTCATCCACCCCACTGTCTTTCTCATGCACACAAGTAGCAAACATCTTGTACCTACTGGAAAAAGTCAGATGCTGAGGCTCTACCATCACTACATGCTGGTTCTCCATACCTGCCTAACTTGCAGTCACATCCTCCTGTCCCTGACCACTGACCAACTCTAAAGTTCTGCCTAATCTAAGGGGTATGACTGTATCCTGGAACAAAGTGTCCATGTAACTCTTCCCCTCCTTGATGCCCCACAATTTCTGCTTGGGTCCCAGCTCAGCATTTTGGAGCCAAGGGTGCACAAGTTGCAGACATTTACTGCAGATATGGTTGTCTGGGATTAGTGTCTTGCACCAATTCCCTCAAGCTGCAGTGAGAGCACACCACCATACCTGCCATCTGTGTCTAAACTTATTTATGTAGTCAATTAGTTATTAATTTACACAGCTAACAGTTAAAGTAATAGGAAGTTACACTCTCATAGGTTGGAGACTCAAGGTGTGTCAGCACCTCCTTCCACCCCTGCACCAAATTCCCATGTGAACCAAATTCTGGACTTCACACTTGGTTTATGTTGCACTCAGGCAGTGTCTCCTTTCCGTGTGTCCCCTTACTCCATGTAGTTTGCAAACCTGTCTGCTTTCATAGCGTTTTGATAACTTGCTCCCAAGTTGCAACGGTTGCTCAGCTTCCTGCTATAATACTTAGCTCCAATTCAGGGTAGGGAAACCAGGCTGATCCCTGATGCTACAGATCTGAGTACTGGACACTGCAGATCTGAGTTACGAGGAAAGTCAGGTACACTTGAATCTTTGAACCAGCAAAGGAAGGGTCTGAGGATTGGTCTTAAGGAAGTTTTTTTAAACAAGATAATAAATGCTATGGATAAGGTTAACCCAGAGTGTTATTTCAAAGTAAACTGTAAAACTAGATCAACAGGCCACAGATACAAACTGCTAAAAGTCAAATATGGGACCTAATATTATAAAGTTATTCTCCATGTAAATAGCGATCTACACACATTGTCTCCGCTCCATTCTGTGTTCGAGCTAAAATCCCAGCAATCATTCAATGGCCTGATTGTAGGGTGCTTCTGGATGAATGAACCCAGATGGGTTAATTGGCCTCCCTCACTCAATGATCTGGTGATGCAGTCAAATTTAAACCTGGAATGGTTTGCAGCTCTGCTAAAATGGAATTAGAAAAACACAAATCCCTCACCGCACCACCCTCAGATTCACCCCGGCTTTCTAGTCTTGCAATGATTTTTTTTTCTTTGCTCCTTAATTGTATGCCTATTGAGGTAAATGTACACTCTCCTTATAGTAGGCTGAGTCACATTCCCCACACCAGCCTCAACAGCCATGGGATATTTGCATGTCTTCCACTGCAGTGCAGGTGCCTGGCTCATTTTTCCACGCTCGAACTCCACACCCCACCCAGCCATTTCCTAGCCCAGTCCTTGCTCCAAGTCACTAAAAACATCAGTTCACAATTCCAGTCAGAGGCATTCAACCGCTGACTGATGTTAATTGTATATCAGCTATGGTTAACTATATGCAGGTGAGGGGCATCGATTGGGTTGTTATTTGAGCACATATGGTGTCAGCTGTGGCTCAGTCCATAGCACCCTCGCCTTTGAATCAGAAGGTTGTGGGTTCATGTCCCACTCCCGGAAACCAAGAACTATGATTGTACTCGAAAGAAGTTGCAATCTGTGACTGTTGATAACTCGAAAGAATTTTTTTTTTTCCTGACACTGATTGCCGAGGTGTCAGCTGTGGCTCAGTTCATAGCACCCTCGCCTTTGAATCAGAGGGTTGTGGGTTCATGTCCCACTCCCGGAAAAACCAAGAACCGTGATTGTACTCGAAAGAAGTTGCAATCTGTGACTGTTGGTAACTCGAAAGAGTTTCCTGACACTGATGTGGTTAGGAGATATATACTTGTAATGTTTCACTCTGTAGATAAATCTAAACGGAGTCAAGGTTGGTTCCAGTTTTTTCCATTACTAACTGGTTTTTCAGGACTAGAACAGTTGAGGCCCATAAGCCTCCAGACCAATATACTGACAGTCCTTAACTACACTATCATCTCCGGCAGGAACAGTTCTTAGTGGGAATGACAACAGTGGACAACTTAGGGATCAGGATCACCTGGGGATATGGGGAATTCCTAAGCTTTAGTTTTTGCCAGAAAGTCCATTGAGAAATCAGGTGTAACTATTTGCTGCTGTTATTTTTGTTTTGACAGTCTGAGAACTTACTGCTCAAAGTTGATGTATCTGACATTTGCCTGGTTATCCTCATCCTGCCACAAGGCCCAGATATCAGTGGGAGTTAGGGCAAAATCCACCAGCGTTTCCTGTGTAGAGACCAAAGATCAAGCATGTAAATTGTCTCCATCCCTCCATTCTGGAGAGTACAAACATGTGGCTCACTCCAACTTTATTCAGTGTCAAGATATTAAGAGGAACAGATAGGGAGAAATTATTTCCCCTGGTTGTAAAGGACTAGGGTGGAAAGTCAAAAAATTGGAGCCAGGCCATTCTGGAGTGAAATGAGGAAACGTTCCTATGCACAAAGGGTGACTGCAGCTTGGAACCCTCTTGTCACAAACAGCAAGTGAAGCTCAGATTTGAGACTGATAGATTCCTGTTAACCAAAGGAATTAAGGGATTTGGGGCAAAGGTGAGTTTCTGAAGTTAGGTGACAATCAGCCATGATCTCATTGAATGGCAGAACAGGCTTGAGGGGTTAAATAGCCTCCCCATGTTCCTGTATCTTGGTGGCATAGGAACAGGAGTGAAATATCATTTTCATAACTCAAAGTTCTTAAATCACCACTCTGAAGCTGGCTGCTCCATTTCACAATGGAAGGGACACTTAAGAACAAGTTAACCATCCCCAAGGGAATAAGCTTTGGTTCACATCCCAGCAAGCTAGCTGTACTGTGAACATCATGTTTAGAGCAGCAGCCCAGCCCACATCTAATGCTGCTACTACATCAAGGTTAACAAAGAGCAGCAAAGGGCCCCTGTTAAAATACAGTCCCCTCACCAGCCCACTCCTCTCAACATACTCTATAACATCTACAGTTTAGTAGTGACAACACAACAACATAAGCAGGTCTCCCATTCAGTGTTGTGAATAAAGTACAAATGTTCCCACAGGTACAATTTCCCTTTATTGAAGACAAACATAGACAGTCTCATTGCCAAGACCCTTCCAGGCCTCAGAAAAGATTGGTGCTGGGAGATTACCTACCTGAGTGGAGAAGAGAGTGGAGATGTGATCCAGACTGTAGCGGTTACTCTCAATGCAGCTCACCAATTGAAAGACACAAAACTGCAAGAAGAGAACAGTCAAGATTCATTGCTGGGCTAGCAACGTCACAATGGATAAAATGTCATCCTGTTATGCAACTTCTCAGATTCTAGGAGACAGGTTTTTGTGGAGGCTGGACAGAGTAATGAATGACCTGATGCCCAGCTAACTAAAAGCTCTGTGCACCTTGTAAATAGGCGAACATAGCCAGAATTGCTGAGGTTTTTTTTTTTACTGAGGTAGTACCTGTCCACGTTTGGGGCAATGCAGGTAGACCCCCAAGAAGAAGCCTGACGAGGAGTACGCCAAACGCAGCTTGTGGCCCAGGCTGATGGTGTGTCGCAGCTCCTTACTGGCTGGCATGAATACAAGCAGGTCTGCAACCATCAGGCACATCTGATCCTAGAGAAAACAAAAACACACACTAGTTACAAGATGAGTACAGCGAATGCACTTTATACGCTACAACACCCAGACACAGAGTTTAATATTGCTCACCATTAAGGTGCAAGTCGTCCAGCAACTTGTAGCAAGGTTGATTTGCCCTCCTTCACTGTTAGTTTTGTGAGAATAGCAGTTCATCCTGTACCTTCTCAGGAGTTTCATGAAATTGTTGTATTAGGGAATTAATTAGCAGAAAGTTCGAGCTGTTATTCAACAGCCTGAAAACATTTTGAGTTCGGGAATTTATGTTGTTAGAATGCCAATCAACCTCTCCAGTCCAGAAAGCAAAAAACTGAAACCATGGGTTTAATTCTTAAAGCTATAAGTTGTTGTTAGAGATTTTTAAAAGTATTTTTACTTTTCCTGTCTCTTTTTTCTCTCTTAATTCAATCTTTCTTTCCCTCTCCATTTCTCTTTTCATGACTTTTACAACTAGTTCACCGTCTCTTTATCATTCCTGTTTCTTTCTCACATTTGCCAAGACGTCCATTATTAACTTGCACTTCCAACAAATTGTACAGCAACAAAGCGAGCCCACTCTGAGATGTCCTACTCCTGTAATTCCTGGCCCATTATGTACAATGCTACAAGAAGAACCGGTTCATGGTCCTCACTGGTCTTGGTCTGCACCGTTAGTTTAAAACCAGGAACCCTCAAACTAAAATAGGCAGTGGAAAGAGAGACAAGAAATTGGCATGGTCCCCCCACATCCTACATCAAACTTCTGTCTGCCCTCCATATATCCACACCTTGCATCTTTGTTGAATTAATGGCAGACTTTTTCTTGTGCTGTACGCTAATATATTGGGCTGTCTGCAATAATAGCCCCATCTTTTGGGGAGCTGATGCCATTTCTCAGAACCTAGGACAGTGATCGCGGGTGTGTGTTTAACTATAATCTGCCAAAGTTTCCACAATTCAGGAACCATTCCTTTAGATCAGAAAATTGCATGTTACTCTGTTACTTAAGAAAAGTGACAGAGGGAAACCAGGGAATTATAGGCCAGGTAGTCTAATACCTGCTGTCAAGAAATTGCTGGAATCTATCATTAAGGATACAGTAACTGGACACTTTGACATTTTCAGCAGTTCAGAGACAGCCAGCATGGATTTAAGCCTGGGTCATCCTGATTGACTTTTTCGAAGAATTATTTATTTGATAAAATCCCTCATAAGGTATTATTATCAAAAATGCTGACCTTAATTACCTAGACGAATAATGTACGAGGAGAGAGACGTTATCCTTCAGTTATACAAAGTCTTGATCAGGCAACATCCAGAGTAGTGTGTGCAGTTGTGTGAGCGACACCCAAGGAAGGATGTATTGGCCTGGAGGGAGTGAACCTTACATTTACCAGAATGATACCTGGACTCCTCAGGTTCAATCACGAGGACAGATTACACAAACTAGGCCCCATTCTCTGGAATTGTGAAGATTTGGGATCATCCGATCAAAGGTTTTAAGCTATAAAGGGGAACAGAATAAGGTAGATAAAAACTATTTGCACTGGTTTTTGAGTCTAGGACTAGAGGGAATAGCCTAGAAATTAGGGCCAGACCTTGGAAGTCTGGGATCTTCTACGCCAACCGCAGTTGCTTCTTGACCCATTATTAAATTTAAATCTGAGATTTGACAGATTTCTGTTAACCAAAAGGGATTAAGGAATATAGGACAAAGGAGGGTTTGTGGAATGAGGTCACAGATCAGCCATGATCTCATTCAATGGCAAAACAGGCTTAAGGAGCTAAATTGTCTGTTCCTTTTCTGGTATTCCTACCTGTGATGGTCAGCACACAGACATTAGTCGTCTCAGGAGATTGTTCACATTTACAGGTGGTACCCGCTCAGGTGAATTTGAAAGCCTCAGGTCTACATAACCAGAAAGGCTTTTGTAATTTCATCTGAGGAGGATGAGCCGCAGCCGGCCAGGGGCGTGGCGCATGGACCGTGAAGAATGCTCACACCGGTGAAGGAAATTAACAAGGACACTAGAAGTTTCGCAGGAAGCTGATAGCATGTTCTCCCATGGCTTGCACAACTCCCAGTAGATGGAGTGAAGTATTATCTGTATGCAATATTTTCCATGCAAACTGAAGGTGTAAAGCACAGAATTTAACACCCATCGCACTACCTACCCCCTCCCAACTGCAGGTGTGGAGAATTTGTTGGTAACAATTGCACCCCTATCCTTCCGAGAGAACATTTTGCACTACATTGACACGTACCTTGTAGGACCAAAGTCGTAGCTTGTGGTCCTGACACAGAGCAAAGATAAAAACGTCATGTTCCACCAGTTGAACTGCAAGGCTGACAGGTAGGTCTGAGGGGCCTTGATCACCTCTGCAAAGAGCACAGAGAAGTCTTTGAATAATCTTTAACCAGGCTTCATTTAGCCCATTCAGCACACACAATTATTCCATCCCTTTAACACTATTACCTTGTTCCATAAAACAACCTGCAGGTTCCATGCTGATCTATTTTGTTAGGAGGGACAAGAAATAAATATGAGCTGAAAACGGGCAGCACTTAGTTACGCATCAAGGATCTCCTCTCCATTGGGGGCAGGGGCGGGACTCCCACAACCACCCCTGCACCCCCTCCACCCCCAAGTCATCAGGAACAGGGATGGGCCTTCCAACTCCCCCCCTCCGACCGCCATTCTCCCATCCAAAGGTGCAAGGCCTACACCCTCCACCTTCAAGATCAGGGACTGGAAAAGGGACAGACCTCCCATTGGCCTAAACAGTCCATCCCACTACCCCACCCCTCCCCCCAACTCCATCCACACTGACCTGATTGCCGTTGACATCCATCCTGTGAGTAAGCGCTGCATGACAGAGCTCTGTTTTAGCTCTAGTAAAACCGGAGACCCTGTAACAACACAACAGTCAATCGCTCTTCCATCCAACCAGCTTGAAGTTCAGAGTGGAAAGTAAAGATGTAATCCCTAATGTAAGCTGGTTTCACCAACAGTACTCATTATGAAAACTGAACCAACTCCATTTCTAAACAGACAATTCTTTAAAACCATTGCTCATTGTAAATTGATAAAAACAGTGCACCTTGGATTAGGAAATGACAATGGGTCAGATATCTGGGAGTGAGTTACCAAGCTGCAGTCTAATTAAAGAAATCTAAATCAGAAATCTAAAAGCTGACTGACGGTTGTCCATACTTTACAGTAATAGATACAATAAGATGTGTATCTGCTTGGCCACTTCTCCAGTTGCAGATCTATATCAAACAGCTTATATCCCAACACAGAAATAATGACTGACAAACTCAGTGCACGTCAGATATTTGTCAATAGTGCAGTAACAAGATTGCACACAGTAGCTTCAGAAGATCAATCATTGATCCATTTAACAGTGAACTCAACATTACCTGCCGTGTTTTGCTCAGGAAGTTGGATTATCAGAATCCCTCCAGACCAAGACGCGAGTGCAAACAATGCCTCTCCATCACTGTTCAGCCAGGTGGCTGATGCTGTCGAGTTTGTTGAGTGGCCCTGGATGCCAGGAATTAGAAAGCTGTTTACTGGATCCCGCAGGTTCAGTTTCCCAATGTCAGTGAAAATGGACTGGATATGACCCTCACTGATCAGCTCCTGTAGGGATATTAACAAGGCAAATGCAGATTAATTCAATGGTTAGCTTAGAGAAAGCTAACCTCAACAACTAGAGAGGAAAGCAGGTAATCAGCAGCACCTGAAGCTGTTCTCAGGGGACTAAGTGGGACAGGAAGTTCATTTATGGTTAGATCCTGGCTTCACAGGATAGGATTTAATTCAGCCAATGCTTCTGGCAGAACTAGAAAAACGCTTCCCTAATTCAGCAGCATGTGTAAACTCAGAAACCACTTAGGTAGCTGTTGTCGGAAATGAAGCACTAATACTGGGGCAGTGGGCATGTGGAGCCCAGACCATTTTTAGGAGATATTTTTGTAGTAACCATGCTATAACTGACTGGCAAATGCTTACACTGACACTAGGCAAAGAAAATAGGATTCTCTGTTCATTCATCAAGTTTAGATCTCAAATCTGTGACCTAGTTAGTCTGGGATTATTTTTGACAATTTATGGAGGTCATTTTAATCTGTTCCCATTCAAAACTGGAAAACTTTGACAAGGCTGTTCTTCAGTGTAAACACTCTCAGGTTGTCTTCATAGTTTAGGTGCTGAATTTCCAGCCACACTAGCCTGTAAGCTGTTTCAGAGCACTCTGCAGACAGGATGAGAGGATAAGGAATGGTACAAGAGCAAGCTCTACAGCAGAAGTGCTAATAGTGTCATCCATTCTCTGCATCCAATACAGCACTACTGAGCGTGACTGAACAACCCAAGGTTTAAAAAAAAATCTAATTGAACTTCCCCCAGTTATGTATGACACAGTAGATAATGTTTAGTGACAGCTGTGGCTCAGTTGGTTACACTCTCCCCTCAGTCACAAGGTTACAGGTTCAAGTCCTGCTCCCGCTCAATCAATATTATAAAGGCCAATCGGCCCACGTGCCGGCAACAGGTCCGGCCAATCGGCCCACGTGCCGGCAACAGGTCCGGCCAATCGGCCCACGTGCCGGCAACAGGTCCGGCCAATCGGCCCACGTGCCGGCAACAGGTCCGGCCAATCGGCCCACGTGCCGGCAACAGGTCCGGCCAATCGGCCCACGTGCCGGCAACAGGTCCGGCCAATCGGCCCACGTGCCGGCAACAGGTCCGGCCAATCGGCCCACGTGCCGGCAACAGGTCCGGCCAATCGGCCCACGTGCCGGCAACAGGTCCGGCCAATCGGCCCACGTGCCGGCAACAGGTCCGGCCAATCGGCCCACGTGCCGGCAACAGGTCCGGCCAATCGGCCCACGTGCCGGCAACAGGTCCGGCCAATCGGCCCACGTGCCGGCAACAGGTCCGGCCAATCGGCCCACGTGCCAGAAAAAGGTCTGCTAAGTCTCTGCACCATGCAAACTTTTTAAAAGTGGCGACTTACACTTCTGTACATGCGAGAAGGGTGGGGTAGCACGATCCTGTGCACAGACTGGTTAGTTAGAATAAGGAGTGTCACACGGTCATGAGTCTCATGTACATGAACGCCACCCGGCAGCACGTGACAATTCAGGAACTTGATGCGGACAGTATTGTTGAGGAGATTGGTGTCCAGAGACTGTTCCATCAGCTGCAGGGTGTCACCAGAACTGGTCCTAGGGACATAAAAAAGATCATCAGAACATCAAATGTCTCCCAATGTTAGCCAGAGCTTGCAATAAAATGTGAAATATCTGACTCGACTCTGGTGAAGGATAACAAATATCCAGGGCATTTCACAGGCACCCGCTGAAACCAGCACAGATTACACAGCCCCATCGCGGGCAACTCACCTGCCCCACTCCCCAATACAGCAATATCACAACTTGCCCCTCGCCCCCTCCCTAATACATCATAACCTGCCCCTCACCCCCCTCCCCAATACATCACAACGTGCCCCTCGCCCCCCCTCCCCAATACATCACAACGTGCCCCTCGCCCCCCTCCCCAATACATCACAACCTGCCCCTCACCCCCTCCCCAATACATCACAACCTGCCCCTCACCCCCCCTCCCCAATACATCACAACCTGCCCCTCACCCCCCCTCCCCAATACATCATAACCTGCCTCTCACCCCCCCCTCCCCAATACATCACAACCTGCCCCTCACCCCCCCTCCCCAATACATCACAACCTGCCCCTCCCCCCCTTCCCAATACATCACAACCTGTCCCTCACCCCCTCTCCCCAATACATCACAACCTGCCCCTCGCCCCCCCTCCCCAATACATCACAACCTGCCCCTCGCCCCCCTCCCCAATACATCACAACCTGCCCCTCACCACCCCCTCCCCAATACATCACAACCTGCCCCTCAAACCCTCCCCAATACATCACAACATGCCCCTCACCACCCTCCCCAATTCAACAGTGATACAATCTGCCTCTAATCTCCATACCCCCCACTTTAATTTTCCTGAGTTCCTCCCTTCCTTCCATTTCCTGATTTACAGCTATTTTTGGGATGTTACTTGTGTCCTCTCTTGTGAAGAAAGAAACAAAATACTCGTTTAATTCATCCACCATCTCCCTACTTTCCATTATCTATTCCCCAGACGCACTCTCTATAGGATCAATGCTCACTTTTTAACTGTTTTATTTAAGTATCTATAGAAACTCTTACTACCATCTTTGTTACCAGCTAACTTTTTCACGCACTCTAATTTTGCCCTTATTAGTCTTGTCATTTTTTGCTGTTCTTTATATTCTTTTCAATCTTCTGACCTGCCGTCCGTCGGCGTAATTATATGCTTTTTCTTTAAGTTTGATACTGTCTTTAACTTTTTTAGCTAACCATGGATGGTGGGCCCTCCCATTGGAATTTTTCCTTCTCATTGGAATGTATATATTCTGTGTATTCTGAAATATCCCTTTAAGTGTCTGCCACTGAACCTTTATTGACATATCCCTTAACCTCATTTGCCAGTTCACTTCAGCATGCCCTCATAATTGCCCTTATTTATGTTTAAAATGCTGGTATTGGATGCACTCGTTTCAAAATGAATGTAACATTCAATCATATTATGATTGCTGCTACCTGGGGGCGCCTTCACTAGGGGGTCATCAATTAATCCTATCTCGTTGCACAATGCCAGGCCTAGTATAGCCTGCTCTGTTTGGTTCCAAGACATACTGTTCTAAGAAACTATCCTGAAAACTTTTGCCCACCTGATTTTTCCAGTAGATTAAAATCCCCATGATTATTGCTGTACCTTTCTGGCAAGTTCCTATTATCTCTTCTTTTATACTCTGTCCTGCTGTGTAGTTACAACTAGGGAGCCTGTACACCACTCCCACAAGTGACTTCTTGCCTTTATCATTTCTCATCTCTACCCAAACCGTTTCCACATCCTGGTTTCCTGAACTTAGGTCATCCCTCTCTATAGTGTTAATACCATCATTAATTAACAGAGCCACCACTCCACCCTTTCCTTGCTTCCTGTCCTTCCCTTCAATATATGTCATCCTATAGCCATGTCTCTATAACGGCTATCAGATCATACTTATTTATTTCTATTTGCACTATCAGTTCATGTTTTGTTTCGAATGCTGTGTGTGTTTTGATACAGAGCCTTTGGTTTTGTCCTTTTATTATTTTTGTAGCTTCTAGCCTTATCTGATTTACTCTTAGAATCGTACGTACTCTGTCCCTTCCTGTCACAATCTGTTTATCAGTTCCCATATGAATACCTTTCTCTCTTGCCTTGTCTCTACTCTTCGGTTTACCACATGTTCGCAAACTTGATCCCTTGCCTGCACTATTCAGTTTAAAACCCTCTCTACTTCCCTAGTTAGGCGGCTCATGAGGTCACCAGCCCCAGCATGGTTCAGGTGTGGCCCACTTTCCCCAGTACTGATGCCAGTGCCCCACAAACCGGAACCCACTTCTCCCACACCTGCCTTTGAGCTGCACACTCATTTCTCTAATCTTATTTGCCCTATGCCAATTTGCACGTAGTTCAGGTAATAATCCATAAATTACCTTCGAGGTTCTGCTTCTTAAGTTGGTGCCTAGCTAGTCATACTGACTATGCAGTAACTCCTTCCTCATCCTGCCTATGTCGTTGGTATCTACATGGACCATGACCACTGGATCCTCACCTTCCCATTGCAAGTTACTCTCCGGCCTGAGCAAGTGTCCAGAACCCTGGCACCAGGCAGGCAACAAAGCCATCTGGACTCTTGCTCTTTGCTACAGAGAAGTGTCAATCCCCCTCACTATACTGCCTCCTACTACCACTACATTCTTTTTGCTCACCCCACTTGGATGGCTTCCTGTACCATGGTGCCACGGTCAGTTTGCTCATCCACCCTGCAGCTCCCACACATAACCAAACAAGCTAAGTGAACCTCATACCTTGGACATTGCGGAGGCTCACACTCCTGCCCCCTGGGTCCGCTTACCTGCCTCACTTGCAGTCACACCTTCCTATCCTTGGCCACTGACCAAATCAGAAGACCCTATTCTAAATGGTGTGACCGCCTCCTGGTATAAAGCATCGAGGTAACTTTCCCCCTCCCTGATGTGTCGCAGAGGCTGCAGCTCAGCCTCCAGCTCAGTGATTCTGAGCCGAAGTTCCTCAAGCCACAAACACTTACTGCAGACGTGTTTGCCCTGGATCACAATGTTAGCTAGGAGCTCCCGCATGTTGCAGCCTTGACATACCTCTTGTCCTGCATTCCTTAATGTGCTTTAAATAATTACTCAATTATATTAATCACTTATTTATGTTGCTTTCTTATATACATTTTATTAACTTTAACACCAAATTGTGTGCTATTTTAAACCTTACCCACCAAACTCCACGTCTTCACTCAGATCGCCGGCTGCACTCCGTTTGCCAGGTAACATTCGTGTCACACAAGTGTCAGACCAATGACCATCTCCAAGAGAGAATCTAACCACCGTGCCTTGACAGTCAATGGCATTACCATCACTGAATCCCCCACTTTCAACATCCTGGGGTTTACCATTGACCAGAAACTGAACTGGACTGGCCATATAAATACTGTGGCTACAAGAGCAGGTCAGAGGCTAGGAATCGTGTGACGAGTAACTCACTCCCTGACTCCCCAAAGCCTGTCCACCATCTACAAGGCACAAGTCAGGAGTGTGATGGGACACTCCCCACTTGCCTGGATGAGTGCAGCTCCTACAACACTCAAAAAGTTTGACACCATCCAGGACAAAGCAGCCCACTTGACTGGCACCACATCCACAAACGTTCATTCCCTCCACCACCGTTGCACAGTGGCAGCAGTGTATACCATCTACAAGATGCACTGCAGGAATTCACTATAGCTCCTTCAGCACCACCGTCCAAATCCACGACCACTACCACCTAGAAGAACAAGGGCAGCAGATAGATGGGAACACCACCACCTGCATGCTCCACTCGCTACATGAATGTGGCATCAAGTGCACAGCTACTTCATTACAGTGCACTGATGTACAGCAAGTTAAACTCCAACACTGTAATACTGCAGGAAGAGCAGTGTCACTAAGCAGGCAGTGTACTTCAGATCAACAGCAAGACAAAACCTTTAGGAATTGATGTGGTCTTTCTTCACAATATCAATCCTCACTCTGGGCAGAGACTTCAAAACTGTGATCACCTTGTTGAAATAAGTATCCTTGTCGGAGCAGTGCACACAGTCCCTGAAAGCAGCAGTGTCACCAGGCTCACTCTGCAGAATACAAGCAGAAAATACCCACCAGTGTATGAACCGATTCCTGGTGACAGACTGCAGCTTCCCACTGTCTTCATAGAAAAATCCACCGGCACTGTCGGAATATTTCACTCCTGGAACAGCATTCACACCTATAGAACAGACACATGAATCACTCTTCAATCCAACTCCAACTCAGACTTCCAGATAAAAGGAACAATCCTCCAAAATGAGCCATCTCAATTTGTAGCATGGTAGCTGTATGAAACGGAGGAAATGTTGACAATATCTATATTTCTTTAAAAGATCAGTTCTAAAACTACTCTAACCAAAAGAGAAACTGTCACACCTTTAGTTTTAAAAGAAAATTTCTCATTGCCTATGTCCCTTTCCTGAAGGGACTAACTCACGCTGGAGTATTGGCTTCTCAGACCCCTTTGCAGTGTCCCTCTACATCCTGAGAGGCCCTTGTGCCAGCTCTCCAGAGTCTCAATCCTCTGTCCATTCAGTCCATCACCTTAAACAGGCTTAATTTATCAATTTTCGGATCTTGGGACAGATACCACTTTGAAATGGGCTGATAGGCCACAAGAGGCTGAATCCATCAGTTATGCCACTTCCCAGTAAACCGGTTTCAAGCTAGATTTTGTTAACCAAAGTTAATAAGAGATTTGGGGTGAAGGCAAGTATGTGGGATTAGGCTGTAGATCAAACAGGGTCACAATAAATCGAAACAGACTCGAGGGGCTGAATGGCCTCCTGCTGTTCCCGGGTTCAGCTCAGATTCAGTCAGATTGACAGAGAATCAGGAGCTGGAGACTCCCCCTCCCGACCCCCCCACCCCCCCCCACCACCCGGACCCCCCCACCCCCCCCTTGCGGACCACGCCGCCACCCCCTCTCTCACCCCCAACCCGGACCCCCCCTCTCTCTCCCTCCCTCTCCCCCACGCTCCCGACCCCACCCTCCTCCCCCTCCCCCCCCACCCCCCCAGACCCCCCTCCCGGACCCCTCCCCCTCTCAGACCACTCCCCACCCTCCCGACCCTCCCTCCCCCTCCTGGTCCACTCCCCACCCTCCCGACCCCCCCTCCCCACCCTCCCGACAACCTCCCACCTCCCGATCCCTCCTCCCTCTCCCTCCCTCCCCCTCTCCCCCTTCCCCCTCCCTCCCCCTCCCCACTTCTCCCCTTCCCACCTCCCCCCACTCTCCCTCTCCCCCACTTCCCCATCACCCCCCCCCCCTCCTCCCACCACCCTCCCATCCCCTCCTCCCTCTCCCTCCCTCCTTCCTTCCCTCCTCCCTCCCTCCTTCCTCCCCCTCCTCCCTCCTTCCTCCCCCTCCCTCCCTCCTTCCTCCCCCTCCCTCCTTCCTTCCTCCCCCTCCTTCCGTCCTCCCTCTCCCTCCCCCCTCCTTCCTTCCTCCCCCCTCCTTCCTTCCTCCCCCCTCCTTCCTTCCTCCCCCCTCCTTCCCCCCGACCCTCCTCCCTCTCCCCCTCCCTCTCGCCCCCTCCCTCCTTCCTTCTTTCCGCCCTCCCCCCCTCCTCCCTCCTTCCTTCCTCCCCCCTCCTCGCTCTCCCCCCCGACCCTCCTCCCTCTCCCCCTCCCTCTCGCCACCCCCCCTCCCTCTCCCTCCATCCCTCTCCCTCCTCGCTCCTTCCTTCCTCCCCCCTCCTCGCTCTCCCCCCGACCCTCCTCCTTCTCCCCCCTTCCTCCCGCCCCCCCTCCCTCCCTTTCCTTCCCCCCTCCCCTTCCCGCCGCCTCCCTCCCTCCGTCCGTCCCCCCGC
Source organism: Cetorhinus maximus (assembly GCF_964194155.1). NCBI lineage: Eukaryota > Metazoa > Chordata > Chondrichthyes > Lamniformes > Cetorhinidae > Cetorhinus > Cetorhinus maximus. The sequence continues at coordinate 67,654,408 of NC_135887.1, forward strand.
CCCCTCCCTCCCTTTCCTTCCCCCCCTCCCTCCCTCCCCCGCTCCCTCCCTCCCCTCTCCCTCCCCCCTTCCTCCATCACCTTCCCTCTCTCCCCCGACCCTCCTCCCTCTCCCCCCTCCCGCTCGCCCCCCTCCCGCCCTCCCTCCCCCCCGCCCCCCTCCTCCATCACCTCCCTCCCCTCCTCCCTCTCTCCCCCGACCCTCCTCCCTCTCCCCCCTCCCGCCCTCCATCTCCCCCCCGCCCTCCATCTCCCCCCCGCCCTCCCTCCCCCCCGCCCCCCCTCTCTCCTCCCCTCTCCTCCTCCCTCCCCTCTCCCCCTCCCTCCCCTCTCCCCCCTCCCTCCCCTCTCGCCCCCTCCCTCCCCTCTCGCCCCCTCCCTCCCTTCTTCCTCCCCCTTCCTTCCTCCTCCCCCTTCCTTCCCCCCCCAATCTCCCTCTCCCCTCCCCCCCCCATCTCCCTCTCCCCTCCCCCCCCCAATCTCCCTCTCCCCTCCCCCCCAATCTCCCTCTCCCCTCCCCCCCAATCTCCCTCTCCCCCCCATCTCCCTCTCCTCTCCCCCCCATCTCCCTCTCCCCTCCCCCCCCATCTCCCTCTCCCCTCACCACCCCCATCTCCCTCTCCCCTCCCCCCACCCATCTCCCTCTCCCCACCCATCTCCCTCTCCCCTCCCCCCACCCATCTCCCTCTCCCCTCACCCCCCCCCAATCTCCCTCTCCCCTCACCCCCCCCAATCTCCCTCTCCCCTCACCCCCCCCAATCTCCCTCTCCCCTCACCCCCCCATCTCCCTCTCCCCTCCCCCCCCATCTCCCTCTCCCCTCCCCAATCTCCCTCTCCCCTCCCCCCCCAATCTCCCTCTCCCCTCCCCCCCACCAATCTCCCTCTCCCCTCCCCCCCACCAATCTCCCTCTCCCCTCCCCCCCACCAATCTCCCTCTCCCCTCCCCCCCACCAATCTCCCTCTCCCCTCCCCCCCACCATCTCTCTCTCCCCTCCCCCCCACCATCTCCCTCTCCCCTCCCCCCCCCACCATCTCCCTCTCCCCTCCCCCCCCACCATCTCCCTCTCCCCTCCCCCCCCCACCATCTCCCTCTCCCCTCCCCCCCCCACCATCTCCCTCTCCCCTCCCCCCCCACCATCTCCCTCTCCCCTCCCCCCCCACCATCTCCCTCTCCCCTCCCCCCCCACCATCTCCCTCTCCCCTCCTCCCTCTCGACCCTCCTCCTCCTCTTCTTCTCCTCCGCAGGGGTTGGGGGTTTGAACAGTGACTCTCCGACTCCCCTACCCCAGCGGCTGCGCTGCGCTCCCCGGCCTCTCCTCACCCAGCTCGGCTCGGATCTCCCTCCAGGCCGGGAAATCTCTCTCCGAGTTGCCGATCTCCAGGAGGCTTCTCTCCCAAACCGCCGCCATCTTGCCGCACGGCCTCCCGGGAAACAGCATTTCCCGCCGTTCAAATCCCTTAAAGCGACACCCGCCCGGGACCATTTACAGCTGCACAACCATAATTCCCTTAAAGCGACACCCGCCCGGGACCATTTACAGCTGCACAACCATAGTTCCCTTAAAGCAAACGCAAAATTTTAATTCCCAAAAAGGTTTGGCATTGGACACTAAGATAAAAGCAAAAACTGCAGATGCTGGAAATTCGAAACAAAAATAGCTGAAAAAACTCAGCAGGTCTGACAGCATCTGCGGAGAGGAATACAGTTAACGTTTCCAGTCCATATAACCCTTCATCAGATGAAGAGTCATTGGGACTCGAAACATTAACTGTATTCCTCTCAGCAGATGCTGTCAGACCTGCTGAGTTTTTCCAGCTATTTTTGTTTTTGTTTGGCATTGGACAGCTTTTTACTGCCCTGATTGGTTTTCCTTTCAGGACTCTGATTGGCCATTCAGTCAGAATGCTCCGACTGGATAATCAGAGATTCCAGTTTGAATGTGTTTTCATGCGCGTGCGTGGCAGAATGGAGAATCAAAAGAAATCACCTTTGACCAAACTGCATCAGCTCGGAAAAAATCCCCCTGAAGTGGGAAGGTGACGTTAAATAATCAGATAATGATTCTGGTGGTAATTATTGTAGAACACAGGGTTAATTTTTTGGTGCATGCTGGAATAATTTCTCATTTTTGTGAAGCAGCAGTTTCCAAAGGAACCTTGTGCACTTCAAAACCTAATATCCAGCTGCAGGTGGGCTGTGTGTGGAGATTCATCATCTTGAATCTCAGTCAGTATCCAAAATGGCTGTAAGCATTCCTTGTCAGATTTCAGCCTTTCTCACTTTAAGGAGTAATTTAACCTGTCACCAATACCGGTTATAGATAAGCTGACGGTGTGAATGGAATTTTATGTTGACATACCCATGGTGGGATTTGGCATTACTCTTTAACTACGGTATTAGCACCCTCTTTCAGGTATCCCAAGCAGAGTGCTGGCTTGATGATGAGCAGCAATCTGAGACTGAAGGCTCTCTGATTAAAGGGACCCTTGTAGGGGTCAGAATGACTGCAGGAAACCATGTTAGTGAAAATTAATGAAGGCAAGGAAAGGGAGAAAGACATGGGAAAGCTGTCTCCCCGTTCTCCAACTCTTCCCTGGAGGTGAGGCTGGAGGTAGTAAGGGCCAGAAGGGAGATGCTCTTTCCTCTGGATGGGAGGAGGAGACAAACTTCTCAAACTACATCAGCGCAGCTGGACATTGCTGAGGCTGTCAGCAGCAGGAGTGTGGCATCCAAGTCCTGAATACGGTGTCGAAAATGGTTTAATGGCCTCATTAGGCTGAGAAAGGTGAATCGCAGGGGTGGATTTACAATGAAACAAACCGAGCCTTGACCCTGGGCCCACAAATGATTGTGGGGGGGGGCCAGTGGGGGAAGGGGTGTGGGGAGGGGGTGGGGGTGGGCCCTAAATGCAGGCTAGTGCCAGAGCACTGCTCAACTGACTGATCCTTGAAAACTGCAGTAAAGCTGCTCATCCAATCAGAGGCTGATTAGGCTCACTGCAGATAAACAGCAAGCTGTGATTGGATGAGCAGCACAGAGCGGGAGGGCAGGTAAGAGCCCAAGAAGGAAAGTTCAAACGGCCGGGATAAAGGAGCCCCAAGCGAGTGTGAGCAGTGGACCCCAGCAGGCAAGGGCAAGGACGCAGACCCCAGCAGGTGAGGGCAAGGCAGCGGGCCCTAGCTGGCGAGGGCAAGGACGCAGACCCCAGCAGGCGAGGGCAAGGCAGCGGGCCCTAGCTGGCGAGGGCAGCAAGTCTCAGGCGAGGCAGCGGGCCCTAGCTGGCGAGGGCAGCAAGTCTCAGGCGAGGCAGCAGACCCCAGCAGGCAAGGCCGAGGCAGCGGACCTCAGGCGAGGGCGAAGGCGAGGCAGCGGACCTCAGGCGAGGGCAAGGCAGCGGGCCTCAGGCGAAGGCGAGGGAGCGGCCGGACACCAGGCCAGGCAGTGGAATCCCTGTGGACAAGGTGAGAGAGAGAGTGTAAGGGCGGTGGGTGGGGCGGGGGGGGTGGGGAGAGTAGGGAAGAGTGTTGTAGGAAATCCATTATGAGAATCACAGCTTCATAGTTAAAAGATAAATCCCATTTGTGCAGAGCCTGATAACAGCACTGGATTGGCTGTGTGAAACCCTGCTCTGTCAGAGATTTTTAATCTGCCTAAAATCAAGGTGAGATTTTTAGCAACATGAAGCGATACTGTGAGTCTGGCAGCCAAAAACACAAAGAAATGAAGGTGAGGCAAGAAGATGAAGCTAAGCAAGAAAATATTTGCCATCTTATTTTCAAAAGCTTGAAGTATTGGACAGCGGACACTCATCAAAACTTATGGGCGAGGAAAGATCTGAATTATCTGGTCACTTACTGAGTTGTGGGACTACTACAACAGCTACAAAATTGAACAAATGGACTTTGAAGTGACAATGGAACTACAAAATATTGGTGATTTTGTCGAAGTAAGAGAACAAACCCACCCTGAAGACAATGCATTACAGCCAAAATCTGTTCCATTGGATATGATATATTATTTCTTACTAAATAAACCAAGAAATGTGGGTAATATGGAAAATCTGAGAGTAGAGTATGAGGTTGGAGGCCAGAAGCAATTTAGAGTCTACGTGAGCCCCATTTTCTGAGGATGAAGAGAAATGGGACGACTGAAATGAGAACTTGGATGATTTTTCTGAAAACCACTAAGGCACTCACTCCACTATTAGGTTTGCAAATTATTCCCTGATCCTAAATGATGATCCCTGATGATAAAGGAAAACAAACATTCGTCAACAGGCTCTCTAATTGGAGAAACATTGGAAGAGATGTTGCCGATCATGAAACTTCAGTTCATTCAAAGGTGTAAATTATCTGGAAGAATTGATTCCGTGTTATCGGCTCAGTTTAAAAAGGAGTGATCTTGTTGGAGGAAAGTGCTGTGATGTGCCGCAGTCAAACTGCTGCCTGCTTTGGGCCTACCCCTAGGGGGAGCCGATGAGTCATCATTGTCAAATGGAAAAGGTAAATTGTTAGCGGCTTTGAATATCTTAGTGAATTTGACCATTTTCTCAAGCAGCATTTGAGAAGTTGTCAGTATTGTGCCTCAGGGAACTCCGCCAGACAAGGTGACCTGAAATTGGACCTCGACTCACTGGACTCTACTCACATGAATTTATGCCAATATCTTTTTTGATTTCTCCAGAGGAAGTGACCTTTTATTTTTCAAACTAAATGAGAATTTGTGAAATATAGTAAATGGCAGCCTATGTATCTTGTTGATTGGGGTATTGGCTCCTGCGCAGGCTCCTTCTTAATAAATCCTAATTGTGAATGATGAATCTTTCAAAAAAAGAGTTGCTAGGCAACGTTTTTACTAGCTGTACAGGTCGTTTACAACATGTAATTAAAATTATCTAATAAAGGACTTGACCATTCAAAATGCTTCTATATGCATAGCTACATAGTTTTCATTTCCTTATAGATCATAAAAAGCACATTTAAAATAAACTGGGGAGGTGGGTTCAGGGGCTGGGTGGGAGGTCCAAAATAAATCTGAGCACAGGGCCCCACTAACTGTAAATCCACCACTGGTGAGTGTCATCCCACTTTCCCAGTGTCATCAATGACTGTCTGACGCCCCCAGCATTCTCCTGTCCAGCACTCTGACTAACACACTTTACCATTCCGCACATTGCCCTCTCCAGCCAGCTTCTCAAATCCCCATCTGAACAGCCAACACTCAGACTCACCATTAACCTATTGTCCTCTCACACCCACCCATCACAGTCACTGTCTACAAATGTCCTCAATCCATCCTCATCACATATTCCACTCCTCACACTCAGAACTCTCGGCTTTCTCTCATTGCAAGAGAAGAGAGCTTTCAACTTCAAGGAGAGGCAGAGAGCCAGGGGTGATCCTGCAGCTTTAGCCACCATGACCACATGAGAGGAAGATGCCTTTGGGGCGGGCAGGAGGGCACACAGTCACCAGGCATCGGTGATGGAGAAATGGGAATGGCTAAGTACGCTGGTGACAGCTGTAAATATTACACTCCTTCTTGGCACTTAACTGGCACTTGTTGAATTGGTGAACTTATGTCACCAGTAACTGATGTAATCCATGCACTATGAAGAGTTGCATCCCTTTCCCTGTGCCAGCACTAGATCATGGCCTGTTGCAATGGTTTCTCTTCCCCCTCCCATCCTGTTACCTCTGGGGTCCCCCAAGAATCTATTCTTGGTCCTCTCTTATTTCAGGTCTACATGCTGCATCATCCAAAAGCACAGCATTAGTTTTCACATACACACTGAAGACATCCTGCTGTACCTCACCACCACCTCCCTCAACTCCTTCACTGTTGCTAAATTCTCAGACTGTTTATCGGACATCCAATACTGGATAAGCAGAAATTTTCTCCAATATTGGGAAGACTGAAGCCATTGTTTTCAGTTCCCACTCCAAACTCCATTCCCTAGCTACTGACTCCAGCCTCGCCCTGATGACTGTCAGAGTCGAAACTCGCCTGTTCACAAGCTCGGTGTCACTTATGATCCTGAGGTGAGTTTCCAACCACATGTTTGCACAATCACTGGGGCAGCCTTTTTCCACCTCTGGAACATCACTGGGCTTCACCCTATGTCTCAGCTGATCTGCTACTGAAACCCTCATCAACGTTTTTGTTTACTCTACACTTGACTACTCCAATGCACTCCTGGTTCATTTCCAACATTCTACTGCCCATAAACTGAAGCCATCCAAAAGGCTGCTGCCTGTGTCTTAACTCACACCAAGTCATCCATCACCCCTGTGCTTGCTGACCTACATTGGCTCCCAGACAAGCAAAGTCTTGATTTTAAAATTCTTCTCCTTTATTTCAAATTCCCCCATGGCCTTGCCCCTCCGTTGGTGGCCATGTCGTCAGTTACTTAGGGCCTAAGCTCTGGAATTCGCTCTCATCACCTCGCTGCCTCTCTACCTCACCTCCTGCCTTTAATACACTCTCTAATATCTTTGACCAAGCTTTTGATCATCTGACCTAATATTTGCTCATGTGGTTGAGTCTTGTATTTTGTTTTATAATGCTCCTGTGAAGCCCCTTGGGGCACATTAACACATTAAAGGCACTCTATAAGTATAAGTTGTTGTTGTATCAGAAGTCCAGGCGGCTGCTGCTGTTCAGGTTATTCCCATGCTGCAGTGAAAGCTAATGGCAAGGAAATTGTGATAAAGGCTCTAAAAACAACCCTGTGAGGACAAGCCACAAGCTTGTTAATTTCACTCTTTAAAGACTTCCCAGCCTGTCAGTTTCATTGATCAATGACTCCTGCTGTGCTGTCATCTCATTGACCCTGGCAAGTTCCACTCAGCTCAGAACGCTGGTTTAAATCCACCAGTAATTGCCTATTTGAATATTTTAATAATTTGCTCAACAGCGCTACAGGCATGGGGGATGGTGAGGAGGGGGGACAGCAGGGTTCCCTGCTCACCTGCAAACCCACCTGGGTTCAACACATAATTGGGGGAAGAGGGATTGTTAATGTCTTGTCAATTACATTGTTAAGATTGTTAACCTCTTGTCAATTACATGGTTATGGTTTGTTAATCTCTTAGAAATTACATTGTTAAGGTTTGTTAAAGTATTGTCAATTACATTGTTATCGTTTGTTAATGTCATGTCAATTACATTGTCATGGTTAAGAGAAACAGAAGATGGGTAAATATTGTCTTTGAGCAGATATAAATAGGAGATAGCTGGGATACTGGGTTGAGTGGGAGGAGAGCTATGCCAACTAGTTTCACATTTTGGCCAATCAGTGTAGTAAGATCAGCTCACAAACCACCGTGGTTTGCTATTTTCCATGCTACAAGGAATGTTACGAAATAGATTGAAAGTCGCTGTAAACATTATTCGTTTGTTCATAGGTTACCTGTATAAATAAATAAACCCCTGAGTTATTTACAGTAATAATTCTGAGTTCTGGTGAAAGGTCAAAAACCTGTTAATTAACTTTGTTTCTCTCTCCACAGATGCTGCCTGACCTGCTGAATATTTCCAACATTTTCTGTTTTTATTTCTAATTTTCAGCGTTCGCAGCATTTAACCTTTGTGGGGTTGGTTTAAAACAGGTGGGGGGGCAAGTGGTGAGGATGGCACAAAGAGTCTACAGAGGGATATAGACAGGTTAAGTGAGTGAGCAAAAACTTGGCAGATGGAATATAATGTGGGAAACTGTAAGGTTATGCACTTTGGCAGGAAGAACAGAGGAGCTGAATATTATTTAAATGGAGAAAGACTGCAGAAATCTGCAGCACAGAGGGATTTGGGGGTCCTCATGCATGAATACCAAAAAGCTAACATACAAGTTCAGCAGGTAATGGGGAAGGCAAATGGAATGTTGGCCTTTATTCCAAAGGGAATCAAATATAGAAATAGGGACGTCTTGCTAAAACTATACAAGGCACTAGTTAGACCACAGCTAGAATATTTGAACAGTTTTGGTCCCCTTATCTAAGGAAAGATATACTGGCATTGAAAGCAGTCCAGAGAAGGTTCACTAGGTTGATACTGGGTATGGAGGGATTTTCTTATGAGGAGAGGTTGAGTCGGTTGGGCCTGTACTCATTGGAGTTTAGAAGAATGAGAGGCGACCTTATTGAAACATATAAGATTCTTAGGGGATTTGACAGGGTAGATGCTGAGAGTCTAGGACCAAAAGGCATAATCTTAGATTAAGGGGTCACCCATTTAAAACAGAGATGAGGAGGAATTTCTTCACTCAGAGGGTAGTCAATCTGTGGAATTCTTTACAGCAGAGGGCTGTAGAGGCTGGGTCATTAAGTACATTCAAGGCTGAGATAGACAGATTTTTAATCAGTAAGGGAAGCAAGGGTTATGGGGAAAAGGCAGGAAAGTGGAGTTGAGATTATCAGATCAGCCATGATCTCATTGAATGGTGGAGCAGACTAGATCGGCCGAATGGCCTACTTCTGTTCCTATGTCATATGGTCTTATGTTTTGTTTTACTAGTGCTCATCAATCTGCCCTCTGGAAACCCATGGGGAATAGGGTGGGAGATTTGGGATGACAGAAGAACATGAGAAATTGGGGAGCTGGGATCGGTCATTTGGCCCTTTGAGCTCATCTCACATTCAAAAAGATCATGGCTGATATTCTACCCCAGTTACACCTCCTGTATTATCCCCATTTTCCAAAGTTTCTTTCAGATCCAAAAAACTATCAATCTCTAACTTGGATGAACTTAACCACTCAGCAGATGCAGATCTCTACAGTGGAGAATTCCAACCGTTTGAGTGAAGACATTTCTGCTCATCTCAGTCCTAAATGGCTGCCTCATGGTCCACCTGAGAAGGCAGACAGGGCCTGAATCTTGATGCTGTCGTCACCTCTCAGATTATAACTAAACATGTTTTTGCAGTTTTTGTGTTGGGGAGTACTATCTGTACCTTGGCTTCCTGTGTATTTATTGTAAATCTACTACCTCATCTCAGCAATAGAATCCGAGGCCCATTAATACCTGAGTCTACAAGTCAGCTGACAGAATAACAAAGTCACAGTTATAGCAATGTTAGCCTCGAGGGTCAATGCACAGGGGTGACCCTGTAACATTGCTATAACTGTGACTTCGCTATCCTGTCAGCTGACTTGTAGACTCAAGTATTAATGGGCCTCGGATTCTATTGCTGAGATAAGGTAGTAGATTTACAATAAATACACAGGAAGCCAAGGTACAGATAGCACTCCCCAACACAAAAACTGCAAAAACATGTTTAGTTATAATCTGAGAGGTGACGACAGCATCAAGAAGTGACTCTCCAATGCTCAAAATTACAAAACTGACAACTATAAAAGCATGAGCCTTGCTTTCCTTCCTTATGGGATGGTCAGTCTTAATTTGGAATGGAAGCAGGAAGAAAGTTAACAGGGGTGCATGGGGAACAAAGATCCTTGTGCACCACACTCTGGGTGCTTTTATAATCCTAGGTAAACTGCGGGACTAAGCATAACTTCATATAACCTGTTAGAGATTAAATAAGACACCAATAAGGTTTATAAGGCAGCTGCAATCTATATTGGTTAATGTTCAAAAAAAAATAGCAACTCCTGATTTTTGTACTAAATCCGTTGCTTTTTAAGAGCTTGTCTCCTGATTTCAGAGATAGTGGGGCTGACATTACTGCCTGGCCCAGTGTCTGATTCTCTCTCTGAAGGCTGCTCGCTGGATCCAATGGACTTCATGTTGGAATCCTACAGGTTCTGCAGCTGCTGAAATCATTTGAATTGGTCAACATCTTACTGCAGATCCCAAATAATGTTGGATGGCAGAGATCTGCCCAATCTGAACAAACCCAGCACACGGGACTGTTACTGAGGTTTACAATAAAAATTTTTTAGAAAAGATGGTTGGCTCAAAACTCAGGATGGCAAAACTTACTCAACATTTAACTGTTAAAAATAGATGACCAAAAATTAAACTGAATAATCTGCTCAAAAGAGATTGTTCAAAAAAACTGATTGTAGATATTAACCCCACTGTCTCATAAATAAAAGACCAATTCCAAAACTTCAAATGATTAGGTATAAATATCATGAGCTATTTTATTCAAATGTAAACCAATATAGATTATAAACCTCATTCATGGTGAATGAATCTGAGGTCAGAACTCTTTACAATAACTATATTTGCTGCATCTGAAAATGCTTCACAAAAAACCTTTTCAAAATTGTACCTGTTATTCAGGTGTAATCATGGCCCTACTTGACAGGGAGTGTTCAATGTCACATTCTTTTCTCAGAGGCCAGTCAGCCTCCAGTAAAAGGCATTGAGTTCAGGACCAGGGCCTCACAGCTGCTGTTTGTTGGGCAGGGGTTCATCACAATTATGGTGATGTGAGATCAAAGCAAAGACAGATCCAAAACTAAAGAGAGCCTGCAGGGGTAGTAGAGGTGGGGTGTTTTACTCTAACAACCCAAAGGCCCAGTTCTAGAGAGTTCCAGATGTTTTGATGTGATGAGCCGCTGTGTCTAAAGGCTCTTTTTATTGAAGATGGCTGTTTCTTGACCTGCTCCCTCCCAGAACTGTTGAGTGTGCAAGATTCTGGGCCCTGACTGCAGGCCTTTTTCCCCTGACAGAGTCACTCAGGGGGCAGGACACTGGGCCCTCACTCTAGGCCTCACTACCCCCTCCTGTGACAGAGTCACTGAGGGTGCAGGACACTGGGTCCCCACTCCGGGCCTTACTCCTCCCTCCTGTGACAGTGTTGCTGAGTATGTATGTAGTAATTATAGTTCTGTGAAGCATAGGACTGTGGCTTTAACAATAATCCTGTGTTTTAAGATCACATGATCTGTGAAAACAAATGAGTTAGCAGCATGGGGAACCTCTAGGAGGGGGAGAGTTCTTCTTTAGTTATAGAGTTTGATGCACACATGTAGCTGCTTGTAAGTAAAGTTCAATGTTTCCACCAAGAAAACCAACTCTGTAACAAACTGACGAAGAGGATAAATCAGATCCGGCGCTGTTCCTCACCCAGTGATTGTGAGTATCTGACATAATTAAAAAGAAAGGAAGATATACTCATCTGAGATGCCACAGTTTGGCAGAATCGATCCCTTTGAGCCAGCCATAGACAACCGGCCTCAATATATAGAACGTCTTGCATTCTACTTTCAAGCCAACAAAATCATGGGGGAGGAAGGAAGAGGGGCATGTTAGTGGGGTGGTGAAAAAGGCATATGGGACACTCGCCTTTATCAATCAAGGCATAGATTACAAAAGTAGGGAGGTCATGTTGGAGTTGTATAGAACCTTAGAGAGGCCACAGCTGGAGTACTGTGTGCAGTTCTGGTCACCACATTATAGGAAGGATGTGATTGCACTGGAGTGGGTGCAGAGGACATTCACCAGGATGTTGCCTGGGATGAAACATTTAAGTTACGAAGAGAGGTTGGATAGACTTGGGTTGTTTTCATTGGAGCAGAGAAGACTGAGGGGCGACCTGATCGAGGTATACAAGATTATGAGGGGCATGGACAGGGTGGATAGGGAGCAGCTGTTCCCCTTAGTTGAAGGGTCAGTCACGAGGGGACATAAGTTCAAGGTGAGGGGCAGGAGGTTTAGGGGGGATGTGAGGAAAAACTTTTTTACCCAGAGGGTGGTGACGGTCTGGAATGCACTGCCTGGGAGGGTGGTGGAGGTGGGTTGCCTCATATCCTTTAAAAAGTACCTGGATGAGCACTTGGCACATCATAACATTCAAGGCTATGGGCCAAGTGCTGGTAAATGGGATTAGGTAGGTAGGTCAGGTGTTTCTCACATGTCGGTGCAGACTCGATGGGCCGAAGGGCCTTTTCTGCACTGTGTGATTCTGTGATTCTGTGAAAAGAGGAGAGCGATTCTACTGAGTATTTGTGGGATCAAGACCTACAGTTTAATTCGAAGCTTGATGGCCCCCAGTGCCCCAGATTCGAAAACCTTCAGTGAATTGGTAGACCTCATTAAGGGTCATTTTCAACCCAAGCCCTCAGTTACAATGCGGAGGTTCAGGTTCAATTCATGGAATAGAGCCCCAGTGGAGACCATTGCTACCTATGTGGTGAAATTAAAACAACTAATGGAATATTGTGAATTCAGTGAAACCCTGAATGACATGCTCAGGGATTGTTTGGTCTGTGATGTGCAAGATGACGCTATTCAGTGAAGATTGCTGGCTGAAGTGAATCTTGATTTTAAGGAAGCGTTAGAAATAGCACTTGTGATGGAAAGCACTGTAAGGGATTCACAAGCAATTCAAGGGGTGCGAAATGGTGCTATTTTCCTAGTCAGGCGGGAACGGCCAGCCGAAAGTGGCGCGAAAAGTTGGGACTCCGACACGAAGCAGGAAACAGGAAACAGCATCAAATTCGAAAACTAGTTGTTAACAATGTGGAAACAATCATACTCCTAACGATTGGCAATTTAAAAAGGTGGAGCGTCATTTTTGCCACAAAAGAGGGCACATATTAAAACATTGCAAAGCGAGATTAAAACAGGCTTCCAGGCAACAAACAAAGTCCAATGAAGTCTATCGTGTGGAAGAGGCAGAAACAACCAATTCTGACATTTATCCCTTATTCAACATGAAAGTTGGGAAGACAAAGCCAATTACTGTCACATTGCAAGTGAATGGTAAATCCTTAAAAATGGAAGTAAACATGGGTGTTTCTATCACTATAATAGGAGAACACACTTTCAAATATTTTAATAATGCTGCTCAACAATTAAATTTGTAACAAACCTCTGCCAAGTGGAAAATGTTCACAGGTGAAGAAATCCAGGTAAAAGGTATCACCAGAATAGCTATCTATTATAGACACCAAACAGCTCAACTACCCATGATGGTATTAGAAGGTGAAGGACCAAGCCTTCGAGGTCGAAATTGGTTAAGGGAAATTAACCATGATTGACCAGTGAGATTTCAAAAGGAAGCCGGAAGAGTTCCTGAGTTGGAAAAGGAACAAGGCAAAGTACTTCAGAAAGAGCCTGGAGAGTCCAAGGACCGCAACAAGCTGATAAAGGAGTGTGTAGCCATTCAGCAACCCACAGAAAAGGTGGGAATGAAAAATTTAACAAGTGAATCGTTGGAAACTAGCCTTGCTCATTTCCTATTTCACTACAGAATAACCCCCCACATTACTACAGGTGCAACACCTGCAGAGTTACTGATGAGGCACCATCTTTGAATAATACTAAACCTGATACTTCCCAATTTGGAGGGGAAGTTGGAGAAAAGTCAAGGGAACCAAAAAGTGACTCATGATTTGCATAGTTGTGAGCGACAATTTACTGTTGGAGAAGCAGCATATGTAAGGAATTTTAGTGGCGGATTGAAGTGGTTGCCTGGTAAAGTAAGCTCTGTGACCAGACCATTGTCATACCATGTGGAAGTGGAGGGCCGGATCACCCCAAAGTATGTGGATCATTTAAGAAGAAGAGAGATACCCCAACAAAATGATGTTCCACCTGTAACCATTGCTGAACCTGTGGTTCCTGGTGAAGTTGCTCAGCCAATGATAGACATGCCCAATGTCTCTGTCAGAGTGGAAGACAATGAACTGCGTGTGCCTAATGAGGTACCTGATGTTAATGCAGTTCCAGAGAATGTGCTTCCTGTCAAAGAATTGGAAGTCGTGGGGCTACGATGTTCCACACGGATCAGGAAACCACCTGAAATACTGAACTAGTAATTTCGTGACCAGTGTAAACATTGTAAAAAGAGATAAATATCCTTGTAAACACAAAATGTACAGAAAAGTTAAAGGGGGAGGAATGTAGTAATTATAGTTCTGATAAACATAGGACTGTAGCTTTAAGAATATTCCTGTGTTGTAAGATCACATGATCTGTGTCAACTAATGAGTTAGCAGCACAGAGAACTTCTAGGAGGGAGTTCTTCTTCAGTTGTAGAGCTAGATGCACACAGGTAGCTGCTGCTGCTGTCTTGTAAATAAAGTTCAACCTTTCCACCAAGAAAAGTTACCAGAAAATCAATTCTATAACAGCGTAGAACATTGGGCCCTCACTCCAGGTCTCGCTCCTCCCTCCTGTGGCAGAGTCACTGACTGCGAAGGACACTGGCCCTCACTACTGTAGTATAAGGGTCTGGCACATATAGGGTTAATGTGGGACTGAGTACAGTACCACCCATGTAAGAGGCACACGACCTGCACCCGGGGTCAGTCTAGTGTTGGACAGAGCCGTGTGTACCAGCAAACAAGGAGACAGCTCCTATCTTGTACCATTTACTGTATATTTGTGAATAATTCTAAGAGGCAATAAAGACTCAGAGTTAACCTATGTATGAGTGTGAAGACTTTTCCAGAACGACTGAACTGTATCAAACACCCTACAACAAGGTGGCAGCTTGTGGAAAAACCCAAGAGCTCATAGCAAATGCAGAGAAAAACTAAAATGCTGGAAGACTGAGAAAAAATTCAGCAAAGCAGCCTGACCTGAAAAGAAGCTCCAGAGGCAGCAGCACAGAGGAAAAATCATGAGGGAAAAGCTCCAAAGAAAGGCTTGGAAGCTGAGGGCAGAAATTTAAAATTCCTTACTGAAGCAGAACACGCCATTGAATTTCCTTTGGAAGTCCAGCTTTTAATCCCAGAGTGCAGAGTTAGCAGCCCAAGCAGGGGTGAGCTAAAACTTTTAAAACTCCAGGGTGCAGCAAGTCCTGAGAGACTTTTAAATAGTTCAGTAGTGAAAAATTGCCAATTAAAATTTCAGTCTGAAAAGCCAGATCCCTGATTCAATGCCTGTGCTCGCTCCAAAAAGGGGGAAAAATTAATTAATTAAGTTGGAAGAATCATGACTAAGGAATCAGCTTTAAAAACAAGCAAAGGCCAGGATTCAACAGTTTTGTGGCCCTAAAGCATAGCGCTGAAATGGAGAAGTCTGCAGTCAGTCGATCCAAGCAGCCCTTGTTTAAAACCTTTCCAAGCTGAGCATGATTGCCATTACAGCAGGAACCTGCCAATACCGGCCAGCGCAGGAAATCCCTTTGTCTCCAAGTTAATGGAAACACCATCTTAAAATTCTGAAAGCTCTTACAGAAGAATCTACATTTTTAAAAATTTAACCATTGATCAGAATTTCACACTTCCAAATTCATTTGGACTGATCCAAGTCCTGGATCAATAACTTAATTGGGGATTTCAGAGGAAAGATTCCTAAGATACTGGACCACTTCAGGTTTGGAAAATAAGTCAGAAGCAGAGCAGGTTAACATACTGTTTTACTCGGTAGGCCCGATTGCGGATGACATTATTGCAAAACAAGGAATCAATGAATCATTTATTAAATTTGAAGAAGTAGTAAACTCATTTAACATTTATTTTAATCTAAGAGGCAATAAAATAGTCAAAAGAGCTAATTTTAACAAGCAAACACAGCAGCCAGGAGAACCTATCGATTCATTAACCAATGATCTGTATGGGATGGCAGAAGGTTGCGAATATGAAGACTTAAAATCTGAACTCATCAGAGACAGAATAATCGTAGGAGTAGTGGACAATGCAGTCTCGGACCTCATGTAAGCAAAGGAAGGTCTAACCCTGGAACAGGCAATCCAGATACTTAGGAAGTCAGAACTCTGAACCATTTTAAGGGGAGTAAATAAATTGTGGTGCAGAGGTCAACTCACAGTTCAGCTAGTTAAGCAAGAAAGACACAGGGGCACTGCAGGTCAGAGAAAGAAACACCCGACCTGGGCGACTATGCCAATGTTGTGGAGCAAAGCGCCTCCACAGGCGAGATCAGTTTCCTGCAATCTCAGCCTAGTGCTTTCAGTGCAACAGGATTAGAGACTACAGCAAACCCTGCAGGGCAAAACTCTGAAATGCACAGAAGACCCAAAGATCATCCATGAGATCAAGACTACAAGCCCGGAAGACACATAGCCATGCTTCTTGGCAAGTCCAGATATCTTGATTTCTCATTTTGGAATGCAGACATTTCAGTCAATGGCCATTTAACAAATTTTAAATAAGACCCAGGGATCTGGGTCTCCAGTCCTGTCGGGCAAAGATCCGTGCCTAAAAGACCCCTGGCTTTGAACAGCAGACTGTTCCACTCTATGGTCATGGAGGAAACTGATTTCCAGCCACGATTCTAGAACCACTAAGGTACAGTGGCAAACAAATCTTCCAGCTGATGTACATTTCTCTCTCTTGAGCAGAGATGTGTAACCCTGGATCTCCTCGAAATGGCAGAAGATGGCAAAGGCACACAAACAAAAAAAAGTATCCTGACTGGGACTTCAGCTCTGAACTGTCTTCTCTCTTTACGGAGCAGATTCTTATTACAGGTGCCAGAAAACCTTCAATGACCAAACCTAGGAAGTAACCATGTTGCCTTCAGTAGTGGATGTAAACGAGAGTGATCAGCAGTCTGATGAGCCTCAACCTCCATCTCCGATGATGGTACAGCAGGCCAACACTTGTTATAACCGGTTCCCAGGCGAGGTTCCCCCAATTCGCTATGATCCTGGATGAGATACCTCAAATTGTAATGCTCTTGAGTGAGGAGGGGTGGACTGGTCCCTTTCTTTATTCAATCCCCTTGGTTTGTCGTAACAAGGTTAATTTAAAAAGGATCCCTTCCATCGCGAGTACCTTTTCCCAGTCTAAATGTATTTATGTTTTATAAGAAGCCAATTTAACCAGGCTATCTTGAGTTAAAGAAAGAGTGAGTTTATTAGTTACTAAAACACAAGAAAAAATAATAAAAACACAACACACATACACAGATTAGAAATGAGAAGTGAGTACAAAAATAAAAGTTAAAAAGATATACGAATCAGTCTTCGGCTTGTCCGTGAGGAGTAGATGATGAAACGCTGCGGCTGTTAAGTTGGGGTGATTCTGGAAGCACTGACATTTGGCAGTTGAGCAGTTGGTTTGGAGATTCTTAGTTCTTCAGGTTAGCTGAAAGGAGTTGTTATGTTTCCTTTTTGACTGTGGCTTTGTTGACTTGTGACTTGCTTCCAGCAATCAGAGAGAGATTTTTTTTTACCTACAAGCACAGGAATGCCTAGTTGATGTTCCTCAGCAGTGAGCTTCACAGCACACCATCGCACACCAGGTCGGGTACACCAAAACTAACACACAGGGACCAGGGTTGCAGATGGCTTTTTAGCCCCTTTTCTTATGTATTCCTGAGAGGGAAAAAACAAACATGCCTTTCAACCAGATCTGCTTTCTTTTCAACTCACAGCATGTCCACAGTCTGGGATATAACTCACGGGAGATGGTTTCTGCTAAGATGGTAATCAGCCTCCATTATCTCCGCAACCACAGGAGATTACAGTTCAGTTTTTGCATTGCATCTTTTCTTTTGAAGTGTCGCTGTCTGAAGTAGGCCTTGACACCTTTTTATGTGCGATATTCTGTTCTCTGAACTAGTTGGTCAAGTGTAATCCACATGGGAACTTTCCAGCAAATGGTTACTTTACAGTCTCAGCCAGCTTTTGCTGTATGTCCCTTTTTTAAAAAAAAGTCTTACTTAAAAGTTCAATGTGCCCGTAAAGAATTCACGGCTATCCAGATTCCAGAACAACCTCCAAACCTACTGAAAGAACCAGCAGCAACAGAGCCTACCACTCCTCTAACTGTTGCGCGAACAAGATATGGAAAGGTTATAAAGCCTCCAGGCTGCCTGAACCTTTGAACCCAATGGCTTGAAGGGGGGAGATGGGACAATGATAATGTATCAATGACAATGGAAATGTATGATAGTGATAACAATGCAACACATAAGGCAGAATTTTCTGCCTGTCGGGCGGGCGTGCCTGACCCAATTTCCGGCGGGCGGGGAGCCGATTCTCGCCGGAGAAACGGGCCCTGCCGCCATTTTACATGGGCGGGCCAATTAAGGCCCGCCCATCGTGAAGTCCGGCGGGAAGCGCTATGCGCCCCCTGTGCGGGCGGGGGGATTCTCTAAAAGCAAGACTGCGCTCTTTCACGCATGTGCATGAAAGAGCACACATCTCCCTGAGGCTAAGTGCAGCCTCAGGGAGAGCGCTTCCACTTTTAAGAAGATTAAAAATTGAAAAAAAAAAAATTCCCTAACATGTCCCCCTTGTGTGACAATGTCACATGAGATGGGACATGTTCATAATTTACAGTAAAACTTTATTAAACTTTTTGGAACACTGCATGAAACCTCATCCCGCCGTTGGATGAGGTTTCATGTTTTCTCTATTTGCCGCCGGGGCTCCTGGCCAACCCGCTAACCTTAAGGCTGGACGGGCAGGTCCTTTAATTATATAATTGATCCTGTCAATGGCCTCAATTGGCCATTGACAGGTCGGCGGGCGCACAGCTGATTTTGCTGCGCCCCTGCCCACCTGAAAATTTAAATGGGCCGGGATGGCGTCAGGGGTTCCGCCTGACATCATCCCGCGTAACTTTATGCATCGGTGAGCGGGCCCCACCCCCTGCTCGCCGACGGCAAAATTCTGCCCATAAAGTAAACTATAATCGCATGGGGCTGAACTCTCCAGTCGGCGAATGGGGACGGGGCCCACTCACCGACATGTAAAATGATGCGTGGTGATATCAGACAGGCGCCCCGACGTCACTGCGTGTCATTTAGATTTCCAGTTTGGCGGGCACGCAGCCAATTTGGCTGCTCGCCTGCTAAACTGTCAAAGGCCTATTAAGGCCCGTTAAAAACTAATTTAAACAATTAAATGAGCTGCCCGTCCAACCTTAAGGTTGGCAGGCAGGTGCAGAGCTCAGGCGGTCTTCACATTCTTCATGAAACCTCATCCATGGGCGGGATGAGGTTTCATGAAGTGTTTTAAAATACAATAAAAATTTTTAAAAATAATTCTTTGACATGTTCCAGCTCATGTGACAGGGGACATGTTTTAAAAGCTTTTAAGTACTTTATTTCAGTTTTTAAATATCAAACTGATCTCCATGAGGCACCTCTGTGCTTCAGGGAGATTTCTGCGCTCTCTTGAAAGAGCGCAGACCCTGACACAGGGAATCCCCTCCGCCTGCACAGGGAGCGCTCAGCATTTCCAGGCGTGGGCCTTAATTGGCTCGCCCACATAAAATGGTGGCGTGGCCCTGAGCAAGGGCACCGGTCGGGTTTGTACCCACCCCCGCCCAACCCCCCAATGGGGGGAGACTCTTTCCCATAAAATACTTTGGATAATGATTTGGGGGGAAGTGTCGTATAAGGGTCTGGCATATATAGGGTTCATGTGGGACTGAATATAGTACTGCCCACACAGTGATGTAAGAGCCACATGACCCACAGGGTCAGCCTATTGTTGGACAAAGCCGTGTGTACCAGCAAGCATGGAGTCAGCTCCTCCCTTGTACCCTTTACTGTACATTTGTAAGTAGTTCTAAGAGTCAATAAAGACTTATAGTTAACCGATGTATGACTGCAACGATTTCTTCAGACCTACCAAACTATAACCAACACGCTACAACAACTCCAGGCCCTGTTACTCCCTCCCCTGAGAGAGTTGCTGAGTATGCTGGATGCTGGGCCCTCACTCCAGGCCCCACTCCCTCCCCTAGGGGAAGGGTTTGAGTCACCATTTTGTATCACAGCAAACATCCTGATGTCTCAGAGCACTCTTGCTAGATCATCGGTGAGGTTTAATTTTACTCGCAGAATTTTGTGAGAGTTGGCATTTTTGAGATGATCTGTTCAGAAAATGGACCATCTGCTCAAACAATACCATCTGCTCCACGAACAGCTGGGTGAACGCTCTACATTCAGGCAGCCACTAACTCAGCAGTCCAAAGAAATTGATAGGAGCTTGGGGCAGGAGCTGGTCAGTTCTGCGGGGAGTGCACAGGGAGCTGGAGGTATGGGCTGGTGTGGGGGCAAGAGGGAGATCAGGGGCAGAATTTTACGTTCGTTGGTTGGGCGGGCAGCCGACTGCCGCTGGAGAAACAGGCCGCGCCGCCATTTTCCGCTGGCGGTCCAATTAAGGCCAGCACCGCGGCTTTGCGACTCCCGTGGAGAACGGGAAAATAGTCGCGGGGGCGAGCGGCCTCAGACTGCCGATTCCAATGGGGAACCGGCAGCCTGATTAAAGAATGGCCAGGCAGCCTCCTTAAAGCAGTGCACCATGGCCACTCAAAGAGGTAGAAATGCTCCAAGGAGGGCAGAGGAGGAGGAGGTGGAGGAGGAGGGGGGCAGGCTGCAGGAGAGGCCAGCAGGGGGCCACTATGCACCCAGATTCTCGGACGTATGCCTTACTGTCCTCCTGGAAGAGGTGGGCCAGCGACGTGATGTCCTGTGGATGGGAGGAGGAGGGCCCCCCATGTCACCAGCCGGGCGTGGGAGGAGGCGGGTGAGGCTGTAAGTGCCAATGATGACATCAGATGCACTGGCACACAGTGCAGAGAATGATTCAATGATTTGCTGCGCTCCGGATGGGTCAGTACCATGTCTGTCTTGGCCATTTGAGGCAGAAGGCAGCCTTAGGCTTTGCCACCCCCGCCATGTATGGTCGTTACTGTATAGGGAATCTGTCGCATGCTGGGTGGGCAAATGGGTACTGACAATACTTACATCAGCCTTAGTGTTTGAGGAGAAGAAGGGCTTTCCCCGCAGCATATGTTGGTTTCTGTGGCATTTGAACAGTTTGGGGGCAATCTGCAGGGGAGGCCGGTAGACACATACTCAAAACTCCAACACATGTCATATTGGTGGTAATGAGGTGGTCCAAGGGGTGCCTCAAGGTCTTTTGGGCAAGTCCCATCTGCTGGCATCGGCACTGCACCTAATTGCTCCTCTTTGCCATTGGCGCTAGGACCCGTGTGCTATTCAAAGTGATGGACGCCGAATGTGTCCAAGGGGACCGTTGGGGGAGGGGTTTATGACCAGCTGTACTATCTTCTGGGGACTCATCACTAGCAGTGTGGACAGGAGCCGCTGGAGGCCTCAGATGGGCCACTGTGGTTGGGGTGTGGCGTGCACGTGCAGAGTACATGAGCGATCAGCCCCAATAAATCCTCTTCTCGGTTTTGCAGGCAAAAAATAACCATAATGCCCGGGAGCGCCAGAGGACTGGAGGTGGGCTCGCCCTCCTCCAGCGCCTCACACCCTTCGAGGAGCAGGCCATCGAGCTGGGCAGCAGTCAGGAGGCCAGAGCGGCCTGGGGCGGAGAGGCTGGGGTCCAGCGGGCAGGTATTTGAAGTCCACAGTCCCATCCACTCTGTCTGCCCACCATCCAAACCACTGATGGTTGCTGCAATCGTTAATGCTGAAACACTGCTCATTCACAGACTGAGACTATCTGACATTTGGGTCATACAGGAGGGATCCTCGTCCCCTTGAGGAATAGTGTCTCCACCACCTTCCAAAGTCACCTTATCCCATTTGTGACCACTATCACCGTGGTCTAACATGCCATTGGATCGCTGCTGCACAGCCAAAGACTTATTCCATTCTAGGGGGCTTGGGACCTTCTGCACCCTTTCAGCCAGTGCGCCCCACATTACTTTGTCCAGAAGGTCCTCAGCATCTCAGCTGTGAACCTCATGGCACTCAACTTAGATGAATGCCACCACATTACTCACTCCTATGCCAGGGGAAATGTTGCCTTCTGGCCACCCGGTCTATTACCCTCCTTACGAAATGAAGGGCAATAATATGACCTCTCAATCTCCTGAGTTTGGCGGAAAATGTCACAACTGTTTGAGATGTTTCCTCAGCCCCGCAACTATCCAGGCAACAATGCATCCAGGTCAGGTACCCCTGCACTCTCCCCACTCCTATGGTTCATAACAAGCCATGTGGCATTCATGAGGCCATCTGACCAGCCTGTCTGCATGTGCGTTTAATGGTTGGGGCCCGTCTTGACTCATTTCCACCTCACCAATGTTCTTCTCCTTAGGGTCCTTAAGGGTGAGTGACTTATGAGGCTGGGGGGGAAAGGGATGAAAGGTTGAAGTGATTGAACGCTAACTGATGCACTGTCCTTGTTGTTAATTTCAGCATCACCACCAGAGCGACCCACATGTCCGCACCACAATCCCCCTCCACACCTGAGGGGCAACATGTGCAACTTGCGGCACATCATTTCAGCCAGCCAGGCACCAGCGCAGACACACACACCTCGGTGGGGACTTTACCATCGGCTAGTGTTCCAGGTCACAGTGGAAAGGGCACATCACGATCGCTGGAGGAGATGATAGGGGCAGAGAGTGCTGATGGCTTTAGCAGCCGGAGGCCTGCAGGGAACGAGGCACATGCTGAGTCTGGCACAGATGACGTGCCTCTGGAGTTGTCCCCATTGCAGCAGCTGCAGGACAGGCGGCAGGAAGTGCGTTTGCATCTGGCAGGGTTGCATGAGGGAGTGGTTCAGTTGCTCTCTGCGACGGAGGAGTCTAGGCAGAGTGCACGTGAAGATTCCACCCTCAGGGCAGAGCATCAGGATTCCTTCAATGAGAGATTGGCGACTCTTACAGAGAGGGGCTTTAACCGAATGGATCAAAATATGATTGGGTTATGCTCTGACCTGCAAGCCCTCACAGCGGTACTGGCCACAGGTGGTCTTTCCCATTGTGGGAGATGTTGTGGATGCCAAGCACTGGCACTCGGTGCCCATGCATCTGCGGTGAGCAGGGAGGTCGAAAAGGACCTCACATCGGCGCAGCAGCTGCCTGTTGTTACTGCGAGCTCCTCCCATGGGTCTCCGGATGAGGGCAGCAGCTCCTCCGCCCCACTGCCAGTCAACGTTTCTTCCGTTGAGGCTGCAACAACTGGGGAGGTGCCAGTTCTGGAACTGGCCACTCCATCCCAGGCGGGGCCATCACAGGCTCCACGAGCTAGAGGACGCCCGCCAAGGTCATCCAGGCCAATAGGACAACAGAGTCAGCAGGCTGTCTCACAAGCCACTCTGAGCGTGGCACGTAGATGTAGCACCCGGAAACGTAAGCATAAGGCACCTTAGGCACTCCCCGGGTATGTCACTGGTGATTTTGTGTTGGCAATAGAATAGGGACCCATTTTTGTAACATTGTCGAATAAACATGCGGGCTTTAATTGTGGACAAAATAAAGTCCACCTTTGTTACCATGGCTGAGGGTATTTCCTTTGTGGTGCTTTTTTCATTTTCACATAATTATCATGAGTGTTAGAGTGGACATTGATGTTTCTGTACTAAGGCCTTATTTGCAGCTGATAAGGTGGAAGATGTTGCACCTAAGTGCCACGTGTGGAAGTGCCAGGCAATGCTGTTCCTGCTGATCCATGTGTGTGGAG
The DNA here is from genome assembly GCF_964194155.1 of Cetorhinus maximus. NCBI lineage: Eukaryota > Metazoa > Chordata > Chondrichthyes > Lamniformes > Cetorhinidae > Cetorhinus > Cetorhinus maximus. Next base: position 67,677,689 of record NC_135887.1, read on the forward strand.
CTAGCTGAAGGTTCGTTGGATTAAATTGTCCTGGGTGTCCCTGCCTCCTTGGTGTAATAGCGGGTCGGCGTGCTTCCTCATCCTCTGAGCCACTGCTGGATTCATCATGTGCAGCCTCATCCAGGGCATCAAGGTCTTCATCCCCCCTTTCCAGCGCAAGATTGTGCAGAGCGCAGCATGCTACCACTATCAGAGAGACACGATCTGGGGGGTACTGGAGTGCGGCCCCGAGCGGTCCAGGCAACGGAAGCACATCTTGAGAAGACCGATGGCTCTCTCCACCACAGCCCTTGTGGTGCCATGGCTCCTACTGTAGCGCAGCTCAGCTTCTGTTCTTGGATGGCGGAGAGGCGTCATGAGCCACCTTCGCAGGGGATAGCCCTTGTCACCCAGCAGCCATCCATCCAGCCGAGCCGGAGCATTGAAGAGCCCCGGCACCTGGGAGTGTCTGAGGATGTAGGTGTCATGGGAACTGCCTGGGTACCTTGCACAGACTTGCAGATTCTGCATCCGGTGGTCACACACTATCTGCACGTTCATGGAGTGGAAGCCCTTCCTGTTGATGAAGGCACCGGGCTCACCTGCTGGTGCCTTGATGGCCACATATGTGCAGTCTATTGCACCCTGGACGCGGGGGAAGCCAGCAATGGCCGCAAAGCCTCTGGCTCGCTCTGTCTGGCTGGCCTGGTCCCAGCGGAAGTGGATGAAGGTCAATGCCCGTCTGAACAGAGCGTCTGTAACCTGCTTGATACAAGTGTGGACAGCTGATTGGGAGACACCGCAAAGATCACCCACCGAGCCCTGGAAGGAGCCAGAGGCATAGAAGTGGAGGGTAACTGTGAGCTTCAGAGCCGCTGGCATGGGGTGTCCACCCGCACAGTTAGGGGAGATCTAAGGGCCAATCATCTGACAGATATAGTTGACTGTCTCCCTTGAGAGTCGGAGCCTCCTTTGGCACTGCACCTCAGTCATATTGAGGTAGCTGCTTCTCCGCCTGTATACCCTGGCAGCAGGATAGTGACATCTTCTGTGGCCCCTTGCACCTTGGACAACCTCTTGGCCTTGCGCCCCTTGTGCCTGTGCCTGTCCTCCCAAAGGTGGCTCCCCTGGAGGCTGATTGTCCAGTCCTGGCCTCCTCCTTATTCTATCCCTCCCTTCCTCCTCAGGGGTGCTGCCTCCACTGGAGAGGTCAGAACCCATAGCCCCAGGATAAATGGAGGCCTCCAGAAAGCTGCAAGGCCAAAAAAGAATCCTGTCTGCAGACTGGTTTCAAATTACACAAAAACCTGTTGGACATCGATGAGAGCTACTAACAATCACACAGGCAAGTTTTAAACACTTTCATCAATTATAACTTCATGTAAAACATGAACAACCCCTCTGAGTCCACATATCCCGACATTGCAAAAGTTTTCTTAAAAAATCTCCTACCCGCCTGCCCGTTGGGCCCGTGTTCCGACCCGAAGTTGGCACGGGCCCCTCAAAATCCTGGACAATTGGCAAGTTAAGGGGCTTAACGAGCTCTTCAATTAATGGCGGGCGAACTGAGCGCGCCCGCCCACCGAAATATCGCAATGCCATGCGCTGACGTCGGCACGCTCACGTGACGTCAGCACGCTCACGTGACGTCAGCACGCAACATTTTACACGCTGATGTGCGGGCTACGCCACCCGCATGTCGGCCGGAAAATTCTGGCCCAGGTCTCCAGAAGTGAGATTTGATAATGGGGGTCAGCTGGAGGCCAGGATGAGGGAGGGGATTGATAGGACAGGAGGCGATTGGGGAGTGGCTAGAGGTTGGGAAGGGGAGGGGTTGATAGGGGATTGGGTCATGGCTGGAGGTTGGTGAAGGGGAGGGGATGAAAGGGGATTGGGGAGTAGCTGGAGGTTGGGGAGGGGGAGAGGTTGATAGGGGATTGGGTCATGGCTGGAGGTTGGTGAAGGGGAGGGGATGAAAGGGGATTGGGGAGTAGCTGGAGGTTGGGGAGGGAGAGGGGGTGATAGGGATTGGTGAGGGGGGGGCATGATTGGAGATTGGGGAGTGGCTGGGAGTTGGGGAGGGGGAGGGGGTGATAGGGATTGGTGAGGGGGGGCCATGATTGGAGATTGGGGAGTGGCTGGGGGTTAGGGAGGGGGAGGGGGTGATAGGGATTGGTGAGGGGTGGGGCTGATTGGAGATTGGGGAGTGGCTGGGGGTTAGGGAGGGGGGGGTGCTGATAGGGATTGGGGAGTGGCTGGAGGTTGGGGAGGGGTAGGGGCTGATTGGGGATTGGGGAGTGGCTGGAGGTTGGGGAGGGGGAGGGGGTGATAGGGATTGGTGAGGGGTGGGGCTGATTGGGGATTGGGGAGTGGCTGGAGGTTGGGGAGAGGGAGGGGCTGATTGGGGATTGGGGAGTGGCTGGAGGTTGGGGAGGGGGAGGGGCTGATAGGGATTGGGGAGTGGCTGGAGGTTGGGGAGGGGGAGGGGCTGTTAGGGATTGGGGAGTGGCTGGAGGTTGGTAAGGGGTGGGGTTGATTGGGGATTGGGGAGTGGCTGGAGGTTGGGGAGGGGGAGGGGCTGTTAGGGATTGGGGAGTGGCTGGAGGTTGGTAAGGGGTGGGGTTGATTGGGGATTGGGGAGTGGCTGGAGGTTGGGGAGGGGGAGGGGCTGATTGGGGATTGGGGAGTGGCTGGAGGTTGGGGAGGGGCTGTTAGGGATTGGGGTGTGGCTGGAGGTTGGTAAGGGGTGGGGTTGATTGGGGATTGGGGAGTGGCTGGAGGTTGGGGAGGGGGAGGGGCTGATAGGGATTGGGGAGTGGCTGGAGATTAGGGAGGGGGAGGGGGGCGATAGGGCTTGGGGAGCGTAATAAACTTGATGTACCAGACAGGTTTCTTGTAAGAAACAGTAAACTGTATTTACAGAGCTCCTGATGAAGATACATGCTTGTTCCAAGACCAAAGTTATAAAGCGCCGCCCCTAAGATTCCCCACGCTTAGGGCTGATTCGTCTGTACAGTCACATGATCCCCATAACAGTATGAACGATTTTACTTACAATCGCTTCATTCCTCCCCCTTTAATTTTGTTTTCCCTCTCTTATTTACAAAAATATCTTAACCCATATTGTATACAAATAAATACAGTTGATGCAATTATAGACTTAGTATTTGAGAGGGTTTTCAGATTCAGGTGGAGCCATGCAACTTGACAACTTGAGCTTCTTCCATTGGATCAACTTGACCAGGAACTGCAGCATCAGGGACACCCTTAGACAATGGCAGAATTATTTACTTCAACAGAGACATCAGGTATGTCTATTCTTTGTCGATCTGGCACCTCAGGGATCAAAGGTTCAACTTCAATTTCAGGAGGATTAACTGGCTGTTGGAGTGCGTCTCTACTTCTTAGATGATCCACATGTTTCCTAACAATCCTGTTTTCCACTTCCACTTAGTATGACAAAGGCCCTGTTTCAGAGATGATTATAGCAGGAACCCACCTCAGTCCAGTTCCAAAATTTCACATAAAAACTGACTCTCCCACATTAAATTTTCAATCTTTACTGTGAACATCTGACTGCTCTGGTTTTTTCCCACCTTCCCCTCCAAGTTAGGGAATACTAGACTCAATCTTGTATGAAGGTGGCATTTCATTAGCAATTCAGATGGTGTTGAACCCATAGTTGCACAAGGAGTCGTACGATAGTTGAAAAGAAATCTTGAAACTCGTGTTTCTAACATTCCTTCGGATAATTTCTTCATTCCTGTTTTAAAAGTTTGTGCTGCTCTTTCTGCTAACCCATTGGCTGAGGGATGATACGGTGCTGTTCTGATATGTTTAATCCCATTTAGGTTCACAAATCTCTGGAAATGAAAGCAGGACCATTAGCCGAAACAATGACTTCTGTTAGGCCATGTACACTGAAACATTGGTGCAGCTTTTCAATAGTTGTACACGATGCAGGTGATCTCATTTCATACACATCCATCCACTTAAAAACATGGTACCCAAAAATGGACCTACATAGTCTATATGTAGTCTAACCCAGGCCACTCCCACGGATGCAGTGGAGTTGAAATGAGCAACTTCTGCTGTTGCTGACACCGGAGACAGTGTTTAACCATTTTTTCTATATCATTGTCTATAACTGGCCACCAGATATAACTTCATGTGAGCATCTTCATTTTTGTGATGCCTGGATGCGCACTATGAAGCTCTGTCAATAGTGGTTCTCTTCCTCGCGAAGGATGACGACTCTTTGCTCCCCACAACAAAATACCACCTTGAGAACTTAATTCAGATTTACGGGCAAAGAATGGTTTTAATTCTTCGGAGACTTGTGCAATTGACCATCCTTGCAATACCTGTTCACGGACTCTTGATAATATTGGATCCTGGCTTGTCCAATTCTTTATCGGCTTCGCACAGACTGGTGAGGAGTCAACACAAGCACAACTTCTTGAGGTTCTGGAGCATGTGTAAAGCAACTGGCAAAGGGAGATGACTGAGGGCGTCTGCATTTGGCTATATGCACACCCGGATGATGCAAAGTGTACTCATATGCTGACAAAACCAAAGCCCATCTTTGAATCATAGTAGAGGCTATCGGTGGGATTGCCTTCGCCCAACAGTGGTTTGTGATCTGACACTATGGTGAAGTGTCGACTGTGCAAATATTGATGGAACTTCTTTACCCAAATATTACAGATAAGCATTCTTTTTCAATTTGTGAGTAACCTTTCTTGGCTGCAGAAAGGGTCCTGGATACATATCCTATCAGTTTTTCAGACCCATCCTCCATCCTGTGTGACAATACTGCTCCCACTCCATAGGGAGATGCATCACAAGTGAGTATTGATTCCTTAGATGGGTCATAGTGCACTAGCAGACACGACAAGCATAAAAGTTTCTTAACTCTTGTGAAGACTTCCTCTTGCTGTGCCTTCCAAGACCATCTGTGGTTCTTCTTCAATAATAAGTGTAAAGGGGTTAACACTGTAGATAAATTAGACCAGAAGCGACCGTAATAATTTATCATGCCCAAAAAAAGACTTGAGCTCAGTGACATTGGTAGGAGAGGGCACTTCCTTGATTGCCCTTACTTTCTCACCTACTTGATGCAACTCTTGGGCATCCACTGGAATACTTAAAAGCGACTCAAGAGGGAATCGAGGAGAAGGACTCTTTTGCACTCCACAGGAGGAAGAGCATCCAACAGAGGGAGCTGGTGAGAAGTGATTGAAGCATTCTGGGAGAAGTCACTGCAGACACCACGACTCAGGAGGGAATTGAGGAGGACCCAGTGTCAAAGAACGGAATAGCCCCAAAAATTACATTGCTGTAGTGTTTCCATCCCTCCCTCCTCCTCAAACTTAAAAAAAAAAGAGAGCGAGGAAGAGGCAGTGCCTTCAGGAGTGCACCAGACCTGCGAGGGACACTCTTCTGAAAGTGGATTTTAAAGAAAAAGCAGCTGATTAGTGAGTAAATCCTGGGAGCAGAATCAGAGGGATGAACACCGGAGCGGTGAGTATAAATCTAGCTTACCTCGGGGATTCGCAGCCTTGTCTCCAGAGAGCAGACTAGGAGGGAGCAGCACCGGAGCGGTGACCTCGGGGCACAGAGTAACTGAAGCCAAATCTGAAAAGTGACATCACAGGAAAGTTGTGACCTAATTGGTTGGTAGGAAATCTGCATCAAATTTGAAAAAAAACACTGCAAAGCTAATTAATAAATTAATTATCTAAGTCAAGATGGCTGGGCAGGTGATGTGCTGTAGCTGTATGATGTGGGAGCTGGCAGATCCCATTGCGAGCCGCAGTGACCACATCTGCAGCAAGTGTTGGTTGCTGGAGGAACTCCGGCTCAGAATTGATGAGCTGGAGTCCGAGCTCCGGACGCTGCGGCACATCCGGGTGGGGGAGAGTTACCTGGACGCTTTGTATCAGGAGGTGGTCACACCCAGTAGATAAAGTACCTCAAGTCCGGTCAGTGGTCAGGGTCAGCAGGGTGTGACTGCAAGTGAGACAGGTAGAGGGATCCTGTACTCAGGAACAGAGGAGCTTCAGCTCTTGACCTTGTCCAACAGGTACGAGGTACTTGCTCCCTGTGTGGATGAGGAAGAGGGCTGTAGGGAGGATGAGCCAGCTGACAACGGCACCGTGGCACAGGAGGCCATTCAAGGGGGGGGAGCAAAAAGACAAGTGGTAGTTGTAGGGGATTCTATAATTAGGGGAATTGATAGCATCCTTTGTAAGCAGGATCGAGAGTCCCGCATGGTATGTTGCCTGCCCGGTGCCAGGGTGAGGGACATCTCTGACCGGCTTGAAAGGATATTGGAGATGGAGGGGGAGGATCCAGTTGTTGTGGTCCACGTTGGGACAAATAACATAGGTAAGACTAGGAAAGAGGACCTGTTTGGGGATTATCAGGAACCAGGAACTAAATTAAAGAACAGGTCCTCAAGGGTTATAATCTCCGGATTACTACCCGAGCCACGTGCAAATTGGCATAGGGGCGCGAGAATAAGGGAAGTAAACACGTGGCTAAAGGAGTGTTGCGGGAAAGAGGGGTTCCATTTCATGGGGCACTGGCATCAGTATTGGAACAGGAGGGATCTGTACCGTTGGGATGGCCTCCACCTGAACCGATCTGGGACCAATGTTCTAGCGGTGGTCAACGGGACCTTAAACTAGAAAGTGGGGGAGGGAGGGAAGGGTAAAACTCCAAGAAGTATAACTAATGGGAAACAAAGCAGCAGGTTAGCGTGTGGGGGGGTGGATTCAACTTCATGGAAAATTATGAAAAAACTGAAAAGAAAGGAGAGCCCAGGAGAGGCTATTAAAGTCCCCAGAACACAAAATAGGACAGAGTGTTTGGAAAGGGCTAGGAATATAACTTCAAGCACATCAGATAAAGGGACGACAATGAGAAAGGGGACGGGAAATACAGGACTGAAGGTGTTGTATCTGAATGCACACAGTATACGAAATAAGGTAAATGAGCTTGTGGCGCAGATTGAAATTGGCAGGTATGATGTGGTGGGCATTACGAAGACATGGCTGCAAGGGGATCAGGACTGGGAGCTAAATATCCAAGGATATACATCCTATGGAAAAGATAGGCAGGTTGGCAGAGAGGGTGGGGTCGCTTTTTTAGTAAGAAATTAAATTAAACCGATAGCAAGAAATGACGTAGGGTCAGATGATGTAGCATCTGTGTGGGTAGAGTTGAGGAACCGCAAAGGTAAAAAAACCATAATGGGAGTTATGTACAGGCCTCCAAACAGTAGTCAGGATGTGGGGCACAAGATACACCAGGAGATAGAAAAGGCTTGTAAGAAAGGCAAGGTTACAGTGATCATGGGGGATTTCAATATGCAGGTAGACTGGGAAAATCTGGTTAGTAGTGGATCCCAAGAAATGGAATTTGTGGAATGTCTACGAGATGGCTTTTTGGAGCAGCTTGTGGTGGAGCCCACTAGGGAACAGGCAATTCTAGATTTAGTGATGTGTAATGAGGCAGATTTGATAAGGGAGCTTAAGGTGAAGGAACCCTTAGGAGGAAGTGACCATAATATGATAGAATTTACCCAGCAACTTGAGAGGAAAAAGCTGGAATCAGATGTAACGATATTACAGTTGAATAAAGGCAACTACAGAGGCATGAGGGACGAGCTGGCCAGAATTGACTGGGAGATGAGCCTAGCAGGAAAGACAGTGGAACAGCAATGGCAGGAGTTTCTGGGAGTAACTTGGGAGACACAGCAAAAATTCATCCCTAGGAAGAAGAAGGGAGGACGAGGCAACCATGGCTGACAAGGGAAGTCAGGGACAGCATAAAAGCTAAAGAGAAAGCATTCAATGCGGCGACGAGCAGTGGGAAACCAGGGGATTGGGAAGCCTACAAAGACCAACAGAGGACAACTAAAAAAGAAATAGGGAGGGAGAAGATTAAATATGAGGGTAAACTAGCCAGTAATATAAAAGAAGATTGCAAGAGTTTTTTTAGATATATAAAGGGTAAGAGAGAGGCATAAGTGGACATTGGGCCGCTGGAAAATAATGCTGGAGAAGTAGTAGTGGGGAACAAAGAAATGGTGGAGGAACTGAATAGGTACTTTGCGTCAGTCTTCACGGTGGAAGATACGAGCAACATCCCCAAAGTTCAAGAGAGTCGGGGGGGTGCAGAGGTGAGTATGTTGGCCATTACCAATGAGAAGGTGCTGGGAAAACTGAAAGGTCTAAATGTGGATAAATCACCTGGACCAGATGGATTACACCCCAGAAGGAGGTCTCTGAAGGAGATAGCTGAAGAGATAGTGGAGGCATTAGTGGTGATCTTTCAGGAATCACTGGAGTCAGGGAGGGTCCCAGAGGACTGGAAAATCACTAATGTAACCCCCCTGTTTAAGAAGGGAGTGAGGCAAAAGACGGGAAATTACAGGCCGATTAGCCTGACCTCAGTCGTTGGTAAGATTTTAGAGTCCATTATTAAGGATGAGATTTCAGAATACTTGGAAGTGCATGGTAAAATAGGGCAAAGTCAGCATGGTTTCATCAAGGGGAGGTCATGCCTGACAAATCGGTTAGAATTCTTTGAGGAGGTAACAAGTAGATTAGACAAAGGAGAGCCAATGGATGTTATCTACTTGGACTTCCAGAAGGCCTTTGACAAGGTGCTGCACAGGAGGCTACTCAGTAAGATAAGAGCCCATGGTGTTAGAGGCAAGGTACTAGCATGGATAGAAGATTGGCTGTCTGGCAGGAGGCAGAGAGTGGGGAGAAGGGGGTCCTTCTCAGGATGGCGGCCAGTGACTAGTGGAGTTCCGCAGGGGTCAGTGTTGGGACCACAACTTTTCACTTTATACATTAATGATCTAGATGAAGGAACTGAGGGCATCCTGGCTAAGTTTGCAGATGATACAAAGATAGGTGGAGGGACAGATAGTATTGAGGAGGCGGGGAGGCTGCAGAAGGATTTGGACAGGTTAGGAGAATGGGCAAAGAAGTGGCAGATGGAATACAACGTGGGGAAGTGTGAGGTCATGCACTTTGGTAGGAAGAATAGAGGCATAGACTATTTTCTAAATGGGGAGAGAATTCAGAAATCTAGAGTGCAAAGGGACTTGGGAGTCCTAGTCCAGGATTCTCTTAAGGTTAACTTGCAGGTTGAGTCGGTAGTTAGGAAGGCAAATGCAATGTTGGCATTTATTTCGAGTAGACTAGAATATAAAAGCAGGGATGTGCTGCTGAGGCTTTATAAGGCTCTGGTCAGACCACATTTAGAATATTGTGAGCAATTTTGGGCCCCGTATCTCTGGAAGGACGTTCTGGCCCTGGAGAGGGTCCAGAGGAGGTTCACGAGAATGATCCCAGGAATGAAAGGCTTAACATATGAGGAACGTTTGAGGACTCTGGGTCTATACTCGATGGAGTTTAGAAGGATGAGGGCGGATCTGATTGAAACTTACAGAATACTGAAAGGCCTGGATAGAGTGGACGTGGGGAAGATATTTCCATTAGTAGGAGAGACTAGGACCCAAGGGCACAGCCTGAGTAAAGGGAAGACATTTTAGAACAGAGATGAGGAGAAATTTCTTTAGCCAGAGAGTGGTGAATCTATGGAATTCATTACCTCAGAAGGCTGTGGAGGCCAGGTCATTGAGTGTATTTAAGACCGAGATAGATAGGTTCTTGATTGGTAAGGGGATCAAAGGTTACGGGGAGAAGGCGGGAGAATGGGTTTGAGAAACTTATCAGCCATGATTGAATGGCGGAGCAGACTCGATGGGCCGAATGGCCTAATTTCTGCTCCTATGTCTTATGGTCTTATGGTCTTAAGTGACTTAAGTCACTTGGAAAGTACACTCCTCTTTTTTCAAACATATCCCAGCCTCCAAAAATCTCTTCAGAACCTGTTCTAGGTTGGCCAAATGTTCTGTTTCCGTTGATCCTGTAATCAAGACATCATCCAGGCACATTATAACTTGGGGAAGTCCTTGTAATGGCTTTCCATGGCTCTTTGGAAAATTGCACAGGCAGATGACACACCAAAGGGTAGATGTGTATATTGGTACAGGCCCTTGTGTGTGTTTATGGTGACATACCCTCTAGATCTGTTGTTCAGCTCTAGATGTTAGTATGCATGGCTCATGTCCAGTTTAGTGTAGGATCTTCCTCCTGCAAGTTTAGCATACAGTTTTTATATCCTTGGGATTGGATGTTTGTCTAATTTAGCAGCCTTGTTCACAGTTAATTTATAATCTCCACAGATGCGAATGGTTTGATCTGGTTTCGTCACAGAGACTATGGGTGCTGCCCATTCTGAAAATTGGACTGGCTGGATTATTCCTAATTTCTCCAAACAGGACAATTCCGCATCCACCTTCTCCTTTAGGGCGTAAAGCACAGGCCTGGCCTTAAAGAACTGGGGTGTTACTTCAGAATCCACATTTATTTTAGCTTATAGACCTTTTATTTTTCCCAACTTACCTTGAAATAATCTTCTGTCATTCTTTTTTAACAACTCAGGAAGTCCTCCTGTTCTGACCCGAAAAATTTCTGACCAGTTGAGTTTAATTTCTTTCAACCAATCATGGCCCAGAAGGCTAGGTCCTTCACCTGTTACACCAATTACTGGCAGCTGGGTGTTGTTGCCTGTAGGATACAGGTACAGAGGCGATGCCCTTCACCTGTATTGCCTCTCCAGTATAAGTCTTCAGCTGAGCCATGGTTTGCTCCAGATTCAGTGGCTGGGTACCTTCACTGAAGTCTTTAAAGATGTGTTCTCCCACCACTGTGGTTGATGCTCTTGTGTCAACCTCCATGACCAGATGCTTTCCATTTACTTGAAGGGTAATGATTGGTTCTATTTTCCTGGCCTTGAGATTGTAAAGGGAATAGATATCAGTATCAGCAGCCTCTGATTCATTTATATTGTGCACTTCAATCATCTTGGCTTGTCTGAATGGTTGTCTCGATTTCACCCTGCATTGTTTTGTAACATGCCCTTTTTTGTGACAGTAGTGGCATTCTACCTCTTTAAGTCTGCAGGTTTCCAGTACATGATTACCCCCACATTGGTAATACTTTAATTTATGAATCACTGGTGAGCTGCTTCCTGTATTTCTTTTTGTTTTTTGAGCGGTAGGGACCGTGTCCCGCTTTGCGGTTGTCTCCCTGGTTTTTGCGCCATGCTCGACAGTAGGTTCCCACCCTAACTGAAGAACGACACCTTGTTGCACACTCTGCAAAGCCTGCGAGTCCCTCCCAGCACTCTCCATTGCGAGCGCTATCTCCATGGTGCGCTTCAAATCAATATTAACTTCTGCAAGTAAATGTCGCTGAATGATGTCATCATGTACACCGCAAACCAAACTATCTCGCAACATGTTGTTGTGAGTATCTCTGAAGTCACAGTGCTCCATTAACTGTTTTAGCTTCATGATGTACATTGCGATTGACTCACCCGGGGCCCTTACTCTAGAGTTGAACTTGAATTTTTGCATGATCACCTATGGTTTAGGCTGAAAATGTGTCTTCACGAGCTCAACTAGCTCTTTAAAGGATCTGGAATTTGGTGTGTTTGGAGCTGTCAGACTACGGATTAGTTATACATTTTGCTCCCGCAGACACTTAGAAGAATTGCCTTCTGTTTTTCCTCCGCCACTATTTCATTCGCCATAAAACAGAAACCTAGGTGCTCTATGTACTGACTCCAGTCGTTGATAGATGAGTCATACAGGTCAATTCTACCAAAGAGAGGCATTGCTGGTGAATATACTTTTCTTTCTTCCCTGAAAAATCGAAATACTCACATTCGTGAGGCAAGGTGCAGCGCCGGAACTATTTATCCTCGTCGCCAGTTGTAATAAATTTGATGTACTGGGTAGGTTTCTTCTAAGAAACAGTAAACTTTATTTACAGAGCTCCTGATGAAGCTACATGCTTGTACCAAGACCAAGGTTAGAAAACTCCACCCCTAAGATTACTCACAGGCTTAGGGCTGATTCATCTGTACAGTCACATGATCCCTATTACAGTATGAAAGGTTTTACTTACAATTATTACAGGGGGTGTCTGGAAGTTGGGTTGGGTCTTGCAGGAGAGGGAAATCGGTCCGCATGGAAAGAGTTTGGCAGTTGACAGGGTGGGCCTGAAGGACAAGGCTGCAAAGGGAGAGAATGGAGATTGTGGAGATTGCTGTTGTGTTATTTCTGTGTTACTGTCTTTAATTGGTGCTGTTGTTTTAAATGTGTTGGTAAGTAGGTATTGGATCAACTGTTATATCGACATGTACAGTTAGTTAGACCCTAGCACTCAGCTGTCAGTTCAAATAGTTAGCAACTAATTTAACTGGACATCCAAGATGATAACAGAGTGACTAGGACATCTGTGAATGAAAGTTACTGAACAAATTCACAAGAGTCTGCTGATGAGCTTTTAATACAAAGAATAAAATATATATTAAAATAAGAAAAGTGAACTATATTACACCAGACAAAAAGGTTGGAAAGAACTCAATGCAAACACAAGAAGATGATTCTAATTCTCACTATTCCTTTACTCCAGCAATCACTTTACAGACACATAAACCAGTGAAGAGCTTCACACAAAGGCTACTTGCTTGGGACCAACACAGTTACAAACAATTTTCTTCTAGTGAATTTCTGAGCATTCATTTGATGCTTCTCACCCAACTCATATCTCTCCCCGAGACACCCAAAATAACCACACTCCAAACTCACTGTTTCTTCAACTGCAGAACGAACAGATGAGTTCCCTAAATTCAATCTTCCAGTAGCACCTCTGCCAAGCTGATCACTTTACTGAGTCCCATAACTGATTATTCAGTTACCTGCTTTCCCACCAGCCTTGCAGTTTTTCTTCTCAAAGAGCTTCAAATACCTGTCTTCTCTCTCTGACACACACTGAATCCTTCCCCTCTCAACTCCTGTCTTTTTCTGTGTCTGTGTCACTGGATCACTGTTGCTAGGCAACAGTAAAGATTTTTCCACGTATTGTTTTGTTTCCAGAATCACTGAATGCCCAACCACTTTTAACCCATCTCCTTAGCTTCAGGGATTGTAAGGCCTCATTAAAAATGTGTATATACAAACAAACCCTAAAGACCTGACCTTTTAACCACAACCGAGACTCCCAAGCACCAATGTTCAAAAACAAAACCTAAATGAAACTGAAATCATTTTTACCTTTCTTAACACAAATATATATATAAATTCAACTTAAAATTATACGTTGTTCATAACACCTTAACCTTAACCAATGAGATTGAAGGATGAGAAAGAAATGGAGTAGCAATGGATAGGAGGGGTAGATTAAAATCCAATCAGATGCAGAAAGAGAAATAAAAAGTTGGAAAGAAAGATTAGGTTAAGAGAAAGTGAAATAAGAGTCAAAGAAAAAGTAAGAACAAAATAAAACTTGAGCTTCTTTAGAATTTATGCCATGCAGGAATGAGGCTCCTCAGTTTAAATTGTGCCCTTCTGGGCTGAAGAATTACATTAACAACAGTGGAGTTAATTCATTATTAGTCCAAACTTTTTGTGGTGAAATTAACGAGTAATTAATGTGAAAATGCAGCAAGCTCTGTGAAATGCCATTTGTGCAATGCAAGTGGGAGATCTGTTAAATCGACCAGCAATCTGGCAATTCATAACTCTTTTAATCCACTGAGCTTGCTGCTGGTTTGTGCATTAGTAATAGCAAAAAACAAGACTGAGGCTCTCACAGCCATCTTCAGCCAGAAATGCCAAGTGGATGATCCATCTCGGCCTCCTCCGGAGGTCCCCAGCATCACAGATGCCAGTCTTCAGCCAATTTGATTCACTCCACATGATATGAAGAAATGGCTGAAGACATTGGATACTGCAAAGGCTATGGGCCCTGACAATATTCTGGTAATTGTACTGAAGACCTGTGCTCCAGAACTAGGCACCCCTGGCACCCCTAGGAAAACTTTTTACACCCAGAGGGTGGTAGGTGTCTGGAATTCACTGCTCGTTGCCGGTTGAGGCAGAAACCCTCAACGCAGTTAAAAGATACCTGGATCTGTCATCAACAGTGCTATTAAGTGGCACTTATTCAGCAATAACCTGCTCACTGACGTTCAGTTTGGGTTCTGCCAGGGCCACTCAGCTCCTGACCTCATTACAGCCTTTGTCCAAACATGGACAAAGGAGCTGAACTCCCGAGGTGAGGTGAGACTGACTGCCCTTGACATCTAGGCAGCATTTGACCGAGTGCGACGTCAAGGAGCCCTAGCAAAACTGGAGTCAGTGGGAATCAGGGGGAAAACTCTCCGCTGGTTGGAATCATGCCTAGCACAAAGGAAGATTATTGTGGTTATTGGAGGTCAGTCATCTCAGCTCCAGGACATCACTGCAGGAGTTCCTCAGGGTAGTGTCCTAGGCCCAACCATCTTCAGCTGCTTCATCAATGACCTTCCTTCCATCATAAGGTCAGAATTAAGGATGTTTGCTGATAACCCACAGTGCTCAGCATTGCATATGCAGCAAGACCTGGACAACATTCAGGCTTGGGCTGTCAGATAAGCGGCAAGTAACATGTGCCACATAAGTGCCAGGCAATGACCATCTCCAACAAGAAAGAATTTAACCATCGCACCTTGATGTTCAATGGTATTACCATCACTGAATCCCCCACTACCAACATCCTGGGGGTTACCATTAACCAGAAACTGAATTGGACTAACCATACAAATACTATAGCTACAAGAGCAGGTCAGAGGCTGGGAATCGTGCGCGAGTAACTCACCTCCTGACCTCCCAAAGCCTGTCCACCATCTATAAGGCGCAAGTCAGGAGTATGATGGAATACACTCCATTTGCCTGGATGAGTGCAGCTCCCAAGAAGCTTGACATCATCCAGGACAAAGCAGTCTGCTTCATTGGCACCACATCCACAAACATTCACTTCCTCCAGCACAGATACATAGTGCTTCTGCTTTGGTTGTGTTGGCATCGCAGACTAACATCCATATTTCGTCAACAGTTATGAATGAAACAGCAAAGTGATAATGACCGGATAATCTGTTTTCTTGTAATGTTGATTAGGAGATGAATATTCGCCAGAACATTGGGAATAACCCCTCTGCTCGTCTTCAAAATAGTGCCATGGGATCTTTTAAATCTAACCAGGCAGACAGGTCAGCTTCGGTTTAACATCTCAGCTAAAAGACAACACCTCCACCAGTGCAGTGTTCCCTCAGTACTGCACTGAAGTGTCAGACTTGTTTTTTGTGCTCAAGTCCTGGAGTAGGTCTTCAACCCTAAATCCTGCAATTCAGAGGCAAACATGCTACCAATTGAGCCACAGCCGACACCGACAGTGTACACCATATACAAGATGGACTACAATAACTCACCAAGCCTCTTTCCAAACCCACAACCACTATCACCTAGAAGGACAAGGGCAGCAGATAGATGGGAACACCACCACCTGGAGGTTCCCCTCCAAGCCACTTACCATCCTGACTTGGAAATATATCACCGTTCCTTTACTGTCGCTGGGTCAAAATCCTGGAACTTCCTTCCTAACAGCACTGTGGGTATACCTACACCATATGGACTGCAGAGATTCAAGAAAGCAGCTCACCACCGCCTTCTCATGGGCAACTAGGGCTGGGCAGTAAATGCTGGCCTAGCCAGCAATGCCCATATCCTGTGAGTGAAAAGATAAATACATTTTAATGGTGAATATCGTTCAGACCTCCTTATTTTTCCTGATAGATTTAGCCCATTGTGTAGACAGAGGGAAAAGGTCAAGCTGGGCTTGGTTATCATGTTGTCATGGTGATTCGTCTGATAAAAATCCATCTTTAGGCTCTGTCATGATGATTGATTCTATCCCCGAATTACTTATGGGCAGATAGAACTTTTAAATAGGACTTATGGTTTTTTAAAAAGGACATACAAGCAAAAGCTGGCTGCAACTATAAGGTAACCACTTGCTAGAAAATCCCTATGTTGATTACTTGACCAAATAGCTCAGGGAGAACGGAATGTCGCACCTAAAAGGTGAGACATGGCCTACTTCAGACAGAGACACTTCAAAGGAAAAGATAAAATGCAAACTGAACTGTAATCTCCTGTGGTTGTGCAGATAATGGAAAATGATTACCATCTCAGCTGAAACTGCCTCCTGTTGAGTTATATCCCAGGCTGTGAACATGAACTGAGTTGATAAGAAAACAGATCTGGGCGAAAGACATGTTTGTTTTGTCCCTTCCAGGAATACACAAGGGAAGGGGTTTAAAAAAGCCAACTGCAACCCTAGTTCTGTGTGCTAGTCTGGTGTTCTGTTCTGGTGCATGTATGCTGTGATGGTCACAGCGGAAAAACTCCAACTGGGCATCCCTGCGCTTGCAAGTAAGAAACTCTCTCTCTCTCTCTCTCTGATTGCTGGAAGCAAGTCACAATTCAGCAAAGCCACAGTCAAAAAGGAACCAGGAGAACTCCTTTCGGCTAACCCGCAGAACCAAGAATCTCCAAAACCAACTGCTCAACTGCCAATATCAGCGCTACTGGAATAACCCAACTTAACAGCCGCAACATTTCACCTTCTACTCCTCACGGAGAAACCAAAGGACTGATTCGTATGTCTTTTTTTTTAAATTTTATTTTTGGACTCAATTTCTCATTTCTGATCTATGCGTATGTGTGTTGCCTTCTTATTATTTTTTCTCGCGTTTAGTACTAATAAACTCATTCTTTCTTTGGCTCAAGAAAGCCTAGTTAAATTGGCTCCTTTTAAAACATCAATACATTTGGACTGGGAAAAGGTATCCATAAGGGAAAGGATTCTTTTTAAACTTTCTAACCTTGTTGTGATCTACTGAGAGGGTTGAATAAGGAAAGGGAGCCAGTTCATCCTTCCTCACCTGGGATCATAACAGTTTGGGGGTATCCCATCCAGGATCATAATAGATAGACCTTGCCCGGGGACCGGCCAAAACAGCTCAGGTGAATCCTGAGAATCTGGAGCTCCCATCAAGACAGCCAGACAGGAGGAAACACAGAATCAAATGAAAATCTGACACTCGTTTGGTCCTTGGAAATCCTCGATGACCCTAAAAAGACACTCTCACTGTTTATTAATAGATACATCAGTGTACTTTGCTACTGGTTAACACCAGGGAACAATGTTCATTCGAAGCATGTCCAAGGTGATGGTTTCAGTGAGTTACTACTAGCTGGCACCATAGTAACAGTAAATCAGTGTCAGAGAGAGTGACAGGAGACACAGACGTGTTAATAAACAGCTGCACCCTCAGCCTATACTCTCCTTAGCCACATGGAGCACACACTCAGTATACGCCACCCACAGTCCGGTGGGGTGGGTGGTGTGGTTGTCAAATGAAAGCTCCACTTGGAGCTGTGAGCGAATAAAGCGAGGGATTATCATATTGCAACTCCTTGTCCTGCTAAATTCAGCTTGCCTCTAAACACATTGTAACTCATACAAAGAGCTCTATCACCATGCACCCCACCACTGGTTACTGAGGGAAAGACACTCCCCACCCTGGGTCACACCCCCTCATACTGACCACTTACTGAAGGACAGACCCACCCCACACTGGGCCACACCCCCCTCAAATTGGCTGCTTACTGAGGAACAGATACTCCCCACCCTTTGTCACACCCCCTCATACTGACCGGTTACTGAGGAACAGATAATCCCCACCCTGGGTCACATAATGACCGCTTACTGAGGGACAGATGCTTCCCACCCTGGGTCACACCCCCTCATACTGACCACTTACTGAGGGACGGTATCCCAACCCTCGATCACTCCTCGAACCACCCCTACGCACTTCTTGATCAAACCCTTTCCCCTGGGGCACCTCTGACTGATAGACAGCCCATTGGTCCCACTCAGTGAGCTGCTGTCGCGAGGTTCCGTTCTTGAATTACTGATGGAATCCCATGGGGCCTCTGCCTCTCACTGGCAGTATTAGCAATGATCCTGGCTGTAATCGCTTTGAAGTACCTGGGGCATGTATCTATGTGCCTTGTTGCTGTCCCTGTGCCTGCAGAGTCAGCTCCTCCATCATTACCTGCACAATGCCTGTCGTTACCATTGGGGATGTCCCATCTTCCTTCCCATCATCCTGAGAGGGGAGTTCAGGAATGAACCCCCAATCCTGACTGGCAGTGAAAGTAATGGCGATGTAGCTTTAAGAGATGCTTGCTCCAAATGCATGTTTTCAGCTGGCTTTTCACATGTGGAATGACTGCTCCTGGTGTATGTAGCAGTAGGAGGATTTCTCCTGAGGAAATGGGAATGAATTTGTGCCTACTGTTGATCCACTTTTCAGTTCACCAGGGCAGGAAGTTCCCAGTCAGACAGTAAAAGGCAGGAACTATCAGAGTCCCGTCATACATCTCCCATCAGCCCACCTACCATTTCAGACTCACACCCCACTGACGCTCCCTCCTAAACCAAGTCAACCAATTGCTGCCAGTCACCGGGTAGAATAACAGTGCTCAGACACCAGGGCATGGAATTCAGGTCATGCGGAATATCTAGTCCAATGTGATGTTCACACTTCATATGAATCTCCTTTTGCTCTCGTTCCCTCCTCCTGTTCTCAGTCTCGCCTCCCATTCTCAGTATCCCTCTTCCCTCAGTATCCCCTCCTCTAAGTATCCCCTCCCCCTCCCAGTATCCCCTCCCCCTCTTAGTATCTCCCCCCACTTTCAGTATCTCATCCTGCTCTCAGTATCCTCTCCCCCTCTCAGTATCCCCTCCCCCTGGGAAGAGTGTCCTACAGTCAGTTCTTTTTGAAGATAACAAGAGTAACATCACAAGAGAGGGCGAGAGAGCAGCGGAGAGATCAGAACCAGCGCGAGTGCGGGGAAGCTTCAAAAAGTGATGTCAACACAAAGGTGACAGCTGATTGGTGAGTAGTGGGTAAGTGTTTTTCTTCAGTTTTTTCTCTAGTTTTTCTCCAGTTTAAAATAGATTAAGCTATGGAAAGGTAAGGGTTCTAGTTTTTATTTAAAGTACATAAATAATTTAATTTATTTTACTGTATTTAACTTAAAGTAAGGGTTTTTTTCAACTGGAGGGCAGCTCAGTCCCATGTTATGTACCGCCTGCAACATGTGGGAAGTCCTAGATGCTCTTTGCGCTCTGACCGACCACATGTGCAGGAAGTGCCACCAGTTGCAGCTACTTGAGCTCTGCGTTTCAGAGCTTGAGCGGCAGCTGGAGGTACTGAGGTGCATCTGCGAGGCTGAGAGTTTCGTGGATAGCACGTTTTTAGATGTGGTCACCCCACAGTTTACGGAAGTGCAGACAGAGAGGGAATGGGTGACCATCAGTCAGAAGAAAGGTGTCAGGCAGGTAGTCAGGAAATCCCCAGGGTGCATCTCACTCAAGAACCGTTTTTCTGTGTTGGAAAATGGAGAGAGTGACAGTTCCTCATGCTCATGGCACTGTGAGTGGCTCAGCTGCACAGGGGGGGAGGAAAAAGAGGGGAAGAGCAATAGTGGTAGGAGACTCGATAGTAAGGGGAACAGACAGGCATTTCAGTGGCCATAGACGTGACTGCAGGACGGTATGTTGCCTCCCTGGTGCCAGGGTCAAAGATGTCACTGAATGGCTATAGGGCATTCTAAAGGGGGAGGGCAAACAGATAGAGATTGTGGTACATATTGGTACCAATGACATAGGTAGAAAGAGGGATGAGGTCCTGCAGCAGAATTTAGGGAGCCAGGAAGCAGAGTAAAAAACAGGACCTCAAAGGTAGTAATCTCTGGATTACTTCCGGTGCTATGCGCCAGTGAGTATAGAAATAGGAGGTTAGTCCAGATGAATGCGTGGCTGGAGAGATGGTGCAGGAGGGAGGGCTTTAGATTTATGGGATATTGGGACTGTTTCTGGGGGCGGTGGGACTTGTACAAGGCAGATGGGTTGCATTTGAACTGGAATGGGACCAATATCCTTGCAGGGAGGTTTGCTAGTGCTGTTGGGAAGGGTTTAAACTAACTTGGCAGGGGGATTGGATCCTGAGAGGAGGTTCAGCAAGGGGAGATGCACAGTGAAAATTAGAAGAGAGAGCAAGTGAGTCTGGAAAGCATAGAAATTATAGGCCAGTTATGGCACAAGGTAGTTTGGCAAGGTTGGATGGTATTTATTTTAATGCAAGGAGTCTGATGAATAAGGCAGATGAGTTGAGGGCACAAATTAACACATGGAGGTATGATGTCATTGCTGTCACAGAGACATGGTTGAGAGAGGGGCAGGATTGGCAGCTCAATATTCCAGGATATAGGGTCTTCAGGCGAGACAGGGAAGGAGGTAAAAGAGGAGGTGGTATTGCAGTATTGATCAAGGAATCAGTTACAGTAGCAAGGAAGGATGACATCTTAGAAGGCTCCTCAAATGAAGCCATATGGGTAGAACTGAAAAACAAAAAAGGAGCAATCACATTGCTGGGAATGTACTCTAGGCCCCCAAGCAGTCAGAGAGAAATAGAAGAGCAGATATGTAGGCAAATTTCAGAGAAGTATAAAAATAATAGGGTAGTAATAGTGGGGGATTTCAACTTTCCCAACATTAACTTGGTTAGTCATAGTGCGATAGGTTTAGAGGGAGCAGAATTCTTAAAATGTATCCAGGAGAGCTTTTTAAGTCAGTACGTAGAAGGTCCTACAAGAGAGGGGGTGGTCCTGGACTTAATTTTAAGGAATGAAGCCGGGCAAGTGGTAGAGGTATCAGCGGGGGAGCATTTTGCAAATAGTGATCATAACTCCGTTAGTTTCATGGTTGTTATGGAAAAGGACAAGGATGGGCCAGAAATCAGAGTTCTAAATGGGGGGAAGGCCGATTTTAATAAGATCAGATATGATTTTGCCAGAGTGGACTGGGAGCAGCTATTTTTGGGTAAATCTGCGTCAGAGCAGTGGGACTCATTCAAGAAGGAAATAGGGAGAGTACAGGGTCAAAATATTCCAGTAAAGACAAAGGGTGGGGTCAACAAATCCAGGGAACCCTGGATGTCGAGGGATTTACCAGATTGGATAAAGAGAGAAAGGGAGGATTATGGCAGATACCGAGGGCTCAAAACAGCGGAAGTCCTAGAGGAGTATAGAATATGTAGGGGGGAACTTAAAAAGGAAATTAGGAGAGCAAAGAGGGGGCATGAAAAAGCATTGGCAGCTAAAATAAAGGAAAATCCAAAGTTATTTTACAAGTACATTAAGAGTTAGAAGATAACTAGGGAAAGAGTAGGGCCCATTAATTTGGTAATTTGTGTGTGGAGCCGGAAGACATAGGTAGGGTTCTAAATGAATACTTTGTGTCGGTGTTCACAAGTGAGAGGGACGACGTGGGTATGGAAATCAGACAGAAAGACTGTGATATAATTAAAGAAATTAACATAGAAAGGCAGGAGGTTCTAAGTGGTCTGGCAGGCATTAAAGTAGATAAATCTCCAGGCCCGGATGAAATGTAACCCAGGGAGTTGGGTGAGGCAAGGGAGGAGATAGCAGGGATGCTGGCAATAATTTCCGATACCTCTCTGGCCACAGGAGAGGTGCCAGAGGACTGGAGGACAGCCAATGTGGTGCCGTTATTCAAGAAGGGAGGAAGGGATAAACCAGGGAACTACAGGCCAGTCAGTCTAACCTCAGTGGTGGGGAAACTATTGGAAGCAATTCTGAGGGACAGAATTAATCTACACTTGGAGAAGCAGGGATTAATCAAGGACAGTCAGCATGGTTTTGTTAAGGGGAAGTCATGTCTGACCAATTTGATTGAATTTTTCAAAGAGGTGACCAGGTACATAGATGAGGACAATGCATTTGAGGAAGTCTACTTGGATTTCAGCAAGGCTTTTGATAAGGTCCCACATGGGAGACTAATAACGAAGTTAAGAGCCCATGGGATCCAAGGCAATTTGGCAAATTGGATCCAGAATTGGCTGAGTGGCAGGAAGCAGAGGGTGATGGTCGAGGGGTGTTTTTGTGACTGGATGCCTGCGACCAGTGGGGTTCCACAGGGATCAGTGTTGGGTCCCTTGCTGTTTGTGGTATATATGATTTAGACTTGAATGTAGGAGGGTTGATCAGTAAGTTCGCAGATAACACTAAAATTGGTAGGATGGTAAATAGTGAGGAGGATAGCCTTAGATTACAGGAAGATTTAGACGGGCTGGTCAGATAGGCTGATCAGTGGCAAAAGGAATTTAATCCGGATAAGTGTGAGGGGATGCATTTGGGCAGGACAAACAAGGCACAGGAATACACGATGAATGGTAGGATCCTGGGAAGTACCGAGGATCAGAGGGACCTTGGTGCGCATGTCCACCGGTCCTTTAAAGTAACGGGACAGGTAGATAAGGTGGTTGAGAAGGCATATGGGATACTTGCTTTTATTAGCTAAGGCATAGAACATAAGAGCAGGGAGGTTATGCCGGAACTGTATAAAATGCTGGTTAGGTCACAGCTAGAGTATTGCATGCAGTTCTGGAACCCGCAATATAGGAAGGATGTGATTGCACTAGAGAGAGTGCAGAGGAGATTTACCAGGATGTTGCCTGGGCTGGAGAGTTTTAGTTATGAGGAGAGATTGGATAGACTGGGGTTATTTTCCTTGGAGCAGAGGAGATTGAGGGAGGACATGATTGAGGTGTATAAAATTATGAAGGGCATACATAGTGTAGACAGGAAGGAACTTTTCCCCTTGGTGGAGGGATCAATAACTAGGGGCATAGATTTGAGATAAGGTGCAGGAGGATTAGAGGGGATGTGAGGAAGAATATTTTCACCCAGAGGATGGTGGGAATTTGGAACTCACTGCCTGAAAGGGTGGTAGAGGCAGAAACCCTCATAACATTTAAGAAGTATTTGGATGTGCACTTGCGATGTCATGGCATACAAGGCTATGGGCCTAGTGCTGGAAAATGGGATTAGAATAGTTAGGTACTTGTTTGACCGGCACAGTCTCGATGGGCCGAAGGGACTTTTTCTGTGCTGTGAACTTCTATGACTCTATGACTCTACCTCATCCTACTCTCAGTATCCCCTCCCCCCGTCAGTATCTCCTCCCCTGTTAGTATCCCCTCCCCCTCCCAGCATTTCCTCCCCCTCTCAGCATCTCCTCCCCCTCCCTGTATCTCCTCCTGCTCTCAGTATCCCCTCCCCCTCCCAATATCTGCTCCCGCTCTGAGTCCCTTGTCCCGGTCTCAGTATCTCCTCCCGTTCTCAATACCTGCTCCTGTTTTCAGTCCCTCCTCCCATTCTCAGTACTGGTTTGTATTGTACTGAGAAATATCTTATCATGTGAACTCACTGCATGCATCCAGTTTTGAACTAACTTTATTTACAGCTCCCCAACACAGTTGGCAGCAGAGAGGGTTCCACACCATACTCCCTCCCCAATTTAAAAATGCAGCTTAAATATAATATCCGAGAATACAATATGACTAAACCAACATCAGCAAAATTTGAAATTTAACAAGTTGAGTTGCATAGTTGTTGTT
This sequence comes from Cetorhinus maximus, assembly GCF_964194155.1. NCBI lineage: Eukaryota > Metazoa > Chordata > Chondrichthyes > Lamniformes > Cetorhinidae > Cetorhinus > Cetorhinus maximus. The sequence goes on from NC_135887.1 coordinate 67,701,197, forward strand.
ACTGTAATCATATCTAAACCACATATCCAATTTTCCAGAGTAATTTACATGTAAAAAAATGTTTTTCCTTAACATCACTATGTATCTCTAACAAAAATATCACATTTTGACACAAACTGATAAAAGAGCAACTTTTTTCTGCTTCCTCCTCTCAATTTTCAATTAACCTATCTGGCTACTTTCTCTCTCTGTCTGAGTATCTGCTTCCATTTCCATTAGCTTTACTCTGTTCTCTCAACATCTCTGACTCTGTCAGCCCTGAACTCTGATTTTGACTACCAACTCCACTTAATGGTTGGGGCTGTGACATTGATTGATTTACCTAAACCAATGACCCCGGCTCACTTTGCTCAACCGGTGGATTATGCAATACCAGAAAACTTTCAGTTTCTTTCTGACTTTCACTTTCTTTCCGACTTTCACTTGGAACTGTAGAGGGAATTTGGACTATAGGAAGGTTATCATGCTCTCCTTATCACCTTGGTAGTTTTTCACCGTGATCTTCTGAGCTCTCTAAGTATCAGGCCTCATGTAACATAATTTAGCTTCACTTTGTCTTGCTTTTTCTCTTACTTTGCCAATAACTTCGGGCTTAAGCAAGTTAAACCTTGTCCTAGGATCATGTTTAATCACTAACTCATAAGGTGAGCAACCTGTTGCAGACTGTGGGGTTATTCTGTAAAGAAGCAGAAAATTGTCTAGCCTATGCCATAGAGGAGTAGGGGGAGGGGGAGGTGATGGCCTAGTGGTAATGTCACTGGGCTAGTAATGCAGAGAACCAGGCTGATTCCCTGGAGGCATGGGTTCAAATACCACCAAGGTAGCTATGAGCTTTTAAATTAATTAACAAATCTGGAATATAAAGCTAGTCTCAGTAATGGTGACCGTAACAACCATCATCAATTGTTGCAAAAACCCATCCGGTTCACTAATGCCCTTTTGGGAAGGAAACCTGCCTTCCTTACCTGGGCTGGCCTACACGTGACTCCAGATCCACAGCAACGTGGTTGACTCTTAACTGCTCTCTAATGTGGCCTAGCAAGCCATTCAGTTCAAGGGCAATTAGGGATGGGCAATAAATATTGGCCTTGCCATCGATGCCCACATCCCATGAAAGAAGAAAAAAATGCTGCCAAACTTGTCACCTAGCATATATTCCACCAGGGTCACTAAGTAACATTCGCGCCACACAAGTATCAGGCAATGACCATCTCCAACAAGACAGAATCCAACCATCACCCCTTGATGTTCAATGGTTACCATCAATGATGTTACCATCGCTGAATCCCCCACTATCAACATCCAAGGGGTTACCATTGACTAGAAACTGAACTGGACTGGCCATATAAATACTGTGGCTACAAGAACAGAGGCTAGGAATTCCGCGATGAGTAACTCACCTCCTGACTCCCCAAAGCCTGTCCACCATCTACAAGGTACAAGTCAGGAGTGTGATGGAACACTCTCCACTTGCCTGGATGAGTGCAGCTCCAACACTCAAGCAGCTTGACACCATCCAGGACAAAGCATCCTGCTTGATTGGCACCACACCCACAAACATTCACTCCCTCCACCACTGACGCACAGTAGCAGCAGTGTATACCATCTACAAGATCCACTGCAGAAACTCACCAAGGCTCCTTAGACAGCACCTTCCAAACCCATGACCGCTACCATCTAGAAGGACAAGGGCAGCAGATAGATGGGAACACCACCACCTGGAAGTTCCCCTCCAAGTCACTCACCATCTTGACTTGGAAATATATCACCGTTCCTTCACTGTCGCTGGGTCAAAATCCTGGAACTCCTTCCCTAACAGCACTGTCAGCACTATGGGTGTAAATAAAAAAAACCTTTGCAATATCTCTTCCCAACCTGTATACTTGTTCCTGCAGCACCATTTAATAATGGGTGATTTGGTGATATTTGAGTGTGTTTGGCTCCATTCTTACTCAAAAATATTTCAAACTCTTCTGGTGTAAACTGTTTACCATTGTCTGACATCAACATCTCTGGCAACCCATTATTGCAAATAAACTTCTCAAAAGCTGAATAGTTTTAGTACTTGTGGTATTGGGTGTAGACTCAACATTTATCCACTTGCTATGGCTGTCGACTAAAACAAGGTACACTTTCCCTTCCACTTCAAAGAAATCGATGTGTACTCGTTCCCACAGTTTTCTTGTGTTGACCATGGAATGAAAGGAACTTTAGATAGATCATTTCTCATTCTCATGCGCTTCACAACTTTTCACCTTCTCACTTTCCCCTGTTCATTCCAATCTATTCAGTTCTTTACTTACTGCTTCTAACTGGGCATAAAGCACTGGCCTAATCTTACAAAATTTCGGCTGCACATTGTCCTTTATCTTGACTTTGACCCTGAGATGCCTAATTTCATCATTTTGTCCTCCTTGCTTTGTGCTCTCTCGAGGGCTTTCTCAATGTCAGATGTATCCTTACTGATACTCCAAATAACCTGGCCTAATTTAACCATATTTTCTTAAGCCAATTCCTTGCCATTAGGGAGACTTTCACTCCTACTCCTACCAATGGCAAATAATAGGATGCATCATTATATTCCACTCTAATACAAACTTGACCTAACACTGGAACACTGTTATTGGAATAACTAATCAGTTTCACATTAGTTTTGCATAAGGGAATGTGACTTAGGGACTTATTGTATTCTCATTCAAGAAATGCAGACATCACTGCGGTTGTATTAACAATGAAAGTAAGTTGTGTAACTCTGTTTCATTTCTATTGTGCGTGTTGGAATTATATCTTCAGCCCTTTAATTCTCATCTTCTATGTGCTGTTTTCTTTGCCCTCTGACTGAGTGCAACACTTGGCGCAGGATTTTGAGTTCGGCGTGTGCTCACAGTCGGCGGGCTCAGGAGCGGCTGGGAAACGGGCCACCACCTGCGATCCGCCCCTGCCCATGATTTCATGCAGGCCGGCCAATTAATGGCCAGCCAGCGTGAAAGGAGCACTGGAATGCCGAGAGCTGTCGGGGTGGGGGTGGGATGGGGGCGGGCGCTGATGTAAGTGCGGGCATGGGGGGGGGGCGCTCGCAGAAAGCCCCTGAAGGCAGAGAGCTGCCTCAGGGAGGTGAAGAATTCAAAAGCCATAAATAAAGATTTTAAAATGCTGAAAAAAATGTACACGCATCAGGATCAGTCATCTGAACATATGGCTGATGTCCAAACATTTTTATCTTTTTTTAAAATTAATATTGGAAACCTCATCCCGCCCTTGGATGTGGTTTCCTCAAAAAGGCAAAGGCCGCCTGGCTGATTCGTCTGACTGCCAACCGTAACATTGGACGGGCAACGAAACAGCACTGTTGATTACTACGTTAATGGCCTTAATAAATCTCTTAATTCTTGGCAGTCGTGCTGCTGATTCTCGCATGTACCCGCTGACCAAAATATCACGTGAGTACACCCATGCACTATTTCACGCTCAAGCGGATCAGACCCGTGCCCGCACACCGAGTGAAAAATTCTGCCCTTGATCTTCCTGCTCAATAACATCAACTTCTGTTTCCATATCATATGTGCATTTGAGGAGTTCCAAGCTCCTGAACTAACTTTAGGTTAACTTGATGCATTCCTGAAACCTGCAGCTTGACTGCAGCCTGGAGCTTGATGTGACCTGAAGCATTACTGTTTCCTCTACTCCTGCAGGCTGCCTGGATATGATCAACTTTCCACAGGTATAGTACTTTGACTGGAAACTGGGGCATTTAGTTGGTTCGTGGCTACCATGGCAACAGTAACACCTGACAACAAACTCTGAGACTGTGAACACAGCTGCTATTTCCTGGATCCCGTTGAATTCCAGTTCACCTCCCCCTGCTGGTCCAGGAACTCAGAACTCCCTTGCAATCTGCAACAATCTCTTTCTGCCAGGCCCATGGCTGTGGCCTCATCGCAGGCCTCCTCCACATTAGCTTTACTCAAAAGCTTGGCCTAAATTTTATTGTCCTTTAGGCCTCCTATGAAAGTGTCGTTAAGGTCAGTTTCTAGGTTCGTGCCATACCCACAGTGATGAGAGAGGTTCTTTAACTCAAGAATGTAATCTACAACAGTTTCACTTGGCAACTGTTTTCTTTGACAGGTGCCACTCTCAGTGCAATCTCATTCTTAGTTGTGCCATAATATGAGTCCAGAATCTGATTAATTTCAGTATAGTCCACAGTACTGGAGTCTTGCTGGCAATACTGTTTAGGCACTATATCAAAAGCATCTGGCCACACCATGGTGAGGAAAACATTTACTTTATCCTCGTCTCCTATTTTAATCTCTATCAGCCAAATGTGAAACCTTCATTCATAATTATACCAGTCCTCTTTGTTAGGGTTGAATTTTCCCACTGCCCTCATATACGCCTTCTATGCCATTTTTTCAATTGTGTATTGTGCTGACCCATTAAGTTGTTCATGTACACACAGAGAAATCTTTCAGATTCCTATTACTTCCTCAAAGTCAACTTTAGGAGTTCCAAAAAGTGTGCCCCAATGTCCTTTAGTCTTTAATTTCTCAAATGAAATTTAAAAAGAATTCTATCTCAGCCTTATCATGTCTTTCTGTTGTGTATTGCACTGAGGGTACTCTTAGTACTCTTCCTACTCTGCCCCTATATTCCCCTGTTCCCTTCTCTTTTGTGTATGCATCAAACCTCCCCTTAACTGTGCAGTTGGTGATCTAGTCATTGACAGTGGACCTGGGGTACGTACTGTGATTCTGCTCTGGCTGTAGTTTAAAGATTTTCCCTGGATATGAGAGTTTGGGAAGGCTCCTATGTGTGACTAATGGGTGAGATGGTATATGAACATGGTAGCACATAGCCATGGGAAGTTAGAGAGTGTGGGTAGATTTGACTTTTTAAAAAAATTCTTTCATAGAATGTGGGTGTAATTGGCAAGGCCAGCAATTAATGCTCATCCCTAATTGCCCTTGAATTGAGTGGCTTGATAGGCTATTTCAGAGGACAGTTAAGAGTCAATCACATTACTGTAGATTTGGAGTTACGTGTAGGCCAGACTAGGCAAGGGTGGCACATTTCCTTCCCTAACCAGATGAGTTTTTACAACAATCGATGAGAGTTGTCATGGTCACCACTACTGAGACTAGCTTTATGTTCCAGATTTATTAATTGAATTTAGATTCCACCAGCTGCCATGGTGGGATTTGAACCCATGTTCCCCAGAGCATTAGCCTGGGCCTCTGGATTACTAGTCCAGTGACATCCCCACTATGGTCTGATGAGGAGTCTGGTGAAGCCTTTGTTTTGTCAGTGAGAGATGGTGGATGGGTGGGTTGCGGTGCTGATACAATGGAAGGATGATATTGTCATTGACTGGGTTGTGCAGCATCTGGTGAAGCCACATCTCCATTCAGGTATTTTGGTTAAGTAACGTCTCAGCGGTGCAGGAGGAGGTGGACAGCTAGAGAGGTTTAGGAGAGGTAGACACTGCTGTCACAGTTCAGGAACCACTAGGTGCCTCAACATGGAGGTGGAGGCAGGTCTAGCATTCACGAATTCTCCTGGAAGGCCATTGACCTGAAAGGATAACTTTGTTTCTCTCCACAAGTGCTGCCTGAGCTGCTGAATATTTCCAGCATTTTCTGTCCACACGTTATCTGGAATTTCTGCATAAGTCATGGGAGGGAAGGTTTGAACCCAGTTCCAGGCCAGTTTACTTCACATCCTAGTGGGACCTCGTGTAACTATAGCTGGCCTGGCTCTCAGTGTTTGGGTTGTGGGATTCCATAAAACCCACAAACTACCCTCTTGCCTGCTCTAAAGATGGATAGTCATGTTCACACTGAGGCCTGTCAGACTGTTAATCAGTTTGTGTATCCTCCTATCACTTCATACTCTCCTCCAAGGGAAGAGTGTGAAGATAAAATCAAAACACGGGGCCCAATTCCTGGGTCGCATTCCCGACTCTGTCTCCAGGTTGCCAGAGGGCACGATTATACTGTTCCCGGGGCGTGAATTGGCTCTGAGGCAGGACTGCTGTTCACTTTGGTAGACTGGAGGTGGGCGTGGAGGTGGGCCTATCCCGGAGCAAGGCAGGTTAAAAGGCCCACCATCAATTCCATTCGGTCACAAATACATTGGCGGAAAGAAATTCAAAAGTAAATCAAAAATATGTTAAAATGTCAATGTATTTCTTTCACCTCCCACCCATCACCCTCACACTCAGACCCTCCCATCTTCCTCATCCCTGACCCACCCATCCCCCTCACTCAACTGACCCATTCCCCTCACCACTGACCCACCCATCCACCTCACACCCGACCCATCCATACCCCTCACCCCGGACTCACCGATTCCTCTCACATCTGTCCTGTCCCCTTCACCCCGACTCACCCATCCCCCTCACAACCGACCCATCCCCTTCACCCCAACCCATCCATCCCCCTCACCCCAGACTCACCCATCCCCCTTATGCCCGACCCATCCCCTTCACCCCAACCCACCCACCCCCCTCACATCCAACCACCCATCCTCCTTACTCCCGACTCAACAATCCCACTCACCCCAACCCACCCATCCCCCTCACCCCCGACCCACCCATCCACCTCACCTTGGACCCACCCAACCCCCTCACTTCTGACTCAACCATCCATCTCACCTCAGATCCACCCATCCCCCTCACCCCCAACCCATCTATCCCCTTCACCGTGGACTCACCCATCCCCTCACACCCTGCCCATCCCCCTCATCCCAACCCACCCATCTCCCTCACCCCCGACCCACCCATCCTCCTCACTCAACTGACCCATCCCCCTCACCCCCGACCCACCCATCCCCCTCACCCTGAGCCACCCATCCCCCTCACCCCCGACCCATATATCCCCCTCACCCCCGACCCACCCATCCCCCTCACTCCCGACTCAACCATTCCCCTCACCCCCAACCCACACATCCCCCTCACCCCGGACTCACCCATCCCCTTCACATCTCACCCATCCCCCGGATCCCTGACCCACCCATCTCCCTCACCACTGATCCATCCATCCCCTAACTCCTGACACTCCTCCTCCTGGCTCTCCAGGCAGATTTTTATGGAAAGAACTTTAAGCTTTTGTTGCTGTGCTGGGAGGCTGCTGAAGAATCCAGATTCAATATAAACCCCGTTCACTGGGGATTTTTGTTTTGGAGTCCTCCAACAGGCATTAGGCCCCTCATCACCAGATTTAAGCGGCCTAATGGCTGCGTTTGGTACCTGACTGGGATGCAATTTGGTATCATCCAGAACTCCTCAGAACAATTGGGTTGGGGGCCTGGCATGCCATCCTATGGGGCCAAACCTGTCCCAGGAAAAACAGTCCACTAAGATTCGACTGTCTAACCAATCAACTAGGGCCATCTGCTTCACATCCTGCATCCTGGAAAAGTGGCTTCAAGTTTAATTCAGTGACAGGTTCATCTCCACATTCTCTCTGTGAGTTCATTAATTGTGGAGTTGATGAGAAGTTCTCTCGACCCTCCAGTGCCTGGGGCTTTGGAGTGATATCAATTTTCATAAAAAGTCCCAAATGCACTGATCTCTCCTCCTGATGAGGCCTTCACAAAGTTGCTGGGAGCCTGTTATATTGCTGCTGTCCTCATTGAATTTATTAACTAGGTCCCAGCCAGAATCTCTTGCTCACATTAACCCTATCTTGCACTGTAGTCTGCAATGCTGCTGGCCCACAGTGCAAGTGACCATTCAGGCCCACCCTGTTTCAGTCTGTACAAAGTGATCTAAGGTGGTAAATGCTACTCATTTTCCACATTCCCACTCACTGTCCGAGGCTGCTCTTCATTCCTCTCCAATATTCTCCCATGCTTTTTTGGAGAAAGTGGTGTGGGATTGTGTCAAAACAGGCACCTAGCAGCTCCCATGTCCTTTGCCCAGTGATCATCCTTTGCTGAGCTTATCACTACTCTCACTTTAACTCTGATATTTACCCAGAACGGAGATAAGAGTGGGGGTGGGGACAGAAGGGTTTGTGGACAGGAAATCCACAAGAATGGAGCTTTGCATGCCCTCACAAATTTAACTGCCAGCTTGTTAATGTTACAAAACAGGTTCCCCATTCACTAGATTGCTAAACAGACAGACTGTGATGTTGGGAAGGAAAGCAGCAGGAGAGTAGGGAGCAGGTAAGTCTGACTTTGGGTGAGGAGGGGGACACTGGAATTGGATATTGCAGGGGGAGTGGGACTTGGGCTGGATTTTCACCCCGAAGTGGAGGCGGGCATGCCGGGAAAACCACTTTGCTGAACGGCATACAGGTTTGTCAATGCGTTCCAACCTGGAGGCACCTTCTTAGCTGCTCACAGCAGCCTGCCTGTAAGTGGCAAGTCATCAGTTGAGTCAATTACTGAGCCACTTGAGATTTTTTGCAATTTTTGAGACAATGACCAGGAAACAGGCGGGATTGGCAACGTGCTCGAGGAGTGGAGGCGGCTGCACCATTTCCCCGTATTGTCTAAATGGTGTGGTGTGAGGGGCAAAGAGAAGTTCATGCATTTCACCATTGTGGAAACAGAGCTCACAGAGGGTTTCAGCTGGAGGTACATTGACAGGAGTCAGTGGGGGCACAGCACAGGGGATCCAGGAAGCTGGTGGCAAGTGAGGGCACCCCTGGACCTGAGGCTCAACAACTCTGAGGGTTGGGGGGGTGGCGATGAGTAGTGATGAGGAACAGCAGTGCCATTACCAAATGCAGCCCCTTGATGCAGTGGTAGATCCTGAGGGACAGGGAAAATATGAAGGCGTTACTCTTGCCATTGGTGCGCCACCAAAGACTCAGCTTCCTGGATATGTCAGAGCAGCAGTGCCACTGGAGGCTGTGTCTATCAAGGCAGGGGTTTTGCTGGTTTGTGTGCCCTCCTCAGGGGCAGAACACTAGGCCTTGTCTGGCTCATGGGCACACCCTGCCAGAAACAGTTACATTTCTTTGCCCCTGGGTCATTTCAAGGTCTCTGTGGCATCTCTCAAGCAGCTGCCCATCATAGAATCAAGCAGGACATTCTGTGTGAGAGGACACCAGAGTACATTAACTTCCAAACTACTGGAGCCGCTCAGTCCCAGAGGGCAGTGGGATTTATCACCGTGGCAGGATTTTCTCAGGTACAGGGCACGATGGAGGGCACCGATGTGGCCATCAAGGCACCAGTGGAACAGCCAGCGTTATTTCTCAATAGGAAGAGATTCCACCTCTCTGAAAATCTAGCTGATATGTGACCACCACAAGCATTTTTTGCAGCAGTGAGCAAGGTTACCTGACAGCTGCCTCGACATCTTCATCCTGAGGCCATCACAGGTTCACATCGCTAGAGACTATATTGAAGGTTGCTAGTGGATAAGGGTTATCCATTAAAGAAATTGCTGCTGACACCTGAGTGTAATCCTACAATGAAGGCAGAGTCACTGCAACCTCAGCACAAGGGCCACCATGGAGCAGGCCACTGGACCCCTGAAGATATGATTCCAGTTCCTTGAGTGGTTGGTGTGCCCAGCAGTACACTTCCTATGAACACATAAGGATAAGACGGTGGCATAGTGGTAATGTCACTGGACTAGTAATCACAGAGCCATCCTAATGCTCTGGAGACATGGGTTCAAATATCACCACAGCAGCTACTAGTCAGTTAACAAATCTGGAATATGAAAGCTTGGCTCAGTAATAGTGACCATGAAACTATCATCAATTGTCATAAAAACCCATCTAGTTCACTAATGCCCTTTAGGGAAGGAAATCTGCCATCCTTACCTGGACCAGCCTACATGTGACTCTTAACTGCCCTTTGAAATGACCTAGCAAGGGCAATTAGGGATGGACAACAAAGGCTGGCTTTGCCAGCGACACCCACATCCCATGAAATAAAGGGAAAAAAAGGCTCGTCTGAGAGCCCAGACATCCACTAATCTGCTGAAGCAATGTGCCCAAGGGAAAGATTGGCTCAGTTGACAGCTTTCTCTCTTAGATCTTTTTCTCAATTGCTCAATGTTTACTTGCGCAAGATAAAGAGGTGTCAAGTGCTTGCAGTTTTTGCATTTGATACTTTAAAGGTTGATTGACACCATTATAGGGCTGTAGTAAAAGGGTTTTTTTGTAAGAAAATTATGAATGAATTACTGTTTTTTTAAAGCTTTTTCACACATGACATTGTTACTTTTGGGTTCAATTGGTTCTGCACAGAGTATATCCTGAGTAAATGGGCATTGAAGTGCCATAGGTTGGCATGGAGGGCATGAGTGGCCATGGTAGTGGGTGGAAGGGCATAGGTTGACATGGAGGACATGAGTGGCCATTGGTGGCAGGTGGAAGGGTATAGGCTGGCATGGGAGGAAAACATGTTTAAGACCTTTTGAACTTACCTTTCAAAAGATTCCCTCATCCAGACTATGGTTCATGAGACTTCTGAGGGGCTGTAAACCACAACTCTTTGAAAAGATGGCCTGACTCGGAGGGCTGGAAGATGCCTATCCCTGCAATGAAACCGGTGTGAGGAAGATATAATAATTCTCATAATGTTATTGGAATTTATTGTAAAATAGTGGTATCTGTGTCCATATGTGTCTGTGTGTGTGATGTTTAATTGGATTAAAGGCAGCTGTTCTGAAGGCTTTGATGTAAACATGGTAAACATGGAGGAAGATTAAAATGTAAGGTATATAAGGACATTTGCATTTTTAAATAAACCAGACTAGACTGTTTTCAAAGGAGGGGTGAATTGTGTCACCTAGCCAGGTGAAGTTAAAAAACAGCGTGTTTATTTTTCCCAAAGATTACTGGTAAAATTGGTACTATGATAATTTTTTTAAAATAAGGAAGGTAAAGTCAAAAGGCATAGCGAAATAATGGGAATTTGCATTCAAAGGGAAAAATATGTATAAAGGAGAGAAGTCTGTGTGTAAAGGTAGGCATTTTTAAGATCTAACAATTGTGAAAAGCCTCCAGCACCTGTGCCTAAAGCTATTGTTTTCAAATAACTAAAGTTAAGAAAACTCACTTTGAATTTGACTAATTCAAGGTATTGTGTGTCATCTTGCCTGGGCCTTTTAAAATCTATGTGTCTTACTGTTGCCTTAACGAAAGTGTAACTGGGAGTCAGATTAAGTAGGGAATTTAGAAGTTATCATAATTGTAATTTGTAGATCTATGTATGTGTTTAAAATCATTTTTCTTATTAATAAATGTTTAATCTAATTTTGTAAAAGCCTATAAGACTTGGTGGTCTTATTATTACTGAATTCAAGGCAAGCATCTCGAAATGTATACAAATTGCAAAACAAGTTGTGGCACTTGTTTCAAGTTCCACTTTGGGGAAATAACTCAGCATTTACCATTAGCTGCGCCATTGCAGCCAGCTGTTTGGGAGTGCAGGGCGTGGCTCGTGACCTGAGCCAGCCCACACCCTTATCCCATACTGAGGAAAATTGGGGTTGGGAATCCCGGAATCAGGTCCCGGCCACCATTCCTAATGGTCCGCTGAGTGTCCCGCGACTCCATGAAAACCCAGCCCCGTTCTAGGAAACAGTCTAAAATTCAACTTACAATAAATGACTTGGTAATTATAGGACAACATTGGGTTAGATAGCATGATTCTTGGAGCTGTAAACTGAATATGTCACTGAGCAGACGATTAGCAGTCCCCTCGCACACCAGTCTGACAGCAGAGACCAATTATTATTAAACGCTCTGAGAGCTGTGTCAAGATCAAGTACAGCGTTTCTCAGTGAAGATTCTCGATGTGCCAAAAGCTGTCAGGCAGTCTCAGCAATAAAGCAGCCGACTCATTTCAGCATTTATTTTGCAATTACACATGTGCTCACTGGTAGAGGGCTCACAGTGCTGGAGAACACAGCGTTAGGCTTCCCATTTTTTTATTCCTGTCAGTTGAGCTATGCACAGCTTGAGGTGTAGCTGCTCCCTTATGTTAGCCTGAACCTCAAACGCAACATCAGGACCAAATGTTGAGCCCTTGGCATCAAGTGGCATTGTGTTAGGAGCTCAGGACTGGAGTCCGATGAAAGGGCAGTGGTGTAACCCATGGTGACATTCCTTCACTAGCCGACTCATGGCCAGCTTTACTAAGGAAGGGGGAATGTTAACAGTATCAGCAGTTTCCTCATTGGCATGGGCTGTTTATTCAGAAAGGATTCAAGTCACATGAACAAGGAAGATTGCAGCTTTGACCCTAACCTACTGGTCAAGGGGCTACCCCAGGGAAAATTGAGCTAAAATTTCCACAGCTAAAAGTAGTCCGGTGACCCCTACTGGAAATACAACCAGCAAACATCAAGGTTGGGTTCAGCTCTGATGCCTCCCAGAGTCAAAGAGCCAGTAGGAACTCATCGTCGAAAGTCAGCACATAACGAAGATTTAACCTGTGAGTCGGGTACAGAGGACAGGAAATACTCGACCTTTCACACTTGGCTAGCTCACAGGCAGCAGCTGGAAGCCAATCACAAAGAGTAACACTGGGATGTGGCTGCTGGAAGCTGCTCAGACCCTTGGGATTCTCGGTTTGTTTCTCATTTAACAATGCTAACATTTGCCCGAGCTTGGGTTTCTATGGTTACTGAACACCAATAATTTGCATACATACATTTTGATCTAATCTTTGAGTGAAGAATTTTGACTTCATGATCTGCTTTTTAATAACACAACATGCTTGCCTTGCAATTGTCCTAGTAGGTCACTTTATATAGAATTTAACAAAAATTCAAAATAATATGTTCTCCTCTCATCGCTATGATCCTGCATCCTTCCCTTCCCCTCCGCTTCTCTCCCCCTCCCCCTCCCCCTCCCCCCTCCACTTCCATTCCCTTCCCCTCCCTCTCCCCCCTTCCTCCCCTTCCATTCCCCTCTGCTCCCTTCCAGACCTTCCCCAGATTTTCCTCACCTGTCATTCCCCTCCGGTCCCCTCTGTCCCATTCCCCTCTGCCCTCTTCCTCACATTTCCCTCTGACCCCCTCCTCTCCCATTCTCCTCTGCCTTTTTCCTCTTCCCCCTCCCCCCTTTCCCTTCTCTATCCCTCTTATTCCCCTCCCCTCCATTTTCCCCCTCCCATTTCCTCCGGTCTCCTCCCCTCCCATTCCCCTCTGGGGGGCACCTCTGCCAACCTCCCCTCCCATTCCCTATGGAGTCCTCCCTCCCATTCCCTCTAGCTCCCTCACTCCTATTCCCCTCTGGCCCCCCCTGCTTCCCTTCCATCCCCTCACATTCCCCTCTGCTCCCCTCCCCCACCTGCCGAATCTCCTTCTATCATCAGTCTGATGGAAAATAGCTTGTTGTTAAAGAAACAAGCTGGGTGGCTGGAGTGATTATCAAAGCATAAGAACCCTTAGATTCTACTTATATGTGGTATTATTTTGACATTGTGCATGAGTACAGGAATGTTAACATAGTGGTTAGGTTACTATTTTGGAAACCCTAGAGTTTAGACTGATAATCCAGAGACAGAAATTCAAATCTAGTCAAGCAACAGCCTGACATAGTCATCCTCATGGAATCATACCTCACAGATAATGTCCCAGACTCCACCATCACCATCCCTGGGTATGCCCCGTCCCACCAACAGGACAGACCCAGCAGAGGTGGTGGCACAGTGATATACAGTCGGGAGGGAGTTGCCCTGGGAGTTCTCGACATTGACTCTGGACCCCATGAAGTCCCATGGCATCAGGTCAAACACAGGCAAAGAAACCTCCTGCTGATTATCATGCACCACCCTCCCTCAGCTGATGAATCAGTGCCCCTCCATGTTGAATATCACTTGAATGGCACAGAATGCACACTGGGCGGGGGACTTCAATGTCCATTACCAAGAGTGGCTTGGTAGCACCACTACTGACTTTGTCCTGAAGGACATAGCTGCCAGACTGGGCCCATGGCAGGTGGTAAGAAAACCAGTTACTGACTTGACCTCGTCTACACCAATCTACCTACCGCTGATGGTTCATGACAGCATTGGTAGGAGTGACCACCACATGGTTGTTTTGGAAACGAAGTCCCGTATTCACATTGAGGATACCGCCCAACGTGTTGTGTGGCACTACCATCGTGTTAAATGGGATAGATTTCGAACAGATCTAGCAGCTCAAACTGAGGCATCCATGAGGAGCCTTGAGCCATCAGCAGCAGTAGAATTGCAAAAATCCAAATCTCTAATCTAACGACCTGGCATAACCCCCACTCTACCATTACTGTCAGCCAAGGGAACAATCCTTGTCCAACAAGGATTACAGCGGCAATAGTACTTGTGCTCCAGAACTTGCCACGCCGCTAGCCAAGCTGTTCCAATACACAGACAGTTCCACAGGCATCTACCTGATAAGGCGAAAAATTGTCCTGTACACAAAAAGCAGGACAAATCCATCCAGTCGATTACTGCCCCATCAGTCTACTCTCGATCATCAGCAGAGTGATGGAAGGGGTTCATCAATAGTGCTTTCAAGCGGCTCTTCTTAGCAATTACTTGCTCACTGATGCCCAGTTTGGGTTCCACCAGGGTCACTCAGCTCCTGATCTCATTACAACCTTGGTTCAAACATGGACAAAAGAGCTGAACTCCCGAGGTGAGGTGAGAGTGACTGCCCTTGACATGAAGACAGCATTTGACCAAGTGTGGCATCAAGGAGCCCTAGCAAAACTGGAGTCAGTGGGAATCAGGGGGAAAACTCTCCACTAGTTGTAGTCATACTGAGCACAAAGGAAGATGGTTATGATTGATGGAGGTCCATCATCTCAGCTCCAGGACATCACTGCAGGAGTTCCTCAGGTTAGTGTCCTCGGCCCAACCATCTTCAGCTGCTTCATCAATGACCTTCCTTCCATCATAAGGTCAGAAGTGGGGATTTTGTTGATGACCCACAATGCTCAGCATTGCATATGAAGCAAGGCCTGGACAATATCCAGGCTTGGGCTGACAAGTGGCAAGTAACATTTATGCAACAGAAATGTTAGGCAATGACCATCTCCAACAAGAAAGAATCCAACCATCGCCCCTTGACATTCAATGGCATTACCATCACTGAATCCCCCACTATCAACATCCTGGGGGTTACCACTGACCAGAAACTGAACTGGACTAACCATATAAATACTGTGGCTACAAGAGCAGGTCAGAGGCTAGGAATCCTGCGGCATGTAGCTCCTCCTGACTCCCCTGTCCACCATCTACAAGGCACAAGTCAGGAGTGTGATGGAATACTCTCCACTTGCCTGGGTGAGTGCAGCTCCAGCAACACTCAAGAAGCTCAACACCATCCAGGACAAAGCTGCCCGTTTGGCTGGCATTCCATCACCGCCTTCAACATGGTGAGTGACTTGGAGGGGAACTTCTAGGTGGTGGTGTTCCCATGTGTCCGCTGCCCCTATCATTTGAGATTGTACAGGCCGTGGGTTTGGAAGGTGCTGTCTAAGGAGCCTTGGTGAACACCTGCAGTGCATCTTGTAGATGGAACGCACTGCTGCTACTGTGCGTTGGTGGTGGAGGGAGTGAATGTTTGTGGATGTGGTGCCAGTCAAGCAGGTTGCTTTGTTCTGGATGGTATCAAGCTTCTTGAGTGTTGTGGGAGCTGCACTCATCCAGGCAAGTGGGGAGTATCCCATCACACTCCTGACTTGTGTCTTGTAGATGGTGGACAGGCTTTGGGGACTCAGGAGGTGAGTTACTCGTCACAGGATTCCTAGCCTCTGGTCTGCTCTTGTAGTCGCAGTATTAATATGGCTAGTCCAGTTCAGTTTCTGGTCAATGGTAACCCTCCAGGATGTTGATAGTGGGGGATTCAGTGATGGTAATTCCATTGAACGTCAAGGGGCGATGGTTAGGTTCTGTCTTGTTGGAGATGGTCATTGCCTGACACTTGTGTGGCGTGAATGTTACTTGCCATTTGACAGCCCAAGCCTGGATATTGTCCAGATCTTGCTGCATTTGGACATGGACTGCTTCAGTATCTGAGGAGTCGCGAATGGTGCTGAAAATTGTGCAATCATCAGCGAACATCCCCACTTCTGACCTTATGATGGAAGTAAGGTCATTGATGAAGCAGCTGAAGATAGTTGGGCCGAGGACACTACCCTGAAGAACTCCTGCAGTGATGTCCTGGAGCTGAGATAACTGACCTCCAACAACCACAACCATCTTCCTTTGTGCTAGGTATGACTCCAACCAGCGGAGAGCTTTCCCCCTGATTTCCATTGACTCCAGTTTTGCTATGGCTTCCTTGATGCCACACTCTGTCAAATGCGGCCTTGATATCAAGGTCAGTCACTCTCACCTCACCTCAGGAGTTCAGCTCTTCTGTCCATGTTTGAACCAAGGTTGTAATGAGGCCAGGAGCTGTGACCCTGGCAGAACCCAAACTGAGCATCAGTGAGCAGGTTATTGCTAAGCAAGTGCCGCCTGATAGCACTGTTGATGACCACTTCCATTACTTTACTGATGATCTAGAGCAGACTGGTAGGCTGTTGATTGGCCGAGTTGGATTTGTCCTGCTTTTTGTGTACATGACGTACCTGGGCAATTTTCCACATAGCCGGGTAGATGCCAGTGTTGTAGCTGTATTGGAACAGCTTGGCTAGGGGTGCGGCAAGTCCTGGGGCATAAGTCTTCAGTACTATTGCCAGAATATTGTCAGGGCCCATAGCCTTTGCAGTATCCTGTGCCTTCAGCTGTTTCTTGATATCATGTGGAGTGAATCAAATTGGCTGAAGACTGGCATCTGTGATACTGGGGACCTCCAGAGGAGACCAAGATGGATCATCCACTCGGCAATTCTGGCTGCAGATTGTTGAGAATGCTTCAGCCTTATCTTTTCCACCGCTGGGCTCCTCCATCACTGAGGATGGGTGCCACACAACACGATGGAGGGTATCCTCATTGTGAAGGCGGGACTTCATCTCCACAATGACTGTGCGGTGGTCACTCTTACCAATACTGTCATGGCCAGATGCATCTGTGGCAGGCAGGTTGGTGAGGATGAGATCAACATGTTTTTCCCTCTTGTTGGTTCCCTGACCACCTGCCGCAGACCCAGTCTAGCAGCTATATCATTTAGGACTCGGCCAGCTCGGTCAGTAGTGGTGCTACTGAGCCACTCTTGGCGATGGACATTGAAGTCCCCCATCCAGAGTACATTCTGCGCCCTTTCCACCCTCAGTGCTTCCTCCAAATGGTGTTCAACATGGAGAAGCACTGATTCATCAGCTGAGGGAGGGCAGTACGTGGTAATCAGCAGGATGTTTCTTTGCCCATGTTTGACCTGATGCCATGAGACTTCACGGGGTCCGGAGTCGATGTTGAGGACTCCCAGGGCATCTCCCTCCTAACTGCATACCACTGTGCCGCCACGTCTGCTGGGTTTGTCCTGCTGATGGGACAGGACATACCCAGGGATGGTGATGGTGGTGTCTAGGACATTATCTGTAAGGTATGATTCCGTAATGATGACTATGTCAGGCTGCTGTTTGACTAGTCTGTGAGACAGCTTTCCCAATTCTGGCACTAGCCGCCAGATGTTAGTAAGGAGGACTTTGCAGGATCGACAGGGCTGAGATTGCTCTTGTTGTTTCTGGTGCCTAGGTTGATGTCAGGTGGTCTGCCCAGTTTAATCCTTATTTGTGATTTTGTAGTGATTTGATACACTGAGTGGCTTGCTAGGCCATTTCAGAGGGCATTTAAGAGTCAAGCACATTGCTGTGGGTCTGGAGTCACATGTAGTCCAGACCAGGTAAGGATGACAGATTTCCTTCCCTAAAGGACATTAATGAACCAGATGGGTTTTTACAACAATCGACAATGGTTTCATGGTCATCATTAGACTTTTAATTCCAGGTTTTTATTGAATTCAAAATCCACTATCTGCTGTGGTGGGATTCGAACCCAAGTCCCCAGAGCATTACCCTGGGTCTCTGGGTTATTGCACCCTCTCTAATGCTTTCATATCCTTCACAAAGTGTGGTGCCCAGAACTGGATGCAATACTCCATTTGAGGCTGAACCAATGTATTTTACAGGTTTAACATGACTTCCTTGCTTTGGTATTCTATGCTCCTATTGATAAAGCCCAGGACTCTGTATGCTTTATTAACCATGCTCTCAACCTGTCTACCATCTTCAAAGACTTGTGCACATGTACCATTGGGTCTCTCTGCTCCTGCACTCCCTTTAGAGTTGTTTCTTATATTTTATATTGCCCCTCCTTATCCTTCCTACCAAAATGTTTCACTTTACACTTCACTGCATTAAATTGTATCTGTTGCTTGCCTGTCCATACCACTAACCTGACTATGTCCTCTTGAAAGTCCATCACTATCCTCCTCACAGTTCACAATGTGTCCAAGTTTTGCAAACGCAAAATACTGCAGATGGTAGAAATGTGAAATAAAACAGAAAAGGCTTGAAATTCTCAGCAGGTCAGGCAGCATCTGTGGAGAGAGAAACAGGGTTAACGTTTCAGGTCAATGACTCTTCATCAGAACTGAAGAAAGATTGAAATGAATAGGTTTCAAGCAGGTAGAAGAGGGGAGTGGCGGGAAGAACAAAAGGTAGGTCCATGATAGGGTGACGGGCAGGAGAGATTAAATGACAAGAGATTCCCTGGTAAAAAAGCCAGAGAATGATAATGGTAATGTCTAGATGAGGTGTGAATGGTTGGATAGTAGCTGTCTGAATGCAACGCTAAGGAATAAAGAAAGAAATGAGAAAAAAACCAAATCAGCAAAAAAAGGAAACAAAATGGAGGCAGAGGTTCCAAGTTTTGTGTCATCTGAAAATTTTGAAATTGTGCCTGTGCACCCAAGTCTAGGTCATTAAAAAGATCAAGAGTAGACTGAATATTGAAATCCTCAATAAAACCCATTCTCTAACAATAGGTTCTTCCCTCCCAGGCTGAAGGCTGGAAGATTTTATATTCTCTTCTTGATTCTGTCAGCATGCCAGTGGAGCTGAGGCACCAGAGAGGTCGAATCATTGTTGCCTCCTGGGCCAGGAGTGAAGATTCCCTGACAGGGCCTAGGGGGACAGTTAACACCCAGGACAGAAGCCAAAGCAGTGACACTGCTGTCTGCTGCTAATTATAATATGAGGATGTTCGGCACAGCGAGGGTTAATGTGAGACTGGGGAAACAGTACCACCCACAGTATGATGTAGAGGGTCACATGATGGTAGACTGGGTGTGGTAGAGTCTGGAAGGAGCCAGAGTGGAGACAGCTCTAATGCAGGGCTGTACCTTGGAAATGTATATAGCTATGGGTTACCAAAAAACAGTTTATGATCAACTGTACAAGCCTCCACACCAAACAACATTACAACATGGTGGCAGTGGAGGATGGAGGGGCTGGAGAAGGAACCCAGAATCTCAAAGCATAAAAAACTAAACTGAAGCCTAACCCGAGCGAAGTGTACCTAAATTGAAGACACAATTGGATATCGCTGAAAAAGAAGCTCTTTTGCAGATGTGGAGGCTGAAGGACTCCACTGGGGCATGTGGAGGCCCATTGCCAGGCCTGGTTGAATGCAGAGCCATAGGACCTAGCAAAATCACAAAAGACTGAGCAAATTTATTTTAAGAAGCATGAAAGGCAGAAGAATAATCCACTGTGCAGATGAAAAGAACTTGATTGAGCGCAGAGTCAAGGGACCTGGCCAAATCACAAAAAAGGGTGAGCAAAATACAGTAAAAAGGCAGAAATTACCTTTTAAAATAGGCAGCAATCAGGATCAGCACACCCAGGGCACAGCTGCAGGAAAGCTGCATGTTTGGGTCCTCAGCTTGCACCATAACGTATAGGCCGAGCTTGACTGAATGAAAAAAAACGTTTATAAAATGGCAGGCAGAGTTTAAAAATCACCTTCCATTTAATCCCCAGGCTTAAAAAAGCAAATGGATGGCCCAAACTTCTTCTTTTGGAAGTTTCCTGTGGAGAGAATAAATTGAAAACAAAGGGCTCTGTCAGAGTATCGGGATCCCCCTGAAAGCCAATAAGTGTAGGATTATCAAAGAGGAAAAAAAAGGCAGCTGAGGAGCCATCTGGAAGAGAAAAAGCAAGAGGTACTCACCTGTTATAAAAATGGCCGTGGTTAGTACATTAAAACTATCAGACCAGTTTAGGCTAAGGCAAGGGCTAAACCAGATCCAAAATTGGGTGTCTTCGAGGGTAACATTTTTAGATTACAGGAAGATATCAGAATTAAGCAAGAAACCAGAAGTGTTAATTCGTTTTTATACTTGTTTGGTGTATTTGTGGATTAAGTAATCATAAGACATGATATAAATGAATCCTCAACCACATTTGGTGAAATATTAAAAGCCTTTGACAAATATTTTAAACTCCATGTTGTGGAAAGTGCACACCTTAAAAGAAGGTCTAGAACACCCCCAGTATAGCACCAAAAGGGTAGGGACACCCCAGGGCAAGGGAGACAGGATACCCCAGGAAACCTCCAAACAAAATGCAAGATGGTTGCAGGCCATGTCAGCGCAATGAAGTGCATGAGCTGAAGAGTTTAGTGCAGAAGAAAGAAGAGACTGAGACGCAGCTGACAGGCTTAAAAATAGAGACTTTTGAAAATGCTGAAACATTATCCAAACAGCAACAGCAGGTGGCAGTGTGGAGCAAGCAGCTGGCTGTCAGTGAAGGAAAGCAATCTGAGGTAACCCAAAAGAAACAAAATGCGCAAAAAGAAAATGAAGTTATTCCACAGGAAAATATTCGTATCAAAACTGAGTTGGAAGAACTCAACCAGAGGTATGGTCAGGCAGAACAAGTACTCAAAGAAATTGCTTCCCTAAAATACACTTTGAAGAATCAATATGCAGCCCTGGAAATACACGAGGAACTAATAACGATGTTCAATACCACTTCAGCAAAATCTGCTTTGGAACTATCAGTACTGACAAAGTAATGCACCGAAGCACAGCTTGAGTTGGAAAGAATAAAATTGACGTTTCGAGTCCTCATGACCCTTCAACAGAACTGAGTAAAATTAGGAGAGGGGTGAAATATAAGCTGGTTTAAGGTGGGGGGGGGTGGGTGGGGGGAGAGAAGTGGGGGAGGGGGGGTGGTTGTAGGGACAAGTAAGCAGTGATAGGAGCAGATAATCAAAAGATGTCACAGACAAAAGAACAAAGAGGTGTTGAAGGTGGTGATATTATCTAAGAGAATGTGCTAATTAAGAATGGAAGGCAGGACACACAAGGTACAGCTCTAGTCGGGGTGGGGTGAAATAAGACTAACGGCATAAAAGGTATAAATTTAAAAATAATGGAAATAGGTGGGAAAAGAAAAATCTATATAAATTATTGGAAGAAACAAAAGGGAGGGCCCCTTCACCTGCCCCTTCACTTCCTCTCTCCTCACCATCCAAGGGCCCAAACATTCCTTTCAAGTGAAGCAGCATTTCACTTGCATTTCCCCCAACTTAGTCTACTGCATTTGTTGCACCCAATGCGGTCTCCTCTACATTGGAGAGACCAAACGCAAACTGGGCAACCGCTTTGCAGAGTACCTGCGGTCTGTCCGCAAGAATGACCCAAACCTCCCTGTCGCTTGCCATTTTAACACTCCACCCTGCTCTCTTGCCCACATGTCTGTCCTTGGCTTGCTGCATTGTTCCAGTGAAGCTCAGCGCAAACTGGAGGAACAGCACCTCATCTTCCGACTAGGCACTTTACAGCCTTCCGGACTGAATATTGAATTCAACAACTTTAGATCTTAAACTCCCTCCTCCATCCCCACCCCCTTTCCGTTTCTTCCCCCTCCCTTTTGTCTTTTCCAATAATTTATATAGATTTTTCTTTTCCCACCTATTTCCATTATTTTTAAATTTATACCTTTTATGCCCTGTTAGTCTTATTTCACCCCACTCCCACTAGAGCTGTACCTTGCGTGTCCTGCTATCCATTCTTAATTAGCACATTCTCTTAGATAATATCACCACCTTCAACACCTCTTTGTTCTTTTGTCTGTGACATCTTTTGGTTATCTGCTCCTATCACTGCTTGCTTCTCCCTACAACCACCCCCCAACCCCACTTCTCTCCCCCCCACCCCCCCCCCCCCCACCTTAAACCAGCTTATATATATCCCCTCTCCTAATTTTACTCAGTTCTATTGAAGGGTCATGAGGACTCGAAGCGCCAACTTTATTCTTCTCCGCCGAAGCTGCCAGACCTGCTGAGTTTTTCCAGGTAGTTCTGTTTTTGTTTTGGATTTCCAGCATCCGCAGTTTTTTGTTTTTATCTTTGAGTTGGAAAGGGGTCGATAAGACAACAGTTGAAAGAACAGCTGATTGCCCTTCAAGGTCAAATAAAAAAGGATTATATAACCCTTCAACAGCATGAAAAAATTAAGACTGTCTTGAACAGCAGAATGGAAGAACAGCAGAAGAAACTCAAGGGGACTCTGTTAAATTACAAGAAAACTCAAGATGAAACAATTGGGCTTTGCAAGGAAAAGTAAATCCTGTTGAAGGAGCTACACATTTCAAGGACCCCTCACATCAAAATTTGTTACTCTGGAAAATTACGAAGAGAAGCAAATTGAATTTAATATCGCTCTGAACGAATCAGTTGGCAGAGAAGACTCAGCAATGTTCAATAGTCCAAGAGGAAACCAAGAGGTACAAGAAAGAGACTGAAGGGCGGAAGAACCAGCTGAATGGAAAAGAGGAGGCATTGAAAGGAAAAGCTGCAGAAATTTCCAAGCTGCAAGCGGACAATGAAGACAAGAGGAGCATGATTACAGAACTGAAACAAGTTAAGACTTTGCTGGAGATAGACCTGGCCAACAGTGAAACCAAAATGATGACAAGGGCAAAGCTATACTGCAGAAAGAGAAATAAAGGATAGAAATAAGATTGGAAAAAGCAAATCTGACGCTGAAGCTCAAGGAGCTAGAAGGAAAAGCACTGAGTAACTCAAATTTACTGAGAACAATTGAGTTTGTTGAAAAGTGAAATGGCTAAAATGAAGATCAAGGACCTACAATGTCAAGAAAAAGTTGAACAGTTGCACGAGAAATAAAAGTTTTCACAAAGGAGTGTGAAGTATCTCGGAAACAATTAGCAGAAGTAAAATTAAAGAGTGTGAGCTTGAAAGATAGCAAACAAGAATTAGGCTGTGCTAAGGAAAACTGTTCAGTGTAAGGAACCAACTTTCACATAAAAAGGATGAGTTTGCTAATAAAAAATGAGTACTTCATAAAGTTCAAGTGTCATTGTGAAAAGAGCAATAAAACTCTTGAACTTTGATCCAATCTGAAGAACATGCAAGATGAGATGTGTAGTATGGAAGAGCAAATGCAGACTTTAAAAGTAGATAACTATGAAACAAAGACAATTGAACTCAGCAGAGCAGCTGCTGAACTGAATGAAAAGATTCATAAACTTGAAAAAGGATTGGAAAATTAGAGAGTAATCAAATATTTGGCTGAAATTGAGAAACAAGTGGAAGTGAAGGTTCCATTTTTGAAACATCACCAACCAGAAAGATCGTGGCAAAACCCACGGAAAAAGAAAATCCGGGTTCACTTTAGGAAGGAACGGAGTGAATATCCCTTTCTGAAGGAATGGGACAAACCCACAGTATCCAAACCAAGTAGACGGGTTGTTGATAAAGAGAAATGCAACTCAAAGGAGTGCTAAAAGCGAATCAATTAGAGTCACCAAGTACTGGGAAAACAGAGTACTACAAGTCCAACACCAAACCGACAAAGTTAACCCAAAACAACTGAGATTACCATTCCTCCGAACATGACAGACCGAGATCTGGAAAAGTTGTCAAACCTCCAGACTGTCTGAATTTATGAAGTCAGAGACTTGGCGGGAGTGGAGGGGGATGGTGGGGAGAAGGGGCATAAAGTAAAGTAAAGAAAGATTGTACTATTAACATGTTGGGTAGAGCCTTGAGAGGAGGTGTAGAATAAGGGTGTTTGGCAGAGCAAGGGTTAATGCCTGGTCGGGGAAACAGTACCGCCCACGGTGTGATGTAGAGGGTCACATGATGGTAGACTGTGTGTGGTAGTGTCTGGAAGGAGCCCGCATGGAGATAGCTCCCATGCGGGGCTGTACCTTGGAAATGTATATAGTTGTGGTTAAGACTAAATGGTCTATGTTCAACCACACAAGCCACCACACCTCTTAGTGAGACACCAAACAACCTTACAACACTAATGACCCTCACTTGTCTGGGCTATAGAACTGCTTACTTTACCTGAATTATGATACTATTCCTCAAAGGAGTCTACAGTTTATTAATTTTTAATCACAGTTATGACATTTTCATGGTGGCAAAGCGTGTGGTGGTTAAATATTTAAATTTTTGTGTGAAATACAGATTGCAATAGTAAAAAATGAATGGCTGCTGGAATTTCCATTAAAGCTTTCATGGAGCAATTGGGTTAGTTTGAACTAAACGGTTGATTTAGTAAAAATCTGGCTCTGTGGCAACCGTGCCAGAACTGGTCAACTATGTCCCTAGAGAAAAGAAAAGGCCACCAGGCCTCTCAGAGTGTTTCACGGTCAAGCAATCAGTGTTTTGAAGCATGTCTGAAGTGCAGTCATTGTTGTAACACTGGAAATGCAGCAGCTCAACAAACTCTCACAAACAGCAATGTGATGATAACTAGATAATCTGTTTTTTGTTGATAGTGATCGTGGGATAACTCACCTACTCTTCTTCAAAATAGTCCCATGGGAGTACCATTTGGTCTCCTTACTTAAAGGGCATAATTACATTAGAAGCAATTCAGAGAAGATTCACTTAGCTGATATCTGGGATGAGGGGGTTATTTTATGAGGAAAGGTTGGAAAGGCTTTGTCTGTACCCATTGGATTTTAGAAGAATGAGAGATGATCTGATTGAAGCATATAAGACCCTGAGGGGACTTAACAGGGTGGATGCTGAAAGGATGTTTCCCCCTGTGGGAGAGGCTAGAACTAGGAGACACGGTTTAAAAATAAGGGGTCTCCCATTCAAGATGAAAATGAGGAGAATATGTTTCTCTCAGAGGGTCATGAGTCTGTCAAAGTCTCTTCCCCAGAAAGCGGTACAGGCAGGATCAATGAATATTTTTAAGGCAGAGGTAGATGGATTATTGACTAACAAATGTTAGGACTCAAAGGTTATCAGGGGTAGGCGAGAATGTGGTGTTGAGGTCACTATCAGATAAGCCTTTGCAGGGGTTGGTGTTGTGTGTCAGCTTCACCTCTGACTCCTGAGCGGTTTGAATCGCTCCCACTCCCTGGGTTCTAGACCTTGGGCTTATTTGGGGGTTGTGACAAAGTGCAGCAGACAACTGGTTTTGGTGCAAGAAAAAAAAATTGAGTTTATTGAAGTCGCAAATGAACTTATAACATTAGGATGACATTGAGATTATACAGACCTACAAAGTACACTTAGTTAAGAATGGGGAACACACGGCATAACGAGGGAAAATCACGCTACTAATCCTCTTACCCTTGTCCCACCCCCAAAACCTAACTAAATTGAACTAGGAGAGGTCAAGGATCACGCTCACCAACCAGGGTTCGAAATCCAGCCAGGTAAGCCGGTTGCAGTTTTGGGGTACACTCTTTGTGTCCTCTGGGGCCTGCCGTCCCCACGTGGTCCTGGTCTGTGGAATCAGCGAATGTTCTTCAATTGGGTAGAGGGCGCGGTTGTGGGTGGTCGATCTTCGTGGAGGGCTGCGGTTGCGGCCTTGTTGTCTTCGGTTGAGCCTGCCACCCCTTGCCCCTCAATGTGATGTTGCCTGCGGGCCTGCAAACCTCCAGATCTCCTTCCTCCACTTGGCTCAGCTCCCTGCTTAAACTCAGCTTCAAACGCTCCCAACTGCTCACTGCCCAAAACTGCTCACTGCCCAAAACTGCCCACTGCCCAAAAACTGCTCACTGCCCAAAACTGCTCACTGCCCAAAAACTGCTCACTGCCCAAAACTGCCCACTGCCCAAAAACTGCTCACTGCCCAAAAACTGCCCACTGCCCAAAAACTTCTCACTGCTCAAAAACTGCCCACTGCCCAAAAACTGCCCACTTCAGATCTGCTGGCCCAGTTATACTGTTTTTTTCGAATTTCTTATCTCAATCCAAATCAAGGTTAGTTCTTGGTTTGATTTTTGGTGGGCTTCCCTATGTGATTGCTGTCTCGTTGTTTTTAATGGGTTCGCATGATGTTTATCACTGACTTCCTGCCCCCATAACTAGTCTTGAACTGAAAGCCGTTGTATATGTGGAGTATTGATGGGTTCGCATAATTTGCATTGATTGTTGCCTTTCTGCCTTAGTAGTTAGTAGCGATTATTTATGCAAGATTTTGATGGGCTTTAGTTTCATGTAAGATGAAGTCTTTCTCTGGGTTGATTGTTTTAAAGGGAAGAATGCGTATTCTGTCTCCTCTTGTTGTCTGGTTTCAGGTAAAAGTCCAAAAGTCATATCCTTGTTGATGATATGAAAAATGTGGGAATTTTGAGAACCATTCAGCCTTCCCTGTGATACTTAAATCTTGCTTCAAGTATCATACAGGAAAAAAAAAACAAAATTCCCGACCTTCCATAGTCAATCTTCCCCTGTAATTACCTATCTAAGATCTCATGACACATACATTCCCCATTCTTTAAAATGTGGTGTACGTAAGCATGCATAGGCAAAAAACAGTAATTTACATACATCCAAACATTCAGGGGGTCCAACACCCCACTTAGTGCACATACATCTTTATTAAAAGAAAAACAACACATAAACGTCTTTCTTAAAAATAACTTAACACAAAAAAATCAACAATCTTTATTCAGGAACACAAAAAAAATATATGAAAGGTTCAAACAGGTCTATCTCTCTCCACCTTAGCATAATGCTTCTTCCAGGTCCTTTCGTTTTGGAACTCTAGGATTTTGCCTTTTCCCTTGCACTGAGAGCACAACAGGTACAACACTATTCCCAGTTGGCAAACCACGAGGACGTGGGAAGCCATTCTGACCCATGAAGGGACCTCTATGTTTTCGAAAATGTCCCACCAAGGTGGGACTGTGATACCTTGAATCTTTCCCTCTATCTCGTATGTTTTCTGTTCCAAAGTATAGAAATACTTTTGTGATAACTCTATAGCTTTTAGTAGTTTAGTAAGATGTTCTGGTAGAGGGGGAATTTCGTAACCGAAATGTATGACAGAGCTCTGCAGGTTGGTAATGTTTTCCCTAACAGTGAGGTGAACAGTGGAGGGTTCAGGAATGGGGACAATCTGGTCCTGGGCCACTTGAACTTCTGCCTCGGGTTTAAAACAAAAACTGCTGTCACTTACCGGACACTGGATGTGCTGTCCAAGCTGGTAGTGGGGCACACTTGTGGTGACAGAATATGTCCCATCCCCTATAAATGCTACCTGTGGGGGAACATGGCCTTGTGCCATTACCTCCATGGTACAGTTTATAGGCCGTGCACCAGCAGTTTTAAACCCGCATTGTGGTCTGGAATAGGCGTTCAAGTGCTGGGGACACAGTACTACGTGTGCATCCCAGCTCCGGCACCCAGAGAGGTCTGTACCTGTCATCATGTGCTCCCACTTTATGACGTAAGGTGGGACCGCTGCGAAACGGAACTGTGCACTCCCTTGAATGGCTCCAAATTTCTCCACCCTAAATACCAGTGCAGGTTGGGCTGTCCCATCCATGACTGGCATCCTTACTACTATACCCACGATGGTGTGGTTGGAGCGCCCACAACCTACTGGGACAGGGTAGGCTTCAGAGGCTAGGCGGAACTGACATGGGCTTAGTGAATTCTCAAATGGGTGGAGGGCTGCAAGGTGCTTGTTGCTGATCCAGGAGGGGACTAAACCTTGCTTTAAATCCTCCAGGTTGCTGCGGCCCTTGCCCATTTGAGAATTCAAATACCAGGGGGTACACTACACTACCGCGTAGTGTACCCCTGGTATAGCACCCCCTGGTACAGCATGCACACCTCATTCTGTGCCACCTGGTCTGATGCATTCCTATCCTCTCAAATGAGTGCATTGACTGTTTTGGCGTGCCTTTCCAACTCAGCAATAATCTCCTTTAAATGGACTGTCATGGCCTGGTCCTCGTGTGGCTCTGAGCCAATCACTGTGTTCTCCTCTGTTAAGATTTTTCGTAATTGTGTTTTTAAACCGTTTATTTGTGTCTGCAATTCTATGTCATCCAGACTGTTTATCACAGAGGATTCTGTATTATATGCTGTGAAAACATCATTCCAGGTTCCCCTTCTTTGTCTCCCCACATTGCTAAAGTACTCAGTGTGGGTAGTGTACAGTTCTGTTTTGTCTACGTTGGCAAAATCGAACTCGTAGAATTTCCTGAACATTTCTCTTAACAGGGCCTGGTATAGCTGTTCTGTCTCCTTGGGGCACCACTCAGGTAAGTGTACCTCTGTGAGGTTTAGAATCACGGAAGCCACTGCGTAGTGTACCCCCTGGTATAGCACCTTTTCGGTCGGCACTAGTACCAGCCCATTCCCTGGTCCCTTGGTGGTGGCAGGGCTCTTCTCCATATGTGTCCTTACTGTCGGGGCCATGGGCAGGGGCTTTTGGGCGTGTGCCACGAGTTCAGTGGCCTTAACTGAGGCTGGAGAGGATGGGGTTATGCAAGTGTGTAGGTGGTAATCCCATTCCACCCCCTTCCCCTTGTCCAGCCATGCTGCGGAAAATATAATGAATACGCCCATGGGGCAGGTCTTCCACAATCCCCACATGCAGACACAGATTCCCTGTTCCGATTTCCACCACTTGTCCCAGCACATGCTCACCACCCCAATGGTTCCTGGTAATGGTCCGATGGGTGTCGTTCCCCAGTCGCTCCCAGTCAGCTGTACCGTCCCCCATGTCTCTGCTCAGCTTCCTGAGCCACCACCACCTTCCCAGGGGAATCTCTGCAGGTCAGGCACATGCGTTTCCCCTCAGTGACCCCGACCCGTGTGGCCACAACCTGTATGCTGGGGCAGGGGAGGGAGGCCTCCCCGTAGGTGAACCCGGTCTGACTGGAGTATCGGGTGGAGTTAGATCCCAGCCACCCTGGCCATCTTCCCACATGGGAATAGGTAGTGATCTCCTCCACGTTACCTTCGCTGCCCCTCGCAGTCACAACCGGTGCTCTCTCCCCTGAGCACCCAAAAATGTGGGAGTCCTCCACGTCACCTCGCCTCCCAGCGGCCATTCCTATCAGGGGGAGTAGGAGTATGTACCCCATCCTATCGAAATCCTTTCTGTAGGGAGACATAAGAGCATATAGCCAGGTCCCGAACAGATTCGCTGGCTTGGGTAATGCATAGCCGAGTCTTGCTACCTCGATTCAATACATTCTTAAACAATAATACTTAAACTACCAACCACCTTATTTAAAATTTAACTAAAACACCCAAACTTAATCTCAAAATTAAATAACAGAAGCTATGTACATCCACTGCCCGTCCCCGGGCGGCCAGGTTAATCCCTGTTCGGGCTACAGCACACTACTCCCTTCAGTGTGGCCGCCCTGTCCTGTACCTTTGGTCCCTCACAGCCTGCGGCCGCTGGCTGGGGACCTCTGTCCTCAGATTTATCCCTGACTTGAGGGGCTGCCCTTCTAAACAGGGGAGCCGGTGACCATGGTTTCTTTGGCCGTGGCGTTCGTGGGGACCTTCTAGGGACTCTGGCTGGTGGGAGTTTTCTGGCTGGCGGGTCTTCAACCCGAGCCACTGTCCCCTCTTGTGCGGTCTGTGGAATCTCCACTGCCGCTGGCTGGGGATTTCTATCCTCAGGCTGTACCTCTTCTAAACCTGTGTCAGGGGCAGGTGACTCTCTACCCACAGGTCCCACCTTGTCTGAGTCCCAAATGAGCCGGGGAGTGTCCCAAACGGTGGGTGGGATGGCCCTTCCCTTAAAACAAGCCACTGCACCTGCTTGTGCAGTCTGTGAGTTTACTCCTGCTGCAGGCTGAGGATTTTTATCCTCAGACCTTGCCCCAACTGGCTGTTCCCTTCTCTCGGATTTAAACAACTTACATTGGTTCCCATTCCTACCCGTGACTGCTGCTATAGGACGGGACCCATATGGGTCCCAGAAAATGCCTGTGCGGTCACCCTCCTTAGCTAACACGTCGACCTGCCGGTTGCCCTCACTCCGGGGTTCTGCGGAGGAATGGGCTTTCACCTTAAAGATGAAAACCTCTCCTTCCTCCCCCACTGCTGCTGGCTCTAGTCAGGGTTGTGGGTTAGATGGGGCTGATGGGGTCAGCGCGCTACCTTCCCTGGGCCAGTCAATAGGGTTCACATGGCGTCCAAAAATGACTCAACCGTGGCCGGAGGGATTCCTGTCTCTGCCTTTTGGGCTGGGGTTGAGGAATTCTTTCCCTCGTTATCTTTCCAAGGATTCTTACACTCCTTCCTCCAGTGTCCATTCTTCCCACACCCATAACAGTTGAGCTTTGTGCTGGAAGGGCTATTCCCTTCCTGATGCCACTCCTTCCTACCCTGGCTGGGTTTCATTTCATGTACTTTCCCTTCAGGTGGGTGTGCATCGGTTCCTTTACCATTACGGTAAGCTATGGTCAATTGTCTGATCACTGTGAGTTCGGTATTCAGGGGATTCTTTGGGTCAAACCACATTCCTGCCACGGCCCTGACCTGTGGCAAACTGTTTGCCACCAGGCAACGGAGCCAGTGGGCCCGCTGATCCTGATCCAGGTTAGCCGGGTTAGGCGTCCCACTGCATACGCTCCTATACACCGGCCACAACCTGTCTGCAAAAGCCTGCGGGGGTTCTCCTACGAGCTGCACTGTTTTTTCCACCTGGGAGAAAGGACTTCCCTCATTCATCCCCATGGCCTCAAGAACTTCCTCCTTGAGCTCCCCATAATCACACTGTCCCATCTTACATTGGTCAGAGAGGGACTGGAAGAGCTTACTCTCCAGGGAGAATAGCAGCATTTTGGCCTGTTCAGCATCATTGCACTCGCTTGCTGCTTGTCCCACTTCCCTGAAGTGGACCGAGGGATCCCCATTTGCTGCAAGTTTAGTTAAATGGCTTACCATGGCCCTAAGCTGTTGGGTGCCTTGGGGAACTACAAACTGGTTTTGGAGGGGTCCCTCATCCCCGTTATCAGCGGGTGGGCCGAACATTTGCTGCCGGGCCGGGCACATCAGCCCCGTTCCCAGCCTCTCTTGCTGGGGGTTTTCCTCCTCAACATCTGCCCCTAATTCCAACCCCCCACCTCCTGCCAGATTTCGCTAAAGCTTGGCGCTACGGGTGGTGGTCGTGGGTCCTCCTCCTCCTCAACCGGGTAGTCCCTTGGAACTACCTGTGGTGTCTGAACCTTCCTCCCCAGGTTCCCTGTGAAGTCGACCTGGGCTGCACTAGGGCTTATGAGGCACACCATGCCTTTTGCCATCCTTAGAGCAAGGTTCAGACTCTGTATCTGCTTCTGGCAGGGGCCATGGTCTGCATCCTCAAACCCCTGTGCGCTCACTATCTTATAGGCTGCCTGTAAGCCTTTTACTTTCTCCTCCTGCTCTCTTACTTGTCTTGCTAGGCGGGCATTCTTTTCCCGCAACCCCAGCTCATTGTTCTTGGCCTTGGTGACCTGACACTGTAAATATTCCTGCTGGGTCTTATGCTCCCCCACTAACTGCACCTTTTCCTGGTTCGGAGCCTGCAATGCTGACAGTAACTTCTCCCCTGCCAGGGCCTTTGTTTGGACTTTCAGGGCTGACTCCTGAGTCTCAGCTGCCTGTGCTTCAACGAGCCTGTCCAAAATCTGGATCTGTTTCCTGAAGCACATCAGCCAGACGGCCTTTTCTATGAACTTTTTATGATCCTTCCCTTCTGTCCATTTAGCTGCGGCATCTACCGGGTGCCCAGCCTTTAACAGATTAGTGACACATTTTTTTTCCCATATTCACCTACTGAACACATAATTTGAAATCCTCTCTTCCATTACAGTTCTCTCTTCCAAATCAGTGTCCACTGCATCGCATCCCATTTGCCAAGGTCCTGCCGCGGTCGCCATTATGTAGGGGTTGGTGGTGTGTGTCAGCTTCAGCTCTGACTTCTGAGCAGTTCAAATCGCTCCCACTCCCTGGGTTCTAGACCTTGAACTTATTTGGGGGTTGTGACAAAGTGCAGCAGACAACTGGTTTTGGTGCAAGAAAAAAATAACTGGGTTTATTGAAGTCACAAATGAACTTATAACATTAGGATTACACTGAGATTATACAGACCTACAAAGTACACTTAGTGAAGAATGAGGAACACACGGCATAACGAGGGAAAATCACGCTACTAATCCCCTTACCCTTGTCCCACCCCCAAAACCTAACTAAATTGATCTATAAGACCATAAGACCATAAGACATAGGAGCAGAAATTAGGCCATTCGGCCCATCAAGTCTGCTCCGCCTTTCAATCATGGCTGATAAGTTTCTCAACCCCATTCTCCCGCCTTCTCCCCGTAACCTTTGATCCCCTTACCAATCAAGAACCTATCTATCTCGGTCTTAAATACACTCAGTGACCTGGCCTCCACAGCCTTCTGTGGCAATGAATTCCATAGATTCACCACTCTCTGGCTAAAGAAGTTTCCCATCATCTCTGTTCTAAAAGGTCTTCCCTTTACTCTGAGGCTGTGCCCTCGGGTCCTAGTCTCTCCTACTAATGGAAACATCTTCCCCACGTCCACTCTATCTAGGCCTTTCAGTATTCTGTAAGTTTCAATCAGATCCCCCCTCATCCTTCTAAACTCCATCGAGTAGAGACCCAGGGTCCTCAAACGTTCCTCATATGTTAAGCCTTTCATTCCTGGGATCATTCTCGTGAACCTCCTCTGGACCGTCTCCAGGGCCAGCACATCCTTCCTGAGATACGGGGCCCAAAATTGCTCACAATATTCTAAATGTGGTCTGACCAGAGCCTTATAGGCCTCAGCAGCACATCCCTAGGAGAGGTCAAGGATCATGCTCACCAACCAAGGTTCCTTGACAGTTCGAAATCCAGCCAGGTAAGCCGGTTGCAGTTTTGCGGTACGCTCTTTGTGTCCTCTGGGGCCTGCCATCCCCACGTGGTTCTGGTCTGTGGAATCTGCGAAGGTTCTTCAGTTGGGTAGAGGGCGCGGTTGTGGGCGGTCGATATTCGGTTGAGGCCTTGTTGTCTTCGGTTTAGCCGGCCACCCAGTGCCTCTCGCTGTGATGTTGCCTGTGGACCTGCAAACTTCCAGATCTCCTTCCTCCGCTTGGCTCAGCTCCCTGCTTAAACTCAGCTTCAACCGCTCCCAACTGCTCACTTCCCTGTGTCAGCTTTCAAAACTGCCCACTGCCCAAAACTGCTCACTGCCCAAAACTGCCCACTGCCCAAAACTGCCCACTGCCCAAAAACTGCCCACTGCCCAAAACTGCCCACTGCCCAAAACTGCCCACTGCCCAAAACTGCCCACTGCCCAAAAACTGCTCACTGTCCAAAAACTGCCCACTGCCCAAAACTGCTCACTGCCCAAAAACTGCCCACTGCCCAAAAACTGCCCATTGCCCAAAAACTGCTCACTGCCCAAAACTGCCCACTGCCCAAAAACTGCCCACTGCCCAAAACTGCTCACTGCCCAAAAACTGCCCACTGCCCAAAAACTGCTCCCTGCCCAAAAACTGCTCACTGCCCAAAAACTGCCCACTGCCCAAAACTGCTCACTGCCCAAAAACTGCTCACTGCCCAAAAACTGCCCACTGCCCAAAACTGCTCACTGCCCAAAAACTGCCCACTGCCCAAAACTGCTCACTGCCCAAAACTGCCCACTGCCCAAAAACTGCTCACTGCCCAAAACTGCCCACTGCCCAAAACTGCCCACTGCTCAAAAACTGCTCCCTGCCCAAAAACTGCCCACTGCCCAAAAACTGCTCACTGCCCAAAACTGCCCACTGCCCAAAACTGCCCACTGCCCAAAAACTACTCTCAAAACTCAGATCTGCTGGCCCAGTTATACTGTTTTTTTTTTCGAATTTCTTATCTCAATCCAAATCAAGGTTAGTTCTTGGTTTGATTTTTGGTGGGCTTCCCTATGTGGTTGCTGTCTCGTTGTTTTTAATGGGTTCGCATGATGTTTATCACTGTCTTCCTGCCGCCGTAACTAGTCTTGAACTGAAAGCCGTTGTATATGTGGAGTATTGATGGGTTCGCATAATTTGCATTGATTGTTGTCTTTCTGCTTTAGTAGTTAGTAGCGATTATTTATGCAAGATTTTGATGGACTTTAGTTTTGTGTTGATTGTTTTAAAGGGAAGAATGCGTATTCTGTCTCCTCTCATTGTCCGGTTTCAGGTAAAAGTCTAAAAGTCATATCCTTGTTGATGATATGAAAAATGTGGGATATTTGAGAACCCTTCACCTTGATCTTATTGAATGGTGGAGTGAGCTGAAGGGGCCAAATGGACTACTCCTGCTCCTAACTCATATCTTCTTATGTTTACATCCACCCAACAGACATATGGAGCCTCAGTTTAACATCTCATCTGAAAAAAAACAGTGCAGCATTCCCTCAGACTGTCAGTCTTGATTTTCATGCTCAAGCCCTGGAAAGGGATTTGAACCTGAAACCTTGTGATTCAGAGGTGAGAGTGCCACCAACTGAGCCACAGGGCTGACACAGCAAGGTGATATTTCTACACACTCCACTGCTAAAACTGCTGGTATCCAGCAGTTATTCAATTGGAAAGATCCCTCCTTCTTCAAATCTTCCAGCATGTGTGTGCCAGAAGAATCGAACACATCCTGAGAGCACTGTGCTTAGCTCAGAGAGCAGCAATCATTGCTCAGATAATCATCTTCCTGAGATTCCAGCAAAACTATATAGTTTTGGTGTGACAAATGAGTACCAGGAAGTGACTGTGTACAATATTTCATCTCCCATTTCACTATAAAAATGAGCAGTGGTTAGCAATTAACAGCTGAACAAATCAATTTGCTTCAAATGCTCTTTGAAAATTTGATAGCATTAACACCTTGCATTCATCTCATGCAGAAGCCCAATCAGATAAATATTGGCACCAAGTCAACACTGTGGCCGGGATTTTCCATGCCCGCTGGTGTCGGGCGTGTTCAGTGGCATCAGCAGGCAATATGGGGCGATTGGTTTCATGGCAGCGTGAAACCAGTTTGCGATCATCCACTCGGCCCGCATTTCCTGCCATCGGACGCCGGGAACCTCATTGTAATACATCTGCATATCTTTATTAGGCCAGCCCGCCGGAATCGTCCCCCCCCCCCCCCCCCCGGCTAGATCGCCCACGCATGTCAGCGGGAAAACACGCCGATGTGTTTCACAACAGCACATAAGCGACGTGCACCTGGTGAGCTCCACTTCACTCGGGACTTCAAGGTTTGTTTGCCTACCTTGCTTCAGGTAGCACTCGCAGTCATCAGCATCAGGCTTCACAGACAGAACCACATCACTCTTAGTGGGGGGCTCACAGGCCGGTCTCTACCTACCAGATCAGCCATATGTAGGTGGCTTTTCAATGGCTGCTGGGCTAGGGCTGTACTGGGGAAGGGGGGTATTCCAGGGTGTGTGTGTGTGGCACACATTGATCTGTGCAAGTGGCCTTGAGATGGTGAGGGCTGAGGAGGCAGTCTCCAGAGGAGATGAGGCCAGATGGGCATGTGAGGGTATGTGTGTGAGAATGGGTGGTGATGTCCCTTGAGCTGGCAGAGAGTGAGATGCCAGTGAATGTGTAATGGGCTTGAGTGTGTGAGTTTAGAGTGATAAGATGGTTGTCTTACCCTGGCGGCACGGATGAGATCATTCATCCTCTTTCTGCACTGGATGGCCAACCTCTTGTGTGCAGCATTGGCACTGACCACCACTGCCACCGGCTCCCAAGCCTGGTTGGTAATGCTGCTGTCCATCCTGCGGCCAGAGTGGGGGTAGAGGACCTTGCGGTGGGCCTCCATGGCATCCAAAGTGTGTCCCAGTGACTCGTCACTAAACCTGCGGGCTGCAGTCTTTTTGCCTTTCGTGGACATCTTGCCTGAAGTAGTCATGGGCTGGAAGCACTGAGATGTGTGCATGAGGCTGGACTTTAAATGTGGTGCCTGGCATGATGAAGTGGTGAAGTGATGGTGTGGTGGGCGAATGAGAGCTCACCCACCATGGAAATGGTGTGTTTCCCGGGAATGCATAACTAATACAGCAGGTTTGGGATGATATGGTGTGAAAACCCGCCATTGTGGCTGGCGCGTAAAACACCATTTTACTCTCCCGCCACCGCGCTTACTGCAAATCTGGGATGATTCCGCCCTGTGTCCCTGTCACATGGCCCCGTGGTGTCCGATGTGGAACTTATTTATCCAGAGTAGTTTTACAGTCCAACCTCTCTGTAGGGAATCTGTTCACAGCATTTCGCTCAATCCATTCAGCTGTGTGAGTTACAGCAGCAACATTACTGATGGGAATGTTCACTTTCACAGCCCCTCAAACACCATGCACAAGATTATTCTTAAATTCGTTACAAAACTTATTTTTAGTTTTACAGGATTTGCACCAGTCAGCCCTGCTCGAGTCAGGACACAGAGCTGTAAAAACTCCCGCCCTATCCCTGCACCCCTGACCCAGTTGGGATTGGTTGGTTTTATAATGTGGCAGGACTACAGGATTCTAACAAATGTCGAGTCTGCCTCAGGTAGCCTTGGTTTTATGATACTGGTCATTTTCATATGAAGCCCATAGTAGCCAATATTGAATCATTTGATAGGGTAAACTGGGAGAGGGGCTGGAGGCATAACTATAGGACCCTGTTGTGACCAGTACCGGATGTCATGCCTGAACAGACATGTCACTTACATCAGTAAGAGGCTGAAAACATTTGAGTCAGGTGAGGCCAGATACATATTGCATAGAATTACACAGAATTTGGGAGGTCTTGTGGCAGAGTGGGTAGCCTCCCTGCCTCTGAGACAGAAGCTCAAGGCTATTCTGTCCTTCAGGACTTGATGGCCAAGGAAGGTGCATTCATAACGCATCCAAACAGGTTGAGAATCAACGTGTAAATCCTTCCAACACGTGCCAATGCCGGGTGGTAAGAGTGGGAGAGATTCCTGGTCAGCCATGTGATGAAAAGAATGTTGGAGACTCTACCATCAGCCTCCACAGCTCCAGACTATAACATGCATGTAAAGGTGCATGTTGTCACAGCAACTCAGACTCCCTGAGTGAACTGTAACACACACACAGACTAGAGTTTACTGCCCAGAAATAGACCATTCACCCCTACTAGTCTATGTGTTTATACTTCACATGAGCCTTCTCTCACCTGACTTCATCTCACCCTGTGATCATATGCTACTCCATTCTCTCTCTTATAATTATCGAACCTCTCCCTAAATGTACCTCTGCTATTTGTCTCAACCATGTTAACAGGACCAAACCTGGTTGATGAAGCCAAAACCAAGACACAGTGCTTTTCTTTATTGTGAGCATTTATTGACTTGTGTAGTCTCATGGCTGTCCTGCCACTCAACCCAGTGTCCCAGCTATCTCCTATTTATTTGTGCTCAAAGACAATTAATACCCACCACCAGTTTCTCTTAATCTTAACAATGTAATTGGTAATACATTAACAAACCGTAGCAATGTAATCGACAAGACATTAACAAAATACTCCATGTGGTAGATAATTTCATATTCTAATCACTCCCTGGGTAAAGAAGTTTGCTTTGCATTCCCTATTGGATTTATTAGTGACTAATTCCTATTTATCATCTTCCAGCATTGAACTCCTCCACAAATGGAAACTTTTTTCGACATCGATTCGATCAAATCCCTTCCTAATTTTTAAGGCCTTATTAGGTCACCTCCCAGTCTTTTCTTTTCTAGAGAAAAGAGCCTCGGTCTGTTTAGTCTTCCCTAATATTTATAACCGCACAGCCCTGGTATTATCCTGGTAAGTCTTTCTGTACTTTCTCTAGTTCTTCTATGCCCTTTTTTAATAATAGGGAGATCAGAACTATGCACCATACTGTAAATGGTGTCTAATCAAGTTTCTATATAAGTTTAATTTTTCTACCTTTTTTCTTCTCGTGATGATCCCTAGTTCTATGTTTGCACTTATTCTGACTTTGCTAACCTGTGTTGTGAGTTTTAATGATTTGTGTACCTGTACCCCTTGATTTCCTTTTGTTTCTCCTCCATTTAAATTAATGGTTGTTATCCGCTGTTTTCTGATTTGTAGCTAGTTTGCAATCCATTCTGCAATTTATCCCCTGACTCCACAAGGTCTGACCTTAGTCATGTGTCTACGATGCAGCACTTTACCCTTGTCCTGTGAAAATCCAATTAAATCTTCTATATTATCCTTGTCTTAATGTGTTGATTAATTAATCCTTAAACTATTACATTTGACAGGCAGAAAATGAATGCAAAGTGTAACAGATGTAACACAATCTCAAGGGGGTTTCCTTCAACCCCCCTTCTCATACATATGAAAAAAATGGCTCAAATTTTGCTGGGAAAAAAACAGTGATAATAATGATGCATGATACTATTAATGCACAAATTGGCCAGGCAGCTCAGTGGATTAAGAGATACGGCATGAGTTGTGAGTTGCCAGAACTAGTTGATTTAGACCGCTCAACTATTTGCCTTGCTATCTCACCCTTAACCTTGCCATTATTGTTAAGAACTTGCTGCATTTGCAAGTTAATATCCCATTAAATGTGTTAGAAAGTTAGAATGAGTACTCAACAGCATGAGTACATTTTAAGTAACATGATAATTGTTCATGTACTGTCATGTAATCTCCCTGGCCCACAAATTCAAATTGTTGAGTATTATTCCTGCATGTTGTAAATTCTTCTTAGAGATTCTAAAAATTCCAAGTGTTTTTGTTTTTTCTTACTTTGTCTTTCTGTCTCTTTTATTTGGTAGCACAGAACTTGAGTATTGCAGAAAAAAGAGACATGTCAAAGCTTTTTGTCTTGCACTCATCAGGACACTTCACAAGAATACCAACATAAGGGGAAAACAACAATTCATATTGTATGAGAAGAAAGTTTATTGACCTGTGCATTCTAACAGCTCTCCTCCGACACACCCCAGTGTCATAGATATCTCTGATTTATTTGTGCTCAAAGGCAATTAATACCCATTGTTCGGAACTAGAGATAGTTTAAATAAGCTATTTTTGTATTTTGTGGGTGTTAGGAATGAGTTTTATCTTTAATGTTTAAGTT
Organism: Cetorhinus maximus; assembly: GCF_964194155.1. Taxonomy (NCBI): domain Eukaryota; kingdom Metazoa; phylum Chordata; class Chondrichthyes; order Lamniformes; family Cetorhinidae; genus Cetorhinus; species Cetorhinus maximus. Next base: position 67,740,432 of record NC_135887.1, read on the forward strand.
TGATTTATATTTCTGTATTTGTGTATTAAGAAATGTCAAATTGAATTTTAGTTTCACTTTAAAAGGCGCTTGTATTTCTAATGAGAGTTTTATAACTGTAAACTAAGTTAAGCAAACAAGAGTAGAAAAAAAACAGTGCTGTTGCCTAGCAACTGGGGTCCAGAGAGACAGGTCCCTCCCACAGACACACAGAGATTTAGAGAAATAGCAGTTTGATTTTGAAGCTGTGTTTGTTCAGTTGGTTTTGAAAGTAGCTGCCAGAGAGAGACTGAAGCAAAGGGGGACATATAGTCAGTCCCAAAGCTAAAGACTTGCAGAGACCCCAAAATCCAGGGAAGTGGAACTGGGGAAAGTCCCAAGCAGACCTTTTAGTCAAAGGAAGAACAGGAACCTGGAAAAGGTCCTGTCAATGAAGCTAAGAGTGAGGGACAGAGAGAAAGGCTCCAAGCTTCATATTTAAAGTGGAAACAATTTGCAAGAGGCAAGAAGGTCCAAAGGGATAACTGAAGGTCTGTAACTCTTTGCTATGGGCATGTAAACCAATGGTACTGTAGACGGCTGAGTCGGTGAGAGAGAATGCATGGAAAACAGCTTGAATGCATGTGGTGACCCAGGGGAGATGAACATCTGAAGGAAAGTTCAAAACCCTGGAGGTGAACCCTTGTGGAAGGCGCCTGAGAGAAAGCATCAGTTTGGGAAAAGATTCCAAGGTGAGTTCTTGCAAAGTGGAGATTAGAAGCCCCCATGTGAAAGACAGAGTTTAGTGAGACTGGCTGGCTACTGGTGGGACAAATGTCTGGGAGGGGTTGAGGAGAGATCCATAGCATCTGGTTGAGGTGGCATCGGTCACTTGGTTTCAGAGTGTGGTGCATCTGACCACAAGTCGCCATAGGTTTACATGGACTGTGCACTTACTATGTACATTAAAGTGTAAGATAACTTTTGTAACTTCTGTTATCCTTACAAAACTGTATCTATCTGTAAAGGTACAGTTGTGGGTGAAGAAGTATTGTAATATAGTTCGTCTTTTCTTGTTTAATAAATGTTTTATTCTTTGTTAAAAGTTCATTAGCTGACTCCTGTGACTCTGTTCAGTAGCCACCCTCCATGTATCTAAACAAACAAGTTAAAAGTTAGGATCTAGTGAAGCTGGGTTCCACTTTGGGATCAGGCTTGTCCAGGGGTAACCTCAGCTGGGATCATAACATCACCACCTGTTTCTCTTAACCTTGATGTAATTTCAAGACTTTAACAAACCACTCCCTGTGGTAGCTAATTCCACATTCTAGTCACTTTCTGGATAAAGAGGTTTGCCCTGCATTCCCTATTGGATTCTGCTATGTCACCTTTATGGCACTATTAACAGAATCACAGAATCACACAGTGCAGAAGAGGCCCTTCAGTCCATCGAGTCTGCACCAACACGTGAGAAACACCTGACCTACCTACCTAATCCCATTTACCAGCACTTGGCCCATAGCCTTGAATGTTATGATGTGCCAAGTGCTCATCCAGGTACTTTTTAAAGGATGTGAGGCAACCCACCTCCACCACCCTCCCAGGCAGCGCATTCCAGACCGTCACCACCCTCTGGGTAAAATAGTTTTTCCTCACATCCCCCCTAAACCTCCTGCCCCTCACCTTGAACTTACGTCCCCTCGTGACTGACCCTTCAACTAAGGGGAACAGCTGCTCCCTATCCACCCTGTCCATGCCCCTCATAATCTTGTACACCTCGATCAGGTTGCCCCTCAGTCTTCTCTGCTCCAACAGAAACAACCCAAGTCTCTCCAACCTCTTTTCATAACTTAAATGTTTCATCCCAGGCAACATCCTGGTGAATCTCCTCTGCACCCCCTCCAGTGCAATCACATCCTTCCTACAATGTGGTGACCAGAACTGCACACAGTACTCCAGCTGTGGCCTCACCAAGCTTCTATACAATTCCAACATGACCTCCCTACTTTTGTAATGTATGCCTCGATTGATAAAGGCAAGTGTCCCATATACCTTTTTCACCACCCGCTAACATGCCTCTCCGCCTTCAGAGATCTATGGGCACACATGCCAAGTTTCCTTTGTTCCTCAGAACTTCCTAGTGTCATGCTGTCCATTGAATACTTCCTTGTCAAATTACTCCTTCCAAAGTTTATCACCTCACACTTTTCAGGGTTAAATTCTATCTGCCACTTATTTGCCCATTTGACCATCTCTTCTAGATCTTCCTGTAGCCCAAGACACTCAATCTTACTGCTAACCACCTGGCCAATCTTTGTGTCATCCGCAAACTTACTAATCCTGCCCCCCCCACCCCCTCCGCCCCCCGCCCACCCCGCACCCCCCCCACCCATCGTAGTCATCAATGTTGTTTATATAAATGACGAATAATAGGGGACCCAGCACAGATCCCTGTGGTAAGCCACTGAACAAGGGCTTCCAGCCACCAAAGCAGCCTTCTGTCATCACCCTCTGTCTCTTACACCTAAGCTAATTTTGAAACCATCTTATCAAATTACCCTGTATCCCATGTGCATTTGCCTTCTTTATAAGTCTCCCATGTGGGACCTTGTCAAAGGCTTTGCTGAAATCCATATAAACTACATCAACTACACTACCCTCATCTACACACCTGGTCACCTCCTCAAAAAATTCAATCAAATTTGTTAAGCATGACCTCCCTCTGACAAAGCCATGCTGACTATCCCTGATCAAACTTTGCCTCTCCAAGTGGAGATAGATTCTCTCCTTCAGAATTTTCTCCAATAGCTTCCCAACCACTGACGTGAGACTCACTGGTCTGTAGTTCCCTGGCTTATCTCTACAACCCTTCTTAAATAGCTGAACCACATTAGCTGTTCTCCATTCCTCTGGCACCTCCTTCTTTAGTCTTTAACACTACTATTAACACGTCTTTGTCAATCACTCCTGAGCTCCCACCTATCCCTGACCTTCTCTTTTGCTCCACCTGCTCCACCTCCTCTTAAACAGTATAAAATCCACAAAATTTCTACCTCTCTTCAGCTCTGAAGAAGAGTCATATGGACTCAAAATGTTAACCCTATTTTTCTGTCCATGGATGGTGCCAGACCTGCTGAGTTTTTCCAGCATTTTCTGTTTTTATCTCCATTTCTTGGTACTGAAAAATGACTGCTCTGCCCTTCCTAATCAAACATTTACTTCAGGATTTGTCTCCTGGGGGTCTGCAGGCCATATTTAAGCAGATTGAAAACTAGACCATTCCAAAAAACATGTATCATGAGCAAGAGATCACCATGGACACCACCATAGAGAAGGTACAATATTCTATGACTATTATTATGCTTCATTATACAGAGCATTGGTGAGACCACATTTGGAGTATTCTGTACAGTATTGGTCTCCTTATTTAAGGAAGGATGTCAATGCATTGGAAGTAGTTCAGAGAAGGTTTACCCGACTAATGCCTGGAATGGGTGGGTTGCCCCCTGACGAAAGGTTGGACAGACTAGGCTTGTTTCCACTGGAGCTTAGAAGAGTAAGAGATAACTTCATTGAAACATATAAGATCCTGAGGAGACTTGGCAGAGGAGAGGTGGAGAGGATGTTTCCTCTTGTGGGAGAATCTGGAACTAGGGGTCACTGTTTAAAAATAAGGGGTTGCTCATTTAGAACAGAGATGAGGAGAAGTTCTTTGCCTCAGAGGGTCATGAGTCTTTGGAACTCTCTTCCTCAAAGGTGGTGGAAGCAGAGTCATTGAATATTTTTAAGGTATAGCTAGATAGATCCTTGATAAGAAAGGGGGTAAAGGTTATGGGGGCAGGCAGGAATGTGGGGTTGAGGGTTACTATCAGATCAGCCATGATCTTATTGAATGGCAGAGGAGGCTTGAGGGGCTGAGTGGCCTACTCCTGCTCCTAATTCGTATTTTTTTAATCATTCATGGGATGTGGGCATTGCTGGCTGGGTCAGCACTTATTGTCCATCCCTAGTTGCCCTTGCAGTCCCTGAGGTGTAGGTACACCCACAGTGCTGTTAGAGACGGAGTTCCAGGATTTTGACCCAGCGACAGTGAAGGAACGGCGATATATTTCCAAGTCAGGATGGTTTGTGAGTTGGAGGGGAACTTCCAGGTGGCGGTGTTCCCATGTGTCTGCTGCCCTTGTCCTTCTAGATGGTAGTAGTCGTGGGTTTGGAAGGTGCTGTCTAAGGAGCCTTAGTGAATTCCTGCAGTGCATCTTGTAGATGGTACACACTGCTGCTACTGTGTGTCAGTGGTGGAGGGAGTGAATGTTTGTGGATCTGGTACCAATCAAGCAGGCTGCTTTGTCCTGGATGGTGTCCAGCTTCTCGAGTGTTGTGGGAGCTGCACTTATCCAGGCAAGGCGGAGAGTATTCCATCACACTCCTGACTTGTGCCTTGTAGATGGTGGACAGGCTTTCGGGAGACAGGAGGTGAGTTACTCGCTGCAGGATTCCTAGCCTATGACCTGCTTTTGCGGCCCCAGCATTTATATGGCTAGTCCAGTTCAGTTTCTGGTCAATGGTAACCCTCAGGATGTTCATAGTGGGGGATTCAGTGATGGTAATGCCACTGAACACCAAGGAGCGATGGTTAGATTCCGTCTCGTTGGAGATGGTCATTGCCTGACACTTGTGTGGCGTGAATGTTACTTGCCACTTGTCAGCCCAAGCCTGGATATCATCCAGGTCTTGCTGCATTTGGACATGGACTACTTCAGTATCTGAAGAGTTGTGAATGGTGCTGAACATTGTGCAATCATCAGCGAACATCCCCACTTCTGACCTTATGATAGAAGGAAGGTCATTATTGAAGCAGCTGAAGATAGTTGGGCCGAGGACACTATCCCGAGGAACCCCTGCAGTGATGTTCTGGAGCTGGGATGACTGATCTCCAACAACCACAACCATCTTTTGTAGGTACAACTCCAACCAGTGGAGAGTTTTCCTCTAGCCAATTACCGCCCCATCAGCCTACTCTGATCATCAGTAAAGTAATGGAAGGGGTCATCAACAGTGCTATCAAGCAACACTTGCTTAGCAATAACCTGCTCACTGACACCCAGTTTGAGTCCTGCCAGGGCCACTCAACTCCTGGTCTCATTACAGCCTTGGTTCAAACATGGACAAAAGAGCTGAACTCCTGAGGGTGACTGCCCTTGATATCAAGGCACTATTTGACCGAGTGTGGCATCGAGGAGCCCTAGCAAAACTGGAGTCAATGGGAATTAGGGGAAAAACTGTCTGGGGCAATAAATGCTGGCCTAGCCAGTGATGCCCACGTCCCATGAATGAATAAAAATAAAAATTGGAGAAGATCGTGTTAACCCTGACAGCCCAGTCTTCTTTCAAACATGTTGCTAGATTACAAAAATAGTTTTGCCCCATGACCAGCTGGCTGATTTGTTCTTCATGGTTGTTAAAGGACAGGCTGACCAACTGTTCCAGTACAGCTGGTGTCTTCACGAAAAGGAATGTCTTTGGGCTTCCAGATCAGCTCTCAGAGATAATTAACATGCTGATGGTTGAATTGCAGCCAAGTCCTTCAGAGGAAGTGAACCTTTCAGTTCTATGTAGCAATATCATTCTGTCCTCATACAACTCACTGACAGCTGTGTTCTGTCTCCACCCCTATCCCGTTTCTCTGGACATGGGCTCCAGGGATGTATGACGATCAGTGGGGAGGGGACACAGCTGACTGTGAGTCCAATGAAAGACAAACTAAATGAACAGTTCTTACTTGGTGGAAGGAGATGTCCTGTCAGTGACAATGTGACACACTATTCAGCCTCCGATCCCTGGCCAGGTGTGTCCTCTGCCTGAGGGAGGAATCAAACCCCTTTGTTAATCAGCACCTGCTCCTCCACCTCAGCTCCTCTGTCAAAGCCCATCTGCTTCAGGATTGGGAATAAGAGCAGAGAGAAACCATAACCAAGCCTCAAAAACCTAGAAACAGAGCGATTGGTGTAAACTGATTCCTGTATCAGCCAGACAAGGAATGAGCAAGTGGTAAATGCCATAGTGGAAAATGGAGGCTGGGATCAAATGGTAATCCGTAACAGATTTAACATAATTTCCTTACATTGTAAACTGCCACTAGTTCAACACCAGCTAGAGTATTGTGTCCAATTCTGGGCACCACGCTTTAGGAAGGATGTGAAGGCTTTGGTGAGGGTACAGAAGAGATTTCTTTGAATGGTTCCAGGGACAAGTGACTTCAGTGACATTGATGATGGAGAAGCTGGGATTGTTCTCCTCGGAGAAGATTTGATAGGGGTGTTTAAAATTACAAAGGGGTTAAAGCAGGCTTCTCGAACCCCCGGTCCACAGACCACAACCTGGCCTCCAAAGTCTCTGTATCCGGCCCATGGACTCACTGTTCAAATTACAGGGAGGTTGAATGAAAAATCTGCAGGGATCTGTTCCTCCAATCAGAGACTGATTCTCTCCCATGTTTGCAACTGATCTCACTGGTGACCCTATTAGCCACAAATTTGGGAAAGAATCAGACTCTGATTGGATGAGCAGCGAGTAGTGTGATGATGTTTTCAGAGTACATGCTCTCTCTCGCCCTCCTGCACAGGCACTGCCTGAAGGAGCACTGGTCAAAATGACAGAGCAGGCAGGGAGGCCACAAGGAAAAGCAGAGTGCAAGGGAAGCAAACAAAGGTTGGAGGCTGGGTAGCTCCAGGAGAGGCTGGAGGTTGGGTAGGTCCAGGAGCAGCTGGAGGGCAGGCAGGCCCGGGAGCAGCTGGAGGTCAGGTAGGCCTGGGAGCAGCTGGAGGTTGGGTAGGCCCAGGAGCAGCTGGAGGGCAGGCAGGCACAGGAGCAGCTGAAGGTCAGGTAGGCCTGGGAGCAGCTGGAGGTTGGGTAGGCCCGGGAGCAGCTGGAGGTCAGGTAGGCCTGGGTGTAGCTGGAGGTTGGGTAGGCCCAGGAGCGGCTGGAGGTCGGCTAGGCCTGAGAGCGGCTGGAGGTCAAGTAGGCTGGGAGTGGCTGGAGGTCATCTAGGTCTGGGGGTGGCTGGAGGTCCCTAAGGCTTGGGAGCAGTTGGAGGTAGGCTAGGCCTGGGAGTGACTGGAGGTCTGTTAGGCTCAGGAGCGGCTGGAGGTTGGGTAGGCCCAGGAGCAGCTGAAGGTCAGCTAGGCCCGGGAGTGGCTGGAGGTTGAGTAGGCCCGAGAGTGGCTGGAGGTTGGGTAGGCCCAGGAGTGGCTGGAGGTCAGGTAGGGCCTGCCAAATTCCACGAGCTGGGATCTGGTGGCCAAATGCCATGGTAAAGCGATCAAACTTGTCTTACTGGTTTGTCTTTTTGATGGCCTGGCCATCACCTCCTGATCGATTCCTCCTGAATAGTGTCCAAACTTCTAAACTTTGTGGGGAGTCAGTGTGTGTGTTGTGAGAATAGATGTTATATTTTTAAATATTTTGTGGTATATTATGCTGTAAAGCAGGCTGGATGCCTGTGTCTGTGTGTGTGTATGTGTGATTTAATTTAGCTGGGCAAGAGTTTGATAGGATGTTTGGAAGCATGAAAATGATGGGTGTTTGGAAGCATGAAAAAGATAAGAGGTGTTTAGTTGAGGTGCAAGTGAATAGGTTAGATCTAACATTTGCATTTTTAGCTAAGCCAAGTGTTTGTTTGAATTTCAAAAGGCAGTCAGAGGTATCAAGAAAATGCTTGCACCTTGCAGGAGTTCATAGGTAAACAATAGTGGGGATGTTATATTTTATTGACTCAAAAACAAAGACAAGATGGAAACATTAAAGATCTTATATTTGGAAGGGATTGAGTTTCAAAGAGATGTGAGAACAATGGGACTGAGATGAAAGGGAAAAAAGGCATATTAGAGTTACTGTGGATAGCTGTTGAGTTGAGGAGAGAGAGCTAATGATGCCTGGAGATAGCTGGAGCTGTTTGAGCTGTTGAGATAGCTGAAGAGCTGGGCTGAAGGAGGATGCTGAGATCTGTACGTCTTTTTCCTGTTATCAGAATATAAATAAAAGGCTGTGGCCTGTAAGCCAACTTTCCCTTTGGGATTTGGGTTTGTGCAGCAATTAACACTGGCTGTGGTCTTAACAGTGTGTGTGCGCGTGAAAGAGTCAGTGTGTGCGTGAAAGAGTCAGTGTGTGCGTGAGTATGTGTATGACAGAGTCCATGTTGTGCAGGAGCCAGTATGTGTGTGAGAGTCTGTGTGTGTGTGCATGTGTGTGTAAGAGTCTGTGTGTGTGAGACTGTGCATGTCTCACAGAGTCTGTGTGTGCAGCAGCCAGTGTGTGTGCGAGAGTCTGTGTGCGAGTGAGTCTGTGTGTGTGTGTGCATGGGGGGGTGTGGGGGTTGTATGTGTGTGTGTCTGTCTGTATGTGCGAAAGAGAGTCTGTGTATGAGAGAGTCTGTGTATGGAAGAATCTGTTTGTGAGTGAGTCTGTGTGTGTGAGACAGAGCCTGTGTGTGTGTGTCTCTGTATGTGCGTGAGTCTGTGTGTGAGACAGAGCCTGTGTGTGTGTGAGTCTGTGTATGTGAGACAGAGCCTGTGTGTGTGTGTGAGCCTGTGTGTGTGTGAGAGCCTGTGTGTGTGTGAGTCAGTGTGTGTGTGAGTCAGTGTGTGTGTGTGTATGCATGCATGTGTGTGAGTCAGTGTGCATGCGTGTAAGAGTCAGTGTGCGTGCGCATAAGAGTCTGTGTGCGTGCGTGTAAGAGTCTGTGTGCGTGCAGCTGCCAGTGTGTGTGAGACTGTGTGCATGCAGCTGCCAGTGTGTGTGCAAGAGCCTGTGTGTGAGTGAATCTGTGTATGGGGGTGTTTGTATGTGTGTGTGTGTGTGTGTGTGTGTGTGAGAGAGAGTGTCTGTATGTGTGAGAGAGAGTCTGTGAGTGAGAGAGCCTGTGTATGGGAGAGTCTGTGTCAGTGTGTCCGTGTGTGTGAGACAGAGTCTGTGTGTGTGTGTGTGTCTGTGAGTCTGTGAGTCAGTGTGTATGTGTGTGAGTCAGTGTATGTAAGTCTGTGTGTGTGTCAGTGTGTGTGCGAATCAGTCAGTGTGTGTGTGTGTATGTGTGTGTAAGAGTCTATGTGCGTGAGACTGTGTGTGTATCACAGAGTCTGTGTGTGTAAAGTGCCTTGGTTTTTATTTTGTGGCAGATGAAATTACCGCAGAGGAGTAGAAAGCAATCTTTTTGAGTGTATGTGGTAGCAAGACGTACAATCGTATCCGCAGCCTGACGGCCCCGAATGCACCCAATTCTAAGTCCTTTAATGAATTAGTAGATCTCTTAAAAACGCATTTCCAGCCGAAGCCATCTGTGACAATGAAGAGGTTTAAGTTTAACTCCCTAGTAAGGACCCCGGGAAAGTTAATCACAACCTATATAGCAAAGTTGAAGCAGTTGACTGAGCACTGCGACTTCGGAGACATACCCAATGATATGCTGCAGGCCTGATTTGTTTGCGGAGTTCAGGACGACGCCATTCAGCGCCGTTTACTCATTGAGGTCAACATCGATTTGAAACGCGCCTTGGAAATAGCACTAGCCATGGAAAGTGTTGCAAGAGTCTCGCAGGCTTTACAGAATGTACAACATGGCGCTGTTCTTCATGTGGGGTGGGAACTTGGGCTTGGTAAGAACACCAGAGACACAGCAGCAAAGCGAGAGGTAATCTTGGCTGCTAGACAAACGAAAAGGCCAAGTAGAAGCATTTCAGCAGCAACTCCCAGGTTAATCTGTTATAGATGTGGGGATAACCACATGCTGGACACCTGCAGATTCAAGGAGACAGAATGCCATTACTGCCATAAGAAGGGTCATGTAGTAAAGCAATGCAGGGCGAAATTGTAACAGCCCATAAGGCAGCAGACCAAAATGATTGAAGTGAATAATATAATAGAACCTGAAGCTGCCAATACCGATATCTATTCCCTGTATAATGTCACAGCAGTAAAAAATTTAAACTATAACTGTAACAATTCAAGTGAATGGGAAGCCACTAGTAATGGAGGTGGATATGGGAGTCTCAACCACAGTGGTGGGAGAGCACACATTTAAATACTGTAATGAAGGTACGCAGCCACTGAATCTGGAGTGAACAATGGCTCAATTGAAGACATACACTGGAGAATCCATACAGGTAAAGGGCATCGCCAGTACCTGTGTCCTATAGGCAACAGACAGCCCAGCTTCCAGCGATCATCGTGACAGGTGAAGGATCTAGTCTTCTGAGCTGAGATTGGTTACAAAAGAATAAGCTGAACTGGTCTGAAATATTTCACTTGAGAACAGGAGGAGTTCCTGAACTGCTAAGGAAATACGACAGTGTATTTTGTGATGAATTAAGGAAGTTAAAAGGCTTGCAAGCAAAGATATATGTGGATTCTCAGGTGACACCCCATTTCTTTCAGGCCAGACCAGTGCCTTATGCCCTTAAGGAGAATGTGGATGCAGAACTGTGCCGGTTAAAAAAGCTTTGCATCATCCAACCAGTCCAATTTTCGGAATGCGCAGTACCTATAGTCCCACTGGTGAAACCTGATCAAACTATATGCATTTGTGGGGACTATAAATTGACCAAGAACAAGGCAGTTAACTAGATAAATATCCTATCCCGAGGATAGGTGGCTTGTACTCAGAGGTAGCTGGAGGCAAATCCGATATCAAACTGGACATGAGCCATGCATATCAAGAGTCAGAGCTGGACAGCACATTTCGAGGCTATATAACCATCAACACGCACAAGGGTCTGTGCATATCCCTGCTTTTACATTCTAGTCCTTTTGAAATAAATGCCAACATTGCATTTGCCTTCCTAACTACTGACTCAACCTGCAAGTTAACCTTAAGAGAATCCTGGACTAGGACTCCCAAGTCCCTTTGCACTCCAGATTTCTGAATTCTCTCCCCATTTAGAAATTGTCTATGCCTCTATTCTTCCTACCAAAGTGCATGACCTCACACTTCCCCACGTTGTATTCCATCTGCCACTTCTTTGTCCATTCTCCTAACCTGTCCAAATCCTTCTGCAGCCTCCCCGCCTCCTCAATACTATCTGTCCCTCCACCTATCTTTGTATCATCTGCAAACTTAGCCAGGATGCCCTCAGTTCCTTCATCTAGATCATTAATGTATAAAGTGAAAAGTTGTGGTCCCAACACTGACCCCTGTGGCACTAGTCCATTAGTCACTGGCCGCCATCCTGAGAAGGACCCCCTTCTCCCCACTCTCTGCCTCCTGCCAGACAGCCAATCTTCTATCCATGCTAGTACATTGCCTCTAACACCATGGGCTCTTATCTTACTGAGCAACCTCCTGTGCAGCACCTTGTCAAAGGCCTTCTGGAAGTCCAAGTAGATAACAGCCATTGGCTGTCCTTTGTCTAACGTGCTCGTTACCTCCTCAAAGAATTCTAAGAGATTTGTCAGGCATGACCTTCCCTTGATGAAACCATGCTGACTTTGCCCTATTTTACCATGCACTTCCAAGTATTCTGAAATCTCATCCTTAACAATGGACTCTCATATCTTACTAACGACCGAGGTCAGGCTAATCGGCCTGTAAGTTCCTGTCTTTTGCCTCACTCCCTTCTTAAACAGGGGGGTTACATTAGTGATTTTCCAGTCCTCTGGGACCCTCCCTGACTCGAGTGATTCCTGAAAGATCACCACTAACTCCTCCACTATCTCTTCAGCTATCTCCTTTAGAACTCTGGGGTGCAATCCATCTGGTCCAGGTGATTTATCCACCTTCAGACCTTTCAGTTTTCCTAGCACCTTCTCCTTGGTAATGGCCACCATACTCACCTCTACCCCCTGACTCTCTTGAATTTTGGGAATGTTACTCGTGTCTTCCTCTGTGGAGACTGACGCAAAATACCTATTCAGTTCCTCCGCCATTTCTTTGTTCCCCATTATTACTTCTCCAGCATCATTTTTCAGCAGCCCAATGTCCACTTTTGCCTCTCTCTTACCCTTTATATATCTAAAAATCTCTTACAATCTTCTTTTATATTACTGGCTAGTTTACCCTCACATTTAATCTTCTCCCTCCTTATTTCTTTTTTAGTTGTCCTTTATTGGTCTTTGTAGGCTTCCCAATCCCCTGGCTTCCCACTGCTCTTCACCGCATTGTATGCTTTCTCTTTAGCTTTTATGCTGCCCCTGACTTCCCTTGTCAGCCATGGTTGCCTCGTCCTCCCTTTAGTATGCTTCTTCTTCCTAGGGATCAATTTTTGCTGTGTCTCCCAAATTATTCCCAGAAACTCCTGCTATTGCTGTTCCACTGTCTTTCCTGCTAGGCTCATCTCCCAGTCAATTCTGGCCAGCTCCTCCCTCATGCCTCTGTAGTTGCCTTTATTCAGCTGTAATACCGTTACATCTGATTCCAGCTTTTTCCTCTCAAATTGCAGGGTAAATTCTATCATATTATGGTCACTTCCTCCTAAGGGTTCCTTCTCCTTAAGCTCCCTTATTAAATCTGCCTCATTACACATCACTAAATCTAGAATTGCCTGTTCCCTAGTGGGCTCCACCACAAGCTGCTCCAAAAAGCCATCTCGTAGACATTCCACAAATTCCTTTTCTTGGGATCCACTACCAACCTGATTTTCCCAGTCTACCTGCGTATTGAAATCCCCCATGATCACTGTAACCTTGCCTTTCTTACACGCCTTTTCTATCTCCTGGTGTATCTTGTGCCCCACATCCTGACTACTGTTCGGAGGCCTGTACATAACTCCCATTATGGTTTTTTTACTTTTGCGGTTCCTCAGCTCTACCCACGCAGATTCTACATCATATGACCCTACGTCGTTTCTTGCTATCGATTTAATTTAATTTCTTACTAACAAAGCAACCCTACCCCCTCTGCCAACCTGCCTATCTTTTCGATAGGATGTATATCCTTGGATATTTAGCTCCCAGTCCTAATCCCCTTGCAGCCATGTCTCTGCGATGCCCACCACATCATACCTGCCAACTTCAATCTGCACCACAAGCTTGTTTACCTTATTTCGTATACTGTGTGCATTCAGATACAACACCTTCATTCCTGTATTTCCCGTCCCCTTTCTCATTGTCGTCCCTTTATCTGATGTGCTTGAAGTTAGATTCCTAGCCCTTTCCAAACACTCTGTCCTATTTTGTGTTCTGGGGACTTTAATAGCCTCTCCTGGGCTCTCCTTTCTTTTCAGTTTTTTCATAATTTTCCATGAAGTTGAATCCACCCCCCCACACGCTAACCTGCTGCTTTGTTTCCCATTAGTTATACTTCTTGGAGTTTTACCCTTCCCTTCCCCCCACTTCCTGGTTTAAAGTCCTGTTAACCACCCTATTTACCCTTTTTGCTAGAACTTTGGTCCCAGATCAGTTCAGGTGGAGACCGTCCCAACGGTCTCCTGTTCCAATACTGATGCCAGTGCCCCATGAAATGGAACCCCTCTTTCTCACACCACTCCTTTAGCCACGTGTTTACTTCCCTTATTCTCGCCTCCCTAGGCCAATTTGCACGTGGCTCGGGTAGTAATCCAGAGGTTATAACCCTTGAGGACCTGTTCTTTAATTTAGTCCCTAGTTCCTGATAATCCCCAAACAGGTCCTCTTTCCTAGTCTTACCTATGTTATTTGTCCCGACATGGACCACAACAACTGGATCCTCCCTCTCTCTCTCCAATATCCTTTCAAGCCGGTCAGAGATGTCCCTCACCCTGGCACCGGGCAGGCAACATACCATGTGGGACTCTCGATCCGCCGCTCTAACCAAATAAGGAAAGCACCTCAGAGACATAATCTTTAATCACCTGAATTGTAAATATGTATATGTTGTGGGTTATTCAAATGTTCTCTGTAAATAGAAACCATAAAAAAACTAAAGGGGGAGGAAATGTAGTAACTGAAGGTATAGCCTCTTCTGCTGTCTAACAGGGGTCACTTAATTGTCCTTGGAGGCTTCTACCAATGGGCCCTAAGCGCAGGTAATCTGGGGCATGTGGCTTTCTTGTCAAGAACCTGGATCATGTAGCTTCTGAAAAGCTCTCTGTAATAAAGTTATCAGTTTCAAATAGAAACCTGTCCGGTACGTCAAGTCATTACAGTGTGTGAGACAGCCTGTGTATGTGAGAGAGTCTGTGTGTGTGTGTGAGTCTGTTTGTGTGTGTGTTTCTGTGTTTGTGAGTATTTATGTGAGTCTGTGTGTGTGTGAGTCAGTGCGTGTATGAGTCTGTGTGTGTGTCTGTATGTGTGTGTCTGTGTGTGTGAGTCTGTGAGTCTGTATGTCTGTGTGTGTGAGAGTCTGTGTTTGTGAGTCTGTGTGTTTGTGAGTCTGTGTGTGTGTGAGTCTGTGTGTGTGTGAAAGAGAGTTTGTGTGTGAGAGATAGTTTGGGTAGGTGTGTATGTGTGCGTGTGTATGAGAGAGTTTGTGTGCATCTGAGAGTCTCTTTTCGTGTTTGCGGCAGAGAGTCTGTGTGTGTGTGTTTGTGCGTGTGTGTGCAGGTGACTCTGGGTGATTTTGTGTGACAGCGAGAACCCTGAGACTTGGAGTGATCCAGAAGCACACACTATGCTTTCCTTGTCCTCCCTGCTGGAAAACCTATCCACAATGCAGTTCAGGAGAGGAGGAAAACTCAGGCTGAAAGGGAACCCACTTTCGTTTGAATTCTGCCTAGGCCAGCATGGAATGTATGTCACCAGACGTAAATGCAAGGTCAGTGTTTGTTAAACCTAACTCCTTAGCTAAGGCCTGTTTCCTACCCCTTCCCTGGTGACCTTGGTGCCTAGTCTGTCTCTCTATATCACTCAGCTTCTTAAGCAAAAAGGCAAAAAAAAAGGTTTTATTGGTGAACTCTGCTGCTTGGCACATTCTAATGGGCACCTTTATTAATTACTTTGAAATGTATTGCTCTGACATTGATATTTTTGACGCCCATGTTTAATTTTGTATGAAACCTTATCTTACCGAAATTTGACCATCAGCCATTTGAGTAAGAAAAAAATTGAAATGTGGTCCCCCATCCTAAAAGGTTGGACAAGTCTGGTTCAAAGAGAGTAAAGATAGAGAAACTGCTTCCAATGGCTGAAGGCTGATAGCCAGATGGTACAAACTGAAGGCAGAAGAGCCAGAGGTGATGAGAGCAGACATATTATTACCAAATGAGTGATTAGGATGTGGAAAGCACAGTCTGATAGGATGGCAGATGCAGATTCAATGCAGATTCAACATAGATTCAGTACAGATTCAATGATGTCATGACCACAGATCCTATCCCTGAATTACTTGTGGACATATTGAACTTTTAATAAGACATGTTTATTTTTTAAAAAGGACATACAAGCAAAATGCTGGCTGAGACTGTAAGGTAACTTGCTGTAAAGTTCCTATGTGGATTACTTGACCAACTAATTCAGAGAGAACAGAATGTCGCACCTAAAAGATGTGACCTGGCCTACTTCAGATAGAGGCATTTCAAAGAAAAAGATAAAATGCAAACTGAACTGTAATCTCCTGTGGATGTGGAGATAATGGAAAATGATTACCATCTCAGCTGAAACTACCTCCTGTTGAGTCGAATCTCAAACTGAGAACATGAACTGAGTTGGAAAGAAATCAGATCCAGGCGAAAGACATGTTTGTTTTGCCCCTTCCAGGAATACATAAGCAAAGGGGTTTTAAAAAGCCAACTGGAGCCCTAGTTCTGTGTGCTAGTCTGGTGTCCTCTTCTGATGTGTGTTTGCTGTGAAGGTCACAGCTAAAGAACACCAACCAATCATCCCTGCGCTTGCAAGTAAGAAACTCTCTCTCTCCCTCTCTGACTGCTGGAAGCAAGTCACAATTCAGCAAAGCCACAGTCAAAAAGGAACCAGGAGAACTCCTTTCGGCTAACCCGCAGAACCAAGAATCTCCAAAACCAACTGCTCAACTGCCAATATCAGCGCTACTGGAATAACCCAACTTAACAGCCACAACGTTTCACCTTCTACTCCTCACGGAGAAACCAAAGGACTGCTTTGTGTATCTTTTTAACTTTTATTTTTTGGACTCAATTTCTCATTTCTAATCTGTGTATGTGTGTTGTGCTTCATTACTTTTCCTCATGTTTAGTAACTAATAAACTCATTCTTTCTTTGACTCAAGACAACCTAGATAAATTGCCTCCTTTTAAAACATTAATACATTTGGACTGGGAAAAAGTATGCATGAGGGATAGTTTTAAAATTAACCTTGTTGCGACCAACCGAGGGGGTTGAATAAAGAAAGGGACCAGTTCATCCCTCCTCACCTGGGAGCATAACAATTTGGGATCCTTAGTCCGGGATCATAATAAATTGGGTGAGCCACGCCTGGGGACCAGTCGTAACAAATACAGATTCAATACAGATTCCATACAGATTCCATACAGGGTCAATACAGATCAAATACAGGGTCAATATAGATTCAATACAGATTCTTTGTAGATTCAATGCAGATTCCATACATATTCAACACAGAGTCAATATAGATCAAATACAGATTCAGTACAGATTCAAGACGGATTCAATACAGATTCAAGACAGATTCAATACATTTATTTAGAGATTCAATACAGAATCCATATAGATTCAATACAAATTCCATACAGATTCAATACAGAGTCAATATAGATTCAATACAGGTTCTCTACAGATTCCATACAGATTCAATAAAGATTCAATATGTATTCAATACAGATTCAATAAAGGCTCTATACAGATTCCATATAGATTCTGTACAGATTCAAATCAGATTCTATATACATTCAATACAGGTTCTATATAAATCCAATACAGATTCTATATAGATTCAATACAGAATCTATATAGATTCCATAAGGTTCAATACAGATTATATACAAATTCCGTACAGATTTAATAGAGATTCAATACAGACTCTATACAGATTTAATGTAGATTCAATACAGATTTTACACAGATTCTAAACAGATTCAATATAGATTCAATACAGATTCATTGCAGATTCAAAATAGGATCAATACAGATTCAATACAGGTTCGATACAAATTCAATAAAGGATCAATATATATTCAATACAGGTTCAATATAGCAGCTATACAGATTCAATACAGGTTCAGTACAGATTCAATGAAGATTCTATGCAGATTTAATACAGATTTTATACAGATTCAACATCGATTCTATACAGATTCAATCATTCAGATTCAATATGGATTCAATGCAGATTCAATACAGATTCAACAGACAGCCAATGTAGATGCAATACAGATTCAATATAGAGTCAATACAGATTCTATATAGGTTCTATGCATATTCAATACCAATTCTATACAGATTCAATACAGATTCAATATAAATTCAATACAGATTTAATACTTATTCAACATAGATTCAGTACAGATTTCAATGTGATTCAATATAGTTTCTATACAGAATGAACAGATTTAATACAGATTAATGGAGACTCAATAGAGATTCAATACAGATTCGTTACAGATTTAATACAGGTTCATTACAGATTCTATACAGATTTAATACAGATTCTAGACAGTTTTAATGCCAATTTTATAAGATTCTGAACAGAAGCAATAAAGATTCAACATCAATTCATCAGAGATTCAATGCAAATTCAAGACAGATCAATTCAGATTCAGTGCAGATTCTATACAGATTCAACATAGATCCAATACAGTTTCAATATAGATTCAACATTGATTCTATAAAGATTCAATACAAATTTAATAGATTCTATATGGATTCTGTACAGATTCAATACAGATTCAATATAGGTTCAATACAGGTTCAATGCAGATTCAATACAGATTATATAGAGTCAATGCAGATTCTATACTAATTCCATATATATTCAATATAGGTTCACTATAGAGTCAATACAGATCCCATACAGATTTAATACAAATTCAATACAGATTCCATACAGATTTAATACAAATTCAATACAGATTCCATACAGATTCCATACAGATTCAATATAAATTCAATACAGATTCAATACAGGTTCAGTACAGATTCAATACAGTTTCAATATAGATTCAACATAGATTCTATACAGATTTAATACAAATTCAATACAGATTCCATACAGATTTAACACAAATTCAATACAGATTCCATACAGATTCCATACAGATTCAATATAAATTCAATACAGATTCAATACAGGTTCAGTACAGATTCAATACAGTTTCAATATAGATTCAACATAGATTCTATACAGATTTAATACAGATTCAATACAAATTGAATACAGATTCTATATGGATTCTATACAGATTCAACATAAGTTCAATACAGATTCTATAGAGAGTCAATATATTCTATACAGTTTCAAAGCAGATTCTCTACAGGTACTATACAGATTCAATATAGAGTCAATACAGATTCTATACAGGTTCAATATATATTGAATGCAGATTCAATACATGTTCAACACAGACTCAGTACGATTCAATACAGAGTTAATTTGGTTCAATACAGATTCAATACAGAGTCAATATAGTTTGAATACAGATGCTATACAGATTCTGTACAGATTCAATACAGGTTCAATACACATTCCATACAGATCCTATACAGATTCAATATGGATTCAATGCAGATTCAACAAATATTGCATACAGATTCTATACAGATGTAATACAGATTCTATACAGATTCAACATAGATTCTACACAGATTCTGTACAGATTCAATATACATTCAATGCAGATTCAATGCAGATTAACTTCAGATCCACAATACATTCTGTGGAGATTCAATATTGATTCAATACCGATTCAATACAGGTTCCATATAGATTCAATATAGAGTCAAGGCAGATTCAATAAAAATTCAATGTAGATTCTATACAGATTCAGCATAGGTTCAAAACAGATTTAATATAGGTTAAAAATAGAGTTAATACAGATTCTATGCCGATTCTATATAGATTTAATGTAGATTCAATATAGGTTCAATGCAGATTGAATATAGATTAAATATAGAGTCAATCCAGATTCTGTACAGATTCTATACAGATTCAATAAAGATTCAAGCAAAAAACTTCTTCAAGGTAGGCATTCCTTGTAGAGAAGTGGCAGTCAATTAAACACTAAAATAAAAGCAAAAACAGCGGATGCTGGAAATCCAAAACAAAAACAAAAATATCTGGAAAAACTCAGCAGGTTTGGCAGCATCTGCGGAGAGGAGCACAGTTAACGTTTCGAGTCAGAATAACCCTTCAACAGAACTAAGTAAAAATAGAAGAGATATAAGAAATATAAGCTGGTTTAAGGGGGGGGAGACAAGTAGAGCTGGATAGAGGGCCAGTGATAAGTGGAGATTCAATATGGATTCAGTACAGATTCAATACAGATTCTATATAGATTCAATGTAGAGTCAATCCAATTATATGAAGATTCTATACAGATTCAATGCATATTCTATACAGATTCAATATAAATTCAATATAGAATCAATACAGATTCTATACAGATTCAATATGGATTCAATGCCGATTCAACATAGATTGCATACAGATTCTATACAGATGGAATACAAATTCTGTACAGATCCAACATAGATTCTAAACAGATTTCATACAGTTCCTGTGCAGATTCAATATAAATTCAATATAGAGGCAATACAGATTCTATAACGATTCAATTTAAATTCAAAACAGATTGAATGCAGATTTAATACTGGTTCTATACAGGTTCAATACAGTTTCAATATGGATTCAATACAGAGTCAATACAGGGTCATTACATGTTCACTGCGGATTCTATACAAATTCAATACAGATTCAATATTGATTCAACATGGAGTCAAACAGATTCTTTACAGACTCTATGCAGTTTCAATATAGATTCAATATAGAGTCAATACATATTCTATACAGATTCAATATAGATTCTACACAGATTCAATATAGATTCAATACAGATTCAGTGTCGTTTCAATCCAGATTCTATACAGATTCTATAAAGATTCAATATAGGTTCAATACAGATTCTATACAGATTCATATAGATTCTACACAAGTTCAACTTAGATTCAATATGGATTCAGTACAGATTCAATACAGATTCAATACAGAATCAATACAGATTCAATATGGATTCAATACAGAGTCTATACAGAGACAAAGAAATTCAATATATATTCAATGTAGATAATATACAGATTCTATACAGATTCAATACAGATTCTACACAGACTCAATACAGGTTCAGTGGAGAGTCAATATAGATTCTATACAGATTCTGTACCGATTCAATACAGATTCAATATACATTCCATACAGATTCAATGCAGATTCAATAGAGATTCAACATAGATCCTATACTGATTCTATACAGATTCAATATGGATTCAATGCAGATTCAACATAGATTGCATTCAGATTCTATACAGATGTAATACCAATTCTATATGGGTTCAAAATAGAATCTATACAGATTTCATACAGATTCTGTACAGATTCAATACACATTGCATACAGATTCTATGCAGATTTATTGTAGATTCAATAGAGATTCAACATAGACTCCATACAGATTCAATATGAATTCAATGCAGATTCAACATTCATCCACATTCTATACAGATGTAATACCGATTCTGTACAGATTTAACATAGATTCTACACAGATTTCATACAGATCCTGTACAGATTCAATATACATTCAATGCAGTTTCAATGCAGATTAACTTCAGATGCATAACACATTCTGTGGAGATTCAATATTGATTCAATACCGATTCAATACAGATTCCATATAGATTCAATATAGAGTCAATGCAGATTCAATACAGATTCAATATAGATTCAATATAGATTCAATACAGAGTCAGTATAGATTCAATACAGATTCTATACAGATTCAATATGGATTCAATGCAGATTTTATACAGATTTCATACAGTTTCTGTGCAGATTCAATATAAATTCAATATAGAGTCAATACAGATTCTATACAGATTCAATGTAGATTCAATTTAAAATCAATACAGATTGAATACAGATTTAATACTGGTTCTATACAGTTTCAATATGGATTCAATACAGTTTCAATACAGAGTCAATATAGGGTCAGTACAGGTTCACTGCAGATTCTATACAAATTCAATACAGATTCAATATAAATTCAATACAGGTTCAATACAGATTCAATATTGATTTAACATAGAGTCAACACAGATTCTTTACAGACTCTATACAATTTCAATATAGATTCATTATCGAGTCAATACAGATTCAATATAGATTCTAAGCAGATTCAGTATCAATTCAAACAGATTCAATATAGAGTCAATTCAGATTTTATACAGGTCCAATCCAGATTCTATACAGATTCAATATAGATTCAATACAGACTGTATACAGATTCATATAGATTCTACACAATTTCAGCATAGATTTAATATGGATTCAGCACAGATTCAATACAGAGTCAATACAGATTTAATACAGATTCAATACAGAGTCTATACCGATTCTACACATACTCGGTACAGATTCAATATGAGTCATTATAGATTCAATACAGATGCAATACAGTGTCAATATAGATTGAATACAGATACTATACAGATTCTGTACAGATTCAATACAGATTCAATACACATTTCATACAGATCCTATATAGATTCAATAGAGATTCAACATAGATCGTATACAAATTCTATACAGATTCAATATAGATTCAATGCAGATTCAAGATAGATTGCATACAGATTCAATACAGATGGAATACCAATTCTATACAGGTTCAATATATAATCTATACAGATTTCATACAGATTCTGTACAGATTCAATACAGATTCAATACACATTCCATACAGATTCTATACAGATTCAATGTAGATTCAATAGAGATTCAATATAGATTCAATACAGATTCTATACGGATTCAATATAGTCAATACAGATTCGATACTGATTCATACAGATTCAATATAGAGCCAATACTGATTCTATACAGATTCAATACAGATTTAATATAGATTCAATACAGGTTCAATATAAATTGAATATGGAGTCAATACAGATTCTATGCAGATTGAATATAAATTCAGTACGGTTTCAATATAGATTGAATATATAGCCAATACAAATTCTATACAGATTCAGTATTGATTTGACATGGATTCAACACAGATTCTTTACACATTCTATACAGTTTCAATATAGATTCAATATAGATTCTATACAGATTCGGTATTGATTCAATATAGAGTCAATATAGAGTCAATCCAAGTTCTATACAGGTTCAATATAGATTCAGTACAGATTCTATACAGGTTCTACACAATTTCAACATAGATTCAATATGGATTCAGTGCAGATTAAATACAGATTTAATACAGAGTCTATACAGAGACAAAGAGATTCAATATATATTCAATAAAGATTATATACAGATTCAATACAGATTCTACACAGGCTCAATACAGATTCAATACAGAGTCATTATAGATTCAATGCAGATTCAATATAGTGTCAATATAGATTGAATACAGATGTTACACAGATTCTGTACAGATTCAATACAGAATCAATACACATTCCATACAGATTCTATGCAGATTCAATGTAGATTCAACAGAGATTGAACATAGGTTGCATACAGATTCTATACAGATTCTATACAGATGGAATACTGATTCTATACAGATTCAACATAGAATCTATACAGGTTTCATACAGGTTCTGTACAGATTCAATACACATTCCATACACATTCTACACAGATTCAATGTAAATTCAATAGAGATTCAACATAGATTCTATACGGATTTTATACAGATTCAATGTGGATTCAATACAGACTCAGCATAGATTGTATACTGGTTCTATACAGATGTAATACCGATTCTGTACAGATTCAACATAGATTCTATACAGATTCTGTACAGATTCAATATACATTCAATGCAGTTTAATTCAGATTCATAACACATTCAATATAGATTCAATACAGATTCAGTATAGATTCAATACAGAGTTAATATGGATTCACTACAGTGTCAACGAGTGATTAGGATGTGGATTGCAGTCTGATAGGGTGGTAGATATAGATTCAACAGGAACTTTCAACAGGAAATTGGATAAATACCTGAAGGGGATAAATTGACAGGAATTTAATTAAACAGTTTGGAGGCTGTGGCTAACTGGGTTGATGTTTGAAAGAGCGTGTACAGACTTGATGGGCTGCATGGCTTCCTTTGGTGCTGCAATATTCAATGATTCTATGATTCTAAGATGGTGAACCACAAGAGCGTTATTCTTATGGTTAAATGATCAGACATACTGGCCTCAGCCTGATCGGTATGGTAAAATCTCTCCTTATGGACCACAGTGTACCCGGTTGTACAGTTCTCTGTTGGAACGTTACAATTGGAACCTGCATGCTGAAAGATTAGATAGGCTGGGGTTGTTTTCCTTGGGATTGAGGTGGCTGATGGGTGACCTGATTGAGGTGTACAAGATTATGAGGGGCCTAGATAGAGTAGACAGGCTAATTACCAGGGGGCACAGATTTTACTTGATTGGTAGAAGGATTAGAGGGCAGGAGGAAAAACTTCTTCACCCAGAGGGTGTGGGTGTTTGGAATTCACTGCCTGGTTTGGTAGTGGAGGCAGAAACCCTCAACTCATTTAAAAGGCACCTGGATCTGCACCTAAAGTGCTGTAACCTGCAAGGCTACGGACCAGGTGCTGGAAGGTGGGATTAAAATGGGCAGCTAGATTTTATCTTTTCTTTTTCGGCCGGTGCAGACATGATGGGCTGAATGGTCTCTTTCTGTGCCATAACTTTTCTATGGTTCTATGGTCCTAAAGGAAAGGGAAATAGTCTTGGTAAGTGATGTGTGCACTGATTGGTCTGGTAGGAGAAAGAAGAATGATGTACCCATGCTCATGTTTGAGGTGTTTTTATGTCTCTTTAAGTTCAGCTAGTTGGAGATAAATACCATGAGACATTGGTAATCAACATCAAGATTCAACCATTCTTAGGGGCTGAGCCTAATAAAGCACATATTGAAGGGTTTAATGTGGCGGAGGACTTAGCCAAGTGTGGCAATGGAGATTCCAAACACTATTGAGATGAGGTCCAATTGAACCTGGTTCAC
This sequence comes from Cetorhinus maximus, assembly GCF_964194155.1. NCBI lineage: Eukaryota > Metazoa > Chordata > Chondrichthyes > Lamniformes > Cetorhinidae > Cetorhinus > Cetorhinus maximus. The sequence goes on from NC_135887.1 coordinate 67,764,526, forward strand.
TTGTTATACTGCATGACAAGAACAAGCAGCTCACCATGAGTTGTAACTTTCTGTTTGGTTGCCACACTTATTGCCTTAGATGAGGCATCCTCAATAATTGAGAAGTGTTTAGGGATTCCAACATTAAACTACAGGGATTTCCACCTGAGAGATATTTCGAAGCAATTGATTAAAGACCTTCTGGACAGGGCTGATTTGTACGTCACAGGTTGCCTGTACTTCAACATCCTGCAGGCTGGCCTTGGGTCAAATGCTGTATCCTTTCATGTTGACCCGTATCCTCTTCTTTCTCATACTCTGTCCAAACATACCTGGTTCCCATAGCAACAGCAAAGATAAAAATAATAGTTAGCAGCCATCAAAGTTAAAAAGAGGATTCTGAAGAAGCTGCATCCTTCACTGTGAGCCATGGGGGTGGGAAAGCAGGATACAAACAAAGCCTGGACATGTAGTAATTAAAGAAAAATCTAAAACACAGGGCAGAATTTTACGGCCCCGTTTCGGCAGGGATGGGGTCATAAAATGCGGCGAGACATTCTAAACCTCATTGGCTTTGGCAGGAACGTAAAATCCTGCTGCTGTAAAATTTCGCCCACAAAGTGTGGAGCGGGGATTAAGAAGTACAAAGAATGGGCTTCAATAGCACATCCTTCCTGGTAATTATTTCACAACATAATTATTTAAATCACATCAGAGGCATTTCCAGACTGAATGAGCTATTATATGATAAAAGCAAAAAACTGCGGATGCTGGAAATCCAAAACAAAAATAAAAATACCTGGAAAAACTCAGCAGGTCTGACAGCATCTGCGGAGAGGAACACAGTTAACGTTTCGAGTCCGTATGACTCTTCAACAGAACAGAATTATCTGAGTTGGTGCAGGGCTCAAATCAGTCATAGTTTTAGAAAAGGTGTCATGGTGTAAGGTAGTGAGAAAATTGGATATTGTTACAGCAAAATAGATTGTCCTTTTTGTGAAACGAATTAGCAGAAGGCCACAGGCTGTCTCTGAGAATGAGGTACTCTGCACCGTAGCCTAGCAACCAGTTGCTTGGAAATCAAGTGTGTGCGGAACGTGAAAGCTGCAGTGTATTTCAGAGCATCAGAACTGAGCTGCTGCTCACACCCAACCCTGTACAGGTCTCACAATGTGTCTTCCTTCATTGCCTCTCGATTGGTTTTTGTGTGCTGAGAATTGGCCCATTTCCTTGATCCTTGCTACCCACTAACAGCCTCTGTGGATGCAGTGTAATGATCAGGAATCAAGCAGGACTCTGGCGAAGTGGTTGGAGTCGTACCTAACACAAAGGAAGATAGTTGTGGTTGTTGGAGGTCAGTCCTCTCAGCTCAAGGACATCACTGCAGGAGTTCCTCAAGGTAGCGTCCTCAGCCCAACCATCTTCAGCTGCTTCATCAAAGACCTTCCTTCCATCATAAGGTCAGAAGTGGGGATGTTCGCTGATGATTGTACAATGTTCAGCACCATTCGCGACTCCTCAGATACTGAAGTAGTTCAGGCCCAAATGCAGCAAGACCTGGACAATATCCAGGCTTGGGCTGACAAGTGGAAAGTAACATTCGCACCACACAAATGTCAGGCAATGACCATTTCCAAAAAGATATAATTTAACTGTCTCTCCTTGACATTCAATGGCATTACCACCGTTGAATCCTCCGCTGTCAACATCCTGACCAGAAACTGAACTAGACCAGTCATATACAGACTGTGGCTAAAAGAGAAGGTCAGAGACTAGGAATCCTGCAGCAAGTAACTCACCTCCTGACTCCCCAAAGCCTGTCCACCTTCTACAAGGCACTAGTCAGGAGTGTGATGGAATACTCCCCACTTGCCTGGATGAGTGCAGCTCCAACAATCACGAATTCACTGAATTGTTACAGCACAGAAGGAGGCCATTCAGCCCATTGTGTCTGCACCAGCTCTCCAAATGATCATTATGACCTAGTGCCATTGCCCTGCCTTTTCCCAGAACCCCTGCACATTGTTTCTATTCAAATAATCACCTAATGCCACCTTGAATGTCTCGATTGAACCTGCCTCCACCACACTTACAGGCAGTGCATTCCAGACCTGAACCACTCGTTGTGTGAAAAAGTTTTTTCTCACTTCACATTTGCTTCTTTTGCAAATCACTTTCAATCTGTGCCCTCTTGTTCTTGATCCATTTACGAGCGGAAACAGCTTCACCTTATCTACTTTGTCCAGCCCCCTCATGTTTTTGAACACCTATCCCAAATCTCCTTTTAGCCTTCTCATCTCCAAGGAGAACAGTCCCAACCTCTCCAATCTATCTTCGTAACTGAAGTTTCTCATCCCTTGAATCATTCTTGTAAACATCTTCTGCACTTTCTCCAATGGGTTCACATCATTCCTATAGTGTGGCACCCAGAACTGGACACAATATTCCAGCTGTGGTCTAACTAGTGTCTTATATAAATTCAGCATAATCTTCCTGCTCTTGTACTCTATGACCCCATTTATAAAGCCCAGGATACTGTCTGCTCTTTGTCTTTTCTCAACTAGTAATTCCATCAGTGTTACTGTAAAAATAACTTGCATTTACATCACACTTATCACAGCCTCAGAACATCCCAAAGTGTTTCATAGCCAATGAAGTGTAGTCATTGGAGTAATTCAGGAAAACACAGTAGCCAATCTGCAAACAACAAGGCCACAGAAACAGCAATGAGATAATTGACTAGTCTTTGCAGTTTTTTTGTTTATTCATTATTGGGATGTGGGAATCATTGGCTGGGCCAGCATTTATTGTCCCTCCCTAATTGCCATTGAGAAGGTGGTGGTGAGCTGCCTTCTTGAACTGCTGCAGTCCATGTGGTGTAAATTGGTCCCTGATGTGGGGGTTGTCCTATGATGTGAAGCTGAGTAAATTAGATCTATTTTCTCTGGAGTTTAGAAGAATGAGAGGCGATCACATTGAAACATATAAAATTCTGAGGAGTTTGACAGGGTGAATGCTGAGAGATTATTTCCGCTGGTCGGGTAATCTAAAACACGGGGGCACAGTCTGAGGATAAGAGGCCGATCATTTAGGACAGAGATGAGGAGGAATTACTTCACTCAGAGGGTTGTGAATCTTTGGAATTCTCTACCCCAGAGGGTTTTGGATGCTCCATTGTTGAATACACTTAAGGCTGGAATAGGCAGAGTTTTGGTTTCTCAGGGAATCAAGGGAAATGGGGAGTGGGCAGGTAAATGGAGTTGAAGCCCATGATCAGCCATGATGGTATTGAATAGTAAAGCAGGCTCGATGGGCCATATGGTCTGTTCCTACTCCTATTTCTTCTGTTCTTGTGTAGGTACACCCAAGTGCTGTTAGGAAGGGAGTTCCAGGATTTTGACCCAGTGGAGATGTTGGTTAAGGGATGGATTTTTTTGCCAGAACAATGAAATGGCACTATGTGTTCTGTCACCTTTGAGGACCGGTGATATCTCTCTCACAGGTAATCTCTCACTACATCAATGGACTGGCAGTTAAGGATATGTTCCCAATTCTCCAGAGTGCGGTTTGACTCCATGACCTTGTTAGCCAAGTGTGAAAGTGACAGAACTGAGCTGAAGCTGACAGACAATTAGGCTGCAGCTATTCAACTGAAATAAGTGTCTGTATAGCTCAGACTGAGGGATTATTACCTTAAATAACACTTCAATGTGAAGGAAATGAGCATGCCCTGAGATTGAATGATTGATGTACTTACAGGCGGCTATAATATTATTCAGCACTTCAGAACAAATCATCAATCATTTATCAAAAATTAAATTGCTTTATTTTGTTAAAAATGCTATTCAACGTCAGAAATGGTTTTGAACAGAAAACTAATGCTCAGGAGTCAGCATGTGCAGTGACCTTCTGCAAACATTCAGCCTGAGGATCCTTTCTGTGGAAAAGTGATTATCTTTCACTGGCGGCTGCATTAGGGGCAGTTATGAAACAGTAAAAGCTCATTAAATGACTCTGAAGTCTCCCTGCTGAGGCATCTGAACATTTCTATATAATTAGACATAAACAAGGCACCAGTGCAGTGCAATTTAAACAAAGCATGTTCAACAGATTCAGCTTTCACCCCACTCTGCTCCTCATGTGTTCATCCTGATTTTTGAGGGATCTCTGACATGTTTTGGGATTTTGCAGGGTGTGAGGGAGGTGGGATAATTCGAATCAAATTACAGTTAGGTTAAATCTTTCTGCTGAGGGGTTCGATTATCAGGAAAAACACGTGCTGGGGATGTGAACAAAGGTCAGTGCAAGGGGGAGATTTAACCTCTAATATTGGATAGGTTTGTGCATCTGGGAATTAAAATGTAAAAGATGCGAAAGCTGAACACAAGCTGCCTCAAACTCCCCCACTTCCAGTTAGAATGGAGGCGGTTCAGGTTGGGGAGGAATGGAGGAGGGGGCAGGTGTGAGTGACTGATATTCTGGCAGTTGGCAGTCCTTATTTAGATATTTTAATCAGTCTGCATACATTCAGAATTGTATTCTTCCAGCTTTAACATTGAACGAGAATCCCAGCTGCAAAAGGGAAGTGAGGATTGCTTCATCGAGGAATTAAATACGATCCCAGCACTGCCTGTGGGGCAAGAGGAGTAAAACTGTTTCCTTCACCCCACCCCCAATACTTCCCCCAAAGTAGGATTTTAAACCTCTCCATGTTAGGACCACCCTCACAGCCCATTGTGATGTTGCTCTATGTCCCCCATGGTTTGGAAGCCTCTCATGGCACAACCTGCGCCTCAACTGGCCCCCTCATGATCCTGTCCCCCACCACCTGATTTCTTCAGTTTCTCCCATCAATATTCTCCCCCTGATCTCCCCAGCTTCCCCATTGATATCCCCCCCGACTCCTGCTCTCCCCTCAAAGCTTGTGTTGAGCTTTCGCATCTTTTACATTTTACTTCTCAGATGTACAAACCCATCCAAAATTGCAGATTATACCTCTCCCTTGCTCTTACCTTTGATTCACATTCCCAGCATTGATAGCCCCCTGACTCGCAATCACTCTGGTTTCCCATTGATATCCCACCCACAACTCCCAATCACTCCAGTTCCCCCATCAATATCCCACCCCCGATTCCCGGTCTCCCGTTTCCCCATCAATATCCCCCGGACTCCCGATCTCTCCACTTAACCATTGACATCCCCCCTGACTCCTGATCCATCCATTTCCCCAACAAATCTCCCCAAATCCAGATCTCTCCATTTCCCCATCGATATTCCCCCCGACTCCCGATCTCTCCATTTAACCATCGACATCCCCCCCGACTCCTGATCTCTCCATTTAACCATCGACATCCCCCCCGCAACTCCCAACCACTCCGGTTTCCCCATCTATATCCTGCCCCGACTCCTGAACTCCCCAATTTCCCTATCAATATCCTACCCCTGACTCCTGCTCCCTCTATTTCCCCATCGATATCCCCCTGACTCCTGATCTCTCCATTTCCTCATCAATATCCCCCCGACTCCCGATCTCTCCATTTCCCCATCGATATGCCCCCGATTCCTGATCTCTCCATTTCCCCATCGATATCCCCCCGACTCCCGATCTCTCCATTTCCCCATCGATATCCACCCGACTCCCGATCTCTCCATTTCCCCATCGATATCCCCCCAACTCCCGATCTCTCCATTTCCCCATCGATATCCACCCGACTCCCGATCTCTCCATTTCCTCATCGATATCGCCCCCGACTCCCAATCTCACCATTTTCCCATTCATATCCCCCCAACTCTCAACCTCTCCATTTCCCCATCGATATCCCCCCAACTCCCAATCTCTCCATTTCCCCATCGATATCCCCCGACTCCCGATCTCTCCATTTCCCCATCGATATGCCCCCGATTCCTGATCTCTCCATTTCCCCATCGATATGCCCCCGATTCCTGATCTCTCCATTTCCCCATCGATATCCCCCCACTCCCGATCTCTCCATTTCCCCATCGATATGCCCCCGATTCCTGATCTCTCCATTTCCCCATCGATATGCCCCCGATTCCTGATCTCTCCATTTCCCCATCGATATCCACCCGACTCCCGATCTCTCCATTTCCCCATCGATATCCACCCGACTCCCGATCTCTCCATTTCCCCATCGATATCCCCCCGACTCCCGATCTCTCCATTTCCCCATCGATATGCCCCCGATTCCCGATCTCTCCATTTCCCCATCGATATCCCCCCGACTCCCGATCTCTCCATTTCCCCATCGATATCCCCCCGACTCCCGATCTCTCCATTTCCCCATCGATATCCACCCGACTCCCGATCTCTCCATTTCCCCATCGATATCCACCCGACTCCCGATCTCTCCATTTCCCCATCGATATCCTCCCTCCCCAACTCCAAATCTCTCCATTTCCCCATCGATATCGCCCCCTGACTCCCAATCTCACCATTTTCCCATTCATATCCCCCCAACTCTCAACCTCTCCATTTCCCCATCGATATCCCCCCAACTCCCAATCTCTCCATTTCCCCATCGATATCAGCCCCAACTCTCAACCTCTCCATTTCCCCATCGATATCCCCCCAACTCCCAACCTCTCCATTTCCCCATCGATATCCCCCCAACTCTCAATCTCTCCATTTCCCCATCGATATTGTCATGGTAATGAAGGGAAAAACACTGAATTGCATCCAGAAATATTGGATTTTAAAAATTAGACCTGAGTTTTTAAAAATGCACACATCCACTGGCTGGAATGCTCTAGGGTGACTACCTACGAGGTAATGGAACACCACCCTATTGCCAGACGAGGTACTTCTAAAGACATTCAGAAACTAATTGTTCCCTCCAATAGAGATAATGGGACATAATAGGAGGTGAGCATCATCACATCAAGAAATCATGTGAGCAATGCTCAGACAGATTTGTGAATTCGCTTTCCACTTGTAACCTACAAAGAAGAGGTTAAAAATGAGCTGAAAAGCTGCCCCAGTGTCTCTGTTGGTGGGTGTTCTGAGAGAGAGAGCAAGTGCTGGAAGTTTGACTCAGAAGTAATAGCCACACACAGTACCCCTGCAAATCACCATTTTGCAGGTATCCTGATCTCTCTCCCTCTCTATCGAATTCATCACTAATGGAACTTTGAAATCAGCTATTCATCCACTGGAGTCAACTCTACTGGAACCTTGAAACTGACTATTCATCTACCAGAGTCAATTCTACTGGAATCTTGAATTGCAATGGCCGCAACACTCAATCACCCACTCCCCACGAGTCACCGATCATTCTGTATACCTTTTTTTATATATATTCACTTACTTCAAGCTAAATTCTTACTTTTAATCTGTATGATCGAGTATGCATGTGTTTTATCCTTTCTTGCCTTTAGTAGTTAATAAACTTACTCTTACCTTTAACTCGAGAAAGCCTGATCAATTTGGCTCCTTCAAAACCAGAACAATTGTGTCTGGGAAAGAGGTATCCATGAAAGGGATAAAAACAAAAAACTACTGCGGATGCTGGAAATCCAAAACAAAAACAGAATTACCTGGAAAACCTCAGCAGGTCTGGCAGCATCGGCGGAGAAGAAAAGAGTTGACGTTTCTAGTCCTCATGACCCTTCAACAGAACTGAGTAAAATTAGGAGAGGGGTGAAATATAAGCTGGTTTAAGGTGGGGGGTGGGGGGTTGGGGGGAGAGAAGTGAGTGGGGGGTGGGGGGGGGTGGTTGTAGGGACAAGCAAGAAGTGATAGGAGCAGATAATCAAAAGATGTCACAGACAAAAGGAACAAAGAGGTATTAAAGGTGGTGATATTATCTAAGAGAATGTGCTAATTAAGAATGGATGGCAGGACACTCAAGGTACAGCTCTAGTGGGGGTGGGGTGGAAAGACTGACAGGGCATTACAGGTATAGATTTAAAAATAATGGAAATAGATGGGAAAAGAAAAATCTATATAAATTATTGAAAAAAACAAAAGGGAGGGGGAAGAAACGGAAAGGGGGTGGGGATGAAGGACGGAGTTCAAGATCTAAAGTTGTTGAATTCAATATTCAGTCCGGAAGGCTGTAAAGTGCCTAGTCAGAAGATGAGGTGCTGTTCCTCCAGTTTGCGTTGGGCTTCACTGGAACAATTCAGTAAGCCAAGGACAGACATGTGGGCAAGAGAGCAGGGTGGAGTGTTAAAATGGCAAGCGACAGGGAGGTTTGGGTCTTTCTTGCGGACAGACCGCAGGTGTTCTGCAAAGCGGTCACCCAGTTTACGTTTGGTCTCTCCAATGTAGAGGAGACCGCATTGGGAGCAACGAACGCAGTAGACTAAGTTAGGGGAAATGTTTTGGATTAAATCTTGACCAACAGATGGGAGGGGCAGGGGGCTGAATAAAGATAGGGAGCCAGTTCGTCCCTCCTCACCAGGGACATTACAATTTGGGAAAGCCTCAGCCAGACAGTGACAAATTGAGGGGTCTCGCCTGGATCGACAACTTTGGGGAACCTCACCTGAGGGTGGGTTGTAACAAATTGAAGCGCTCGTCCGGGATTTGAACAAAATGGGGGCTCGGAGTCTGGAATATTTTTACCCACAGGTGAAACGAACGAATTAGAGTGGAGAAAGTAAATTGTCCTCTTGAAATCAATTTTTTAGAAACTGCAAAATGACTTTTTTGAGTCTATACTCCTGAAGTGTTAAAATGTCCACTTTTGATGCCAGTACCATTCTAGCAGAACCAGAAGCAGTTACTTTTGAGGATCTAAAAGTTCTGCCCATCGAACAGTTAAAAGAGTTAGCAAGGCGTTTAGGATTAGAATTTTGGCCGAAAGCCAGAAAACCTGAAATTTTAAAAGGGGTGATCAATGGTCTACAGGTGGAAATTGAGGACGATGAAATGGATAGCATAACAATAGAGAGATTAAAATTGGAGAAGTGGAAATTAGAATTTCAGGAGACAGAAAAGGAAAGGGAATTTCAGGAAGGTCATGTCTGACCAATTTGATTGAATTTTTTGAAGAGGTGACCAGGCGTGTAGATGAGGGCAATGCATTTGACGTAGTCTACTTGGACTTCAGCAAGGCTTTTGATAAGGTCCCGCATGGGAGACTGATAACGAAGGTAAGAGCCCATGGGATTGAAGGCAATTTGGCAAATTGGATCCACAATTGGTTGAGTGGCAGGAAGCAGAGGGTGATGGTCGAGGGGTGTTTTTGTGACTGGATGCCTGTGTCCAGTGGGGTTCCACAGGGATCGGCGTTGGGTCCCTTGCTGTTTGTGGTATATATATAAACGATTTAGACTTGAATGTAGGAGGGTTGATCAGTAAGTTCTCAGATGACATGAAAATTGGTGGGGTGGTAAATAGTGAGGAGGACAGCCTTAGATTAGAGGAGGATATAGACGGGCTGGTCAGATGGGCTGATCAGTGACAAATGGAACTTAATCTGGATAAGTGTGAGGTGATGCACTTGGGCAGGACAAACAAGGCACGAGAATACATGATGAATGGTAGGACCCTGGGAAGTATCGACATTTAGAGGGAATTTGGTGTGCATGTCCACCGGTCCCTTAAGGTAGCGGGACAGGTAGATAAGGTGGTTAAGAAGGCATATGGGATACTTGCCTTTATTAGCCAAGGCATAGAATATAAGTGCAGGGAGGTTATGCTGGAACTGTATAAAACGCTGGTTAGGCCACAGCTAGAGTATTGCGTGCAGTTCTGGAATCTGCATAGGAAGGGTGTGATTGCACTAGAGAGAGTGCAGAGGAGATTTACCAGGGTGTTGCCTGGGCTGGAGAGTTTTAGTTATGAGGAGAGATTGGATCGACTGGGGTTATTTTCCCTGGAGCAGAGGAGGTTGAGGGGGGACATGATTGAGGTGTATAAAATTATGAGGGGCATAGATAGGGTAGACAGGGAGGAACTTTTCCCTTTGGTGGAGGGATCAATAACCAGGGGGCATAGATTTAAGATAAGGGTCAGGAGGTTTGGAGGGGATGTGAGGAAGAATTTTTTCATCCAGAGGGTGGTGGGAATCTGGAACTCACTGCCTGAAAGGGTGGTAGAGGCAGAAACCCTCATAACATTTAAGAAGTATTTGGATGTGCACTTGCGATGTCATGGCATACAAGGCTATGGGCCTAGTGCTGGAAAATGGGATTAGAATAGTTAGGTACTTGTTTAACTGGTGCAGACTTGATGGGCTGAAGGGCCTTTTTCTGTGCTGTAGACCTCTATGGCATGAAGGGAAGAGAGAGAATTTCTGGAGAGAGAAAAGAGAGAGGAAAGGGAGTTTCAACTAAAACAGTTTGAACTGAGGAGTAGGCATCCCATTGGGTCACTTGACGACACCACTAGCTCAGGCTTAAGGATTGAGGCAACCCGGTTTGCTCATCCAATCCCTAAATTTGATGAAGCAGAGGTGGAAGCCTTTTTTATATCTTTCAAGCTGTTAGCACAGCAGTTAAAGTGGCCAGTCCAACAGTGGTCCCTATCACTAAAGAGTAAACTTTCAGGGAGGGCTCACGAGGTTTAGTCCCTCTTCCTTGAGGAAAGTTTCACTGACTATGAGGCAGTGAAAAGATAAGTGTGTACTAGTTAGTGCCAGAGGTCAGGGGAGATGATAGGGTAGTGGCATTGTCACTGGACTAGTAATCCAGAGACTCAGGGTAATGCTCTGGGGACCCGGGTTTGAATTCTGCCACAGCAGATAGTGGAATTTGAATTCAAAGTCTAATGATGACCATGAAACCATTGCCACCCTGGTTCACAAATGCCCTTTTTGGGAAGGATATCTGTCATCCTTACCTGGTCTGGGCTACATGTGACTCCAGACCAATGTGGTTGACTACAATGGCTTAGCAAGCCACTCTGTCACAAAAAAGGAATGAAACTTGATGGACCACCTGGCATCGGCCTAGGCACCGGAAATGACAACAGCAATCTCAGCCCTGTCGACCCTGCAAAGTCCTCCTTACTAACATCTGGTGGCTAGTGCCAAGGTTGGGAGGCCTGTTTCACAGACTAGTCAAGCAACAGCCTGATAATCATACTCACGGAATCATACCTTACAGATAATGTCCCAGACACCACCGTCACCATCCCTGGGTATGTCCTGTCCCACTGCCAGGACAGGCCCAGCAGAGGTGACAACACAGTGGTATACAGTTGGGGGGGAGTTGGCCTGGGAGTCCTGAACAATGACTTCAGACCCCATGAAGTCTCATGGCATCAGGTCAAACATGGGCAAGGAAACCTCCTGCTGATTACTGCCCTCCCTCAGCTGATGAATCAGTGCTCCTCCATGTTGAACACCACTTGGAAGAAGCACTGAGGTTGGCAAGAGCTCAGAATGTACTCTGGGTGGGTGATGTCAATGTCCATTACCAAGAGTGGCTCAGTAGCACCACTACTGACTAAGCTGGCTGAGTCCCAAATTACATAACTGCTAGACTGGGTCTGCGGCAGGTGGTGAGGGAACCAACAAGAGGGAAAAACAACTTGACCTCATCCTCACCAACTTGCCTGCCACAGATGCATCTGCCCATGACAGTATCAGTAGGAGTAACCACCGCACAGTCATTGTGGAGATGAAGTAGTGCTTTCACATTGAGGATACCCTCCACCATTTTGGGTGGCACTACCACTGTGCTAAATGGGATAGATTTCAAAAAGATCTAGCAACTCAAGACTGGTCATCCATGAGGCGGTCCTGGTCCATCCATACCTGGAGGCCCAGGTATGTCCTGTAGACAAAAAGCAGGACAAATCCAACCTGGCCAATTACCACCCCATCAGTCTACTCTCCATCATCAATAAAGTGATGGAAGGGGTCATCAACAGTGCTATCAAGCTGCACTTGCTTAGCAATAACATGCTCGCTGATGCCCAGTTTTGGTTGCCAGGGCCACTGAGCTCCTGACCTCATTACAGCCTTCGTTCAAACGTGGACAAAAGAGCTGAACTCCCAAGGTGAGGTGAGAGTGATTGCCTTTGACATCAAGGCAGCATTTGACCGAGTGTGGCATCAAGGAGCCCTAGCAAAACTGGAGTCAATGGGAATCAGGGGGAAAGCTCTCCACTGGTTGGAGTCATACCTAGCACAAAGGAAGATGGTGGTGGTTGCTGGAGGTCAGTCATCTCAGCTCCAGGACAGTGATGCAGGAGTTCCTCAAAGTAGTGTCCTAGGCCTAACCATCTTCAGCTGCTTCATCAATAACCTTCCTTCCATCATAAGGTCAGAAGTGGGGATGTTCGCTGGTGATTGCACAATGTTCAGCACCATTTGCAATTCCACAGATACTGAAGCAGTCCATATCCAAATGCAACAAGACCTGGACAATATCCAGGCTTGGGCTGACAAGTGCAAGTAACATTCGCGCCACACAAGTACCAGGCAATGACCATCTCTAAGAAGAGAGAATCCAACCATCGCCCCTTGTTGTTCAGTGGCATTATCATCACTGAATCCCCCACTATCAACATCCTGGGGGTTACCATTGACCAGAAACTGAACTGGACTAACCATATAAATACTACAGCTACAAGAGCCGGTCAGAGGTTAGGAATCGTGCGACGAGTAACTCACTTCCTGACTCCCCAAAGCCTGTCCACCATCTACAAGGCACAAGTCAGGAGTATGATGGAATACTCCCCACTTGCCTGGATGAGTGCAGCTCCCACAACACTCAAGAAGTTTGAAACCATCCAGGACAAAGCAGCCCGCTTGATTGGCACCACATCCAAAAACATTCACTCCCTCCACCACCGATGCACAGTAGCGGCAGTGTGTACCATCTACAAGATGCATTGCAGGAATTCACCAAGGCTCCTTAGATGCAACTTCCAAACCCATGGTCACTACCATCTAGAATGACAAGGGCAGCAGATAAATGGGAACACCACCACTTGGAAGTTCCCCTCCAAGTCACTCACCATCCTGACTTAGAAATATATTGCTGTTCCTCCACTGTCGCTGGGTCAAAATCCTGGAACTCCATCCCTAACAGCACTGTGGGTGTACCTACACCATATGGACTGCAGCGTTTCAAGAAGGCAGCTCAACATCACCTTCTTAAGGGCAACTAGGGATGGGGAATAAATGCTGGCCCAGCCAGAGAAGCCCACATCCCGAGAATGAATTTTTAAAAAGGCGCACCATCAGAAACCCCATACCCTCACGAAACGGCCTGACCAGACGTACCTGGAATTTGAAAGGCTTAAGCAACTTGCTTTTGACCAGTGCTTACAAGCACTTAAAACAGAAGCCGCTTACGAAAACCTTCGTGAAATAATTCTCCTTGAGAAGTTTAAAAACTTCACACCCTTCCAAATAAGAACACACAAAGAAAAACAGAGGGTAGCAGGGGCCAGGCAAGTAGTCACACTGGCTGATGATTATGAGCTGATCCAGAAACCCTTGTCCCAGAAGAGATCCTCCCCTAGTCACCCCCAACCAACTGGAAAGGATAGTGGTAGAGAGAGTGATAGGAAGCTGAGCACCCATGGGAGAGAGAGGAATGCTGGGGGCCCTCCTCAGAACAGAAAGGGTGGTGCTGAGATGAAAAGTGAGGCCAAGTAACCTGGGTGTTTTAACTGTCGAAAGGTAGGGCACCTCCGGGCCAACGGCTGGAGGTTATGGGAAAATCCAGTGGGATTTATCGGGGCTCATACCCACCCGTGCAGAGAATGGAAGTCAGTCAGAGAGCATAGCAGGCAAGGCTATGGCTCAGACTGTGGCTGTGAATCCCTGTAGAGGCACTGCAGAAAGTGCGGATGAGGCTAAACAAATCCCTGAGAGTTACAAGTATTTTGTATCCTAAGGAAGGGTGGCCACATTTCCCCAGGGTGCAGCGAGTAAGCCTGTAGTAATACTGAGGGATACAGGGGCCAGCCAAACTCTACTGCTGGGAAAAGGCATGACCTTCCCACCAGAGTACAGTAAGTGCCAAGGTGTTGGTAAAGGGGGTTGAAGGAGGGCACATGCCCATCTCCTATAGCGGGTGCACCTGGGTGTGACCTTGTGTCAGGACCAGTGACCATGGGAGTCGTCCCCAGTTTGCCTGTGGACAGGTTGACCTGCTCCTTGGCAATGATCTGGCTGGATCAAAGTTAATAGCATCCCCAGTGGTCTCAGAGAAGCCCACTGAGGTCACGGAGACAGAACAGTTGCAGGAGAAAGTACCTGGCATTTTCCCTGACTGTGTGGTAACACGGTCTATGGCCAGACAAGCTCCGTCAGTGGAGGCTGAAGGGGCACTGCAGACAGAAGACCCTCTGGTCTGGTTATCTGAAACCTTTTTCGGGAGTCTGGAAGACCCTAAGGAGGTAATAAATAGATCTTCCTTGATGATAGCCCAGCAATCTGACGCGCTGTTAAAAACATTAGCTCAGACTGCTCACACTGAAACAGAGACAGAAGCAGTCCCTGAATGCTACTACATTGAAAATAAGGTGCTGATGAGGAAATAAACACCCCTCACAGACCTACATATGAGGACTGGACAGTGATAGAGTGATAGAGTCATAGAGGTCTACAGCACAGAAAAAGGCCCTTTGGCCCATCGAGTCTGCGCCAGTCAAACAAGTACCTAGCTATTCTAATCCCATTTTCCAGCACTAGGCCCATAGCCTTGTATGCCATGACATCACAAGTGTGCATCCAAATACTTCTTAAATGTTATGAGGATTCCTGCCTCTACCACCCTTTCAGGCAGTGAGTTCCAGATTCCCACCACCCTCTGGGTAAAAAAATTCTTCCTCACATCCCCTCCAAACCTCCTGCCCCTTACCTTAAATCTATGTCCCCTGGTTATTGATCCCTCCACCAAAGGGAAAAGTTCCTTCCTGTCGACCATATCTATGCCCCTCATAATTTTATACACCTCAATCATGTCCCCCCTCAACCTCCTCTGCTCCAGGGAAAATAACCCCAGTCTATCGAATCTCTCCTCATAACTAAAACTCTCCAGCCCAGGCAACATCCTGGTAAATCTCCTCTGCACTCCCTCTAGTGCAATCACATCCTTCCTATAATATGGATTCCAGAACTGCACGCAATACCCAAGCTGTGGCCTAACCAGCGTTTTATACAGTTCCAGCATAACCTCCCTCCCTGCACTTATATTCTATGCCTTGGCTAATAAAGGCAAGTATCCCATATGCCTTCTTAACCACCCTATCTACCTGTCCTGCTGCCTTAAGGGACCGGTGGACATGCACACCAAATTCCCTCTAAATGTCGATACTTCCCAGGGTCCTACCATTCATTGTGTATTCCCATGCCTTGTTTGTCCTGCCCAGGTGCATCACCTCACACTTATCCGGATTAAATTCCATTTGCCACTGATCAGCCCATCTGACCAGCCCGTCTATATCCTCCTGTAATCTAAGGCTGTACTCCTCACTATTTACCACCCCACCAATTTTCATGTCATCCGTGAACTCACTGATCAACCCTCCTACATTCAAGTCTAAATCGTTTATATATATATACCACAAACAGCAAGGGACCCAACACTGATCCCTGTGGAACCCCACTGGACACAGGCATCCAGTCACAAAAACACCCCTCGACCATCACCCTCTGCTTCCTGCCACTCAACCAATTGTGGATCCAATTTGCCAAATTGCCTTCAATCCCATGGGCTCTTACCTTCGTTATCAGTCTCCCATGCGGGACCGTATCAAAAGCCTTGCTGAAGTCCAAGTAGACTACGTCAAATGCATTGCCCTCATCTACACACCTGGTCACCTCTTTGAAAAATTTAATCAAATTGGTCAGACATGACCTCCCCTTAACAAAACCATGCTGACTATCCTTGATTAATCGCTGCCTCACCAAGTGTAGATTAATTCTGTCCCTCAGAATTGCTTCCAATAGTTTCCCCACCACTGAGGTTAGACTGGCTGGCCTGTCGTTCCCTGGTTTATCCCTTCCTCCCTTCTGGAATAACGGCACCACATTGGCAGTCCTCCAGTCCTCTGGCACCTCTCCTGTGGCCAGAGAGGTATTGAAAATTATTGCCAGCGCCCCTGCTATCTCCTCCCTTGCCTCACTCAACAGCCTGGGATACATTTCATCCAGGCCTGATCCACAGGGAGTGGTGCTGCCGAGGTACCGTAGGGAAATATTACGGCTAGTTCACAAAATTCTGATGGCTGGACATGGTGGTATACACGAAACCCAATCTCATGCCAGTTGGCATTTTTATTGGCCCAACCTCCACAGGGATGTAGTAAGGTTTTGCAGAACCTGCCACACCTGCCAGGTTGTGGGGAAACTCCAACCTGCAATAACACCTGATTCCTGTACCGGCTTTTGGGGAACCATTCAGCAAGGTGTTAGTGGACTGTGTGGGCCCCTGCTCAAAGCCAAAGGGGGCCACAGGTATACCCCTACCATCCTGGATGTGATTACCCATTTCCCAGAGGCTGTTCCCCTTAGAACCATATCTCCCAAAACAGTGGTGAGGGAATTCACCCAATTCTTTACCTGGTAAGTTCTTTACCTGGATCCAGTCGGATCAGGGCTCAAATTTCATGTCCAAAATATTCCATGAAGTCATGGGTAATCTGGGCATGACCCAACTGAAGCCTTCAGTGTATTACCCGCAATCGCAAGGGGCGCTAGAATGGTAGCACCAGACCCTAAAAACAATGGTCAGGGCATACTGCCACGAGTATCCTCATGACTGGGATAAAGGACTAGGTTTCCTTCTGTTCATTATAGAGGCTCGCCCAATGACTCCACTGGGTTTACTCTGTGTGAATTAGTTTACAGGCGCCAAGTGTGAGGGCCTCTGAAACTAATCAAGGAGAAGTTTTCCGAACAGAAGGAGGAAGTCTCCATGTTAGGCTATGTAACAGTGTTCGGGAGTGACTCATGAGAGCCTGTGGTGTGGCCCGAGAACAGATGAAAATCTCCCAGGCAGCTATGAAAAAAAACAGGCCAACAGACATGCCAGGGCCCAAACCTTTCAGCCAGGAGACTACGTGTTAGTGCTCCTATGAACCCCGGGTGAACCCTTACAGGCCCGGTTCAGTGGCAGAGTAGCAGAGAAGCTCGGGGAAGTGAACTATCAATTGAGATGACAGATTGGGGGATAAAGAAAAGGCTGTGTCAAGTCAACATGATAAAGCGATATCACAGCCGGGAAGGGGAGAAGCAGGTAACGGTCTGTTCCATTGCCACTGACCTGAAGGATGAGGGTATCGTTGGGAATGAATTGGCGGGAGATGTGGGTGAGGCCCACATTGAACCCCCTAATACCTGGCTAACCAATACTGAGATACTAGCGAACTTAGACTCCTTATTCACCTACCTAAGTGCAGGACAGTGAGCAGTGATGAACCAGGTAGTGGCAGGCTTATCCAATTGTGTAGTGTACCTCAACAACCTCCTGGTGTATAGTGACACCTTGGAAAACCACTTAGAGCAACTGGAAACCCTCTTCCAGAGAGTGCAGTCAGCTGACCTAGTGCTCAATCTCACAAAGAGCGAGTTTGCTAAGGCTCAAGTGACCTATCTAGGACATGTAGTGGGTCACGGACAAGTACTGCCCAGGGCTGAAAAGGTACAAGCAGTAACACAGTTCCCCATTCCCACAACAAAATGGAAAACCATGAGGTTTTTGGGCATGTGTGGGTTCTACCGCAAGGTCGTCCCAGACTCCAGCACAGTAGCCACCCCGCTATTAGACCTACTACAGAAAAAAGCAAAGATAGTATGGACTGAAAAATGCCAGACAGCTCTCAAAAAGCTGAAGGCCATTTAATAGGCGAGACTGTGCTTGCAGCCCCGGACTTTAATCATGCATTTAAAGTAGCCATTCATGTGTGTAACATCAGGGTAGGGGCTGTCCTCCTCCAGGAGGACGAATCCAGAATAGAGGGACCAATCGGATACTTCCCTAAAAAGCTCAACATGCATCAGAAACGGTATTCCATAGTAGAGAAGGAGATCCTTGGTTTAATACTGGCCGCAGACACTTTGAGATATATGTCCAAACTGGTTAAAGAGAGAACACAGTCTATAATGACCACAATCTGCTAGCTTTTGTGGAAAAAAGTAAGGCCCAAAATACCGGGTTATCCATTGGAGTTTGTTCCTCCAGCCGTACCCCTTAAAAATTACCCACATTCCTGGGAAATCAAATGTGATTGCAGACACCTTGCCTAGAACTTAAAGGGGGTTCAATGTGGGCCCCACCCACGTCTCCCGCCAATTCATCCCCAACGATACCCTCATCCTTCAGGTCAGTGGCAATGGGACAGAGCATTACCTGCTTCTCCCCTTCCTGGCTGTGATATTGCTTTATCATGTTGACTTGACACAGCCTTTTCTTTATCCCCCAATCTGTCATCTCAATTGATAGTTCACTTCCCCGAGTTAAAACTGGAAAAGATAAATTGACCATTGCTAAAAGAATTAATGTGTGTTGGAGAGTGTTTTGTTGTTTTTAAGTTTTTCCCTTTCTTGTAATGAAATGAGAGTGAATCTCATTTCATTCCGGGGACAAGGGGAAAAGTCATGATAACGAAGGAAAATCTCTGAATTGCAGCCGGAAACATTGGGCTTAAAAATAAGACCTGAGTTTTTAAAAGTGCACACAAGCCATTGGCTGGAATGCTGCAGGGTGACTCCCTAAGAGGTAATGGAACCCCGCCCTGTTGTCAAATGAGGTACTTCTAAAGACATCCAGAAATTAATTGCTCCCTCTGGTAGAGACAATGGGACATAATGGGAGATGGGTATCATCTCATCAAGAAATCCTGTGAGCAATGCCCAGATAGATTTGTGAATTTGCTTCCCATTAAGAATGTACAAAGAAGAGGTTACAAGTGAGCTGAGAAGCTGCCCCAGTGTCTATGTTGGTTGGCATTCTGAGAGAGAGCAAGTGCTGGAAGTTTGACTCAGAAGTAACAGCCACACACAGTACACCCGCAAGTCGCCATTTTGCAGGTATCCTGATCTCGCTCCCTCTCTACCGAATTCAACTCTACTGAAACCTCGAATTCGTCTGCTGGAGTCAACTCTACTGGAGTCTCGAATCACAATGGCTGCAACATTCAATCACCTACTCCCCATGAGTCAAGGACTATTCCATATGCCCTTTTTTATATATATATGTTCACTTACTTCAAGCTAAATTCTTACTTTTAACCTGTATGATCGAGTATGCATGTGTTTTATCCTTTCTTGCCTTTAGTAGTTAATAAACTTACTCTTACCTTTAACTCAAGAAAGTCTGATCAAAATGGCTCCTTCAAAGTCAGAACGATTGGGTCTGGGAAAAAGGTATCCACGAAAGGGATCCATTTTAGATTAAATCTGGTTGCAATCAACAGAGGGCATGGGGGTTGGGGAGGGGGGAGCTGAATAAAGACGGGGTGCCAGTTCATCCCTCCTCACCCGGGACATAACAATTTGGGGGTGTCCCAGCCAGATGGTGACAAATTGAGGGATCTCGTCTGGATCAACAACTTTGGGGAACCTCACTTGGTGATGGATCGTAACATGTGATAGGATTAATTAATGACCGGAGTAAAGGCACCCCTATGTAGCAGTGACCAAAATATGTTTGAATTTTACATCCAGTTTGAAAGGGAGAAGAGTGGGTCTAAGACTAGTATTTTAAACTTAAATAAAGGCAACTATGTGGGCATCAACACTGAGCTAGCTGAAGTGAACTGGGAAACTAGGCTAGCAGATAGATCGATAGAGAAACAGAGGCAGACATTTAAGGAGATATTTCAGGGTATTCAGAATAAGTACATTCTGTGGCTAATTAAAGAAGTTAAGGAAAGCTTCATACTTAAGGAAAAAGCACATAACTGCACAAAGATGAGTGGCAGGTCAGATGATTGGTCAGAATATAAAGAATGGCAGAGAATGACCAAAAGGTTAATCAGAAGAAAGCTAGAAATGTAAAAACAGATAGCAAGAGTTTCTACAGGTGTTTAAGCAGGAAAAGAGTAAGTAAAGTGAATGTTGGTCCTCCAGAGAGTTAGAATGGGGAGCTAATAAAAGATAATAAGGAAATGGTGGATGAAATGAACAAATATTTTGCCTCTGTCTTCACTACAGAGGATACAAAAAACATTCCAGTAATAGCTACAAATCAGGAGGTGAACGGGAGAGAGGAACTTGGTGAAATTTCAATCATTAGGGAAACAGTCCTGAGCAAACTGGTGGAGCTGTGGGCTGACAAGTCTCTGGGTTCTGATGGGCTTCATCCTAGGGTTTTAAAAGAGGTGGCTAATGAGGTTGTAGGCGCGTTGATGTTAATTTTCCAAAAATCGCTAGATTCTGGAAAGGTTCCATCAGACTGGAAAGTAGCAAACATAACCCCTCTATTCAAGAGGGGAGGGAGGCAGAAAACAGGAAACTATAGGCCAGTTAGCGTGACGTCTGTAATGGGGGGGGATGGAGTTGGAATCGATCATTAAGGAGGTTATAGCTGGGCACTTAGAAAAACTCAAGGTAATTGGGAAGAGTCACCATGGTTTTGTGAAACAGAAATCATGTTTAACTAGTTTACTGGAGTTCTTTGAAGGAGTGACATGCGCTGTAGATAAAAGTGAACCTGTAGGCATGCTGTACTTGGATTTCCAGAAGGCATTCGATAAGGTGCCACATAAAAGGTTATTGTGGAAATTAGAAGCTCATAGTTTAGTGGGTAACATATTAACATGAATAGAAGATTGGC
Organism: Cetorhinus maximus; assembly: GCF_964194155.1. Classification (NCBI taxonomy): domain Eukaryota; kingdom Metazoa; phylum Chordata; class Chondrichthyes; order Lamniformes; family Cetorhinidae; genus Cetorhinus; species Cetorhinus maximus. The sequence continues at coordinate 67,785,214 of NC_135887.1, forward strand.
TCGCTGGCAGAAAATAGAGTATGCATAAATGGGTCTTTTTCTGATTGGCAGGATGTGACAAGTGGAGTCCCACAGAGATCTGTACTGGGGCCTCAACTTTTTATGATTAACATTAATGACTTAGATGAGGGGAGTGAAGACATGGTAGCTAAATTTGCAGATGACACAAAGATAGGTAGGAAAGTATTATGTGAAGGAGTTTGAAGGCAGATATAGATAGGTTGAGTGAGTTGGCAAAAATCTGGCAGATGGAGTACAATGTGGGAAAATGTGAAATTGTTCACTTTGGCAGGAGGAATAAAAAAGCTTATTACTTAAACAGAGAGTGACTGCAGAATGTAGAGGGATCTAGATACTGTAGTGTATGAGTCACAAGAGGTTAGTATGCAGGTACAGCAAGTAATTAAGAAGGCTAATGGAAGGCTATCCTCTATTACAGGAGGAATTGAACATAAAAGGAAGGATGTTATTCTTCAGTCATACAGGGCATTGGTGAGAACACATCTCGAATATTGTGGACAGTTTTGGTCTCCTTATTTAACAAAGGATATCAATGCATTAGAGGCAGTTCAGAGGAGGTTTGCTAGATTATACCTGGAATGAGTGGGTTGTCTTATGAGGAAAGGCTAAATAGACTGGGCTTGTTTCCACTGGAGTTTGGAAGAGTGAGGGGTGACTTGATTGAAGTATATAAGATCCTGAATGGTATTGACAAAGTGGACGCGGAAATAATGTTTCCTCTTGTGGGTGAGTCCAGAACTAGGGGGCACAGTTTTAAAATTAGGGGTCGCTCTTTTAGGACAGAGGTGAGAAGAATTTCTTTCCCTGAGGGCTGTGCAACTTTTGAACTCTCTACCTCAGTAGGTGGTGGAGGCGGGGTCATTGAATATCTTTAAGACTGTGGGAGAGAGATTCTTGTTAGGCAAGGGAATCAAAGGTTATTGGGAGTAGATGGGAATATGGAATTAGTAATGCAAACAGATCAGCCATGATCTTATAGAATGGCAGAGCAGGCTTAATGGGCCGAATGGCCTACTGCTCCTATTTCATCTGTTCATATATTTTACAGAGTATTCTTCCTATCCCAGCTACTCACATCTGGGTCATCACAGAAAGATGACATCATAACTAACGAAAATACAAAGAAATTTCAAATCTTGATAGGTCAGTTGAACTGTTTAGATACTCAGACTAGACCAGATGCTCATTTTGATATGTTGGAGTTAAGTCCAACAATAAAACATATGGTCGTTTGGTAGTACAGAACTTGAGTATTGCTGAAGAAAGACATGTTGTCGAAGCTTTTCATCTTGAACTCATCAGGACAATTGCAAGAATACCAATGTCAGGGGAAGCAACAATTTTATACTTTAAGTAGAGTGTGCTGATTGGTTGGCAAGTAAACTCTAATTGGTAGAGGCATTGCCATGGAGAATGCACCATTTAATGGTGACTGACAGTTAACTGCCAAGCATTATTTGAAATTTAAACCAGGCAGCTTGACTCTGATTAGTCAAAGCATTGCCCTGAAGAATGAACCAGTGAATGGCTGTCACTTATTTTGTTTAGCTGAAACAGGCACAATGTATGTACATGTTCTTTCTGTTTACAAAGAACAGGGTCCTGTATATTAATATGTGTAGCTTCCAGTACATGCAAATGTGCCACACTGTGAGCCTAACTGACAATCTTCAATTGGTTGTCAGTGTAATTCTTAGCACATTGAGGATTATTTAGCAAATATTATCCAATTGCAGAATCACATCTAATGTTGGACACTGTGTTTTGAGTTTTGCAAGGAAGACGCTGGTTGGGTGCAGTCTGTACCTCGCTCATTGTGAACAGCGGCTAGGACATGCTGTTTGATACGATCCACCAGTCTTTAGGACATATGGCCTACATACCTAGCATCACACAGACACTGAAAATCATATACCACATTGCTCAATTGTGTGATAAGCAGAATGTCTTTTTGGCTTGATGGTAGCTTCCTGTTAGTGGCGAAAACCACTCATGTTGTTACTGCAGGGTAGCAGGGTGAAACAGCTAGCTTCACCTGTTGCTCAAATTTTTGAGATACCTTGCCCTTCCAGAGTAATCTGAGGTAGACTGGGCACTTTTCAGGGCCAAAAGTGACAGTCTTAGGCCTGATGACATATCCTAAAGTAGAGAATTTTCAGGGCAAATAAAATATTAAAATTATTTAACATGGAGAAAGACATACTTAAGTTTCCATTCTTAGTTGAACCAATGAACATGAAAGTATCATTTTTAGTGATGCTTCCCATATTAATCTTCTTGATGAGTATCCGAGTGCAGTTGGTTTCTAATATTTCTTGTGAGTAGAAAGGGAAATGTTTCTCCTTAGCTTGGGAAGTTAAGGAAAAAGAAAGGGCTGTGAAAGCGCTTTAGGTGCTGAAACATTGGTAATTCTGGAGGCAGTGGATATGGGATTCTATTTAGCAAACATTTTAAATGAGGTTCTGTACTGAAGATAGTAGACCCATTGACTGGTATGTAAATCATTGATCATTGTGTGATAATGTACACTCTACAAAAAGTTCGAGTGGGTAGCAGTTATGGATTGACAACGCTGGTTTGAAACAAATGCTGGAGAAAAAGGAAATCTCTAAAATGAAATGGGTGAATGCAAGTCGCCAAATGTCTGATTGTTTGACAAAAAGAGATACCTGTATAAAGAAATGATCAAGGGTCCGAGAGGAGAGGTGTCTCACAATGTAATGCTTTGCACAGAATGTGGAGGTTTTTGAGTTATTTTGTTTGAAATTTTGATTGCACAAATAAACTATGTTTTTATTTAAATAAAGAGAAGGGTTGAATTGTGTTTAACTTTAGGCAGGTGGTGGGCATTGCCTGGGAATTAACTTGAGACCCTATAAATGGTCACAGGCAAAAGCTGTGGTTGTGGGGTTAGGGGATGGTTGTAACATTAACTCTGTAAATACATATATGAGAGTGTAAAGATTGGCTCCAGTTCTATCCTTCGTCAATTGGCTCTCTTGAATAGGAAAGTCCAATGCATTCTGTTTAATGGATGGAGAGTTTGGTCTCTGAATGTTTGCTGGAAGGCCTGTCTTAGTGAGTGGTGAGTTTTTGTTGCCTTTTTTACTCATTAGAGGAGATGGAATCATTAAAGTTGAATGGACATAACCATCAAGAGGTTGCATATGAAAAATGAGTTATGACATCCTCTCAGTTTCTTCTTCATCACAAGATAGCTTCACTAAAGAAGTTGACTTCTTAATCCCAACATAAAGATCCTTAAGATGGTCTTTGGAGAAATTAAGCTGCTTCTATTCATACTCTGTCGAATTAGCAGGAGCACTAATCCTACACAGCAGCAATAAAGGGATCATATTATTGACACCAAGCTTATCAGCCAGCCTGACAGAGTTAAGCTTTCCAATACAATGTTAAGTCATGTTTGACAATAATAAGGAGCAGAGTGACTGAGGATCATCGCACTATTACATTGCGCTCTGAATGTAGGATGTCAAAACCTCTCTTAATGTACACAGGGGTAGATTAAATCTGTTAGGATAAGCATAGACAACATGCACACAGAGGACACAGCTCCTCAAGGGAGATCAAGAGGATATGGGCATATTTAGCTCATGACACCATTGCCTCATTGCCAGCAGATTCGACTATTGTATTACATTCCTGGCTGGTCTCCAACATTCTACCCTCTGTAAACCTGAGGTCATCCAAAACTCTGCTGCCTGTGTCCCAGGTATTTCACAGGAGTGTTATAAAGCGGCTGAAGGTGCGATTACCAATTGTATAGCAATTAAAATTGGGGAAAAAGACCAGAATTAGAGGAGTGTAGATATCTCAGAGGGTTGTGGGGTTGGAGGAGATTACAAGGATAGGGAGGGGCAAGACCATGGAGAGATTTGAAAACAAGGTTGAGAATTTTAAAATCAAGACATTGCTTGACTGGGAGCCAATGTCGGTCAGCGAGCACAGGGGTGATAGGGGAATGGGACTTGCAGTAAGTTAAGGCATGGGCAGCAGAGTTTTGGATCACCCCAAGTTTACAGAGGGGAGAATGTTGGACGCCGGCCAGGAATAGATTGTACAACTTTCTGATGTACTTGTACTCCACTAATTCTGAAATTACAAGAGGAAAACTGGGACGACTTTGCAGTCTCTTTGCGTGTGGAGACTGCCAGCTCAGTGTAGGCAGCCTCACTGCAGCAGGCCAAGGGGTTATTGGAGCCGGATGCTCCAACCCCCAGTGATGGGGCCGCGAGCAGGAAAGGCTGAACCCAGAGTGGTTCCTCCTGTCCTTCGAGGGGCCTGCCAGCTTGGTCATTTAATTCTTGACCTGTTTTCACACCTCCAAGGGTGCGTCAATGTTGAGATACCCTCATGGTTCCTGACCTGCCTCAACAGTGCCCATCACTCCCGATGGAGCTTATTTTAAATTCATTTTACAGGATGTGGGCTTCACTGGCTGTGCCAGCATTTATTGCCCATCCAAGTGGCAAGCAACATTTGCGCCACACAAGCTCCAGGCAATGACCATCTCCAACAAGAAATAATCTAACTATCGCCCCTTGATGTTCAATGGCATTACCATCACGGAATCCCTGACAATTAACATCCTGGGAGTTGCCATTGACCAGAAACTGAACTGGACTAGCCACATAATATATATTTTTTTATATTCATTCACGGGATGTGGGCTTCGCTGGCCAGGCCAACATTTATTGCCTATCCCTAGTTGCCCTTCAGAAGGTGGTGGTGAGCTGCCTTCTTGAACCGCTGCAGTCCAAGTGGTGTAGGTAAACACACAGTGCTGTTAGGAAGGGAGTTCCAGGATTTTGAACCAGCGACAATACTATGGCTACAAGACCAGGTCAGAGGCTAGGAATCCTGCGGCAAATAACTCACCACCGTTTTTTTATTCATTCATGGGATGTGGGTGTCGCTTGCTAGGCCAGCATTTATTGCCCATCCCTAGTTGCCCTTGAGAAAGTGGTGTTGAGCTGCCTTCTTGAAACGCTGCAGTCCATGTGGTGTAGGTACAACCACAGTGCTGTTAGGGAGTTCCAGGATTTTGATCCAGCGACAGTGAAGGAACGGCGATATATTTCCAAGTCAGGATGGCAAGTGACTTGGAGGGGAACTTCCAGGTGATGGTGTTCCCATCTATCTGCTGCTCTTGTCCTTCCAGGTGGCAGTGGTCATGGGTTTGGACGGTGCTGTCTAAGGAGCCTTGGTGAATTTCTGCAGTGCATCTTGTAGATGGTACACACTGCTGCTACTGTGCATTGGTAGTGGAGGGAGTGAATGTTTGTGGATGGGGTGCCAAGCAAGGGGGCTGCTTTGTCCTGGGAAATGTCAAGCTTCTTGAGTGTTGTTGGAGCTGCACTCATCCAAGCAAGAGGAGAGTATTCCATCACACTCATGACTTATGCCTTGTAGATGATGGACAGCGTTTGGGGAGTCAGGAGGTGAGCTACTCGCTGCAGGATTCCTAGCCTCTGACCTGCTCTTGTAGCCAATGTCCAGCAGTGTGCTCTCTCACCCTGTGTGCAGTATCTTATCCTGTGTACAACAGTGTGTTATATGAACATATGAACTAGTAGCAGGAGTAGGCCACTCGGCCCTTCGAGCCTGATCTGCCATTCAATAAGACCATGGCTACTCTGACTGCAACCTCCCGCCGACCCCCAATAACCCTTCACCCCCTTGTTTGTCCAATCTATCTAGTTCTGCCTTGAAAACTTTCAGAGACTCTGCCTCCATCACCTTTTGAAGAAGAGAGTTCCAAAGGCTCACGACCCTGAGAGAAAACATTCCTCCTCGTCTTTGTCTTAAATGGGTGACCCCTTATTTTTGAACAGTGGCCCTCTAGTTCTAGATTCTCCCACAAGAGGAAACATCCTCTTCAAATCCACCCTGTCAAGACCCCTCAGGATCTTATGTTTCAATCAAGTCGCCTCTTACTCTTCTAAACTCCAGCAGATACAAGCCTAGTCTGTCCAACCCAATACAGATATAAAAACAGAAAATGCTGGAAAATCTCAGCAGATCTGGCAGCATCTGTGAAGAGAGAAACAGAATTAATGTTTTGAGTTCATATGACCCTTCATCAGAACTCTGAAGAAGAGCCTTACGGACTTGAAATGTTAGCTCTGTCTTTCTCTCCACAGATGCTGTCAGACTTGTTGAGTTTTTCCAGCATTTTCTGCTTTTATTTCAGATTTCCAGCATCAACATTATTTTGCTTTTATCTTTTGCCCATTCCAGATATTATATTAGTAAACCTTCTCTGAACTGCTTCTAATGTACTTACATCCTTCTTTGGGTATCTGAGGGACAACCAGTTCAAAACTGGCCTTGAAGAGTTAACTTCTACAGTCAGCTCCATGTCATCATTAGACCTTTTTTCCTGCGTTGCTGTCAGGCGATGAAGGTAAATGATCCTGTGCTGGGGTGATCTATTCTTGGCCTCCTCCTGTTCCTACATGCTCAGAACCACCTTCTGAAGGGCAATCAGGGATGGGCAATAGATGCTGGCCCAGCCAGCGACACCATATCCCATGAATGAATTAAAAAACACAGTACACTGAAGATGCCCAGCTCTGCCTCAGCATCATCTCTCTCAGCCCCTGCTCCATCTGAATTTTGCCAGGCTCCTTATCCAGCATCCAGTACTAGATCAGCAGAAATTTCCTTCAATTAGATATTGGGAAACCAAAACTGTTGGATGGAATCTCTGTACTTAGATGAAGACTATGATTCCAGAGCATTCATGGGTCCTGAGCCAACTCTGACTGCCATGGTGTTCACTTGGGAGTTCCTCCCATAGCGGCCAATTAAGAGGCTGCTTTTGGGACTGCTGCCCAATTGAAGACAGCGGGTGGGACTCTGAGACTGAATTCCCAATCAGAGGTGGGTGCTGCTGCTGTCCAAAGCAAAACCTGGGGTACCTTGATCTGGAGGAAATGAGATAAACTCTGGCTGCAGCAGTCAGTCCACCCCTATGAGGGAGTGGGGGGTGGTGGGGGAAACCCCTCCACAGAATGGCCAGCAGCAGCAGCGATGCCCCCGAGGGCTGCAGCTCCAACTGTGGGGTTAAAAAAGGAGCAATGTGGGCTCCCCAAATCAGTGGCCAGCTGGCTGCCTTCAGCTATCTGTGGGATTTGGCTCTCAATGTGTGCTTCGTCCTGGCCGCATGGCCATTCTGTTAACATTGGTAGCAGAGAATGATTGGCTTAAAGGTGACGATTGGAGCTTTTTTGGAAAAGAATGGCTGAAACCAAGGGCGGAATCATCTCAGATTTGCAGTAAGTGCAATAGCAAACAGGAAAAAGAAAGTTTTCCACGCCGGCTGCAGTGGCGGCTTTTCACGCCGTATTGTCCCAATCCCGCCTCATTAATCATGCCTTTCCGGGAAACACGCAGTTTCGATGGAGGGCGGCCTCTGATTCGCCTGCCGCACCATCATCTCGCCGCTTCATCACGTCGGCCACCATGTTTAACGTGCAGCCATGCGCACACCTCAGTGTGTTCAGCCCAGGACTGCTGCACAGAAGGCATGGCCCCAAAAGGCAAGAAGGCTGCAGCCCCCCGATTCAGTGACGCATCCCTGGAACACCTTTTGGATGCCGTGGAGGCCCACCATGATGTCCTCTACCCCCCCACGCTCTGACCGTAGGAGGGACAGCAACTTCGCCAATTTGACTTGGGAGGTGGTGGCAGCTGTGGTCAGTGCCAATGCGCTGCAAAAGAGGACAGCGACCCAGTACTGAAAAAGGATGAATGATCTTCTCCATTCTGCCAGGGTAAGTCACTCTTTTCATCATTCCCACTTCACACACTCACAAACCCATCACACCTCCGCAGGGCCCTCACTCACTGTCAGTTCAAGGGACATCACCATTCACTTTCTCACACACACCTTCATTGTCCTCATCCCATCAATGGGACCACTCACTGCCCACACATGCCAGGCATACTTGTCATCTGGTCTGGCAGGCGTCCTGCTTACACTCTCCATCTTTATTCATGCAGGACAAGCTGGTACAAGACAACAGGGAGAGATCGCAGACCAGTGGAGGAATGCCTGAAATCAAGGTCCTCACGAACTTTGGAAACAGAGCCATCTAGCTGGCCGGCGATGACTGGGACCGGTCCTGTGCTGATGGTGAGGTTGGCGCTGCTCTACCAAGTGAGGATCCAGCAGTGCAACATCCATCAGACAACCATGCTGTGAGTGATGTGTCCTGTTTCACAGGCCACTGCCATGCACTAATTATCTCCCCTTGTTTTCAGACACATCTGGGGAACAGTCGAGCAAGTCCATGAGCTAGGTCCTCGAGCCAAGCCCCGAAGACACCTCAGAAGAGGAATCTGATGACACCCTATTTGAAGTCCCATCACAGCGCTTACCCACACCCTCCACCAGCGCAGAGACACACACCTCGGTGGGACCTAGCTTTAGAATAGCCTTGGGATCACAATTTGGTGAACACATCGCACTGCCTGATCCAGGAAGTGGCAGGGACTTCCCAGGTGTCTGACACTCGGAGGACTGCTGGACGCCACAAATCTGCTGAATCCGAGTCAGATGACAAGCCTCTGGACACTGATGGTGCGTCTTCACTGTCACTGGACACATCAGTCATGCATGCACCTCGATGGGGTTTATCACTGCTGCCAGAATGTCCCACGCCGTTGGCACAGAGTTTCCCCATTCTCTCCGTGTGCTCTCAGGGTCTTTTGAGGTGCAGCTGGCCACCCATCTCACCATCATCTGTGTCCGATGACAGCATAGGCCCTGAAGGGTTTAGCTCATGAAGGATGTGATAGGATCAAGAGAAGTTAAAGTTTCCCCTCTGCATTTGCATGATATGACCCTGATTGCAGAATGCAAGCCATCTGCCATCAGCCAGACAGGAGTCAGACATTCACATAAGCTATTTGAGGATCTAAGGAGTGTCCCCACTGCATGTCGTCATCATCCTCCTGGAATGTAGGAACTATAGTCTTCTGTTGCATCTCCATGACAGGAGCCTTATCACAGAGGGTATGTGCGTTGCCCTCAGCCAGACAGGAGTCAAACGTTCACGGATGCAATGTGAGGACGTATAGTGCCTCCTCGCTGCATGTCGTCATCACCCTCCACAAGTCTAGCAGCTATGAGGGCCTTCCGAGTGCACCTGCCTTGTCTGGCCTGTGCGAGAGCCTCATCCCCATCATCGTCGCCTTCGAGGACCCCCTTAGCCTCATCCCCGTCAGCATCCTCCTCATCGGAGGAGACCTCCAGCTCCTCCATCTCGTCCTCAGCCAGCTCCTCTCCCCATTGCAGCACCAGGTTGTAAAGGGCACAGCAGACGACGACGATGTGTGATACCCTCTGCGGACTGTATTGCAGGGCTCCACCAGACCGGTCCAGGCACTGGAACTGCATCTTCAGCATCCCGATGGTCTGCTCTACCAAGCTATGAGCTGCTGCATGAGCCTCATTATAGCGTCGCTCTGCTGCAGTCTGAGGCCGCCACACAGGCGTCATCAGCCATGGCCTCTGTGGGTAGCCCTTGTCTCCGAGGAGCCATCCCTGCAGCCTCTGTGGACCCTGGAAGATGCCAGGGATCTGTGACTGACTGAGAATGTAGACATTGAGGACACTCCCCGAAAACTATGCGCAGACCTGCAGGATGTGTTTGTGGTGGTCGCACACCAGCTGTACACCAGTGAACGGAATCCCTTGCAGTTGACATAGTTCACCGCTTGTTGTGGCAGAGATCTGAATGCCAGTTCAGTACAATCAATAGCACCCTGCACCTGTGGGAAACCTGAGATCTGGGTAAATCCCAGGGCTGTCGCATCCTGGCAGCCCTGATCTTGGGCAAAATGCACAAAGTTGTGTTCCCCGTGAAGATAGCACCCATGACCTCATGGATGCATTTGTGGGTGGAGGCCTGTAATATCCCACAGAGGTCACCTGTGGAGCCTTAAAAGGAGCCACTGGTGTAAAAATTCTTCGGTGACACTGATTCTCGGTCATCTGCAGGAATTAAAGGCGGCGTCTTTGGAGCTGGGTCTAGCTAGGCGCTGACCAGCGATGGCTTGCTTTGGCTCTTCAGCGGCGTGTGTGGGTGCTGCTCTTCCCTCTGCACAGCCAGGCGCCTCTGTCGCTCTCTTCTCCACTGACTCCGCTCTCTGTAAGCCACAAGACATACAGCTAGTTCACCAGGTTCCATGATCCTGATGTGCTCCTCCTGCAGGATGAAAGAGAGAGACGCATGAGTAATCATGGGTCTACTAAGAACTTGCCTTGGTTAAGTCTGAAGGCCCTTAACACTTCCCAGAGAGTACTGGCCACCACTTTGATGGCCAGAGTTTAGTGCGCTGCATGGCTGCCCAAAACCCCACCCACCTCTGCCCCACTCCACCCGACCGATTGGCAGCAGCTTTGCCCACTGGACTTCATGCTGTGCTCTCAGCTCAAGCGCAGGCATTCTCCTAACCCACACTGCAAGGCTGCACTGTTAGCTTGAACCATGGGGAAGACTGGTCCAAACTGGGATGATGACATTGCAAGGAGCTGAGTGCCTCCACCAGGGCCAGCTTTAGCAAGAGATTGTACAACATGCGCAGTCGTCCAACTGTTCTGCAGTCCACTAAAACGCTCATTCGTTTGCAGTCTGTGCTAGAGGCCTGACTCCACGCATGTCAATGTGACTGTGTCTGAACTGTCTCAGCTGCAGAGGAATGGTCACTTAACCAAGTTTCCCTGATGCGTGGCCGCTTCCCTCCCCCCGCCCCACATGCGCTTGTGCAATACCTTCAACCGCAGGGCCGCTCTTGCCCTGGCACTGCACTGTCAGCCAGCCCGGAAAAAGCGACTTGCCTGTGCCCTCGCCTGAATGCGAGGCGCCTCAACCTTGAAGTCCAACAGGCGACTCTCGTGAGCGCTGTACAACGTTACTGTGCATTCACCTCCGAGTTCCCCTCAAAGTGCAGCCCGCCAGGTGCATGCCTTATACATTCTGTTGTGAAACATGTTGGCGTGCAATCATGTCGATGTGCTTGGATGCTCCAGCTTGGGGGGATGATTCCACTGGGGTGGACTTATAATAACGATATGCAGAAGTATTACAATGACGTTCCCAACATCCGGTGGCGGGAAATGCGGCCCACCATTTACAGGTGGAGCAGATGATGGCAAACTGGTTTCACACAGCCATATTGTCCGCTCTCACCTGCCCGCCATGACGCCCGACGCCAACAGGGTTGCAAAATTCTGCCCCAAATGCAAAGTATCAGGGTATGGTCTTTCACCGTTGTTCTGTGAAGCTGAACCTTGTGACCAATGGAAGAATGAAGATGTATGGGCACAGGTTAGTCCTTACTAAAGAAAAAGCAAAATATGGCCTTGGCACTCTGATTCACACCAGAAGCACGATCCTTCCCTGTTATGTAACATTTCAAAAACTCTGTTACTCCATTTCGCACAAATCATCACATTGCTCTGCAAAGTATTTTCAGAGCCAGAGGTTCATCATTTGGACACTGAGGAGGGTTTGGATAATCTCTTAAAATTTATGAACAAAATTCATAAGAAAGATGATCTTTTTTTTATTCATTCACAGGATGTGGGCATCATTGGCTGCTCCAGCATTTATTGCCTGTCCCTAATTGCCCTTGAGAAGCTGCCTTCTTGAACCGCTGCAGTCCATGTGGTGCAGGTACTCCCACAGTGCTGTTAGGGAAGGAATTCCAGGATTTTGACCCAGCGACAGTGAAGGAACGGCGATATATTTCCAAGTCAGGATGGTGAGTGACTTGGAGGAGAACTTCCAGGTGGTGGTGTTCCCATCTATCTGCTGCCCTTGTTCTTCTAGGTGGAAGTGATCGTGGATTTGGAAGGTGCTGTCGAAGGAGCCTTGGTGAGTTCCTGCAGGGCATCTTGTAGATAGTACACACTGCTGCTACTGTGCATCAGTAGTGGAGGGAGTGAATGTTTGTGGATCTGGTGCCAATCAAGCAGGTTACTTTGCTCTGGATGGTGTCCAGCTTCTTCAGTGTTGTGGGAGCTGCACTCATCCAGGCAAGTGGGTAGTATTCCATCATACTCCTGACTTGTGCCTTGTAGATGGTGAACAGGCTTTAGGGAGTCAGGAGGTGAGTTACTTATCGCACGATTCCTGGCCTCTGACCTGCTCTTGTAGCCATAGTATTTATATGGCTAGTCCAGTTCAGTTTCTGGTCAATGGTAACTCCCAGGATGTTGATAGTGGGGGAATCAGTGATGGGAATGCCACTGAACATCAAGGGGCGATGGCTGGATTCTCTCTTGTTGGAGATGGTCATTGCCTGACCATCTTCTATGGTGCGAATGTTACTTACCAGTTATCAGCCCAAGCCTGGATATTGTCCAGGTCTTGCTGCATTTGGACATGGACTGCTTCAGTATCTGTGGAGTCGCAAATGGTGCTGAACATTGTGCAATCATCAGTGAACATCTCCACTTCTGACCTTATGATGGAAGGATTGATTCATTGATGAAGCAGCTGAAGATGGCTGGGCCTAGGGCACGACCCTGAGGAACTCCTGCAGTGATGTCCTGGAGCTGAGGTGACTGACCTCCAACAACCACAACCATCTTCCTTTGTGCTAGGTATGACTACAACCAGTGGAGAGTTTTCCCCCTGATTCCCATTGACTCCAGTTTTGCTAGGGCTCCTTGATGCCACACTCGGTCAAATGCAGCCTTGATGTCAAGGGCAGTCACTCTCACCTCACCTCGGGAGCTCAGCTCTTTTGTCCATGTTTGAACGAACGTTGTAATGAGATCAGGAGCTGAGCGACACTGGTGGAACTTCAAACAGGTCATCAGTGAGCAGGTTATTGCTAAGCAAGTGCCGCTTGATAGCACTGTTGATGACCCATTCCATCACTTTGCTGATGACCAAGAGTAAACTGTTGGGGCATTAATTGGCTGGGTTTGATTTGTCCTGTTGCTTTTGTACAGGACATACCTGGGCAATTTTCCACATAGCCAGGTAGATGCCAGTGTTGTAGCTGTACAGGAACAGCTTGCCAAGTTCTGGAGCACAAGTATTCAGTACTATTGCCGGAATATTGTCAGGGCCCATAGCCTTTGCGGTGCCTTCAGCCATCTCTTGACATCATGTGGAGTGAATCGAATTGGCTGAAGACTGGCATCTGTGATGCTGGGGACTCCCGGAGGAGGCCGAGATGGATCATCCACTTGGCACTTCTGGCTGAAGATTGTTGAGAATGCTTCAGCCTTATCTTTTGCACTGATCCTCCATCATTGAGGATGGGGATATTTGTGGAGCCTCCTCCTAGAGTGAGTTGTTTAATTGTCCACCACCATTCACGGCTGGGTGTGGCAGCACTGCAGAGCTTAGATCTGATCCGTTGGTTGTGGGATCACTTAGCCCTGTCTATCACTTGCTGCTTATGCAGTTTGGCACACAGTAGTCCTGTGTTATAGCTTCACCAGGTTGACACCTCATTTTTAGGTATGCCAGGTGCTGCTCCTGGCATGCCCTCCTGCATTCTTCATTGAACCAGGGTTGATCCCCTCGCTTGATGGTAATGGCAGAGTGGGGGATATGCCATGAGGTTACAGATTGTGTTTGTGTACAATTCTGCCGCTGCTGATGGCCCACAGCGCCTCATGGATGCCCAGTCTTGAGTTGCTAGATCTGTTCGAATCTATCCCATTTAGCACGGTGATAGTGCCACACAACACGATGGAGGGTATCCTCAATGTGAAAGCAGGGCTTCGTCTCCACAATGACTGTGCGGTGGTCACTCCTACTGATACTGTCATGGACAGATGTATCTGCGGCAGGCAGGATGGTGAGGAAGAGGTCAAGTACATTTTTCCCCCTTGTTGGTTCTCTCACCACCTGCCGCAGACCCAGTCTAACAGCTATATCATTTAGTCAGTAGTGGTGTTACTGAGCCATCCTTCGTGATGGACATTGAAGTCCCCCACCCAGAATACATTCTGCACCCTTGCCACCCTCAGTGCTTCCTCCAAGTGCTGTTCAACAGGGAGGAGCACTGATTCATAAGCTGAGGGAAGATGGTACGTGGTAAATAGCAGGAGGTTTCCTTGCCCATGTTTGGCCTGATGCCATGAGACTTCATGGGGTCCAGAGTCGATGTTGAGGACTCCCAGGGGAACTCCCTCCCAATTGTATACCACTGTGCTACCACCTCTGCTGGGTCTGTCCTGCCAGTGGGACAGGAAATAGCCAGGGGTGGTGATGGTGGTGTCTGGGACATTATCTTTAAGGTATGATTCCGTGAGGATGACTATGTTAGGCTGTTACTTGACTAGTCTGTGAGACAGCTCTCACAATTTTGGCACTAGACCCCAGATGTTAGTAAGGAGGACTTTGCAGGGTCGACAGAGCTGAATTTGCCATTGTCGTTTCCGGTGCCTAAGTCGATGCTGAGTAGTCCGTCTGGTTTCAATCCTTTTTTTAAATGACTTTGTAGCGGTTTGTTAGAACTGGCTTGCTAGGCCATTGGGTATTTAATAGTCAACCACATTGCTGTGGGTCTGGAGTCACATGTAGTCCAGACCAGGTAAGGATGACAGATTTCCTTCCCTAAAGGGCATTAATGAACCAGATGGGTTTTTAATAACAATCGACAATGGTTTTGTAATATAAAAACAAAATACTGCGGATGCTGGAAATCTAGGACAAAAACAAAAATACCAGGAAAAACTCAGCAGGTCTGACAGCATCTGCAGAGAGAAACACAGTTGACGTTTCAAGTCCCTAAGACCCTTCATCAGAACTAATACATATAGAAATGAAATGAAATATAAACTAGTAGAAGGGGGTGGGACAGGAGAGCTCAATAGGGGGCCAGTGATAGGTGGAGGCCAAGAAGAGACTGCCAAAGATGTCATAGACAAAAGGACAAAGAGGTGTTGATGGTGGTGATATTATCTAAAAGATGTGCTAATGGGGACATTAAGGAAAGCAAGCTTGTGGCAAATGGTCCTAGTTTGGGTGGGGTGGGGGGGGGAAGAGATCGAAATGGGCTAAAAGGTGGAGATGAAACAATAGATCGAAATAAATTTTTAAATAAGAGGGAACAAAAAAATATAGTTGTAAAAAAAAAATTATAAATTATTGGAAAAAGGGTGATCGGAAAGGGGGTGGGGATGGAGGAGAGAGTACACGACCTAAAATTGTTGAACTCAATATTCAGTCCGGAAGGCTGTAAAGTGCCTAGTCAGAAGATGAGGTGCTGTTCCTCCAGTTTGCGTTGAGCTTCACTGGAACATTGCAGCAGGCCAAAGATAGACATGTGGGCATGAGAGCAGGGTGGAGTGTTAAAATGGCAAGCGACAGGGAGGTCTGGGTAATGCTTGCGGACAGTGCTTGCAAAGCAGTCACCCAGTCTGCATTTGGTCTCTCCAATGTAGATGAGACCGCATTGGGAGCATCGAATGCAGTAGGCTAAATTGAGGGAAGTGCAAGTGAAGTACTGCTTCACTTGAAAGGAGTGTTTGGGCCCTTGGACGGTGAGGAGGGGGGAAGTAAAGGGGCAGGAACAGTTCTCAATGAAAAGATCAAGAGCAGGTAAAAATCCAGAGGGAGGGGTCCAAGTTGAGGGAGAATATTGGAGGAGGGTAAAAGGATCCATTGAATGGGGAGAGGACTCCTGCCCAAAGAAGTGAGCACGGAGACGAAGGCAGCAGAAGAAGAGTTCAGCATCGTGCCGAGCCCGAAATTCATTGAGGTGAGGGCATAAGGGTATGAAACAGAGTCCATTGCTGAGCACTGTACGTTCAGCATCAGAGGGGGGAAGGTCAGAGGGTATGATGAATACACGGCCAGGGCTGGGATTGGAAGACGGGATGGGGACAGAGGGTTAGGCAGGGGTGGAGGGTGCTGGATGGGTGTTGGTGTTAATGAGTTGTTGGAGCTTGCGTTCCTTTGCAATGGTTTTATGGTCATCATTAGACCTTTAATTCCAGATTTTTATTTAATTCAAATTCCACCATCTGCCCGGGTGTGATTCAAACCTGGGTCCCCAGAGCATTACCCTGGGTCTTTGGATTACAAGTCCAGCGACAACTCCACTACACCATTGCATGGTTATGCATATAAGGCATGGTCGGACTTTGAAAAATTTAGAAGGATGGATGGTTATTCATTTAACAGGTTATATAACAGATTGCAGAAATTTAATTTGGAGATCCCAAATTCAATGTTTGCTTTCAAATTGTTGGATTATGCTAAAGTATCAAACATGGATAGGCTCCTCTTCTTGACTGGAGTTAGATTTTCAGAAAGAGATTCATTTTTTGAACAGGTGTCTGAAGCTTTTAAAAAAATGGGGGAAACATTCATTTCCAGCTATTTTCATGGCACCAATGGAAATTCAGCAGTAACGCAAAAGACGGAGGATTCAATGCTGGCAGAATTTTGAGACCATTTAGGTATGGGGTACAGGCATCAATATGAAAGAACAACCAAAAACAAAAGAAACAAGGAAAGAGACCCTTTTGGTAGCTCTAACAGACAACAAAAATTGAGTAACAATGGCAAGAGAATGAATCCCAGGAACAGCCGAGGATTGGCGCTTCAGATGTGACTCAAAATATAATTATGTTATGAACTGTCCGAAACTGAATAATAGGGCTTTTGAAATGACATGTGACAAGGAATGATTGGAAGGGGAATATGACGATACTGATGAGTCAGAAAGAATTGTAGTGTCCACCAGAAGTTTTAGTCTGGTAATGGGTGTTCTAGTTGTATACTCATTCAATTGAGCTGTGTTATACAGTGGGTCCAGGTCCATGGTATGGGAGTGGATTGGTTAAAATGTTACCTGATTCTCTAAATAGTAAAAACTAAAGTAAGGTTAAGGAATATGAAAGTTGTACTTACTTCAGGTTTGGGGATGATAACACATCAGTGATTTTAAAGATAGTGCTAATTCCACATCAAATAGCTGGGGTAAACTATTTTGCCAGTACAGATGTAGTAGCCAGTAATCACAATGTTAAAGTAGCGTTGAGGATATCAAGGGGTAGGAGTTTAAAGGAAAAAAGGCCAATTGTTTTAAAGCAACATCGGCAGTTTGCCCATCCATCTTATTATAGGTTAAAAATTGTACTAAATGATGCAGGGTTAATGGATCATGAATATACTAAACTTATAGAAGAGATCAATGAGAAATGCGATATATATAAAGAATATATGTGAAAAAATAGGAGGTCACCATCACGGCCCGTAGTGAATCTTCCACTGGCAAGAGACTTTAATGAAATTAATGAAATTATAGCAATGGACTTGAAGGTATGGGATAAGACCTGTTATGATCCCAGCTGAGGTTACCGCTGGACAAGCCTGATCCCAGAGTGGAACCCAGCTTGATAGATCCTAACTTTCAATTGTTTGTTTAGATATGTGAAGAGGGGCTACTGAACAGAGTCATCAGAATCAGCTAATGAACTTTTAACAAAATAATAAAACATTTATTAAACAAGAAAAGATTAACTATATTACAATACTCCTTCACCCACGACTATACCTTTGCAGATAAATACAGATTTGTAAGGATAACACAAGTTACAAAAACTATATTATACTCTAATGTACACAGTAAGTACCCAGTCCGTGTAAACCTATAGGTATCCTGTGGTCAGACACATCACACTCTGAAACCAAGTGACAGATGCCACGCCAACCAGATGCTATGGATCTCTCCTCAACTCCCCCCAGACGCTCGTCACACCGTGAACCAACCAGTCTCACTGAGCTCCATCTTTCACACAATGGGTTTCCAATCTCCACTTCCCAAGAACTCGCCTTGGAATCTTCTCCCAAGCCAACGCTTTCTCTCAGATGCCTTCCACTAGGGTTCACCTCCAAGATTTCAAACTCCCCTTCTGATGTTCCTCTCCCCTGTGTCACCACATGCTTTCAAGCTTTCTTCCACACATTCTCTCTCACTGACCCAGCTGTCAACTGTACACCACTGCTTCACATGTCCATAGCAAAGAGTTACAAACCTTCAGAAAGAGTCATTTTGTGATTTCAGTCCTTTTTGTTGGCAATTTATGATTTTCAATTCTGCAGACACATTCGCTGTTTGCGTATTGCCCATTACTGAGGTTGATACATCAGTAATGTTACTTGGATCAGTTCTTTGCTCACCTGGACCATAATCCAGCAGAGTTTTTATTCATAGGAACAACTTTGGAACTGTGGCATTCCATAGCACACATCTTCCCTTTCATACATGAAAAGTGTTTTTCTACCTTAATTAAGTTTTCCTTCAATTGCTTGTTATTGGCAGTAAGTGTTTCATTTTTGGCCACAGTAGCTTTCTGAAGTTGGTTAAGGTCAGCATGATCAGCAGCTGCCAGCTGCAATACAGTCATTGCCACATTACTGTCTCCACTAGCCAAATCATTACCAGAATAAAATCCACCCCTTCAATAGGTAATTTAGGAATAATTCCAACTGTAACAATTTAATTTACAATTGGAAATTGACTTCACACAAAATAACAGGTTCATTAATTCTGTTATTACCTCTTATCAATACATTGTCCTTCATAAAACTATTCGGAATACAAATTGTATCGTCAGCCACCATCAACGATTGATTTTCCCCCTACCTCTCAAAATTTTGATCTGTTTACTTATTTTATTGGAGGGGTAAGGGAATACTTCTCCCATCAAAACAAAACATCCAGACCCTCCAATAGCCTGCAACAGTCGTAAAACTCTCATTAGAAATGCAGACACCTTTTAAAGTGAAACTGAAACTCAATTTGACCTTTCTTAGCACACAGATACAGACATACAAATCAAACTTAAAGTTTAAAGCTAAAGCTCCTCCCCAACACCCACAAATACCAATATAGCTTACTTAAGCTAACTCTATTTCCTAACAAGGATGAAAACATTGCTCTCTTCATAGACAAGGCAACTAGATTCAGTCTGTCAACAGTAATATATAGTAATTGCAAATGATAATTGTGAACATGATAATGGAAAGATGGATTGGAACTGGACTGGGAGCACTGGCTAACTTCCTAACTGACAATAGGGAGAGTTTTCCAACAATGAATTTAAAGGTATGTGTGCAAATATGTATGTCATAGTAATGCACACAGCAGTGGAAAGTCCCTTTAGTAATGGGGCTTGTGGAAGAAATCACACAGTAATTGATGAAAACCTTCACAAAATCCTAGCTGACCAACCAAGATATAAATTGACATCTGCCATGGTGTGTGGGCAACCCATGCGAAGAATTCACTTCAAATGGTTGGGGGCTACAGTCCCTATCAATTAATCTATGGGAGAAATTCAAAAATGCTTTTGGCGATATGGATCATCCCCCGGCCTTGGAAGGCATTACTAGTGTAATTTTTTTCTGAGCTCTTGAATACCCAGCATGCAGGGAGAAAGGCCTTTATCAAGGCTGAAGTTTCAGAGAAAGCTCAGCGAGCTTAACAGCACTGCATAAAGCCATCAGAAATACATTTTAATCCAGGGGACCTGGAAACTTGCAAAAGAGAAGGGCAGAAAGAATGGAAAGGCCCAGGTAAGTTTATAGGCAGTGACAGAAAAACAATAAAATCAAACTGTTAGGGTACATTCCTCAAAGATAATTAGCACTGATTATACATTTACAGAATCTGAACAGGTAACAGAAAGTGAAGAGACACCATGCACTTCACATACACATGTGTTGGACAATGACGTGGAGCAGATTGTGCATATTCAGTCATCTCTTTATCTGCCATAAAGTGGTACTGAAGTGCAGGATAAGGTTATTTATCCCAAAGGACAACAACCCAAAGTTGGCACTGGAGTAAGATACATGCGAGTAGGGGCCAGTGAATGGAGGGATGCCACCATTATAGGGAGAGCAGGAAAAGTTACTGGCAAATACAAACATTGGCTGAACGTGCAAGATGAGAGACAGAAGGTAAAACCCATGGATTGGTAAAATGAGGTAAAGATGTGGAAGGCCAGAAAACGCAGTTAGAGTTCTGAAAGTGGACTGGGAAGTAACTATGGCCCTAGGAAAAGATCATGGACTTGTGAAAGGGCCTCTGATTGTAGGAGGAAGATGTTGTGTAGCAGTAGTCCAGAAAGAGATAGGAGAGCAAGTTGAGGTCGTGGTTTGACAAGAACAAGGACCATAGAACAGGCTAGGAATGCCAAGAGAAAAACAATGATCAAGATGTTTTGGTAGCTACTAAAAAATTAGAAGATAAATTGATAAAGGATCTCAAATAAAAAGAGTTGGAAAGTTGGAAAGAGTTTGGTGTTATTCACTGAAATACCAGACAGCAGACAGCCAGCAATGGTACTTCCAGATGGCATGTATAAGGCTACAGCCAGACTAGTGGCTCAGGGTTTCGAAGAAAGATTTTGGTGATCAAGATATCAGAGTGCACTCGCCTACTGCAGGAAAAGTGAACTTGAAGATTTTCTTAGCTCTTTTAGCAAATGTTCCTGGAAATATAAATGGACTGATATAAAAGCTGCATTTTTATAGGGTTAGAAATTTCAAAGGGAGGTGTTTTTGAAACCACCTAAAGAAGCTGGTGATTGTAGAAGTGTAAATTGAACAAGTGTTTTTCTGGGTTGAATGTTGCGTTAAGGGTGTGGTATTTCTCAGTTAGGTCCATCCTGTTGAAAACAGGTTGTATTCAGCTAAAGGCATACCCAGCAATGTTCTATTGGTATCGCAAGGAGAAACTAGCAGACATTTTTATAATGCATGTTGGTGATTTTTTTGTGTGGAAGTTCTGCAGAATTTGAGCAATGGGTAATAGATAAAATCAGGAAGGAATTTAGGTTGGAAGTCAGGCTTCATGGGGCCTTTCAATATATAGGGTTAGACATTAAGCAGAATAAATCAGGACTGACCTTGAATCAACAATCGTACTTAGAAAACATCAATCGCATCCCAATAAATCAGACCAGGTCCTCACAGAAAGAGGATCTTGTATCCAAGGAAGAAACAGACCAATTAAGAAGGTTGTTTGGACAGTTGAACTTGTTGTGCACTCAGAGCAGTTATGACGTATTGGAACTGAGTACAGTAATGAAACATGCTACAGTTGAGGAAGTTCTGAGAGCAAATAAAATATTAAAGAAATTAAATTCAGAGAAATGCACTCAGATTTCCAGCCTTGGGTGACCCAGAAGATATGAGGCTAGTCATTTTTAGTGATGCTATACATGCCAATCTTCCAGATGGATATTCTAGCCCAGCAGGGCTTATCATATTCTTGGTAGGAAAGAATAAAAAATGTTGTCCATCAGCCTGGAAAGAAAATAAAGGAAGTTAAAAGCACCTTAGTTGCTGAAACACTGGTGTTAGTAGAAGCAATAGATATGGGGGTTTATTATCTAATATACTGAAGGAAATCCTATACAAGGGGCAACATGAGATAAGTTTGCCCATAGAATGCCCATATAAAATAGAATCATTTTCTTTGGGACAATGTTTATTTGACAAAGGGTGTCACTGAAAAAAGGTTGAGGATTGAGCTTGCTAGCATAAAGAAAAAGTTGGAAGGAACAGAGATTTCGAAAATAAAATGGGTGAGTGCAAGTCACCAATTGCCAAATTGTTTTACAAAGAGAGGTCCTTGCTCCAAGAAATTATTAGATGTACTGGAAGAGGGACACCTTGTGTTATAATGAGAATATGGAAGATCAATATTTTCTTTGATTGCTTTATAATTATTTATAGATGGTAAATAAGAAAAAAAGTTTTGTTTAAAGAAGGGGGAATATTGGATCTATTAATTGTTGGTTGTATGAGGCATAGAAGATGAAAAAGACATTCAATAACTTTGTTTCTTTTCAATTAGTTTGAAAGATTATTCTTGTGTTTTCAAAAGTTTTAATTTAAAGAAAAAAGCAGAATCTATCAATGTCTTATCAATTACATTGTTAAAGTTTGTAAATGTTAATTACGTTGTTGAGGTTTGTTAATGTCAGTTACACTGTTAGGGAAATGAGGGAAACAGGTGATGAACACATATAGGGGCTAGCTGGGACATTGGGTATGGGTGAGAAGTGTTGACACTGAAAAAGGTCAATAAACACTCTCAGCAAGGAAAGGCTCTGCATCTTAGGTTTTGTTTCACTGGCCAGCATGGATACTGTTAACATATTCAGCCCATAAATGGTCATTTCAATTTTGAAGATTGGCTACCTGCTGTGACTGGGTACTTGGTCGCTACAGGTGCTGACCCACCTCTGGGAAAATGGCTTTTCCCTCACCACCAACCTTCCATCCTTCTCCCTGGAAACAGCCTGAGGTTGCTTGCAATTTTGGTGTCATATTTGACCATGAGGTGAGTTTCCAATCTTATATTCGAGCCATCACTAGTCAGTCTATTTCTGACATCACCCGCCTCAGCTGATCAGCTGCAAAAACCCTCATTCACGCCTTCCTTACTTCTAGACTCGACTATCCCAACACATTCCTGGCTGCCCTCCCACATTCCACCCTTTGTAAACTACAAGTCATCCATAACTCTGTGGCCTATGTCCTTACTCACACCAGTCTTGTTCCCCAATCACCCTGTGCGCTGACCTACACTGACTCATAGGTAAGCCATATCTCAATTTTAAAATTCTGATCCTTGTTTTCAATTCCCTCCCTATATCTATAATCTCTCCAGGCTCACAACCTACTGAGATATCTGCACTCTAATTCTGGCCTCATGAACATCCTGAAATTATCACTCCACCATTAACAGTTATGCTGGAATCCCCTTCCTAAAGCTTGCTGCCTCTCCATCTCTTCCCTCCTTTTAGAACCTACTTCTTTGATCAAGATTTTTGTCACCTGGCCTAATGTTTTTTTTTGACAATGCTACTGCACTGCAGCTACTACACTAAAGGCAGTATCTAACTTCAAACTGTTCTTGCTGCTGTTGTTTTAGTCATAGACAAGTTGTCTATAAAACTATTAATCCTCCTCAGTACCCTTGACACAGTATCAAGTCTGCTCTCCAGCAATGACAGAATAAACTGAAGTTGATTGCACCTTCTCACTTGCCCCTGTATTATATAAGATCATGTGAAGGGGGAATGTGCAGCCTGGGAAGGAATGACTTGATTAAGAAAAGCAATGGTGATGGTGTGCAGCATTGTCACTGATTTTGACTCAACTGTTGTCCTTCACAGTTCCCCTTCTTTGATGCCAGCGCCCCCTCTGTCTCTGTGCTACCTCCACACAGAGCAGTCACAGTACAACCCTGCATGCTGTATAGGAGCATCAACTGCATGTGTAGGGGTGAGTCTCACTCACCCTCTTCTCACACAACAGGGATCTTAAGAGAGATTTAATATCAACCTCAAAGTGATTCTGAACGCCACTGACTGAGGTAAGAGAAAAAACAACTACCGGTTGAGTGAGGCACACAAAGCACCTTCTGAGGAGCTTGCACTCAGCCCAGTATCGTACAAATCTGACAGTCTTCAGCTAATAAGTGCTATTAATCCCTTGCCGGCTGCAGTTAGAGCTCCTTATATTCCTATCAAAGTGCATCCAAGGTGAGAGCAGAATGTAGAATGGCAGTGAGTTTGAGGAGTTGTCAGCTGCATTTTCATATATCGAATTAAATATGATTTCTCTCCGCATCTCCTTCAGTGTGTGTGTAATGAAGGGCAGTGCAGGGATGGACAGTCATCAGAAAGGCAGATACTGACTGTGGCTGTGATCAGCTCGGTTGTGGAGAGGGTATAAGTGGAGTGTGATCTGTAGCATTCTCTAATCCCTGTAGATATCAATGAGAAGGCACCAGTATTGTTTAACATGGACTCCAGTGTGGCATGCAGAGCTCTAAATGATTGTGAGTTCATATTACTGTCAGTTTATAAAATGGTTCTATTAATATGTAAATGGTGAAAGAAGGTTTGCCTCTCCCAGTCCCTCTCTCTGACCCGTTCTCATTCTCTGCCACTTGCTTTTGCCTCTCAGATTGTCTTATTCTTTCCTTCTTTCTCTCAACACGTCTGCCTCTCTGTGTTCTTTGTTTCTCTGAATCTCAATCCATCTCTCTAAACAACAGCTTGGATTTATCGACCACCTTTAGTGCAGAGAAACATCCCAGGGCACTTTACAGGGAAAACTGGACACTGCTAAATGGGGAGGGGATGAATCTCTTTCTTTTCATCGCTGTCCCCTTCAGTCTCTCAATCCACCTTTCCCTCTCTTTATTTTCCCTCTGCGCCCGTCACTCCTTTAACTCTTTCTCTTCCTCTATTTCCTTCCTTTCTCCCTCTGTTTCCTAAACACTCACCCTCATCCTCCTTTGTTCTTCTTATCCTTCCTCTCTCCTTGATCTCTTTCCCTCTTTGTATCCCTCCCCTCTCCTGTTTATTTCTCATTCACTTCTACCTCCCATCTCTTTAATCCTTCTATTGAACTTCCTCTCCTATCTTTAACTGTTGATATCATTGATGACCTTCGACCAATACCGAGCTTCCTGCTAGTCACAGTGTCTCCCTCTGTCAAATTGAACACTCAGAATCACAGAACTATTATGGTGCAGAAGGAGGCCATTCGGCCCACCATGCCTGTACCGGCAGCCTGAATGAGCATTGTGACTCTGATGGGGTCTGTAAAAGAATCAGCTTTTCGATAGGAAATACTAGACAATCAGATGAAAGAAAATGAGATGAAGACACTCTTTAATCTGACCATCACCTGGCTCTGCCAATAGCTACATACTGCTATTTAGATGAGGTCTTTGTAATCTACACATTGTGCATTGATATGGGGGGGAATGATTCTGTATTGATTGATATTGGTAGTGACTGTATTAATGAAAATGAATGTCTGGAACCTTTCATGTATTAGTACTGCATCTAGTCACAATGAGATATCTTCATCTCATTGTGTGTCTCTCCATCCACCTCTGCTTCATTCTGTCAATTGATCTCTCTCAATCTCTGTCTGAAACTCACTCTTCACAGGCCCTTTATTCTCGTTTAGGAATGAGTTTTAAAGTCTTCCCATTTTTCTCTGTGAGTGGCACTCATCCATCAACCTGTCAGCAATGCTTGTGTTTCATCAGTTCCGAATCATGACTGAGAAATTCAGTCATCTCACCCAATTGAAATCAGCCAATCTGAGTGTAGCTGTGCCGACACGCATTCTCAGTTCCTCAGACAGTTTATGGGCTGTTAGTCACCAATACTTCACAAAACATCCTAAATATAGCTTTCAGTGAGCGCAAAGCAGAAGATACAGAGAGTGGCTGCTCACCGCCTTCTCAAACCCTGTGTTCTGAACTCATCACTCTCCTGACCCAGGGAGAGTACCTGAACCGGACAACTGCCCATGAGCTGGTTTTGGGTACAGTTTGCCGATACAGGCATTACTGAGGCTGTCAATGGCAAATCAGAAAACCAAAGAAAATGAGGAAGAAATACCATATAACTGTGGTCATGGAAACGCAGCCTACCTTAGTCAATAGGACATCCACCTGGAGGCAGGAAGCAGGAGAGAGGCCAACACCAGCAGTTAGGTTTTAAATTCACGTTATCTTCTGATTTAAGGAGCAGCTAATGTGAGCAGATCAGCACTGTCACACAGAATAATTGTTGTCCTGTCCATAATTCAAAGACACTCTTTGAAAGCTCTGGAATATGTGCACACTGTAGCACGTAGAAATGGTGGGGAAAATGGTGGAGCCTAGTCAACCCAGTCCAGCCCAGCTCACCAGCCCAGTCCAGTCCAGTCCACCAACCCAGCCCAGCCCACCAACCCAGCCCAGCCCAGTCCACCAAACCAACTACACCAGCCCAGTCCAGTCCAGTCCCCCAACCCAGCCCAGCCCATCAACCCAGCCCAGCTCACCAGCCCAGCCCAGCCCAGTCCACCAACCCAGCCCAGCCCATCAACCCAGTCCAGCCCATCAACCCAGTCCAGCCCAGCTCACCAGCCCAGCCCAGCCCAGCAGCCCAGCCCAGTCCAGCAGTCCTGCCCAGTCCAACAGTCCAGCTCAGCCCATCAACCCAGCCCAGTCCAGCAGCCCAGCTCAGCCCATCAACCCAGCCCAGTCCAGCAGCCCAGTCCACAAAACCAACTACACAGCCCAGCCCAGCAGCCCAGCCCAGTCCAGCAGCCCAGCCCAGTCCAGCAGCCCAGCCCACCAATCCAAGTACACCAGCCCAGCCCAGTCCGCCAGCCCAACTACACAGCCCAGCCCAGTCCACCAGCCCAGCAGCCCAGTTCAGCCCACCAGATCAGTTCACAAGCCCAGTCCAATGCCCCAGCCCAGCCCAACACAGTCCACCCTAGCCTAATCCATCAACCCTGTTAGTCCACCAGCCCAGTCCACCAGACCAACTACATCAGCACAGCTCAGTCCACCAACCCAGTACAGCCCAGCTCAATCCACCAGACAATCCCAGTCCGCCACACAGCCCAGTCCACCAGCCCAGCTCAGCCCAACAGCCCAGCACATTCCACCAGCCCAGTCCAGCTCAGTCCACCAGTGCAGCTCAGTCCACCAGTCCACCCCAGCCTAGTCCACCAGCCCAGCCCAGTTCAGTTCACCAGCCCAACCCAGCCCAATCCACCACCCAAGCCAAGTCCACAAGCTCAACTACACCAGCCCAGCCAAGTCCACCAGCTCAGCGCAGCCCAGCAGATCAGTCCATGAGCCCAATCACAGCTCCACCAGCTCAGCTCAGTCCACCAGACCAGTCCAGCCCAGTCCACCAGCTCAGCTCAGTTCACCAGACCAGTCCACCAGCTCAGCTCCGTCCACCAGATCAGTCCATGAGCCCGTCCACACTCCACCAGCCCAAATTAGTCCACCCGCCCAAACCGCTCCACCAGCCCAGCACAGTCAGACAGCCCAGCAAAGGCCAAAGGACGAGTTCACCAGCAAAGCTTGATGTTGACTGACTGAGTCAAACATAATTATCATTGATGATTACTGACAGTGTCAAACAGAGTTATCACTTGATGATTACTGACAATGTCAGAATGATCACTTGATGATTACTCACCGAAACAGAGTCATCCCTTGATAATTACTGAC
The DNA here is from genome assembly GCF_964194155.1 of Cetorhinus maximus. Classification (NCBI taxonomy): domain Eukaryota; kingdom Metazoa; phylum Chordata; class Chondrichthyes; order Lamniformes; family Cetorhinidae; genus Cetorhinus; species Cetorhinus maximus. The sequence continues at coordinate 67,812,313 of NC_135887.1, forward strand.
TGAGACCCAATTAACACTTGATGATTACTGACTGTGCCAAAAACAATTAATCAACAGATGATTACTGACTGAGACACAATTATCAATTGATGATCACTGACAGTGTCAAACACAATTATCACTTGAGGATTATTGACTGTGTCAAACATAATTATCATTGATGATTACTGGCTGTATAAAACATAATTATCAATGGATGATTACTAACTGAGACAATTATTACTTGATGATTACAGACTGTGTCAAACACAATTATCATTAATGATTACAGAATGTGTTAAACACGATTATCACTTGATTATTACTGACCGAGACACAATCATCTCTTGATATTTACTGACTGCCAAGCGCAATAATCACTTGATGGTCACTGACTGCGTCAAGCACAATTATCATTGATAATTACTGACTATCAAATACAGTTATCACTTACAAAAACAAAAATACCTGGAAAAACTCAGCAGATCTGGCAGCATCTGCGGAGAGGAGCAGAGTTAACGTTTTGAGTCCGAATGACCCTTCAACAGAACTAAGTAAAAATAGAAGAGAGGTGAAATATAAGCTGGTTTAAGGGGGGTGGGGGGGCGGGGGGCGGGGGGACAAGAAGAGTTGGATAGAGGGCCAGTGATAGGTGGAGATAACCAAAAGATGTCACAGACAAAAGTACAAAGAGGTGTTGAAGGTGGTGATATTATCTCACAGAGGAAGGAAATATGGCTGTGAAGGTGGGTTTTAGTAAACACCTTGTCAAACACCAGGAGAGAAATGGAAAGTAATGAAGGTGAACAAGGGAAAAGAGAGGTACGAAAATCCTGATGGAGAGAAGAACAAAACTTCTTCAAGGTGGGCATTCCTTGAAGAGAAGTGGCAGTCAATTAAACACTAAGATAAAAACAAAAAACTGCGGATGCTGGAAATCCAAAACAAAAACAAAAATGCCTGGAAAAACTCAACAGGTCTGGCAGCATCTGCGGAGAGGAGCACAGTTAACATTTCGAGTCCGAATGACCCTTCAACAGAACTAAGTAAAAATAGAAGAGAGGTGAAATATAGGCTGGTTTAAGGGGTGGGGGGGGGGGGGGTGTTGGTTAAGAAGGGCTGGATAGAGGGCCAGCGATAGAAGCAGATAACCAAAAGATGTCACAGACAAAAGGACAAAGCAGTGTTGAAAGTGGTGATATCATCTCACAGAGGAAGGAAATATGGCTGTGAAAGTGGGTTTTAGTAACCCACCCAAACACCAGGAGAGAAATGGAGAGCAATGAAGGTGAGCAAGGCAAAAGAGAGATACGAAAATCCTGACGGAGGGAAGAACAAACTTCCTCAAGGTGGGCATTCCTTGAAGAGAAGTGACAGTCACTTAAACACTAAGATAACACTTTATGATTACTGACTGTGTCAAACAAAATTATTACTTGTTGTTACTGTGTCAAACAAAATCACCAATGAATGATTACTGACTGTGTCAAACAAAATATTACTTGATGTTACTGTGTCAAACAAAATTATTACTTGATGTTACTGTGTCAAACAAAATCGCCAATGAATGATTACTGACTGTGTCAAACACAATTATCAATGGATGTTTACCGACTGTGTCAAACATCATTATCAATGATAACTACTGACTGAGACACAATTATCACTTGATGGTGAATGACTGAGCCAAACACCATTATCAATTGATGATTACTGATTGTGTCAAACAAAATTGTAACTTGATTATCACTGATTGTGTCACACACAATTATCACTGAATGATCACTGGCTGTGTCAGCACAATTATCTCTCGATGATTACTGACCGAGACACAATCACCTGATGATTAATAACTGGTACACAATTAACACTTGATGATTACTGACTGTGTCAAACACGATCATCAATGGATGATCACTGATTGTGTCAAACACAATTATCACTTGATGATTACTGGCTGTGTGAAACACAATTATCACTTGATGATCACTGACTGTGACTGTGTTAAACACAATTATCAATTGATGATTACTGACTGAGACACAAATAGACTGTGTCAAACACAATCACTTGATGATTACTCACTGAGACACACTGACAACTTGATTATTGCTGACTGTGTCAAACACAATTTTCAATGAGTACTTACTTACTGTGTCAAACACAATTATCACTTGATTATTACTGACTGTGTCAATCTTGACAATTACTGACCGAGACACCATCGTCTCTTGACGATTACTGACCGAGACACCATCGTCTCTTGACGATTACTGACTGCGTCAATCACAATTACCTCTTGACGATTACTGACTGTGTCAATCACAATTACCACTTGATGATAACTGACTATGTCAATCACAATTACCACTTGACAATTACTGACTGTGTCAGTCACAATTACCACTTGACGATTACTGACTATGTCAATCACAATTACCACTTGATGATTACTGACTGTGGCAATCACAATTACCACTTGACAATTACTGACTGTGTCAATCACAATTACCACTTGATGATTACTGACTGTGTCAATCACAATTACCACTTGATGATTACTGACTGTGTCAATCACAATTACCACTTGACGATTACTGACTGTGTCAATCACAATTACCACTTGACGATTACTGACTGTGTCAATCACAATTACCACTTGACGATTACTGACTGTGTCAATCACAATTACCACTTGACGATAACTGACTGTGTCAATCACAATTACCACTTGACGATTACTGGCTGTGTCAATCACAATTACCACTTGATGATTACTGACTGTGTCAATCACAATTACCTCTTGACGATTACTGACTGTGTCAATCACAATTACCACTTGATGATAACTGACTGTGTCAATCACAATTACCACTTGACGATTACTTACTGTGTCAGTCACAATTACCACTTGACAATTACTGACTGTGTCAATCACAATTACCTCTTGACGATTACTGACTGTGTCAATCACAATTACCACTTGATGATTACTGACTGTGTCAATCACAATTACCTCTTGACAATTACTGACTGTGTCAATCACAATTACCACTTGATGATTACTGACTGTGTCAATCACAATTACCACTTGACGATTACTGACTGTGTCAATCACAATTACCACTTGACGATTACTGACTGTGTCAATCACAATTACCTCTTGACGATTACTGACTGTGTCAATCACAATTACTACTTGATGATAACTGACTGTGTCAATCACAATTACCACTTGACGATTACTGACTGTGTCAATCACAATTACCACTTGACAATTACTGACTGTGTCAATCACAATTACCACTTGACGATTACTGACTGTGTCAATCACAATTACCACTTGACGATTACTGATTGTGTCAATCACAATTACCACTTGACGATTACTGACTGTGTCAATCACAATTACCTCTTGACGATTACTGACTGTGTCAATCACAATTACTACTTGATGATAACTGACTGTGTCAATCACAATTACCACTTGACGATTACTGACTGTGTCAATCACAATTACCACTTGACAATTACTGACTGTGTCAATCACAATTACCACTTGACGATTACTGACTGTGTCAATCACAATTACCACTTGACGATTACTGATTGTGTCAATCACAATTACCACTTGACGATTACTGACTGTGTCAATCACAATTACCACTTGACGATTACTGACTGTGTCAATCACAATTACCTCTTGACGATTACTGACTGTGTCAATCACAATTACTACTTGATGATAACTGACTGTGTCAATCACAATTACCACTTGACGATTACTGACTGTGTCAATCACAATTACCACTTGACAATTACTGACTGTGTCAATCACAATTACCACTTGACGATTACTGACTGTGTCAATCACAATTACCACTTGACGATTACTGATTGTGTCAATCACAATTACCACTTGACGATTACTGACTGTGTCAATCACAATTACCTCTTGACGATTACTGACTGTGTCAATCACAATTACTACTTGATGATAACTGACTGTGTCAATCACAATTACCACTTGACGATTACTGACTGTGTCAATCACAATTACCACTTGACAATTACTGACTGTGTCAATCACAATTACCACTTGACGATTACTGACTGTGTCAATCACAATTACCACTTGACGATTACTGATTGTGTCAATCACAATTACCACTTGACGATTACTGACTGTGTCAATCACAATTACCACTTGACGATTACTGACTGTGTCAATCACAATTACCACTTGACGATTACTGACTGTGTCAATCACAATTACCACTTGACGATAACTGACTGTGTCAATCACAATTACCACTTGACAATTACTGACTGTGTCAATCACAATTACCACTTGACGATTACTGACTGTGTCAATCACAATTACCACTGATGATTACTGACTGTGATCCACGATTATCACTTGATAATTGCTCACTGAGACACAATGGCAACTTGGTGATTATTGACTGTGTCAAACACAACTATTACTTGATGATTACTAACTGAGGCAGAATTATCACTTGATGATTACTGACTGAGACCCAATTATAGTTTGATGATTTCTGACTGTCAAACACAATTTTCACTTGATGATCACTGACTGTGTCAAACACCATTGTTAGTTGATGATTACTGACTGAGGCACAATTATCACTTGGTTATTACTCACTGTGTCAAACACAATTACTAATTGATGCTCACTGACTGTGTCAAACACAATTCTTACTTGATGATTACTTGAGGCTCAAATACATTTACCACTTCATGGTTATTAACTGTGTCAACTCCAGTTATCATTTTGTTGTTATGTTGATGTTAATATGAGTTATTACTTCATCCTTGCCACCCTGTTATGGCTCATGCTGAAGAATGAGATATTTACTAACCCATTACTGTCCAATCTCTTCAGATATAATGTTTGGTAATGTAATTATTACCTTAATTCTGGCTGTTTGCTGTCCAGTTCATGCCAAATGGTCAACTGAACAGTACCTGTTTGATGTGCAATCATCTCTTCAATTGTCCACTCCAGTGATTGTTTCTTGTTTCCATCATTCTCAACCATCACTGGGTTATGTTTTAATTACTAGTGATTACTGCACAAGTGTTAGGAAATGGAGATATTTTAAGTAAGTTAAATTTGTACTTTTGAATGTTAGGAATGAGTTTTAGCTTAAGTTTGATGTGTATTTCTACACTGCCTGTAAAGAAAAGGTCAAATTGAGTTTTAGTTTCACTTTAAAAGATGCCTGCTTTTTTAATGAGAGTTTTATGACTGCTGCACTAAGTTAAACAAACAAAAGTTGAGAAAGTGGGCTGTTGCCTAGCAACGAGGGTCCAGAGAGTCAGGTCCCTCCCACAGATACACACACACAGTAGAAACTAAAAACAGCAGTTTTGATTTGGAAGTTGTTTGAGCTCAGTTGGTTTTGAAAGTAGCTGCCAGGAGAGACTGGAGCAAAGGGGACAGATAGCCAGTCCCAAGTGAAAAAGACCCCAAAATCCATTGGAGTGGAACAGGAGAAAGTCCCAAGCAGACCTTCTACTCAAAGGAGAGAGAGAGTGTGTTGAAGAAAGGTTGAATGAATATGGTGACCCAGGGAGAGGAACACCGGAAGAAGAAGTCAAAACCCTTGAGGTGGACCCTGGACCTTAGCTGACTCTGGTGACCTTGTTCAGCAGCCCCTCTTCACGTACCTAAACAAAAAAGAATAAAAGTTAGGATCTATCAAGCTAGGCTCCACCCTGGGATCAGGCTTGTCCAGTGGTAACCTCAGCTGGGGATCATAACATAAGTCATGTCCAATTTTATTTGATTGCTGTCTAATGATTGTAAAATTACCACTGTCCATTTGTGGCCAATTAGAAGGCTCCTCAAATGAAGCCATATGGGTAGTACTTAAAAACAAAAAAGGTGCAATCGCATTGCTGGGGGTGTACTATATACCCCCAAACATTCAGACAGAAATAGAAGAGCAGATATGTAAGCAAATTTCAGAGAAGTGTAAAAACAATAGGGAAGTAGCATTGGGGGATTTCAACTTCCCCAACATTAACTGGGTTAATCATAGTGTGATAGATTTAGAGGGAGCAGAATTCTTAAAATGCATCCAGGAAAGGGGGCGGTCCTGGGCTTAATTTTAGGGAATGAAACCGGGCAAGCGGTAGAGGTATCAGTGGGGAACATTTTGCAGATAGCGATCATAACTCTGTTAGATTCAAGGTTGTTATGGAAAAAGACATGGATGGGCAAGAAATCAGAGTTCTAAATTGGGGGAAGGCTGATTTTAATAAGATCAGATATCATTTGGCCAGAGTGGACTGGGAGCAGCTACTTTTAGGTAAATCTGCATCAGAGCAATGGGACTCATTCAAGAAAGAAATAGGGAGAGTACAGGGCCAAGATATTCCAGTGAAGACAAAGGGTGGGACCAACAAATCCAGGGAACCCTGGATGTTGAGGGATATACAGAATTGGATAAAGTGAAAAAGGGAGGCTTATGGCAGATACCGAGGGCTCAAAACAACGGAAGACCTAGAGGTGCATAGAATTTATAAGGGGGAGCTTAAAAAAGAAATTAAGAGAGCAAAAAGGGGCATGAAAAAACATTGGCAGGTAAAATAAAGGAAAATCCAAACAAGTACATTAAGATTAAGAAGATAACTAGGGAAAGAGTAGGGCCCATTAAGGACCATAGTGGTAATTTGTGTGTGGAGCTGGAAGATGTAGGTAGGGCTCTAAATGAATTCTTTGTGTCGGTGTTCACAAGTGAGAGGGACGACGTGGGTATGGAAATCAGGCAGAAGGGCTATGATATAATTAAATAAATTAGCATAGGAAGGGAGGAGGTTCTAAGTCGTCTAGCAGGCTTAAAAGTAGATAAATCTCCAGGCCTGGATGAAATGTATCCCAGGCTGTTGAGTGAGGCAAGGGAGTAGAAAGCAGGGGCTGGCAATAATTTTCAATACCTCTCTGGCCACAGGAGAGGTACCAGAGAACTGGAGGACAGCCAATGTGGTCCCGTTATTCAAGAAGGGAGGAAGGGATAAACCAGGGCACTACAGGCCAATCAGTCTAACCTCAGTAGTGGGGAAACTATTGGAAGCAATTCTGAGGGATAGAATTAATCTACACTTGGAGAGGCAGGGGTTAATCAAGGACAGTCAGCATGGTTTTGTTAAGGGGAGGTCATGTCTGACCAATTTGATTGAATTTTTCAAAGAGGTAACCAGGTACATAGCTGAGGGCAATGCATTCTATGTAGTCTACGTGGACTTCAGCAAGGCTTTTGATAAGGTCCCGCATGGGAGGCTGATAATGAAGGTAAGAGCCCATGGGATCCAAGGCAGTTTGGTGAATTGGCTGAGTGGCAGGAAGTTGAGGGCGATGGTCGAGGGGTATTTTTGTGACTGGATGCCTGTGTCCAGTGGGGTTCCACATGGATCAGTGTTGGGTCCCTTGCTGTTTGTGGTATATATAAACGAATTAGACTTGAATATAGGAGGGTTGATCAATAAGTTCGCGGATGACAAGAAAATTGGTGGGGTGGTAAATAGTGAGGAGGATAGCGACGGGCTGGTCAGATGGGGCTGATCAGTTGCAAATGGAATTTAATCCAGCTAAGTGTGAGGTGATGCACTTGGGCAGGACAAACAAGGCATGGGAATACACGATGAATGGTAGGACCCTGGGAAGTACCAAGGATCAGAGGGACCTTGGTGTCCATGTCCACCGGTCCCATAAGGTAGCAGGACAGGTAGATAAGGTGGTTTAGAAGGCATATGGGCTACTTGCCTTTATTAGCCGAGGCTTAGAATATAAGAGCAGGGAGGTTCTGCTGTAACTGTATAAAACACAGCTACAGCTAGAGTATTGCATGCAGTTCTGGAATCCGCATTACAGCACTAGAGAGAGAGGAGATTTACCAGGTTATTGCCTGGGTTGGAGAGTTTTAGTTATGAAGAGAGATTGGATAGACTGGGGTTATTTTTCCTGGAGCAGCGGAGATTGAGGAGGGACATGATTGAGATGTATCAAATTGAGGGGCATAGATAGGGTAGACAGGAAGGAACTTTCCCCCTTGGTGGAGGGATCAATAATCAGGGGGCATAGACTAGAGTTAAGGGGCAGGAGGTTTAGAGGGGATATGAGGAAGAATTTTTTACCCAGAGGGTGGTGGGAATCTGAACTCACTGCCTGAAAGGGTGATAGAGGCAGAAACCCTCATAACATTTAAGAAGTATTTGGATGTGCACTTGTGATGCCATATCATACAAAGCTGTGGGCCTAGTGCTGTAAAATGGGAGTAGAATAGTTAGGTACTTGTTTGACCGGTGCAGACTTGATGGGCCGAAGGGCCTTTTTCTGTGCTGGAGTCCTCCTATGACTCCTATTTTTGCAACATTGGTGTATTTTAATCTGAGATAAGCTTCTGACCATGAATAACAACTTTGTCACCAAGACTGACTACTTCCATCTCTATAACATCATCCAACTTAGCCACTGCCCCAGGTCATCTGCTGTTGAAACCCTCATGCATGCCTTTGTTAGCTCAAGCCTTGACTGCTCCAATACTGTCTTGGTTGGCCTCCCTTCTTCCACCCTTCATAAACTTGAGGATATCCAAAACTCCATGCTCACTGACCTGATCTGTTAATGCCTCAATTTTAAGATTCTCATCATTGTTTTCAAGTCCTACCATACCTACTCTGTAATGTCTCCTTACCCCACAACCTTCTGCAATATCTGCACTCCTCTAATTCCATTATCTTGAATATCCTTGATTTGGTTTGTTCCACCATTGGTGGCTGTGTCTTCAGCTGCCTCAACCCTAAACTCTGGGATTCTGTGTCTAAACCTTTCAATCTATCTCTCCAGCTGTAGGATACTTCTTAAAACCCACCTCTATGACCAAGCATTTAGTCATCTCTCCAAATATCACCTTATGTAACTCAGTGTCTAAATTTGTTTGATAATGCTTCTGTGAAGTACCTTTGGAACATTTTAGCACTTCAAAGGTAGTAGACAAATATACATACAAGTTGCTGATTTGATAATTGAGTTCAAATTAGATGGTAATCATCAAGTGATAATTGACCCGACACAAACAGTACTAGCCAAGTATCTAGAAGGCTTGACATAGACATCAGACAGTAGCCATTTAACTATTGAACATAAATTGGCAGCAACAAAATAGTAACAAAACGATCTCCTGGCATACATTAAACAGTAACGCGATAGCATTAAAGTAATAATTCAGTCTGAATAGTACAGTAATCACACAATAGTCAATGGCTGATTGTGAATGAACCAGATAGCAATTTAAGGACAATGGCACATGATTGGGTAGTAACTTGATAGGACTTAAATGATGGTTGTGGATAAATGAGAGAAAGTGATGGAGTTGTAGAGATATTACAGAGGGAGTGGTTTGGCCCATCAAGTCCATGCTATCTCCCTGTAGAGCAATCTAATCAATCCCACCCCCCTTGCTCTATCCCTTTGTCCCTGCAAGTTTATTTCCCTCAAGTTCCTATTCAATTTCCTTTTGAAATCATTGATTGTTTCTGCTTCCACCGCTCTTGTAGGCAGTGAGTTCCAGATCATTACCACTTGCTGCATAAAGAAGTTCTTCCTCACACCCTCCCACCACCATATCTCTTGTCCAAAACCGGAAATCTGAGTCCCCTAGACCTTGTGCAATCAAATAATGGGAGCAGCTTTTCTTTACCTAACTTATTGAAACTGTCATAACCTTGTAAATGTATTGAAGATTTCTCCTTAAACTCCTTTGTCTTCTCCAACCTAACCTTGTGGCTATAATCCCCCATCACTGGAACCATCCTGCTAAATCTCCTGCACACCTTCTCAAAGGGACCATAAAATGTGGTGACCGAACAGGGTCAATACTCCAGTTGTTGCCTAACCAGAGCTTCATAACCGTTCAGGATAACTTCCCCGCTTTTGTACTCAATACCTCTATTTATGAAGCCCATATGCTTTGCTTTGTAACAAAGGCAATGTACTAATTGTGGGGGATTTTAATCCTGATTTAGACTGGAAGGTATGTTTGTAGATTGCTTTTGTGACAGTTGCCTGAAACAATATGTTGTGGAACCAAAATAAAAACAGAATTACCTGGAAAAACTCAGCAGGTCTGGCAGCATCGGTGGAGAAGAAATCAGTTAACGTTTCGAGTCTTCATGACCCTTCGGCAGAACTGAGTATAGTTAGGAGAAAAGTGAAATATAAGCTGGTCTAAGGTGGTGGGGGTGGGGGGGGGGCGGGGGGAGAGAGAAGTTGAGGGTGTGGTGATTGTGGAGATAAGCAAGCAGTGATAGGAGCAGATAATCAAAAGATGTCACAGACAAAAGGATCAAAGAGGTGTTGAAGGTGGTGATATTGTCTAAGAAAAGTGCTAATTAAGAATGGAAGACAGGATACTCAAGGTACAGCTCTAGTGGGGGTGGGGTGGAAAGACTAACAAAGTTTTAGTTTTAGATTTATAAATAATGGAAATAGGTGGGAAAAGAAGAATCTATATAAATTATTGAAAAAAAAGGGAGGGGGGAGAAACGGGGCGGGGATGGGGGGAGGGGGAGTTCTCGGACTGTTGTGGAACCAACTAGGGATAAAGCTATTTGAGATCTAGTATTATGCAATGGTTAGTTAATAATCTTATAGTCAAATATTCACTGGGAAATAGTAATCATAATACAATTGATATCTGTATTAAGTTTGAAAGCGACATGCTCCAATCACAAACTAGAATCCTAAACTTGAACAAAGCCAATGCATGGATATGAGGAGAAAACTGGTGGTTAAAGTTAATTAGGTCAATAGACTATGGGAATCATTTCAAGAATCAGTTTTAAATGTTCAATAAAAACGCGTTTTATTAAAAAGCAAAAATTCAAGAAGAATTTTGGCTGACTAAGGAAGCTAAAGATAGTATTAGATTAAAAGATGAGGTTTATAATGTTGCAAATAATAAGTTTGTGTGAGAATTGGGAATGTTTTATTGTACATAGTTGGTATAGAAATGAAGTGGTGATCAGTTGTCAGCCTGGCAGTAATTAGATATTATATCAGATTAGCAGACAAGTGGCAATTGATTCTGAAAAAGACAGGACTGGGACAATATAGTGTGATAACTCGACTTGCATTGTACAGTGAAGAGGAGGCAGTCAGTGAAGCATAGGGCAACGATTTAGGCAGTTATCGCTCAGTAATCATACATTCATTAAGTGTTACTTTGGCATGAATTTGACAGAAGCCCAGGAATTATTCAGCAACAATGTAACAAATAGTATGAAACGGACGAGTGGATATGAAATGCATACAATTTATATAGTGGGAATGAGAGTTAACAGGTATCAGCGAGAGATGATCACATATCTCAGTTTACTTTGAGTTTTGCACTGTTCTTTAATCTTGGGTTTGTTTGTTGGCCTTATCCTTTCACCTTAGCAGTAGCTGATTGTGTTCTGTCCACCTAGCCCCCGGTCCTGCCCCAAAGTGCACTTCAGATCCCCCCTGCCACCTGTCTGTATTCAATCCCATATTGATACACCTTTCAGGATGGGGGAGGGGCTGCTCACACCAATCCTTCTCTGCCACCCCCCGCATCCCCATAGCTGCCCTAACATCTACCCGCCGCTAATTCACAGCTGGCTGTGTAATCCACCAAGCTCAGCCACAATTGCTGCCTCTAGCGATGGAATTTCTCAAAGTACCCCACTGTCAGCTGGGGTGTCCCTTTACCCTGAGACCAGGATGACCATTCACCTTTAGCACTTGTGAAAGCTCTGCACCCCAATAGTTACAGACCCTAACCAGTGTGCTGTGTGGTTCTATTTTTCTTGCTGCAGCTATATTGCTGCTGTTTACTTGACTATTATAGAACTGTTAATCTTTAATTGTGGTCTTGCCAATTCCCTTCATTCTTTGGTGTTAATTGATGAATAAGAATGAATCTATGGTGCCCCAGTTTTCAGTTGTTTCTCTTTTTTTCAGTTTGGACACTATCTTTTCAACCTAGCAACAGTTACTGATAATAGAAACATAGAAACTAGGAGCAGGAGTAGGCCATTCAGCCCTTCAAACCTGCTCCGCCATTCAATATGATTAAAGTTGATCCTTTATCTCAATGCCAAATTCCCACTCTCCCCCCATACCCCTTGACCCTTTTAGAGTCCAGAAAGCTATCTATTTCCTTCTTAAATTTATTTAGTGACTTGATCTCCACAGCCTTCTGTGGTAGAGAATTCCACAGGTTCACCACCTTCTAGGTAAAGAAGTTTCTCCTCATCTCAGTCCTAAATGGTCTACCCCGTATCCTGAGACTGTGACCCCTTGTTCTAGACACCACACTCCCAACCAGGGGAAACATTATCCCTGCATCCAGTCTGTCCATCCCTCACAGAATTTTATACATTTCAATGAGATCCCCTCTCATTCTTCTAAACTCCAGTGAATTTGGGCCTAGTCGCCCAACCTCTCCTCATAGGACAATCCTGCCATCCCAGGAATCAGTCTGGTGAACCTTGGTTACACTCCCTCTATGGCAAGTATATCCTTTCTTAGGTAAGGAGACCAAAACTGCACACAATACTCCAGGTGTGGTCTCACTAAGGCCCTGTACAGCTGCAGTAAGACATCCTTGCTCCTGTACTCAAGTCCTCTTGCAATGAAGGCCAACATACCATTTACCTTCTTATGTGGGGGGAGGTGATTGCACAGTGGTAATGTCATTGAATTAGTAATCCAGAGGTCCAAGCTAATGCTATGTGGACCGGGTTCAAATCCCACCATGGCAGCTGGTGGAATTTAAATTCAGTTAATAAAATCTGGAATTACAAAGCTAGTCTCAGTAATGGTGGCCATAACAACCAACAATTGTTGTAAAAATCCACTTGATTCACTAACATCCTTTAGGAAAAGAAACCTGCTGTCCTTACCCAGTCTGGCCTCCATGTGACAGCAATGTGGTTGAGCCTGAACTGCCCTCTGAAAAGGCCTAGCAAGCCACTCGGTTCAATGGCAACTGGGGATGGGCAATGAATGCTGGTCCTGTCAGCAATCCCCACAACCCATGAAATAATTAACAAAAATCAGGTAGAAAATGTTTGTTGCCCAGCATTGGGTTTGAAGGCAGTGAGGAGGTTGTAACATGCTCTTGAACACCTAGGCCCAAGGCTGGATGAGGTACCAATGCCTCTCCTGCCTCCACAGACAGTGTACATGAATGAGGCAAGGCCTGCCTGGCTTATTAGCAGTGACCTCAGCTGAGCACTGCGGGGGGCAGTGGGTTGATCAGTGCTGACAGCAGGATCTTTATTTATTCTTTCATGGGATGTGGGCATCACTGGCTAGGCCAGCATTTATTGCATATTCTTAATTGCCTTGAGAAGGTGATGATGAGCTGCCTTCTTGAACCGTTGCAGTCCATGTGGTGTAGGTACACCCACATTGCTGTTAGGAAGGGCATTCTGGGATTTTGACCCAGCGACAGTGAAAGGACAGCAATATATTTCCAAGTCAGGATGATGAGTGGCTTGGAGAGTGTGGTAAAGTGAGGTACCCTGTCCCTTTAAGAGAATGCAATTGTACTGATTATGTGATAGCACTGATGAACCACTGTACAATGCGGGCAAGTGGGAACTGTAGGTCTAGTTCTGGAGGTTTCTGAGTGAGTATGTATGATCTGGTGCTCTGCCCTATGTCTCAATAAAATATCACTGTTTATTCTTCCATCAGTCTCTCTCCATTATTGATTGCAGTCAGTAACTGAAGAGAACATAGGAAGGCATGCAGTTAGTGTTCGATTGGCCAACGAACTCATTTACCTAAGACATAAAAGAGAGGAACTTGCAGGTGGTGGCATTCCCATGTTTTCTGCTGCCCTTGTCCTTCTTTGTGGTCATGGGTTTGGGAGGTGCTGTTGAAGGAGGTGGGAGTTACTATGGAATCAGTAAAAAAGCAATTGTCTCCTGACTCCACATGAAGTTTTTTTGAAAATTACTGAAGTTCACTGGTTTCTAGATCACATCCAAACCATGTTCTCTGGTAAGTGCTGCCAACTTTAATCATAGAATTTACACCACAGAAACAGGCCATTCAGCCCAAATGGTTTGTGTCACAGTTTATAGTCGACACAATCCTCTTCCTATCCTACCTTACCTCAGCTAATCAATATTTCCCTTTTTTCTGTTCTCCCTCATGTGCTTAGCTAGCTTCCCCTTAAATGCATCTGGACTACTTGCCTTAACTCTCCACGTGGTATAGATCAAAATCCACATCTACACCTATTTCTTCGATGTTTGTTAACACTCCGAATATTTCATCATCAGTGTCAAAGACAACATCTGTAGTATCACGCTTCACAATTTCAGCCTCACCCTCTGCATTTTCACTGTTTGTTGAAACATTAAATATTTCATGATAATCCGCATTAGAAATTCTTCCTTTTTCATCCAGAATAAGAGATTTCTTGACAATGCAACTCAGCTGTTATATTTTCTGATGTTTTTCAGGGAGTGTTTAGATCTTGTTGCTGTCCCCATATGAAGAACATTCATTTACCATTTGCACAATGCAGCGAAGGCAGCTCTTTTTGTCACTGTTTGGCACAACAATATTCACAAAGCCAATAGCATATTCTAGGTCTGTCCATGATTATGATGTGCATCAGACATGAAACCATCCTGAAGGAGTCTTGGTCTCATGCCTGGTTCTTCCTGCATTCTGTCACTCTCCATCAACTTTTTGTCTTCGCCCTTTAACCTCTTTATCTTCCCTGGGTCTGTGTGCTGCCCTGACCTAACCAAGAAACAACGTGGATTGCCTCCGAGCTTCAGAGGTTAACTTCGATGAAATAAAGAAAATGAGAAAAAATAACCAATGCAATGTTGAAGACAGTCAGGGATTTGTGATTGGATTTGTCACATTCTTTCCTGGAATGGATGGTTAAGGTTCATTAAGTAGCTCTTGAGTTACAGTGTCAGCAGGGGCACAGTATAGGCAGGGCCGCGGGAATCCCATGCCAGGAGGCCAAAGACCCCCCAGTTAGGGTGATTAGTTATCAACTCACCTACACCATCCCCCTTGGTCCAAATACCATCCCATCAAGGCTGATTAAGAAATAGAACAACAGATACCCGGGAGTGAGTTACAGGCTGGAATCTAATCAAGGAGTTCAGGATTGTTTATACATAGATTAACAGATACCTGGGAGTGAGTTACAGACTGGAATTTAATTGAGGGGTTCAGGTGGATTTATATATAGAATAACAAGCACCCAGGAATGAGTTACAGGCTGGAATTTAATCAAGGGGTTTGGGGAGTTTATATATAGATTAACAGATACCCGGGAGTGCGTTGCAGGCTGGAATCTAATCGAGGGACTCGTCATGGTTTAAATATTGGATAACAAATACCTGGGAGTGAGTTACAGTCTGGAATCTGATTGAGGGATTTAGGTGGTGTATATATAAAATAACAGATACCCGGGAGTGAGTTATAGACTGGAATCTAATTGAGCGGTTCGGGTGGTTTATAAATAGAATAACAGATACCCGGGAATGAGTTACAGGCTGGAATCTAATTGAGGGGTTCATGATGGTTTATATGTAGAACAACAGATACCCGGGAGTGAGTTACAGGCTGGAATCTAATCGAGGGATTCGTGATTGTTTATATGTAGAATAACAGATACCCGGGAGTGAGTCACAGGCTGCAATCTAATCAAAGATTTTGGGGGTTTATAAATAGAATAACAAATACCCAGATGTCAGTTACAGACTGGAATCTAATCTTGGGGTTTAAATATAGAATAACAGAATAAGAGATACCCGGGAGTGACTTACAGAATGGGATCTAATTGAGGGTTTTGGGTGTTTTTTTATATATAGATTAACAGATTCTGGGGTGTGAGATACAGACTGGGAACTAATCGAGGTGTTTGGGGCGTTTATATATAGAATAACTATACACGAGAGTGAGATACAGACTGGAATCTAATCGAGGAGTTTGGGGGTTTATATATAGAATGACAGATACCAGCAAGTGAGACACAGACTGGAAAGTAATCAAGCGTTTTGGGGTGTTTATATATATATAGCAGCAGATACCCAGGAGTGAGTTACAGACTGGAATCTAATTGAGGAGTTTGGGGCTTTATGTATAGAATAACAGATACCCAGGAGTGAGTTACAGACTGGAATCTAATCGAGGGATTTCTGTGGTGTATATGTAGAGTAACAGGTACGTGGGAGTTAGGTACAGGCTGGAATCCAATCGAGGGTTTTGAGGGTTTATATATAGAATAACAGACACCCGGGAGTGACGTACAGACTGGAATCTAATCGAGGGTTTGGGATTGTTTATATATAGAATAACAAATACCCAGAAGTGAGTTACAGGCTGGAATCTAAAGAAGGGTTTTGGGGTGTTTATTAATAGAATAACAGATACCCGGGAGTGAGTTATAGACTGCAATCTAATCGAGGGAGTTTATATATAGAATAACAGATACCCGGGAGTGAGTTACAGACTAGAATCTACTCGAGGGGGTTTATATATAGAATAACAGATACCCAGGAGCGTGTTACAGACTAGAATCTACTCGAGGGGTTCGGGGTGGTTTATATATAGAATAACAGATACCCTGGAGTGAGTTACAGGCTGCATTACTTTGAGTTGTCCAAGACTGCTTTATTATTATCACTCGAAAGTTGTTTCTCGTGTGGTTACTGTTGCTTGCATTGTTTGATTCAGTCCATGGTTCTGGTTGTATACCAGAGGTAAAATGAATGGTCCGTACTCAGTCTGCCAGACATGTCAGTGGTGGTGTAGGTCCTGTACCCTTAGGAAGAAGCTGGGTGAAGCCGTTTTGAAAGTTATTCTGTTACAGAGGGAAATGCTGCTGTCTGTTTCCTTCCTCTTGATTTTCTATTCCTTGCACAATCATCAGGAGGTACAGCCAGACTCTGTGAGCTGCTGCCACCTTCTGGTCAATAGAAGCAGTGCAAGACAAATGGACCAGCTTTCAGGGTGTCCACGTGTGTGTGTCTGGATCAGGGTGTGTGTGTGTGGATGTGTCTGTATCTGTGTGTGTGTGGGTGTGTCTGTATCTGTGTGTGTGGGTGGGTGTGGCTGTATCTGTGTGTGTGGATGTGTGTGTGTCTATAACTGTGTGTATCTGTTGCGGGGCTGGAAGGATGTGCCTGTATGTGTGTGTGTATGTGTGTTAGTGTCTGTATCTGTGTGCGGGTGTGTGTCTGCATATGTTTGTGTGTGGTTGTGCGTGTATCTGTGTGTGTGTGGGTCTGGGTGTGGTGGTTGTGTCTGTATGTGTGTGTGTGGGTGTGTCTGTATCTGTGTGTGTGTGTGTCAGTGTACCTGTATTTGCGTGCGGGTGTGTGTGTGTCAATATCTGTGTGTGGGTGTGACTGAATCTGTGTGCGCGCGCGTGTGTGTGTGCGTGTCTGAATCTGTGTGTGTGTGTTTGCGTGATTGTGTGTGCATCTGTATCTGTGTGCGTGTGTGTGTCTGTCTGTCTGTATCTGTGTGTGTGTGTCTGTATCTGTGTGTGTGTGTGTATCTGTATCTCTGTGTGTATCTATATCTGTGTGTGCGCGTGTGTGTGTCTGTATCTGTTTTTGGGTGTGGGTGGATGTGTCTGAATCTCTGTGTGTGTGGGTCTTTACCTGTGTACGTCTGCATGTCTGTATCTGTGTGTGTCCCTCTGTGTGGGTGTATATGGGTATGTTTGTATCTGTGTGTGTGTGTGGTGAGTGTGTGTGTATGTGTGCCTGTATCTGTGTGCATGTGTGTGTGTCTGTATCTGTGTGTGTGTGTCTGTCTGTCTGTATCTGTGTGTGTGTATCTGTATCTCTGTGTGTATCTATATCTGTGTGTTTGCGTGCGTGTGTGTGTGCCTATATCTGTGTGTGTGTCTGTATCTAAGTGTGTGCGTGTGTCAGTATCTGTGTGTATGTGTGTCTGTCTCTCTGTGTGTGTCTATACTGTGTGTGTGTGTGGGCATGTGTGTCTGTAACTGTGTGTGTGGGTGCATCTGTATCTATGTGTGTGTCTGTATCTGTGTGTGTGTGGGTGTGTCACCACCTGTGTGTGTGCATCTGTATTTGTATCTGTGTGTGTGTCTGTATCTGTGTGCGTGTGTCACCATCTGTGCGTGTACGTGTGTGTGTGCCTGTCTGTATCTGTGATCAGGGAATAATTCAGCCAATCACAGCCCATATTTAAGTAGAGGAGGAATATGAACAGGACCTTGACGCGAGGCCACATGCCGGGCTCTACCTACTGCCGGGCATTCCCTGTGGGGCATTAGGTGCACCCCCAAAAGGGCCCAGGAGAAAGCCAGGCCAGGGAATTGGTTGAACCAGGGACCTCCTTGAAAAAAGAGGAAAAATCCTTGGCAAACTGGGGTTAAGCCAGAGCCAGGAGCAGAGACTGAAGAAGGGGCGGAGACAGGAACGTAGGCTGCAGGTGGGGTGGAACCAGGAGTAAGGGTGAGGATGGGCCAGGCAGGAGCACAGGCTGAAGGAGGAGCGGAGTTCGGAGCACAGGATTAAGGAGGGGTGCAGTCAGCAGGGCAAGAGGAAGGAGGGGTGGAGCCTCGAGTACAGGTTGAAGGAGGTGTGGAGCTAGGAGCAATTGCTGAAGGAGGGGCGGAGCCAGGAGCAATTGCTGAAGGAGGGGCGGAGCCAGGAGCAATTGCTGAAGGAGGGGCAGAGTTAGGAGTGCAGGCTAATGGAGGGGTGGTGCCAGGAGCACAGGGTGAAGGACGGACACAGTCAGGAGCGCAGGCTGAAGAAGGGGTGGAGCCTCGAGTACAGGCTGAAGAAGGGGTGGAGCCTCGAGTACAAGCTGAAGGAGGTCACAGGCTGAATGAGGTGGTGGAACCAGGAGCAAAGGCTGAAGTAGGGGTGGAGCCAGAAGCACGGGCTGAAGGAGGGAGAGGAGCCAGGAGCGTGGGTTGAAGGAGGGGCGGAGCCAGGAGCACAGGCTAAAGGAGGGGCGGAGCCAGGAGCACAGGATGAAGGAGGGGCGGAGCCAGGAGTGCAGGTTGAGGAGGGTCGGAGCCAGTGGTACCTGCTGAATGTGGGGCGGAGGCAGGAGTACAGGCTGGTGGAGGTGCAGAGACAGGAGTACGGGCTGGTGGAGGGGCGGAGCCAGGAAAACGGGCTGAAGGAGGGGCGGAGCCAGGAACACGGGCTAAAGGAGGGGCAGAGTTAGGAGCACAGGCTAATGGAGGAGTGGTGCCAGGAGCCCAAGCTAATGGAGGGGCGCAGTCAGGAGCCCAGGCTGAAGGAGTGGTGGAGCCTCAAGTGCAGGTTGAAGGAGGGGTGGAGCTAGGAGCACAGGCTGAAGGATGGTCAGAGTCAGGAGAACAGTCTGAATGAGGGGTGGAGCCTCGAGTACAGGTTGAAGGAGGGCGGTGCGAGGAGCACAGGTTGAAGGAGACCAGTGGCTGAAGGAGGGCTGGAGCCAGGAGTAGAGGATTAAGGAGAGGCGCAGACAGGAGGGCAGACTTAAGGAGGGGTGCAGCCCGGGTGCATGTTGAAGGAGGGGTGGAGCTAGCAGCACAGTCTGAATGAGGGGACGGTGGCAGGAGCACAGGCTGAAGGAAGGGGCGTAGTTTAGAGCACAGTATTAAGGCGGGGCAGAGCCAGGAGTGCAGGTTGAGGAGGGTCGGAGCCAGTGGTACCTGCTGAATGTGGGGCGGAGACAGGAGTACAGGCTGGTGGAGGGGCGGAGACAGGAGTACGGGCTGGTGGAGGGGCGGAGCCAGGAGTACGGGCTGGTGGAGGGGCGGAGCCAGGAGCACGGGCTGAAGGAGGGGCAGAGTTAGGAGCACAGGCTAATGGAGGAGTGGTGCCAGGAGCCCAAGCTAATGGAGGGGCGCAGTCAGGAGCCCAGGCTGAAGGAGTGGTGGAGCCTCAAGTGCAGGTTGAAGGAGGGGTGGAGCTAGGAGCACAGGCTGAAGGAGAGGGCGGAGCCAGGAGCACAGGTTGAAGGAGGGTCAGAGTCAGGAGAACAGTCTGAATGAGGGGTGGAGCCTTAAGTACAGGTTGAAGGAGGGCGGTGCGAGGAGCACAGGTTGAAGGAGTTCACAGGCTGAAGGAGGGGTGGAGCCAGGAGCACAGACTGAAGGAGGGGCGTACTTTGGAGCACAGTATTAAGGCGGGGGGCAGTCAGGAGTGCAGGCTGGAGGAGGGTTGGAGCCTCGGGTACAGGTTGAAGGAGGGGTGGAGCTAGGAGCAAAGGCTGAAGGAGGGGGCGGAGCCAGGAGCACAGGCAGAAGGAGGGGTGGAGCCAGGAGTACAGGTTGAATGAGGTGGTGGAGCCAGGAGCTCGGGCTGAAGGAAGGGGAGGAGCCAGGAGCACAGGCAAAAGGTGGGGCGGAGCCAGGAGCACAGGTTGAAGGAGGGGTGGAGCCAGGAGCACAGACTGAAGGAGGGGTGGAGCCAGGAGTACAGGTTGAAGGAGGTTGTGGTGTCAGGAGCACAGGATGAAGGAGGGGCAGAGTCAGGAGAACAGTGTGAAGGAGGGTTGGAGCCAAAAGTACAGGCTGAAGGAAGGGCGGACCAAGGAGCACAGACTGAAGGAGGGCTGGGGGCAGAAGTACAGGTTGAAGCAGGGGCGGAGCCAGGAGCACAGGCTGAAGGAGGGCTGGAGCCTCGGGCACAGGTTGAAGGAGGGGTGGAGCCAGGAGCACATGCTGAAGAGGGGTGGAGCCAGGATGATAGGTTGAAGGAGGTGGTGGAGCCTTGAGTACAGGTTGAAGGAGGGGTGGAGCCAGGAGTACATGTTGAAGGAGATGGTGGAGCCAGGAGCACAGGCTGAAGGAGGGGATGGAGCGGGAGCACAGGTTGAAGGAGGGGCGGAGTTTGGAGCATAGTATTAAGGAGGGGCGCAGTCAGGAGGGCAGGCGGGAGGAGGGGTTGAGCCTCGGGTACAGGCTGAAGGAGGGGCGGAGCCAGGAGTACAGGCTGAAGGAAGGGGCGTAGTTTAGAGCACAGTATTAAGGCGGGGCAGAGCCAGGAGCACAGGCTGAAGGAGGGGGTGGAGCCTCAATTACAGGTTGAAGGAGATAACAGGCTGAAGGAGGGGTGGAGCCTAGAGTACAGGTTGAAGGAGGGCCGGAGCCAGGAGCACGTGCTGAAGATGGTGCGGAGCCAGGAGCACAGGATGAGGATGGGCACAGCCAGGAGTGCAGGTTGAAGGAGGGGTGGAGCCAAGAGTTCAGGTTGAGGAGGGGCGAAGCCAGTGGTACCTGCTGAATGAAGGGCGGAGACAGGAGAACAGTGTGAAGGAGGGTTGGAGCCAAAAGTACAGGCTGAAGGAGGGGTGGACCAAGGAGCACAGGCTGAAGGAGGGGTGGAGCCTCGGGTACAGGTTGAAGGAGGGGTGGAGCTAGGAGCACAGGCTGAAGGATGGGATGGAGCGGGAGCACAGGTTGAAGGAGGGGCAGAGTTTGGAGCACAGTATTAAGGAGGGGCGCAGTCAGGAGGGCAGGCGGGAGGAGGGGTGGAGCTAGGAGCACAGGCTGAAGGAGAGGGCGGAGCCAGGAGCACAGGCTGAAGGAGGGGCGGAGCCAGGAGTACAGGTTGAAGGACGTGGTGGAGCCGGGAGCATGGGCTAAAGGAGAGGTGGAGCCTCGGGTACAGGCTGAAGGAGGGGTGGAGCTAGGAGCACAGGCTGAAGGAGATGGCGGAGCCAGGAGCACAGGCTGAAGGAGGGGTGGAGCCAGGAGTACAGGTTGAAGGAGATGGTGGAGCCAGGAGCACAGGCTGAAGGAGGGGCGGAGCCAGGAGTACAGGTTGAAGGACGTGGTGGAGCCGGGAGCATGGGCTAAAGGAGAGGTGGAGCCTCGGGTACAGGCTGAAGGAGGGGTGGAGCTAGGAGCACAGGCTGAAGGAGGGGTGGAGCCAGGAGTACAGGTTGAAGGAGGTGGTGGAGCCAGGAGTACAGGTTGAAGGAGGTGGTGGAGCCAGGAGCACAGGCGGAAGGAGGGGCACAGCCAGGAGTACAGGCTGAATGAGGGGACGGAGCCAGGAGCACAGGCTGAAGTAGGGGGCGGAGCCAGGAGCACAGGCAAAGGGTGGGGCGGAGCCAGGAGCACAGGCTGAAGGAGGGGCGGAGCCAGGAGCGCAGGCTGAAGGTGGCGCAGAGCCAGGAGCACAGGCTGAAGGAGGGGCGCAGCCAGAAGCACAGGCTAAAGGAGGGGCGGAGCCAGGAGCACAGGATGGAGGGGCGGAGCCAGGAGCACAGGATGAATGAGGGGTGGAGCCTCGAGTACAGGTTGAAGGAGGGCGGAGCGAGGAGCACAGGTTGAAGGAGATCAGTGGCTGAAGGAGGGCTGGAGCCAGGAGTAGAGGATTAAGGAGAGGCGCAGACAGGAGGGCAGACTTAAGGAGGTGTGCAGCCCGGGTGCATGTTGAAGGAGGGGTGGAGCTAGCAGCACAGTCTGAATGAGGGGACGGTGGCAGGAGCACAGGCTGAAGGAAGGGGCGTAGTTTAGAGCACAGTATTAAGGCGGGGCAGAGCCAGGAGTGCAGGTTGAGGAGGGTCGGAGCCAGTGGTACCTGCTGAATGTGGGGCGGAGGCAGGAGTACAGGCTGGTGGAGGTGCGGAGACAGGAGTACGGGCTGGTGGAGGGGCGGAGCCAGGAAAACGGGCTGAAGGAGGGGCGGAGCCAGGAACACGGGCTGAAGGAGGGGCAGAGTTAGGAGCACAGGCTAATGGAGGAGTGGTGCCCGGAGCCCAAGCTAATGGCGGGGCGCCGTCAGGAGCCCAGGCTGAAGGAGTGGTGGAGCCTCAAGTGCAGGTTGAAGGAGGGGTGGAGCTAGGAGCACAGGCTGAAGGAGAGGGCGGAGCCAGGAGCACAGGTTGAAGGAGGGTCAGAGTCAGGAGAACAGTCTGAATGAGGGGTGGAGCCTCAAGTACAGGTTGAAGGAGGGCGGTGTGAGGAGCACAGGTTGAAGGAGTTCACAGGCTGAAGGAGGGGTGGAACCAGGAGCACAGACTGAACTAGGGGTGGAGCCAGGAGCACAGACTGAAGGAGGGCTGGAGCAAGGAGCACAGGCTGAAGGAGGGGCGTAGTTTGGAGCACAGTATTAAGGCGGGGCGCAGTCAGGAGTGCAGGCTGGAGGAGGGTTGGAGCCTCAGGTACAGGTTGAAGGAGGGGTGGAGCTAGGAGCAAAGGCTGAAGGAGGGGGCGGAGCCAGGAGCACAGGCAGAAGGAGGGGTGGAGCCAGGAGTACAGGTTGAATGAGGTGGTGGAGCCAGGAGCTCGGGCTGAAGGAGGGGTGGAGACAGGAGCACAGGCAAAAGGTGGGGTGGAGACAGGAGCACAGGTTGAAGGAGGGGTGGAGCTAGGAGCACAGGCTGAAGGACGGGCGTAGTTTGGAGCACAGCCTGAAGGAGGGGTGGAGCCAGGAGCACAAACTGAAGGAGGGGTGGAGCCAGGAGTACGGGTTGAAGGAGGGGCGGAATTAGGAACACAGGCTGAAGGAGGGGTTGTGCCCGGAGCACAGGCTGAAGGAGGGTAGAGCCAGGAGTACAGGTTGAAGGAGGTTGCGGTGTCAGGAGCACAGGATGAAGGAGGGGCAGAGTCAGGAGAACAGTGTGAAGGAGGGTTGGAGCCAAAAGTACAGGCTGAAGGAAGGGCGGACCAAGCAGCACAGACTGAAGGAGGGCTGGAGGCAGAAGTACAGGTTGAAGCATGGGCGGAGCCAGGAGCATGTGCTGAAGAAGGGGCGGGGCCAGGAGCACAGGCTGAAGGAGGGCTGGAGCCTCGGGTACAGGCTGAAGAGGGGTGGAGCTAGGATGATAGGTTGAAGGAGGTGGTGGAGCCTTGAGTACAGGTTGAAGGAGGGGTGGAGCCAGGAGCACAGGCTGAAGGAGGGGATGGAGCAGGAGCACAGGTTGAAGGAGGGGCGGAGTTTGGAGCACAGTATTAAGGAGGGGCGCAGTCAGGAGGGCAGGCGGGAGGAGGGTTGAGCCTCGGGTACAGGCTGAAGGAGGGGCGGAGCCAGGAGTACAGGCTGAAGGAGGGCTGGAGGCAGGAGTACAGTTTGATGGAAAGGCGGAGTCAGGAGCATGTGCTGAAGAAGGGGGCGGAGCCAGGAGTACAGGTTGAAGGAGGTGGTGGGGCCTTGAGCATGGGCTGAAGGAGGGGCGGAGCGAGGAGCACGGGCTGAAGGAGGGGCGGAGCCAGGAGCACGGGCTGAAGGAGGGGCGGTTCCAGGAGCACGGGTTGAAGGAGGGGCGGAGCGAGGAGCACGGGCTGAAGGAGGGGCGGAGCCAGGAGCACGGGCTGAAGGAGGGGCGGTTCCAGGAGCACGGGTTGAAGGAGGGGCGGAGCCAGGAGCACGGGCTGAAGGAGGTGGTGGAGCCAAGAGCACAGGTGGATGGATGGACAGGGCCAGGAGCACAGACTGAAGGAGGGCTGAGATCAGGAGTACAGGTTGATGGAGGGACGGAGCCAGGAGCATAGGCTGAAGGAGGGGTGGACCCTGGAGTACAGGCTGAAGGAGGGGTGCAGTCAGGAGTACAGGTTGAAGGAGGGGCGGAGCCAGGAGCACGGGCTGAAGTAGCGGCGGAGCCAGAGGCACAGACCGAAGTATGGGCGGAGCCAGGTGCGCAGGCTGAAGGACGGAGTGGATCCTCGATTGCAGGTTGAAGGAGAGCGGAGGAAGGGGCACAGGTTGAACGTGATCACCGGCTGAAGGAGGGGTGGAGCTATGAGTACAGGTTGATGGAGGGGTTGAGCCAGGATCACAGGCTGAAGGAGGGGTGGAGCCAGGTACACAGGCTGAAGGAGGGGCGGTGCCAGGAGCACAGACTGAAGGAGGGGCGGGGCTAGGAGCACAGACTGAAGGAGGGACGGGGCTAGGAGCACAGACTGAAGGAGGGGCGGGGCTAGGAGTACAGGCTGAAGGAGGGGTGCAGTCAGGAGTACAGGTTGAATTAAGGAGGGGCTGAGTCAGGAGCGCAGGCTGAAGGAGGGATGGAGCTAGGAGCACGGGCTGAAGGAGGGGCGGAGCCAGGAGCACGGGCTGAAGGAGGGGCGGAGCCAGGAGTACAGGTTGAAGGACGTGGTGGAGCCAGGAGCACGGGCTGAAAGAGGGGTGGAGCCAGGAGCACGGGCTGAAAGAGGGGTGGAGCCAGGAGCATGGGCTGAAGGAGGGGCGGGCCAGGAGTAGGGGGTGGAGCCTCGATTACAGGTTGATGGAGAGCGGAGCGAGGAGCACAGGTTGAAGGAGATCACAGGCTGAAGGAGGGGTGGAGCCAGGAGCACGGCTGAAGGAGGGGTGGAGCCAGGATCACAGGCTGAAGGAGGGGTGGAGCCAGGAGCACAAACTGAAGGAGGGGTGGAGCCAGGAGTACGGGCTGAAGGTGGGGCGGAGCCAGGAGCACGGGCTGAAGGAGGGGCGGAGCCAGGAGCACGGGCTGAAGGAGGGGCGGAGCCAAGAGCACGGGCTGAAGGAGGGGTGGAGCCTGGAGCACAGACTGAAGGAGGGGCGGGGCCAGGAGCACAGGCTGAACGAGGGGCGTAGTTTGGAGCACAGGATTAAGGAGGGGCGCAGTCAGGAGGGCAGGCTGAAGGAGGGGCGGGGCTAGGAGCACAGACTGAAGGAGGGGCGGGGCTAGGAGCACAGGCTGAAGGAGGGGCGGGGCTAGGAGCACAGACTGAAGGAGGGGCGGGGCTAGGAGTACAGACAGAAGGAGAAGCGGGGCCAGGAGTACAGACAGAAGGAGAAGCGGGGCCAGGAGCACGGGCTGAAGGAGGGGCGGGGCCAGGAGCACGGGCTGAAGGAGGGGCGGGGCCAGGAGCATGGGCTGAAGGAGGGGCGGGGCCAGGAGCACAGGCTGAAGGAGGGGCGGGGCTAGGAGTACAGACAGAAGGAGAAGCGGGGCCAGGAGCACGGGCTGAAGGAGGGGCGGGGCTAGGAGCACAGACTGAAGGAGGGGCGGGGCCAGGAGGACAGACAGAAGGAGGGGCGGGGCCAGGAGTACAGACAGAAGGAGAAGCGGGGCCAGGAGCACGGGCTGAAGGAGGGGCGGGGCCAGGAGCACGGGCTGAAGGAGGGGCGGGGCCAGGAGCATGGGCTGAAGGAGGGGTGGGGCCAGGAGCACGGGTTGAAGGAGGGGCGGGGCTAGGAACACAGACTGAAGGAGGGGCGGGGCCAGGAGTACAGACAGAAGGAGAAGCGGGGCCAGGAGCACGGGCTGAAGGAGGGGCGGAGCCTGGAGCACAGTCTGAAGAAGGGGCGGGGTCAGGAGCATGGGCTGAAGGAGGTGTGGAGCCAGGAGTACAGGTTGAAGGAGAGACAGGGCCAGGAGCATAGACTGAAGGAGGGCTGGAGGCAGGAGTATAGGTTGAAGGAGGTGGTGGAGCCAGGAACACGGGCTGAAGGAGGGATGGAGTTAGCAGCACAGGATTATGGAGGGGCGGATTCAGGAGTGCAGGCTGAAGGAGGGACGGAGTTAGCAGCACAGGATTAAGGAGGGGCGGATTCAGGAGTCCAGGCTGTAGGAGGGGTGGAGCCTCGATTACAGGTTGAAGGATGGCGGAGCGAGGAGCACAGGTTGAATGAGATCACAGGCTGAAGGACGGGTGGAGCCAGGAGCACAGGCTGAAGGAGGGGCGGAGTCAGGAGCGCATGCTGAAGGAGTGGGTGGAACCTCGAGTACAGGTTGAAGGAGGGATGGAGCTAGGAGCACAGGCTGAAGGAGGGGTGTAGTTTGGAGCACTGGATTAAGGAGGGGCGCAGTCAGCAGGGCAGGCTGACGGAGTGGTGGAGCCTCGGGTACAGGTTGAAGGAGGGGTGGAGCTAGGAGCACAGGCTGCAGGAGGGGGCGGAGCCAGGAGCACAGGCTGCAGGAGGGGGGCAGAGCCAGGAGCACAGGCTGGAGGAGGTGTCGGAGCCAGGAGTACAGGTTGAATGAGCTGGTGGAGCCAGGAGCATGGGCAGAAGGAGGATCGGAGCCAGGAGTAAAGGATGAAGGAGGTGGTGGAGCCAGGAGCACGGTCTGAAGGAGGGGCGGGGCCAGGAGTACAGTTTGAAGGAGAGACAGGGCCAGGAGCACCGACTGAAGGAGGGCTGGAGCCAGGAGTACAGGTTGAAGGAGGGGAGGAGCCTCGATTACAAATTGGAGGAGGGGTGGAGCCGGGAGCACAGGCTGAGGATGGGCAGAGCCAGGAGTTCAGGTTGAGGAGGGGCGGAGCCAGTGGTACCTGCTGATGAGGGGCGGAGACAGGAGCACAGGCTGACGGAGGGGCAGAGTCAGGAGAACAGTCTGAAGGAGGGGTGGAGCCTCGAGTACAGGTTGTAGGAGGGCGAATTGAGGAGCACAGGTTGAAGGAATTCACAGGCTGAAGGAGGGGCGGAGCCAGGAGTACAGGTTGAAGGAGGTGCGGAGCCAGGAGCACAGGATTAAGGAGGGGCGCAGTCAGGAGAGCAGGCTGAAGGAGGGGTGGAGCCTCGGGTACAGATTGAAGGAGGGGTGGAGCTAGGAGCACAGTCTGTAGGAGGGGGCGGAACCAGGAGTGCAGGTTGAAAGAGGTGGTCGAGCCAGTCTCACGGGCTGAAGGAGGGGGCGGAGTCAGGAGTACAGGTTGGAGGAGGTGATGGAGCCAGTTGCACAGGCTGAAGGAGGGGCAATGCCAGGAGTATGGGCTGAAGTAGGGGCGGAGCCAGGAGCACAGGCTGAAGGAGGGGCGGAGCCATAATCATGGTCTGAAGGAGGGGCGGAGCCAGTATCATGGTCTGAAGGAGCGGCGGAGCCAGTATCATGGTCTGAAGGAGGGGCGGAGCCAGTATCATAGTCTGAAGGAGGGGCGGAGCAATGGGAATGGGCTGAAGGAAGGGTGGAGCCAGGAGCACAGGCTGAAGGAGGGGTGGAGTCAGGAGCACGGGCTGAAGGAGGGGTGGAGTCAGGAGCACAGGCTGAAGGAGGGGTGGAGTCAGGAGCACGGGCTGAAGGAGGGGTGGAGTCAGGAGCAAAGGCTGAGAAGACGCGGAGCCAGGAACATGGGCTAAAGGAGGGGTGGAGCCAGGAGCACGGGTTGACGGAGGAGTGAAGTCAGGAGCACAGACTGAGGAGGGGCGGAGCCAGGAGCAGGGCTGAAGGAGGGGTGGAGTCAGGAGCAAAGGCTGAGGAGACGCGGAGCCAGGAACATGGGCTAAAGGAGGGGTGGAGCCAGGAGCACAGGATGAAGGAGGGGTGGAACCAGGAGAACAGGTTGAAGGAGAGGTGGTGCCAGGATCACCGGCTGAAGGAGGGGCGGAGCTGGAAGCACGGGCTCAAGGAGGGGTGGAGCCGCGAGAACAGGGTGAAGGAAGGGTGGAGCTAGGAGCACAAGCTGAAGGAGGGGGAGGAGCCAGGAGCACAGGCGAAAGGAGGGGTGGAACGAAGGGTACAGGCTCAGGAGCGCTGGAGTCGGGATTACCTGCTGAAGGAGGAGCAGAGTCAGGAGAACATTCTGAAGGAGGGGCAGAGTCAGGAGAATAGTGTGAAGGAGGGCTGGAGGCAGGAGTACAGGCTGAAGGAGGGGCGGAACGAGGATCACAGGCTGAAGGAGGGGCGGAGCCAGGAGCGCAGGCTGAAGGAGGGGGTGGAGCCAGGAGCACAGGCTGAAGGAGGGGGTGGAGCCAGGAACACAGGCTGAAGGAGGGGCCGAGCCAGGAGCCCGGGTTGATGGAGGAGCGAAGACAGGAGCACAGACTGAGGAGGGGCAGAGCCAGGAGCATGGGCTAAAAGAGGGGCGGTGCCAGGAGCACAGACTGAAGGAGGGCTGCAGCCAGCAGTACAGGCTGAGGAGGGGCGGAGACGTGAATACCTGCTGAATGAGGGACGGAGCCAGGAGCACAGTCTGAAGGTGGGGCAGAGTCTGGAGTACAGGCAGAAGGAGGGGTGGAGCCAGAAGCACAGGATGAAGGAGGGGTGGAGCCTCAAGTACAGGTTGAAGGTGGGGCGGAGCAAGGAGCACAGGTTGAAGGAGGGACAAGGCCAGGAGCACGTGCGGAAGAAGGGGCAGGGCCAGGAACACAGACTGAAGGAGGGGGCAGAGCTCGGAGCTCAAGCTGAAGGAGGGGCGGAGCCAGGAGCGCAGGCTGAAGGAGGGGTTGGAGCCTCGAGTACAGGCTGAAGGAGGGGCGGAACCAGGAGCACGGGCTGAAGAAGGGGCCGGGCAAGGAGCACAGGTTGAAGCAGTGGTGGAGCCTCGGATACAGGTTGAAGGTGTGGTGGAGCCATGAGTACAGGTTGAATGAGTGGTGGAGCCAGGAGTACAGGTTGAATGAGGTGCTGGAGCCAGGAGCACGGGCTGAAGGAGGGGCGGAGCCAGGAGTACAGGCTGAAGGAGGATCGGAGCCAGGAGCAGGGGCTGAAGGAGGGGGCGGATCCAGGAACACAGCTTGAAGGAGGGACAGGGCCAGGAGCACAGACTGAAGTAGGGGTGGAGCCAGGTGCACAGGTTGAAGGATGGACAAGGCCAGGAGCACGTGCTGAAGAAGGGGCAGGCCCAGGATCACAGGCTGAAGCAGGGTGGAGGCTCGGGTACAGGTTGAAGGAGGGGTGGAGTTGGGAGCACAGGCTGAAGGTGGGGTGAAGCCAGGAGTATAGCTTGAATGAGGTGGTGGAGCCAGGAGCACGAGCTAAAGGAGGTCTGGAGCCAGTACAGGCAGAAGGAGGGGCGGATCAAGTAGCACAGGTTGAAGGACGGACAGCGCCAGGAGCAGAGACTGAAGGAGTGCTGGAGCCAGTAGTACAGGTTGAAGGAAGGGCGGAGCCCGGAGCGCTGGCTGAAGGAGGGGGTGGAGCCTCAAGCACAGGCTGAAGCAGTGGTGGAGCCAGGGGTAGAGGTTGAAGGAGGGGCGGAGCCCGGAGCTCAAGCTGAAGGAGGGACGGAGCCTGGAGCGCAGGCTGAAGGAGGGGGTGGAGCCTCGAGTACAGGTTGAAGGAGGGCGGAGCGAGCAGCACAGTTTGAAGGTGATCACAGGCACAGGAGTAGTGGAGCCAGGAGTACAGGTTGAAGGAGGTGGTGGAGCCGAGAGCACAGTCTGAAGGAGGGGCAGAGCCAGGAGAACCGGCTGAACGAGGGACATAGTTTGGAGCACAGGATTAAGGAGAGGCGCAGTCAGGAGAGCATGCTGAAGCAAGGGTGGACCCTCGGGTACAGGTTGAAGGAAGGGTGGAGCCAGGAGCACAGGCTGAAGGAGGGGGGTAGCCAGGAGCACGGGCTGAAGGAGGGGTGGATGCAGGAGTACAGGTTGAAGGAAGGGTGGAGCCAGGAGCACAGGCTGAAGGAGGGGCGGAGCCAGGAGCACGGGCTGAAGGAGGGTCCGGGCAAGGAGCACAGGTTGAAGCAGTGGTGGAGCTTCGGATACAGGTTGAATGAGGTGCTGGAGCCAGGAGCACGGGCAGAAGGTGGGGCAGAGCCAGGAGCATGAACTGAAGGAGGATTGGAGCCAGGAGCACAGTCTGAAGGAGGGCGAGAGTCTGAAGTACAGGCAGAAGGAGGGGCGGAGCAAGGAGCGCAGGTTGAATGAGGGACAAGGCCAGGAGCACGTGCGGAAGAAGGGGCAGGGCCAGAAGCACAGGATGAAGGAGGGGTGGAGCCTTAAGTACAGGTTGAAGGTAGGGTGGAGCCAGGAGCAAGGGCTGAAGGAAGTGCGGAGCCAGGAGCACGGGCTGAAGGAGGGGCGGAGCCAGGAGCTCGGACTGAAGGAAGGGCGGAGCCAGGAGCACGGGCTGAAGGAGGGGCGGAGCCAGGAGCTCGGGCTGAAGGAGGGGCGGAGCCAAGAGCACAGACTGAAGTAGGGCTATAGCCTGGAATACAGTTTGAAGGAGGGCGGAGCGAGGAGCACAGGCTGAAGGAGATCACAGGCTGTAGGAGGGGTGGAGCCAGGAACACAGGTTGAAGGAGGTGGTGGAGCCAGGAGCAAAGGCTAAGGAGGGGCGGATCCAGGAACACCGGTTGAAGGAGGTGGTGGAGCCAGGAGCAAAGGCTAAGGAGGGGCAGATCCAGGAACACCAGTTGAAGGAGGGACAGGGCCAGGAGCCCAGACTGAAGTAGGGGTGGAGCCAGGATCACAGGCTGAAGCAGGGTGGAGGCTCGGGTACAGGTTGAAGGAGAGGTGGAGTTGGTAGCACAGGCTGAAGGTGGGGTGAAGACAGGAGTCCAGGATGAATGAGGTGGTGGAGCCAGGAGCACGGGCTAAAGGAGGTCTGGAGCCAGTACAGGCAGAAGGAGGGGCGGATCAAGTAGCACAGGTTGAAGGACGGACAGTACCAGGAGCACAGACTGAAGGAGTGCTGGAGCCAGTAGTACAGTTTGAAGGAAGGGCGGAGCCAGGAGCAAAGGCTGAAGCAGTGGTGGAGCCAGGAGTAGAGGCTGAAGGAGGGTCAGAGCCAGGAGCACGGGCTGAATGAGGGATGGAGCCTGGAGTGCAGGCTGGAGGAGGGACGTAGTTTGGAGCACAGGATTAAGGAGGCGCAGCCAGGAGAGCAGGCTGAAGCAAGGGTGGACCCTCGGGTACAGGTTGAAGGAGGGGGGGAGCCAGGAGCGGGTACAGGTTGAAGGAGGGGGGGAGCCAGGAGCACAGGATGAAGGAGACTTGGATGCAGGAGCACAGATTGACGGAGGGGTGGATGCAGGAGTACGGGCTGAAGGAGGGGCGGAACCAGTAGCACGGGCTGAAGAAGGGGGCGGAGCCAGGAGCGCAGGCTGAAGGAGGGGGCGGAGCCAGGAGCGCAGGCTGAAGGAGGGGGCGGAGCCAGGAGCGCAGGCTGAAGGAGGGGGCGGAGCCAGGAGCGCAGGCTGAAGGAGGGGGCGGAGCCAGGAGCGCGGGCTGAAGGGGGCGGAGCCAGGAGTACGGGCTGAAGGAGGATCGGAGCCAGGAGCGCGGTCTAAAGTAGGGGGCGGAGCCAGGAGCGGGCGGAGCCAGGAGCGCGGGCTGAAGGAGGGGGCGGAGCCAGGAGCGCAGGCTGAAAGAGGGGGCGGAGCCAGGAGCGCGGGCTGAAGGAGGATCGGAGCCAGGAACGCGGGCTAAAGGAGGGGGCGGAGCCAGGAGCGCAGGCTGAAGGAGGGGGTGGAGCCTCGGGTACAGGTTGACGGGGGGCGGAGCGAGGAGCACAGTTTGAAGGTGATCACAGGCTGAGGAGGGACGGAGTCTGGAGCACAGTCTGAAGAGGGCTGGAGCCAGGAGTACAGGCTGATGGAGGGACGGATCAACTAGCACAGGTTGAAGGACGGACAGTGCCAGGAGCACAGACTGAAGGAGGGCTGGAGCCAGTAGTACAGGTTGAAGGAGAGGTGGAGCTAGGAGCACAGCCTAACAGAGGGGTGGAGCCAGGAGCACTGGATGAAGGAGGGGTGGACCCAGGAGCACAGGTTGAAGGAGTGGTGGAGCCAAGAGTACAGGCTCAGGAGGGGTGGAGCCAGGATTACCTGCTGAATGAGGGGCGGAGTCAGGAGTACAGGCTGAAGGAGGGGCAGAGTCAGGAGAACAGTCTGAAGGATGGGCAGAGTCTGGAGAAGAGTGTGAAGGAGGGCTGGAGGCAGGAGTACAGGCTGAAGGAGGGGCAGAACCAGGATCACAGGCTGAAGGAGGGGTGGAGCCAGGAGTACAGGTTGAAGGAGGTGGTGGAGCCAGGAGCACGGGCTGAAGGAGGGGAGGAGCCAGGAGCAGAGGCTGAAGAAGGGGCGGAGCCAGGAGAGCATGCTGAAGGAGGGGCGGAGCCAAGAGCAAGGGTTGAAGGAGGGGCGGAGCCTGGAGTACAGGTTGAAGGAGGGGAGGAGCTAGGAGCAGAGGCTGAAGGAGGGGTGGAGCCAGGAGTCCAGTTCAAGGAGGTGCGGAGCCAGAATCACGGGCTGAAGGAGGGGCGGAGCCAGGAGCACAGGCTGAAGGAGGGGTAGAGCTAGGAGCGCAGGCTGAAGGAGGGGCGGAGCTAGGAGCACGGGCTGAAGGAGGGGCGAAGTCAGGAGTGCAGGTTGATGGAGGGGTGGAGCTAGGAGCACGGTCTGAAGGAGGGGTGGAGCCAGGAGTGCAGGTTGATGGAGGGGTGGAGCCAAGAGTACAGGCTGAGGAGTGATGGAGACAGGAGTAACTGCTGAATAAAGGGCGGAGTCAGGAGTACAGGATGAAAGATCGGCATAGTCAGGAGCACAGTCTCAAGGAGGGCTGGAGCCAGGAGTTCAGGTTGAAGGAGGGACAGGGCCAGCAGCACAGACTGAAGGAGGGCTGGAGCCAGGAGTACAGGTTGAGGGGGTGCTGGAGCTAGGAGCAGAGGCTGAAGGAGGGGCAGTGCTAGGAGTACAGGCTGAAGGAGGGGAGGAGCTAGGAGTGCAGGCTGAAGGAGCACCTGAAATTGCTGCTCAGTTGAGTACTTGTCAACAGTTAAGCTCTTGACAATAAGCTGGTGGATCTGGAGCGTCGTTTATTACTGTCCGTTGTGCATAGCTCATGTCTCTGAGCTAAGCTCTTCTGCTTATAATGATCTGATACCAGTGGATTAAAGAAGCCCTGTTTTATAATCTTCTGTGCTTGTTCCAGTTCGTTAACATCATCATGATTTCCCACGTGACATTATGGGAGCGATCAGAGCCCCTGACTAGACCCCGGTCTGCACCTTATTCAGCATTGTTGCTGTCTCGTCCCCTGGGAGCCTCCAGTAAATCCCACTCTGTAGACTTTGAGAGGGGTTGAGCTTGTGGCATCCCAGGTAAAAGAGGATTGTAACAATAAGAGCCAGTGCTGACTGTGTGCCCTCTCTGCTGGGAAGCACTCCCGTGCTGATAGCTTCTCCACAGGGAGTGCTGAGCAGCCTCTGTGCTCTATACAATTCCATTTCAGCCAATGTCAGCAGGATGTCATGCTGTGACAAGTCAACCCTGTGAGCAATAATGGATTACAACTTCAAACAGAGCCAGTCAGGATAAAGCAGAACCCAGAACAGCAGCATCCTTAACATAACAAGCTTTCAAAAAGCTCAACTAGAGAGCGAAAGGAAACCCAATTCTGTATCTCCAGTTTTGAACTGTCATTCGTGTTCAGTTGATAATAAATATAGGCTCTTTAAAATAAGATTAACAAATCTAGAGATTGTACTATTGATATATACAATTGATAGATTATTAATAAATCTTTTTGTTATAATTAATTGGAACTCCAGTCCCTTGATCTCTGGCCGGAAGCAGTTGGGGGTGAGTGTTGGAAGCGTGCTGGGTGAGTTTGTGTCACATTGCTGTGTCCACTGTTTGGATGTAGGGGTTTAGTGTGGGAGTGGGGACAGAACATGTTGAGGCTCTCACCAATTGCATCTTCTAAACTGGGGTTAAGACTGAGATTGGGGACATGCCTCCAGTTACAGAAACTGCCTGGTTTTCAGCTTCAGATTTGACACCAGAGTGAGTTTAGAAAAGCCCCTTGTGTTTGAAAGGTTAAAACAGAAAATGTTTCAGATATCACAGTCAGTGGGTTTTGGAATGTGGAGGTTTGAGATGAGGAGTTGTTAGTCAGGAGGTTTCAGGATGAAGAGGCTTAGGGATGAGGGGGTTTCAGGATGACAGGGTTTCAGGATGAGGAGGCTTGGGGATGACGGGGTTTTGGGATAAGGAGTTTGGGGATGAAGCAAAACTTCTTCAAGGTAGGCATTCCTTGAAGAGAGGACTCGAAACATTAACTGTGTTCCTCTCCGCAGATGCTGCCAGACCTGCTGAGTTTTTCCAGGTATTTTTGTATTTTTGTTTTTGTTTTGGGTTTCCAGCATCCGCAGTTTTTTGTTTTTAATTGACTGCCACCACTCTTCAAGGAATGCCCACCTTGAAGAAGTTTTGTTCTTCTCTCCGTCAGGATTTTCGAATCTCTCTTTTGCCTTGTTCACCTTCATTGCTTTCCATTTCTCTCCTGGTGTTTGACAAGGTGTTATATTTCACCGCTTTTCTATTTTTCCTTAGTTCTGTTGAAGAGCCATGCGGACTCGAAACATTAACTGTGCTCCTCTCCGCAGATGCTGCCAGACCTCCTGAGTTTTTCCAGGCTTTATATTCATGAAGACCACTCAGTTCAACGATAGTAAAATGGGGTCTGATCAGAACCTCTGTAACATCTATTTCTCTGCTTTAGATCACAAGAAGTTACTAGGATCGGTTTCCATTCTGAAGAGGACATTACCCTCCCCTGAATAAGGAAAATACTACAGATGATGTAAATTTAAAACAAAAACAGAAAATGCTGGAAAAACTCAGCAGGTCTGACAGCATCTGTGGAGAGAGAAAGAGTTAACCTGCTGAGTTTTTCCAGCATTTGCCGTTTTTATTAGCCCCCTGATACCTTGTGTACACTTTGAATTTTTCAGCATTTGCAGACAGCCCCTAGAATGAAGCACCATTAAAATACAAAGACAGAGTTTTCTTTTACAACACCATTTACCGCATCCTCGAGATATCCCAAAGCACTTCACATCCACTGAATTATATTGAAGTGAACTCACTATTGTTCTCTGGGCAAATGCATCAATCAAAATGCACACAGCAGGATCCCATTAACAGATGGACAAGGAATTCAACGATTTCTTGTGTCAGGTTGATGTCAGAATTCTTTGAAATCGTGCAATGGAATCCTTTACGTCCACCTGAGAGAGCTTAAGCACTTCTTTCAAAGATGGAAAGTCTGATAGTGCAGCGCTCCCTCAGTGCCGACCCTCCAACAGTGCAGCACTCCCTCAGTACTGACCCTCCAACAGTGCAGCACTCCCTCAGTACTGACCCTCCAACAGTGCAGCACTCCCTCAGTACTGACCCTCCAACAGTGCAGCACTCCCTCAGTACTGACCCTCCAACAGTGCAGCACTCCCTCAGTACTGACCCTCCAACAGTGCAGCACTCCCTCAGTACTGACCCTCCAACAGTGCAGCACTCCTTCAGTACTGACACTCCGACAGTACAGCACTCCCTCAGTACTGACACTCCGACAGTGCAGCACTTCGTCAGAACTAACCCCCTGACAATACAAGCACTCCCTCAGTATAGAATCTCTGACAGTGCAGCGCCCCCTCAGTACTGACCTCTGAAAGTGCAGCATTCCCTAAGTTCTGACCCTCTGACAGTGCAGCGTACCTTCACTACTGCCCTCTGACAGTGCAGCACTCCCTCAGTACTGTTGGTTTAAGTGCAGCACTCCCTCAGTGCTGATCCTCTGACAGTTTTGCATTCCCTCAGTACTGGCCCTACAACAGCGCAGCACTACTTCAATACAAACCCTCTGACAGTGGAGCATTCCCTCAGCATTGACCCTCCGACAGTGCAGCACTCCCTCAGCACTGACCCTCTGACAGTGCAGCACTCCCTCAGTACTGACCCTCCGACAGTGCAGCACTCACTCAGTACTGACCCTCCGACAGTGCAGCACTCCCTCAGTACTGTACTGGCTGTGTCAGCTTGGATTATGAGCTGAAGTTTGTAGCGTAGGGCTTGAACCCACAACCTCTGTGACTCCGAGGTGAGAATGCTGCCACTGAGCTTTAGCGGACACTGCACTAAGGAAGCTGAATAAAGAGGGCCTGCGTTAAAGAGTGTGGTGGGCCTAGTGCCCAGGCTCCCTGGTCTAGGCCCACTCCTTGTTCTAATGCAGAGAAATCTAACTTGAGCTGTCTATATTTTGCAGGAAATAATGTTGCCGCGAGCACAGCTGCTGATTGGTTTGCTGTGTCATGTGATGTACTGGGAGGTGTTGAATATGCCAATGGAGCCGGCGGCAGAGACGAGGTCTGCCTTCTCAGCAGCCAGGACCAACAGCATGGTGGGGGGGGCCCAGATGGTGGTGACCTTTGACAAGGTATATGTGAATATCGGCCACGACTTTGACCCCCGCACGGGCCTCTTCACCTGCCGTGTGCCCGGAGCCTATTACTTCTCCTTC
This sequence comes from Cetorhinus maximus, assembly GCF_964194155.1. Taxonomy (NCBI): domain Eukaryota; kingdom Metazoa; phylum Chordata; class Chondrichthyes; order Lamniformes; family Cetorhinidae; genus Cetorhinus; species Cetorhinus maximus. Next base: position 67,849,252 of record NC_135887.1, read on the forward strand.
ACTGTGGGCAAGTTCCCCAGGAAGAGCCTCTCTGTGATGTTGATGAAGAACCGGAAGGAGGTACAGGTCATTGTCTATGACGAACATCATCGGCAGGAGCGTAAGGTCCAGAGTCAGAGTGCCATGCTGCAGCTGGAGCAGGGAGACACTGTGTGGCTCCGGTTGCACGGTGACCCTAAGTACGCACTGTATAGCAACACGGGACCTTACACCACCTTCAATGGCTACCTGATCTACCCTGACAGTGAGCCCTCCTACTCCGAAAAGAGTGACAGCACCTGGCAGACCCAGACCCCTCACCCACTGGAGCCCTGGCACAAGAGCGAGGAAGGGAATGGCATTGAACCAGCCATGAGCCGCCCGCAGGAGGACTCACCAATTCTGGGCGATCAGCTGGCCCCGGTAGGAGAGGAGCAGCCGGCCACTGAAGGGCCCGCCCTGAGCAAGTGGCAGGCTCCACGCTCGGCCTTTTCCGCTGCCAGGACAGAGAGCCTCCTGGGAGACAATGACGATAGGTACAAGCATGACCCCATGCCCTTTGACACAGAGTTCGTCAACATTGGCGGGGATTTTAACGCCTCCCTGGGGGTGTTCACTTGTCGTGTGCCTGGGGCCTATTACTTCTCCTTCAATATTGGTAAGCTGCCTTACAAAACCATGTCAGTCAAATTAATGAAGAATGAGGATGAGGTACAGGCCATGATCTATGATGACAGCCATTCCAAACGGAGAGAGATGCAGAGTCAGAGCTTGATGCTATCACTGCAGAGAGGAGACCGTGTGTGGCTTTACAGCTACCAGCACGATGGTTACGGAGCTTACAGCAACCATGGCAAATACATCACCTTCACTGGGTTCCTCATCTACCCAGAGCTCCAGGCGCTCAATTGGAAAACAGACCCCAAGACTAACAAACTGTGACAACACAATCCCACCCAACTGCATGAAGATAACTTGCAGTTAAATAACGAGAATTTAAACTGTCGTGATGCATAACACATAACCGTGTGTCGTTCTGTGTGTAATTATGTCATTGTACAAATGTCTGGTATCAGTTCAAACTGGTGGAAAAACAGCTGCAGAAGTGTCATTAATATTTTATTGAAACAAACAGCTTGTTTGTGTGTGGTTTCAATGGTGCTGAGAGCTGGAGTGTGAGCAGGGGCAAGGATTGGATAGTGAGCTAGGGGAGGTAACACTCGGGTAAGGGTCCCACGGTCACTAACCAAGCAGCACAGTGAGTTAACTTTATCAGAGAAACAAACTATAGACATTGAACAGAGGCAAAATACATGATTGGTTTAGACCAGGGGTGGGCCGGAGCCGGATAGGTTAGTGACAAGAGGAAACAGCAGAGTTAGGGACTTAGAGGAGTGGGCCTTTGGCAGCAGAGCTTCAACACTGATACTCTCCCTGATCTTTCTGGACAGCGTGTGGGTTAGTCACTGATCCTGATATTCCACACACCCCACAATGAGCACATGTTGGTCTGGAATATCAATAGCCCTAATGAGGGGGAGGATGGGGTCATCAAAGTAATCAACCTTTCTTAAAGAGATATCCCAGCTCCAAGAACAATTTTTGTCATTCAAATGGCAGCAAGAGGGAGAGAGTGGGCATTAAAGTTCCCTGACACTGCACTGGAGACCTCGGAGCAGGAAGGGGAGAGGGAAAGGCTATCCGCACTCCCCAGTACCTAGTGTGTCCTATGAACTGCAGAGGTAGAGGCCATAAGAGAGATCAGCACCCAGATAATGACCAGGGGCACTGCACCAAGAAAGTGAAGAGTATTTTTTATTCATTCTTGAGATGTGAGCATTGCTGGCAGGAATTGCCCTTGAGAAGGTGTTGGTGAGCTGCCTTCTTGAACCGCTGCAGTCAATGTGGTGTAAGTACACCCACAGTGCTGTTAGGGAGGGAGTTCCAGGATTTTGACCCAGCGACTGTGAAGGAACAGCGATATATTTCCAAGGTGAGTGGCTTAAAGGGGATCTTCCAGGCAGTGGTGTTCCCATCTGTCTGCTGCCCTTATCCTTCCAGGTGGTAGAGGTCACAGGTTTGGAAGGTGCTGTTGAGGGAGGCTTGACCACACAGTCCCCACCCCCAATTTAAATTCCCTCCCCACCACAAATTTGCCAACTTGGACCACACCCCCCCAATCCAATTTAACCACCCCCCACCAAATACCCCATCCAAACTCCACTCCCGCCCAATCTTCCCCCACCCCAAATACCCCATTTCCCCCCCGCCCCTGGTCAACTCCCCCCAGCCTGAATTCCCACTCTGATGCTCTACCCACCCGGCTCCCCCATCCCCACATCTACCCCCACTCCAAATTCCCCCTGCCCAACTCCTTCTTACCCTACACCCTGACTTCCAACTACCCCCATTCCAAATCCTCCTTCCCACCCCCACTTCCAACTAACCCCAGTCCAACTCTCCCCGACCCAACTTCCCAACCCCGACTCCCAACTACCCCGCCCCCAATTCCCACTGCTCAACTCCCCCCAATTCCCCCCACCCCCACTCCCCCCAATTACAATTCTCCCCTGCCCAACTTCCCCACTCCCAACTGCCCCCACCCCAATTCCCCCTAATCAAATCCCCCAATTGCCCTCCACCCCAATTCTCCCATGCCCACTTTCTCCAACTACCCCCCACCCCCAAATTTCCAAATCTAAAGGAATCCACACCAATTTTCTGTAAACTGCCCTCATAATTTAACCCTTTAAACCCCTTTGTGTTGGGAGGTAGGTCCAAAGCCCAAACTGTGCGCTGTAAGTGGAAATAATCTGGGTGAACATGTTGGGACCTCATTTGGGTGGCTGGGATTTGGGACATTCCTTTTGTAAGGAATGGTGTAAAGAGAGTAACTGGTCTACTTCTCTCCTTCCTGCTCACTCTCAGACAGCTTCATAGTGGCAGCAGAGTCTGGTACATTCCCATTCACTACCATTTGGGAATGGAATGATGCAGACTGTCCAGTGTCCCAGGCTCAGCCTCACTCAATCTCAGGGACAATTAACCACTTCCAATGCCACGCCCTGGGGCATAACATGTGCAGGAGGCCACCCAGGTCACCTCCGACAAGTGGACATTGAATTAAAATAACTCACCACATTGTGCTTAATATCCAGAAACCCATCTACCTCCATCTTGAATATACACAAGGACTGAATGTCCAAAGCTCAGGGTGAAGATATTCCCCCTCATCCTAGTCCCGAAATGGCTGAGACCTTATTGTCAACTCACCCTCCTGTGAACTGCCTCCTTGTGATCCTTTGGCATTAATGCTGGACAAAATCCTCTAAATGCAGCTGGACAACCGAAGTGTAACATTCCTGCATTTATATTTTTCTACTCGAGTAGGACTATTAGAAACCTGATTGGTTTTCCCAATAGCATCGCCACTCTGATTTTGTATTGGGAATGTGGGCGTCACTGGCAAGGCCAATATTTGGACCTTCAGTATTTATTGACGTTTACCCACAGGTCACTATTCCTGCTTGGAACTTTTAGCAGATACCCATCTATTTTTTCACAAGCTTTAGTCACCCAAACACCCAAATCATAACTCTTTACTTATCCAGAGTGAGAGGCACGATCCCATGGTAACTCCAACTGTTTCACTGGTCAAATTTGAACTGCCTGTGCCCGTCCTTGTTAATGCCTTCAGTAATGTCTTGGTCCAATTCAGTTTGGACGTTGAAGAAGTCCCTATATTCCTCCAATTCTGATTGATCCACATGGATCTACTTCCGGTGAATAATATACTCTGTCCCCCAGCCCGGAACCCATTGACTCAGTGTAAAATCTGAACACCAATCCCATAGGGCGAGGTGGCTGCCATCATCCATCAGTATTGTCAGCTCTTCAAAGACCTCTTGCAGACTAACCTCCAATCTCCAAACTGGGATCATCCAACAGTTACTGCCCAAATATTAGGGTACATGCCCACAGCTGCCTCCTTCATCTCCACTCTTCAGAGATCCAGGTAAATATCTTTGGGATCTTCATCACAATCATCAAACTAACTGGACACATTTTCTTAGGGCCTGTCTTCTTGCTGTTCTTAAACACTAGACCCAAATGTGTTGATGGAAATGGGCTGCTAAACAAATGAGCCAATGGCTTGTATGATCCTTTTCTCATGATTCTCAGCAGTCTGGTGTGAATGTTAATGGATCCAGTCACCCGAACAACCTGGAGTCCCAATCAGTCATGATGATAATGACTCCAAGGTGGGTACATGTTAATACCTCTTTAAATAGCAGGCGTGAGGCGTGGCAATGAGTTAATACAATGATTTATTTAAACAGATAACATCACGTTAACTTCCAATAGGTTCAGGAGATCCAAATATCTGCTGCTTTACTGCATCTCACACACAGGAGTGAGAAAAAAATATCAAAATAATCAGCTGACTCATCACCTGACGAGTCACATGATAAATCGGACAATGATGACTCACAGCCAACATGCACCTCACATTGTATCTGTAAAAGATAAGGGCCTTCTGTCTACCCAAATTGAAACAAAAACCACTGAGAGGGGAACTCTGAAAGTTAGCCAAATGGGGACTCATGATCACAAGCATTATAACAATAAGTAGTCTTTCAATTCAGATCAGAAGCTGAAACTGTCTTCCAACCCTGTGAATTTGTGTTTAACTAGCAGATATTCCAGGTGTAGGTCTTTGCTCACTGTTTGGAGACTGGACAGTTCAGTGGGTGACTGGAAAGCTGCATTTCAATCTCACAAGTTTTGTTCACGGTGACTCATCAGTAGAAATCAACTGATGATTCCTGCATTCCGATGAATCTCTGACATGCACATTGTAACCTGTAGAACCCACCACATGTGCATCTGTGTGGGTAGAGTTGAGGAACCACAATGGTAAAAAAACCATAATGGGAGTTATGTACAGGCCTCCGAACAGTAGTCAGGATGTGGGGCACAAGATACACCAGGAGATAGAAAAGGCGTGTAAGAAAGGCAAGGTTACAGTGATCATGGGGGATTTCAATATGCAGGTAGACTGGGAAAATCAGGTTGGTAGTGGATCCCAAGAAAAGGAATTTGTGGAATGTCTACGAGATGGCTTTTTGGAGCAGCTTGTGGTGGAGCTCACTAGGGAACAGGTAATTCTAGATTTAGTGATGTGTAATGAGACAGATTTGATAAGGGAGCTTAAGGTGAAGGAACCCTTAGGAGGAAGTGACCATAATATGATAGAATTTACCCTGCAATTTGAGAGGAAAAAGCTGGAATCAGATGTAACGGTATTACAGTTGAATAAAGGCAACTACAGAGGCATGAGGGAGGAGCTGGCCAGAATTGACTGGGAAATGAACCTAGCAGGAAAGACAGTGGAACAGCAATGGCAGGAGTTTCTGGGAGTAATTTGGGAGACACAGCAAAAATTCATCCCTAGGAAGAAGAAGCATACTAAAGGGAGGACGAGGCAACTATGGCTGACAAGGGAAGTCAGGGACAGCATAAAAGTTAAAGAGAAAGCATACAATGCGGCGAAGAGCAGTGGGAAACCAGGGGATTGGGAAGCCTACAAAGACCAACAGAGGACAACTAAAAAAGAAATAAGGAGGGAGAAGATTAAATATGAGGGTAAACTAGCCAGTAATATAAAAGAAGTTTTTTTTAGATATATAAAGGGTAAGAGAGAGGCAAAAGTGGACATTGGGCCGCTGGAAAATGATGCTGGAGAAGTAGTAGTGGGGAACAAAGAAATGGCGGAGGAACTGAATAGGTATTTTGCGTCAGTCTTCACGGTGGAAGACATGAGTAACATCCCCAAAGTTCAAAAGAGTCGGGGGGCAGAGGTGAGTATGGTGGCCATTACCAAGGAGAAGGTGCTAGGAAAACTGAAAGGTCTGAAGGTGGATAAATCACCTGGACCAGATGGATTACACCCCAGAGTTCTGAAGGAGATAGCTGAAGAGATAGTGGAGGCGTCAGTGGTGATCTTTCAGGAATTACTGGAATCAGGGAGGGTCCCAGAGGACTGGAAAATCGCTAATGTAACCCCCCTGTTTAAGAAGGGAGTGAGGCAAAAGACGGGAAATTACAGGCCGATTAGCCTGACCTCAGTCGTTGGTAAAATTTTAGAGTCCATTATTAAGGATGAGATTTCAGAATACTTGGAAGTGCATGGTAAAATCGGGCAAAGTCAGCATGGTTTCATCAAGGGGAGGTCATGCCTGACAAATCTGTTAGAATTCTTTGAGGAGGTAACGAGTAGGTTAGACAAAGGAGAGCCGATGGCTGTTATCTACTTGGACTTCCAGAAGGCCTTTGACAAGGTGCCGCACAGGAGGCTGCTCAGTAAGATAAGAGCCCATGGTGTTAGAGGCAAGGTACTAGCATGGATAGAAGATTGGCTGTCTGGCAGGAGGCAGAGAGTGGGGATAAAGGGGTCCTTCTCAGGATGGCGGACAGTGACTAGTGGAGTTCCCCAGGGGTCAGTGTTGGGACCTCAACTTTTCACTTTATACATTGATGATCTAGATGAAGGAACTGAGGGCATCCTGGCTAAGTTTGCAGATGATACAAAGATAGGTGGAGGGACAGGTAGTATTGAGGAGGTGGGGAGGCTGCAGAAGGATTTAGACATTTTGGGAGAATGGGCAAAGAAGTGGCAGATGGAATACAACGTGGGGAAGTGTGAGGTCATGCACTTTGGTAGAAAGAATAGAGGCATAGACTATTTTCTAAATGGGGAGAGAATTCAGCAATCTGGAGTGCAAAGGGACTTGGGAGTCCTAGTCCAGGATTCTCTTAAGGTTAACTTACAGGTTGAGTCGGTAGTTAGGAAGGCAAATGCAATGTTGGCATTTATTTCGAGAGGACTAGAATATAAAAGCAGGGATGTACTGCTGAGGCTTTATAAGGCTCTGGTCAGACCACATTTAGAATATTATGAGCAATTTTGGGCCCCATATCTCAGGAAGGATATTCTGGCCCTGGAGAGGTCCAGAGGAGGTTCACGAGAACGATCCCAGGAATGAAAGGCTTAACATATGAGGAACGTTTGAGGATTCTGGGTCTATACTCGATGGAGTTTAGAAGGATGAAGGGGGAGCTGATTGAAACTTACAGAATACTGAAAGGCCTGGATAGAGTGGACGTGGGGAAGATGTTTCCATTAGTAGGAGAGACTAGGACCCAAGGGCACAGCCTCAGAGTAAAGGGAAGACCTTTTAGAACAGAGATGAGGAGAAACTTCTTTAGCCAGAGAGTGGTGAATCTATGGAATTCATTGCCACAGAAGGCTGTGGAGGCCAGGTCATTGAGCGTATTTAAGACCGGGATAGATAGGTTCTTGATTGGTAAGGGGATCAAAGGTTACGGGGAGAAGGCGGGAGAATGGGGTTGAGAAACTTATCAGCCATGATTGAATGGCGGAGCAGACTTGATGGGCCGAATGGCCTAATTTCTGCTCCTATGTCTTATGGTCTTACGGTTACACGTTCCAGCACTCCAAGTACCCTAGCCACCGAGTTTCATCCACACTGTATCACCAAGTGTATTTCTTCAAGTGACTTGGCATTCCTATCATAGTTATACTGATCACAAAACAAAAACAAAAATACCTGGAAAAACTCAGCAGCTCTGACAGCATCTGCGGAGAGGAATACAGTTAACATTTCGAGTCCTAATGACCCTTCAACAGAACTAATGAAAAATAGAAAAGAGGTGAAATATAAGCTGGTTATTTTTCTATTTTTCTCTTTTCTATTTTTCCTTAGTTCTGATGAAGGGTCATACGGACTCGAAACGTTAACTGTGCTCCTCTCTGCAGATGCTGCCAGACCTGCTGAGTTTTTCCAGGTATTTTTGTTTTTGTTTTGGATTTCCAGAATCCGCAGTTTTTTGTTTTTATCATAGTTATACTGATGTTGCTTCATACCAACAAATGTCCACGTGCCTTCCTCAGTCGGATATCTAGGCGACAGGCATGTTCCCGCTATGGGAAATCATGTCTTGTGCCTAAAACCTATAAATCTCTGTGCAAGTCTTGTACCTACAGCTTCACTCAATATGTTACACCAATCTAACATAGCCAGAAACTCTGATCAACCAGACTCCTCCTGCATTTTGTGAATCATCGTTAACAGTCTGTACGGCATTCTGTTTGTCATTGGATTGCAGATAGTGAGGTGATGATACCACGAGTTGTACACTCATACATTCACACAATCATTCTCACATTCAATCAATCTCTCTCACACTCTCACACTCAAACAATCACTCTCACACTCTAACTCGCTCAATCTCTCACACTCTCACACTCTCACAATCGCACTCACACACACACACACAAACAATCACTCTCACACTCTCACACTCAAACAATCAGTCTCAAACTCTAACTCGCTCAATCTCTCACACTCTCACACTCTCACAATCGCACTCACACACACACACAAACAATCACTCTCACACTCAAACAATCAGTCTCAAACTCTCACAATCACACACACAATATCACTCTCACACTCTCACACTCAAACAATCACTCTCACACTCTAACTCGCTCAATCTCTCACACTCTCACACTCTCACAATCGCACTCACACACACACACAAACAATCACTCTCACACTCTCACACTCAAACAATCACTCTCACACTCTCACACTCAAACAATCAGTCTCAAACTCTCACAATCACACACACAAAATATCACTCTCACACTCTCACACTCAAACAATCACTCTCACACTCTCACACTCAAACAATCACTCTCACACTCTTAGAGTCAAACAATCACTCTCACACTCTCACACTCAAACAGTCACTCTCACACTCACACACTCAAACAATCACTCTCGCAATGTCACACTCAAACAATCAGTCTCACACTCTCACACTCAAACAATCACTCTCACACTCTCACACTCAAACACTCTCACACTCTCACACTCAAACAATCATTCTCTCACTCTCACACTCAAACAATCAGTCTCACACTCTCACACACAATCAATCACTCTCACGCTCAAACACACACTCACACACTCACACACTGTCACACTCTCACACTCATACATTCACACAATCATTCTCACACTCAATCAATCACTCTCACACTCTCACACTCAAACAATCACTCTCACACTCACTCTCTCAATCTCTCACACTCTCACACTCTCACAATCGCACTCACACACACACACACAAACAATCACTCTCACACTCTCACACTCAAACAATCAGTCTCAAACTCTCACAATCACACACACAAAATATCACTCTCACACTCTCACACTCAAACAATCACTCTCACACTCTCACACTCAAACAATCACTCTCACACTCTTAGAGTCAAACAATCACTCTCACACTCAAACAGTCACTCTCACACTCACACACTCAAACAATCATTCTCGCAATGTCACACTCAAACAATCAGTCTCACACTCTCACACTCACACAATCAATCTCACACTCTCACACTCAAACACTCTCACACTCTCACTCTCACACTCAAACAATCAGTCTCACACTCTCACACACAAACAATCACTCTCACACTCAAACACACACTCACACACTCACACTATCACACTTATACATTCACACAATCATTCTCACACTCAATCAATCACTCTCACACTCTCACACTCAAACAATCACTCTCACACTCTCACTCTCTCAATCTCTCACACTCTCACACTCTCACAATCACACTCACACACACACACAAACAATCACTCTCACACTCAAACAATCAGTCTCAAACTCTCACAATCACACACACAAAAAATCACTCTCACACTCTCACAATCAAACAATCACTCTCACACTCTCACACTCAAACAATCACTCTCACACTCTTAGAGTCAAACAATCACTCTCACACTCTCACACTCAAACAGTCACTCTCACACTCTCATACTCAAACAATCACTCTCACAGTCTCACACTTAAACAATCACTCTCACACTCACACACTCACACACTCACACAATCTCACACTCTCACACTCATACATTCACACAATCATACTCACACTCAACCAATCACTCTCACACTCTCACACTCAAACAATCACTCTCACACTCTCACACACTCACTCTCTCAATCTCTCACACTCTCACACTCTCATAATCACACTCACACACTCAAACAATCACTCTCACACTCAAACAATCAGTCTCAAACTCTCACAAACACACATTCAAACAATCACTCTCACACTCCCACACTCAAACAATCACTCTCACACTCTCACACTCACACACTCAAACAATCACTCTCACACCCTCACACTCTCACAATCAAAAAATCACTCTCACACTCTCTCAAACTCTCATACTCTCACATTCACACATTCACACAGTCAAACAATCACTCTCACACTCTCACACTCAAACAATCACTCTCATATTCTCAAACTCTCCCACACTCTCACACTCTCACACTCACACACTCAAACAATCACTCTCACACTCAAACCATCACTCTCACACTCAAACAATCACTCTCACACTCTCACACTCACACTCAATCACTCTCATATTCTCAAACTCTCCCACACTCTCACACTCTCTCACACTTTCACACTCTCACACACACACTCAAACAATCACTATCACACTCAAACCATCACTCTGACACTCAATCACTCTCACACTTTCACACTCAAACAAACACATTCACAGTCTCACACTCTCACACTCAAACAATCAATCTCACAGTCTCACACTCAAACAATCACTCTCAAACTCTCACATTCTCACAATTTCTCACTCTCTCACACTCTCACAATCGCACTCACACACACACACACACACACACACACAAGCAGTCACTCTCACACTCTCACACCCAAACAATCACTCACACTCAAACACTCTCACACTCTCACACTCAAACAATCACTCTCTCACTCTCACACTAAAACAATCAGTCTCACACTCTCACACACAAACAATCACTCTCACACTCAAACAAACACTCACACACTCTCACACTCTCACACTCATACATTCACACAATCATTCTCACACTCAATCAATCACTCTAACACTCAAACAATCAGTCTCACACTCACACACAAACAATCACTCTCACACTCAAACACACACTCACACAATCTCAGACTCTTACACTCTTACACTCTCACACTCATACATTCACACAATCATTCTCACACTCAATCAATCACTCTCACACTCTCACTCTCTCAATCTCTCACACTCTCACAATCACACTCACACACACACACAAACAATCACTCTCACACTCTCACACTCAAACAATCAGTCTCAAACTCTCACAATCACACACACACAAAAAATCATTCTCACACTCTCACACTCAAACAATCACTCTCACACTCAAACAATCACTCTCACACTCTTAGAGTCAAGCAATCACTCTCACACTCTCACACTCAGTCACTCTCACACTCTCATACTCAAACAATCACTCTCACAGTCTCACACTCAAGCAATCACTCTCACACTCACACACTCACACAATCTCACACTCTCACACTCATACATTCACACATTCATTCTCACACTCAAACAATCACTCTCACACTCTCACACTCAAACAATCACACTCACACTCTCACATACTCACTCACTCAATCTCTCACACTCTCACACTCTCAGAATCACAAACACACACTCAAACAATCACTCTCACACTCCCACACTCAAACAATCACTCTCACACTCAAACAATCACTCTCACACTCAAACAATCACACTCACACTCTAACACTCTCACACTCACACACTCAAAAAATCACTCTCACTCTCTGACACTCAAACAATCACTCTCACACCCTCACACTCTCACAATCAAAAAATCACGCTCACACTCTCTCAAACTCTCACACTTTCACACTCTCACACACACACTCAAACAATCACTCTCACACTCAAACCATCACTCTCACACTCAAACAATCACTCTCACACTTTCACACTCAAACAAACACACTCACAGTCTCACACTCTCACACTCAAACAATCAATCTCACAATCTCACACTCAAGCAATCACTCTCAAACTCTCACATTCTCACAATTTCTCACTCTCTCACGCTCGCACAGTCTCACACTCTCACACTCAAACAATCAATCTCACATTCTCACACTCAAACAATCATTCTCACACTCTCACACTCTCACAATCTCACACTCTCACCCTCTCACACTCTCACACTCAAAGAATCACTCTCACACTCTCACACAATCTCACACTCTCACACTCAAACAATCACTCTTACACACTCACACACTGTCACACTCTCACACTCAAACAATCACTCTCACACTCTCACTCTCTCAATCTCTCACACTCTCACACTCTCACAATCGCACTCACACACACACACACACAAACAATCACTCTCACACTCTCACACTCAAACAATCAGTCTCAAACTCTCACAATCACACACACAAAATATCACTCTCACACTCTCACACTCAAACAATCACTCTCACACTCTCACACTCAAACAATCACTCTCACGCTCTTAGAGTCAAACAATCACTCTCACACTCACACACTCAAACAATCACTCTCACAATGTCACACTCAAACAATCAGTCTCACACTCTCACACTCAAACAATCACTCTCACACTCTCACACTCAAACACTCTCACACTCTCACACTCAAACAATCACTCTCTCACTCTCACACTCAAACAATCAGTCTCACACTCTCACACACAAACAATCACTCTCACACTCAAACACACACACACACTCTCACACTATCACACTCATACATTCACACAATCATTCTCACACTCAATCAATCACTCTCACACTCTCACACTCAAACAATCACTCTCACACTCAAACCATCACTCTCACACTCAAACAATCACTCTCACACTTTCACACTCAAACAAACACACTCACAGTCTCACACTCTCACACTCAAACAATCAATCTCACAATCTCACACTCAAGCAATCACTCTCAAACTCTCACATTCTCACAATTTCTCACTCTCTCACGCTCGCACAGTCTCACACTCTCACACTCAAACAATCAATCTCACATTCTCACACTCAAACAATCATTCTCACACTCTCACACTCTCACAATCTCACACTCTCACCCTCTCACACTCTCACACTCAAAGAATCACTCTCACACTCTCACACAATCTCACACTCTCACACTCAAACAATCACTCTTACACACTCACACTCAAACAATCACTCTCACACTCTCACACTCAAACAATCAGTCTCAAACTCTCACAATCACACACTCAAACAATCACTCTCACATTATCATACTCAAACAAAAACTCTCACACTATCACACTCTCACAATCACACTCACACACTCACACACTCACACAATCATTCTCACTCTCTAACACTCAAACAATTACTCTCACACTCTCTCACTCTCTCACACACTCAAACAATCACCCTCACACTCTCACACTCTACCAATCACTCTCACACTCAAACAATCACTCTCACACTCTCACACCCAAAAAATCACTCTCACACTCTCACAATCAAACAATTACTCTTGCACTTACACACTCTCACAATCTCACACTCTAACATTCAAACAATCACTCTCACACTCAATCACTCTCACACTCAAAGAATCACTCTCACCCTCTCACACTCAAACAATCACTCTCACACTCTCACACTCAAACAATCACTCTCACACTCTCACACTCAAACAATCATTCTCACACTCTCACTCTCACACAATCATTCTCACACTCCCACACTCTCACACTCAAACAATACCTCTCACTCTCTCACACACTCACACTCTCACACCCAAGCAATCACTCCCACACTCTCACACTCAAACAATCACTCTCACACTCTCACACTCAAACAATCACTCTCATACTCTCACACTCAAACAATCACTCTCACACTCTCACAATCTCACACACAAACAATCACTCTCACACTCTCACACTCAAACAATCACTCTCACAATCAAACAATCACTCTTACACTCACACACTCTCGCAATCTCACACTCTAACACTCAAACAATCACTCTCGCACTCAATCACTGTCGCACTCTCACACTCTGAAAATCACTCTCACACTCTCACACTCCCACAGTCAAACAATAACTCTCACACTCTCACACTCAAACAATCACTCTCTCACTCTCACACTCTCAGACTCTCACACTCTCACGCTCTCACAGTCTCACACTCTCACACACTCTCTCACTGTTACACTCACACACTCTCAATCACTCTCACATTCAAACAATCACTCTCACACACAAACAATCACTCTCACACTCTCACACTCAAACAATCACTCTCACACTCTCACACTCAAACAATCACTCTCACACACTCACACTCACACAATCATTCTCACACTCTCACACTCAAACAATTACTCTCACACTCTCTCACACACTCACACTCTCACATTCAAACAATCACTCTCACACTCAAACAATCACTCTCACACTCAAACAATCACTCTCACACTCTCACACTCAAACAATCGCCCTCACACTCTCACACTCTCACCATCTCTTAGCTCTCACACTGTCACACTCTCACAATCTCACACACAAACAATCACTCTCACACTCAAACAATCACTCTCACACTCTCACACAATCTCACACTCTCACACTCCAGCAATCACTCTCACACACTCACACTCTCACACTCAAACAATCACTCTCATACTCTCACAATTTCTCACACTATTACACTCTCTCACAATGTCACAATCTCACACTCTCACACTCACACACTCAAACAATCACTCTCACAGTCTCACACTCTCACAATCAAACAATCACTGTCACACTATCACACCCTCACACTCACACACTCAAACAATCACTGTCATACTCTCACACTCTAACAATCACTCTCACACTCTCACACTCCCACACTCAAACAATAACTCTCACACTCTCACAATCAAACAATCACTGTCACACTATCACACCCTCACACTCACACACTCAAACAATCACTGTCATACTCTCACACTCAAACAATCACTCTCACACTCAAACAATCACTCTCAGACTCTCACACTCAAACAATCACTCTCACGCTCTCACACTCAAACAATCTCACACTCAAACAATCATTCTCACACTCTCATAATCAAACAATCAATCTCATACTCTCACACTCAAACAATCACACTCACACTCTAACACTCCCTCACTCTCTCACACTCTCACACTACCACACTCAAACAATCACTCTCACACTCTCACATTATCTCATCCTCTCACACTCTCAAACACTCAATCACTCTCAACTCTCACACTGAAACAATCACTCTCACAGTCTCACACTCAAATAATCACTCTCAAACTCTCACACTCAAACAATCACTCTCACATTCAAACAATCACTCTCACACTCAGATACTGAAACAATCACTCTCACAATCTCACACTCTCACACTCAAACAATCACTCTCACACACTCACACTCTCACACTCAAACAATCACTCTCACGCTCTCTCACAATCTCAAACTCTCACACTCTCACACTGACACACACAAACAATCACTCTCACAGTCTCACAAACTCACAATCGAACAATAACTCTCACACTCAAATAATCACTCTCACACTCAAAGAATCATTCTCACACTCAAACAATCACTCTCACACTCTCACACTCAAACAATCACTCTCAAACTCTCACACTCTCACACTGGCACACTCTCACACTCAAACAATCACTCTCACACTCACATTCAAACAATCAATCTGACACTCTCACACTCAAACAATCAATCTCACAATCTCACACTCTCAACCTCTCACACTCTCACACTCTCACAATTCAACAATCACTCTCACATTCTCACACTCAAACAATCACACTCTCACACTGAACCAATCACGCTCAAACAATCACAATCTCGCAATCAAACAATCACACTCACACTCTCACACTCAATCAATCACTCTCAAACTCACACACTGTCACACTACCACACTCAAACATTCACTCTCACACTCTCACACTCTCACACACTCACACTGATTCAATCACTATCACACTCTCAAACTCAAACAGTCACTCTCACAATCTCACACTCAAACAATCACTCTCACACTCAAACCATCGCTCTCATTCTCTCACAATCTCTCACACTCTCACACTCCCTCACAATCTCAAACTCTCACACTCAAACAATCACTCTCACATTCTCACACTTTCACAATCAAACAATAACTCTCAGACTCAAACAATAACTCTCACACTCTCACACTCAAACAATCACTCTCACACTCTCACACAATCTCACACTCTCACACTCAAACAATCACTCTCACACACTCACACTCTCACACTCAAAGAATCACTCTCATACTCTCACAGTTTCTCACACAATTACACTCTCTCACAATATCACAATCTCACACTCTCTCATTCACACACTCACACAATCACTCTCACAGTCTCACACTCTCACAATCAAACAATCACTGTCACACTATCACACTCTCACACTCACACACTCAAACAATCACTGTCATACTCTCACACTCAAACAATCACTCTCACAGTCTCACACTTTCACAATCAAACAATAACTCTCACACTCAAACAATAACTCTCACACTCAAACAATCACTCTCACACTCTCACACTCAAACAATCGCCCTCACACTCTCACACTCTCACCATCTCTTAGCTCTCACACTGTCACACTCTCACAATCTCACACACAAACAATCACTCTCACACTCAAACAATCACTCTCACACTCTCACACAATCTCACACTCTCACACTCCAGCAATCACTCTCACACACTCACACTCTCACACTCAAACAATCACTCTCACACTCAAACAATCACTCTCAGACTCTCACACTCAAACAATCACTCTCACGCTCTCACACTCAAACAATCTCACACTCAAACAATCATTCTCACACTCTCATAATCAAACAATCAATCTCATACTCTCACACTCAAACAATCACACTCACACTCTAACACTCCCTCACTCTCTCACACTCTCACACTATCACACTCAAACAATCACTCTCACACTCTCACATTATCTCATCCTCTCACACTCTCAAACACTCAATCACTCTCAACTCTCACACTGAAACAATCACTCTCACAGTCTCACACTCAAATAATCACTCTCAAACTCTCACACTCAAACAATCACTCTCACATTCAAACAATCACTCTCACACTCAGATACTGAAACAATCACTCTCACAATCTCACACTCTCACACTCAAACAATCACTCTCACACACTCACACTCTCACACTCAAACAATCACTCTCACGCTCTCTCACAATCTCAAACTCTCACACTCTCACACTGACACACACAAACAATCACTCTCACAGTCTCACAAACTCACAATCGAACAATAACTCTCACACTCAAATAATCACTCTCACACTCAAAGAATCACTCTCACACTCAAACAATCACTCTCACACTCTCACACTCAAACAATCACTCTCAAACTCTCACACTCTCACACTGGCACACTCTCACACTCAAACAATCACTCTCACACTCACATTCAAACAATCAATCTGACACTCTCACACTCAAACAATCAATCTCACAATCTCACACTCTCAACCTCTCACACTCTCACAATTCAACAATCACTCTCACATTCTCACACTCAAACAATCACACTCACACTGAACCAATCACGCTCAAACAATCACAATCTCGCAAACAAACAATCACACTCACACTCTCACACTCAATCAATCACTCTCAAACTCACACACTGTCACACTACCACACTCAAACATTCACTCTCACACTCTCACACTCTCACACTCTCACACACTCACACTGATTCAATCACTATCACACTGTCAAACTCAAACAGTCACTCACAATCTCACACTCAAACATTCACTCTCACACTCTCACACTCAAACAATCACTCTCACACTCAAACCATCGCTCTCATTCTCTCACAATCTCTCACACTCTCACACTCCCTCACAATCTCAAACTCTCACACTCAAACAGTCACTCTCACATTCTCACACTTTCACAATCAAACAATAACTCTCACACTCAAACAATAACTCTCACACTCTCACACTCAAACAATCACTCTCACACTCTCACACAATCTCACACTCTCACACTCAAACAATCACTCTCACACACTCACACTCAAAGAATCACTCTCATACTCTCACAATTTCTCACACAATTACACTCTCTCACAATATCACAATCTCACACTCTCTCATTCACACACTCACACAATCACTCTCACAGTCTCACACTCTCACAATCAAACAATCACTGTCACACTATCACACTCTCACACTCACACACTCAAACAATCACTGTCATACTCTCACACTCAAACAATCACTCTCACACTCTCACACTCAAACAATCACTCTCACACTCTCACACTCTCACACACTCACACTGATTCAATCACTATCACATTCTCAAACTCAAACAGTCACTCTCACACTCCCACACTCAAACAATAACTCTCACACTCTCACACTCAAACAATCACTCTCACACTCTCACACTCAAACAATCACTCTCACACTCAAACAATCACTCGCAGACTCTCACACTCAAACAATCACTCTCACGCTCTCACACTCAAACAATCTCACACTCAAACAATCATTCTCACACTCTCATAATCAAACAATCAATCTCATACTCTCACACTCAAACAATCACACTCACACTCTAACACTCCCTCACTCTCTCACACTCTCACACTATCACACTCAAACAATCACTCTCACACTCTCACATTATCTCATCCTCTCACACTCTCAAACACTCAATCACTCTCAACTCTCACACTGAAACAATCACTCTCACAGTCTCACACTCAAACAATCACTCTCAAACTCTCACACTCAAACAATCACTCTCACATTCAAACAATCACTCTCACACTCAGATACTGAAACAATCACTCTCACAATCTCACACTCTCACACTCAAACAATCACTCTCACACACTCACACTCTCACACTCAAACAATCACTCTCACACTCTCTCACAATCTCAAACTCTCACACTCTCACACTGACACACACAAACAATCACTCTCACAGTCTCACAAACTCACAATCGAACAATAACTCTCACACTCAAATAATCACTCTCACACTCAAAGAATCACTCTCACACTCAAACAATCACTCTCACACTCTCACACTCAAACAATCACTCTCAAACTCTCACACTCTCACACTGGCACACTCTCACACTCAAACAATCACTCTCACACTCTCACACTCAAACAATCACTCTCACACTCAAACAATCACTCTCAGACTCTCACACTCAAACAATCACTCTCACGCTCTCACACTGTCACAATCTCACACTCAAACAATCATTCTCACACTCATAATCAAACAATCAATCTCATACTCTCACACTCAAACAATCACTCTCAAACTCTCACACTCTCACACTGGCACACTCTCACACTCAAACAATCACTCTCATACTCTCACATTCAAACAATCAATCTGACACTCTCACACTCTCATACTCTCACACTCTCACAATTAAACAATCACTCTCTCACACTCACACTCCAACAACCACTCTCACAATCTCAAACTCTCACACTCTCACACTCACACACACAAACAATCACTCTCACAGTCTCACACACTCACAATCAAACAATAACTCTCACACTCAAATAATCACTCTCACACTCTCACACTCAAACAATCACTCTCACACTCAAACAATCACTCTCAGACTCTCACACTCAAACAATCACTCTCACGCTGTCACACTGTCACAATCTCACATTCAAACAATCACTCTCACACTCTCACACTCAAACAATCACTCTCACACTCTCACTCTCAAACAATCACTCTCAAACTCTCACACTCTCACAGTGGCACACTCTCACACTCAAACAATCACTCTCACACTCTCACATTCAAACAATCACTATCTCACTCTCACACTCTCACAATCAAAAAATCACTCTCACACTCTCACACACTCTCACACTCACACACTCAAACAATCACTCTCACACTCACACAATCACTCCCACATTCAAACAATCACTTTCACACTCTCAGACTCAAACAATCACTCTCAGACACACACACTCAAACAATCACTCTCAGACTCTCAAACGCTCACACTCGGACAATCACTCTCACACTTTCACACTCAAACAAATACACTCACAGTCTCACACTGAAATAATCATTCTCACCATCTCACACTCAAACAAAAACTCTCACACTCTCACATTCTCACAATCTCTCAGTCTCTCACACTCTCACAGTCTCACACTCTCACACTCAAACAATCAATATCACATTCTCACACTCAAACAATCATTCTCACACTCTCAAACTCAAAAAATCACTCTCAAACTCTCACAATCAAACAATCACTCTCACACTCTCACACTCGCACACACTCACACTCAAAGAATCACTGTCACACTCTCACATTCAGAGAATCACTGTCACACTCTCACACTCTAACAATCACTCTCACACTCTCACACTCAAAAAATAACTCTCACAGCCTCACACTGAAACAATCACTCTCACAATCTGACACTCTCACACTCTCAGACTCTCACACTCTCACACTCTGACACTCACACACTCAAACAATCACTCTCACACTCTCACACTCAATCAATCTCACACTCAATCACTCTCACACTCACACTCGAACACTCACTCTCACACTCAAACAATCACTCTCACACTCTCACACTCTCAGACTCTCACACTCTCACACTCTGACACTCTCACACTCAAACAATCACTCTCACACTCACACAATCATTCTCACACTCTCTCACTCTCTCACACACTCACACTCTCACACTCAAACAATCACTCTCACACTCTCACACTCTAACAATCACTCTCACACTCTCACACTCAAACAATCACTCTCACACTCTCACTCTCAAACAATCACTCTCAAACTCTCACACTCTCACAGTGGCACACTCTCACACTCAAACAATCACTCTCACACTCTCACATTCAAACAATCACTATCTCACTCTCACACTCTCACAATCAAAAAATCACTCTCACACTCTCACACACTCTCACACTCACACACTCAAACAATCACTCTCACACTCACACAATCACTCCCACATTCAAACAATCACTTTCACACTCTCAGACTCAAACAATCACTCTCAGACACACACACTCAAACAATCACTCTCAGACTCTCAAACGCTCACACTCGGACAATCACTCTCACACTTTCACACTCAAACAAATACACTCACAGTCTCACACTGAAATAATCATTCTCACCATCTCACACTCAAACAAAAACTCTCACACTCTCACATTCTCACAATCTCTCAGTCTCTCACACTCTCACAGTCTCACACTCTCACACTCAAACAATCAATATCACATTCTCACACTCAAACAATCATTCTCACACTCTCAAACTCAAAAAATCACTCTCAAACTCTCACAATCAAACAATCACTCTCACACTCTCACACTCGCACACACTCACACTCAAAGAATCACTGTCACACTCTCACATTCAGAGAATCACTGTCACACTCTCACACTCTAACAATCACTCTCACACTCTCACACTCAAAAAATAACTCTCACAGCCTCACACTGAAACAATCACTCTCACAATCTGACACTCTCACACTCTCAGACTCTCACACTCTCACACTCTGACACTCACACACTCAAACAATCACTCTCACACTCTCACACTCAATCAATCTCACACTCAATCACTCTCACACTCACACTCGAACACTCACTCTCACACTCAAACAATCACTCTCACACTCTCACACTCTCAGACTCTCACACTCTCACACTCTGACACTCTCACACTCAAACAATCACTCTCACACTCACACAATCATTCTCACACTCTCTCACTCTCTCACACACTCACACTCTCACACTCAAACAATCACTCTCACACTCTCACACTCTAACAATCACTCTCACACTCTCACACTCAAACAATCACTCTCACACTCACACTCAAACAATCACTCTCACACTCACACACTCAAACAATCACTGTCACACTCTCACACTCTAACTATCACTCTCACACCCTCACACTCTCACACTCTCACATTTCCACACTCAAAAAATAACTCTCACATCCTCACACTCAAACAAGCACTCTCACACTCTCACACTCTGACACTCTCACACTCAAACAATCACTCTCACACTCAATCACTCTCACACTCAAAGAATCACTCTCACACTCTCACACTCAAACTCTCACTCTCACACTCAAACAATCACTCTCACACTCTCACACTCACACAACCATTCTCACACTCTCACACTCAAACAATTACTCTCACACTCTCTCACACACTCACACTCTCACACTCAAACAATCACTCTCACACTCTCACACTCAAACAATTACTCTCACACTCTCACAATCAAACAATTACTCTTGCACTTACACACTCTCACAATCTCACACACTAACATTCAAACAATCACTCTCACACTCTCACAATCAAACAATCACTCTTGCACTTACACACTCTCACAATCTCACAGTCTAACACTCAAACAATCACTCTCACACTCAAACAATCACTCTCACACTTAAACAATCACTCTCGCACTCAATCAATCACTCTCACACTCTGACACTCTCAGACTCAAACAATTACTCTCACACTCTCACACTCAAACGTTCACTCTCACACTCTCACACTGTCACACTCTCATACTCAAACAATCACTCTCACACTGTCACACTCAAACAATCACTCTCACACTCTCACAGTCTCACACTCAAACAATCACTCTCCCACTCTCACACTCTCACACTCCCTCACTCTCTCACACTCTCACACTCAAACCATCACTCTCACAATCTCACAATCTCACACTCTCACACTCAATCACTCTCACACTCTCATGCTCTCACACTCTCACAAACTCTCACACTCCCCACTCAGACACTCAAACAATCACTCTGACTCTCAATCACTCTCACACTCAAACAATCACTCTCACACTCAAACAATCACTCTCTCACTCTCACACCCTCACACTCAAACAATCACTCTCACACACACACACTCCAAGAATCATTCTCACACTCTCACACACTCTCACACTCTCACACTCAAACAATCACTCTCACACACTCACACTCTTACACTCAAACCATCACTCTCATTCTCTCACAATCTATCACACTCTCTCACAATATCACACTATCGCACTCTCAAACTCACTCTCAGACAATCACTCTCACAGTCTCACACTCTCACAATCAAACAATAACTCTCACAATCAAACAATTACTCTCACACTCTCACCCTCTCACACTCAAACAATCATTCTCACACTCTCAAAGTCAAACAATCACTCTCAGACTCTCACACTCAAACAATCAATCTCACACTCTCACACTCAAACAATCACTCTCACACTCTCACACTCAAACAATCAATCTCACACTCTCACAATCAAACAATCACTCTCAGACTCTCACACTCAAACAATCACTCTCATACTCTCACACTCAAACAATCACTCTCACACTCTCACACTCTCTCACTCTCACACTGTCACGCTTTCATACTCAAACAATCACTCTCACACTCTCACACTCAAACAATCAATCTCACACTCAAACAATCAATCTCATACTCTCACACTCAAACAATCACTCTCACACTATCACACTCTCTCACTCTCTCACACTCTCACACTCTCACACACAAACAATCACTCTCACATTCTCACACTCAAACAATCACTCTCACACTCTCACACTCTAACATTTAAACAATCACTCTCACGCTCTCACACTATCTCACACTCTCACACACTCAAACAATCACTCTCACAGTCTCACACTCAACAATCACTCTCACACTCAAACAATCAATCTCACACTCAAACAATCACTCTCACTCTCACACACTGAAACAATCACTCTCACACTCTCACATTCTCAAACTCAAAGAATCACTCTCACACACTCACACTCTCACACTCAAACAATCACTCACACTCACGCTCAAACAATCACTCTCACACTCACACACTCAAACAATCACTGTCACACTCTCACACTCTAACTATCACTCTCACACCCTCACACTCTCACACTCTCACACTCCCACACTCAAAAAATAACTCTCACATCCTCACACTCAAACAAGCACTCTCACACTCTCACACTCTCACACTCTGACACTCTCACACTCAAACAATCACTCTCACACTCAATCACTCAATCACTCTCACACTCAAAGAATCACTCTCACACTCTCACACTCAAACTCTCACTCTCACACTCAAGCAATCACTCTCACACTCTCACACTCACACAACCATTCTCACACTCTCACACTCAAACAATTACTCTCACACTCTCTCACTCTCTCACACACTCACACTCTCACACTCAAACAGTCACTCTCACACTCTCACACTCAAACAACCACTCTCACAATCTCAAACTCTCACACTCTCACACTCACACACACAAACAATCACTCTCACAGTCTCACACACTCACAATCAAACAATAACTCTCACACTCAAATAATCACTCTCACACTCTCACACTCAAACAATCACTCTCACACTCAAACAATCACTCTCAGACTCTCACACTCAAACAATCACTCTCACGCTGTCACACTGTCACAATCTCACATTCAAACAATCACTCTCACACTCTCACACTCAAACAATCACTCTCACACTCTCACTCTCAAACAATCACTCTCAAACTCTCACACTCTCACAGTGGCACACTCTCACACTCAAACAATCACTCTCACACTCTCACATTCAAACAATCACTATCTCACTCTCACACTCTCACAATCAAAAAATCACTCTCACACTCTCACACACTCTCACACTCACACACTCAAACAATCACTCTCACACTCACACAATCACTCCCACATTCAAACAATCACTTTCACACTCTCAGACTCAAACAATCACTCTCAGACACACACACTCAAACAATCACTCTCAGACTCTCAAACGCTCACACTCGGACAATCACTCTCACACTTTCACACTCAAACAAATACACTCACAGTCTCACACTGAAATAATCATTCTCACCATCTCACACTCAAACAAAAACTCTCACACTCTCACATTCTCACAATCTCTCAGTCTCTCACACTCTCACAGTCTCACACTCTCACACTCAAACAATCAATATCACATTCTCACACTCAAACAATCATTCTCACACTCTCAAACTCAAAAAATCACTCTCAAACTCTCACAATCAAACAATCACTCTCACACTCTCACACTCGCACACACTCACACTCAAAGAATCACTGTCACACTCTCACATTCAGAGAATCACTGTCACACTCTCACACTCTAACAATCACTCTCACACTCTCACACTCAAAAAATAACTCTCACAGCCTCACACTGAAACAATCACTCTCACAATCTGACACTCTCACACTCTCAGACTCTCACACTCTCACACTCTGACACTCACACACTCAAACAATCACTCTCACACTCTCACACTCAATCAATCTCACACTCAATCACTCTCACACTCACACTCGAACACTCACTCTCACACTCAAACAATCACTCTCACACTCTCACACTCTCAGACTCTCACACTCTCACACTCTGACACTCTCACACTCAAACAATCACTCTCACACTCACACAATCATTCTCACACTCTCTCACTCTCTCACACACTCACACTCTCACACTCAAACAATCACTCTCACACTCTCACACTCTAACAATCACTCTCACACTCTCACACTCAAACAATCACTCTCACACTCTCACTCTCAAACAATCACTCTCAAACTCTCACACTCTCACAGTGGCACACTCTCACACTCAAACAATCACTCTCACACTCTCACATTCAAACAATCACTATCTCACTCTCACACTCTCACAATCAAAAAATCACTCTCACACTCTCACACACTCTCACACTCACACACTCAAACAATCACTCTCACACTCACACAATCACTCCCACATTCAAACAATCACTTTCACACTCTCAGACTCAAACAATCACTCTCAGACACACACACTCAAACAATCACTCTCAGACTCTCAAACGCTCACACTCGGACAATCACTCTCACACTTTCACACTCAAACAAATACACTCACAGTCTCACACTGAAATAATCATTCTCACCATCTCACACTCAAACAAAAACTCTCACACTCTCACATTCTCACAATCTCTCAGTCTCTCACACTCTCACAGTCTCACACTCTCACACTCAAACAATCAATATCACATTCTCACACTCAAACAATCATTCTCACACTCTCAAACTCAAAAAATCACTCTCAAACTCTCACAATCAAACAATCACTCTCACACTCTCACACTCGCACACACTCACACTCAAAGAATCACTGTCACACTCTCACATTCAGAGAATCACTGTCACACTCTCACACTCTAACAATCACTCTCACACTCTCACACTCAAAAAATAACTCTCACAGCCTCACACTGAAACAATCACTCTCACAATCTGACACTCTCACACTCTCAGACTCTCACACTCTCACACTCTGACACTCACACACTCAAACAATCACTCTCACACTCTCACACTCAATCAATCTCACACTCAATCACTCTCACACTCACACTCGAACACTCACTCTCACACTCAAACAATCACTCTCACACTCTCACACTCTCAGACTCTCACACTCTCACACTCTGACACTCTCACACTCAAACAATCACTCTCACACTCACACAATCATTCTCACACTCTCTCACTCTCTCACACACTCACACTCTCACACTCAAACAATCACTCTCACACTCTCACACTCTAACAATCACTCTCACACTCTCACACTCAAACAATCACTCTCACACTCACACTCAAACAATCACTCTCACACTCACACACTCAAACAATCACTGTCACACTCTCACACTCTAACTATCACTCTCACACCCTCACACTCTCACACTCTCACATTTCCACACTCAAAAAATAACTCTCACATCCTCACACTCAAACAAGCACTCTCACACTCTCACACTCTGACACTCTCACACTCAAACAATCACTCTCACACTCAATCACTCTCACACTCAAAGAATCACTCTCACACTCTCACACTCAAACTCTCACTCTCACACTCAAACAATCACTCTCACACTCTCACACTCACACAACCATTCTCACACTCTCACACTCAAACAATTACTCTCACACTCTCTCACACACTCACACTCTCACACTCAAACAATCACTCTCACACTCTCACACTCAAACAATTACTCTCACACTCTCACAATCAAACAATTACTCTTGCACTTACACACTCTCACAATCTCACACACTAACATTCAAACAATCACTCTCACACTCTCACAATCAAACAATCACTCTTGCACTTACACACTCTCACAATCTCACAGTCTAACACTCAAACAATCACTCTCACACTCAAACAATCACTCTCACACTTAAACAATCACTCTCGCACTCAATCAATCACTCTCACACTCTGACACTCTCAGACTCAAACAATTACTCTCACACTCTCACACTCAAACGTTCACTCTCACACTCTCACACTGTCACACTCTCATACTCAAACAATCACTCTCACACTGTCACACTCAAACAATCACTCTCACACTCTCACAGTCTCACACTCAAACAATCACTCTCCCACTCTCACACTCTCACACTCCCTCACTCTCTCACACTCTCACACTCAAACCATCACTCTCACAATCTCACAATCTCACACTCTCACACTCAATCACTCTCACACTCTCATGCTCTCACACTCTCACAAACTCTCACACTCCCCACTCAGACACTCAAACAATCACTCTGACTCTCAATCACTCTCACACTCAAACAATCACTCTCTCACTCTCACACCCTCACACTCAAACAATCACTCTCACACACACACACTCCAAGAATCATTCTCACACTCTCACACACTCTCACACTCTCACACTCAAACAATCACTCTCACACACTCACACTCTTACACTCAAACCATCACTCTCATTCTCTCACAATCTATCACACTCTCTCACAATATCACACTATCGCACTCTCAAACTCACTCTCAGACAATCACTCTCACAGTCTCACACTCTCACAATCAAACAATAACTCTCACAATCAAACAATTACTCTCACACTCTCACCCTCTCACACTCAAACAATCATTCTCACACTCTCAAAGTCAAACAATCACTCTCAGACTCTCACACTCAAACAATCAATCTCACACTCTCACACTCAAACAATCACTCTCACACTCTCACACTCAAACAATCAATCTCACACTCTCACAATCAAACAATCACTCTCAGACTCTCACACTCAAACAATCACTCTCATACTCTCACACTCAAACAATCACTCTCACACTCTCACACTCTCTCACTCTCACACTGTCACGCTTTCATACTCAAACAATCACTCTCACACTCTCACACTCAAACAATCAATCTCACACTCAAACAATCAATCTCATACTCTCACACTCAAACAATCACTCTCACACTATCACACTCTCTCACTCTCTCACACTCTCACACTCTCACACACAAACAATCACTCTCACATTCTCACACTCAAACAATCACTCTCACACTCTCACACTCTAACATTTAAACAATCACTCTCACGCTCTCACACTATCTCACACTCTCACACACTCAAACAATCACTCTCACAGTCTCACACTCAACAATCACTCTCACACTCAAACAATCAATCTCACACTCAAACAATCACTCTCACTCTCACACACTGAAACAATCACTCTCACACTCTCACATTCTCAAACTCAAAGAATCACTCTCACACACTCACACTCTCACACTCAAACAATCACTCACACTCACGCTCAAACAATCACTCTCACACTCACACACTCAAACAATCACTGTCACACTCTCACACTCTAACTATCACTCTCACACCCTCACACTCTCACACTCTCACACTCCCACACTCAAAAAATAACTCTCACATCCTCACACTCAAACAAGCACTCTCACACTCTCACACTCTCACACTCTGACACTCTCACACTCAAACAATCACTCTCACACTCAATCACTCAATCACTCTCACACTCAAAGAATCACTCTCACACTCTCACACTCAAACTCTCACTCTCACACTCAAGCAATCACTCTCACACTCTCACACTCACACAACCATTCTCACACTCTCACACTCAAACAATTACTCTCACACTCTCTCACTCTCTCACACACTCACACTCTCACACTCAAACAGTCACTCTCACACTCTCACACTCAAACAATTACTCTCACACTCTCACAATCAAACAATTACTCTTGCACTTACACACTCTCACAATCTCACACACTAACATTCAAACAATCACTCTCACACTCTCACAATCAAACAATCACTCTTGCACTTACACACTCTCACAATCTCACAGTCTAACACTCAAACAATCAATCTCACACTCAAACAATCACTCTCACACTCTCACACTCTCTCACTCTCACACTGTCACGCTTTCATACTCAAACAATCACTCTCACACTCTCACACTCAAACAATCAATCTCACACCCTCACACTCAAACAATCAATCTCATACTCTCACACTCAAACAATCACTCTCACACTATCACACTCTCTCACTCTCTCACACTCTCACACACAAACAATCACTCTCACATTCTCACACTCAAACAATCACTCTCACACTCTCACACTCTAACATTTAAACAATCACTCTCACGCTCTCACACTATCTCACACTCTCACACTCTCACACACCCAAACAATCACTCTCACAGTCTCACACTCAAACAATCACTCTCACTCTCACACACTGAAACAATCACTCTCACACTCTCACATTCTCAAACTCAAAGAATCACTCTCACACACTCACACTCTTACACTCAAACTATCACTCTCATTCTCGCACAATATCTCACACTCTCACACTCCCTCACAATCTCATACTCTCACACTCTCACAATCAAACAATAACTCTCACAATCAAACAATCACTCTCACACTCTCACCCTCTCACACTCAAACAATCATTCTCACACTCTCAAAGTCAAACAATCACTCTCAGACTCTCACACTTAAACAATCAATCTCACACTCTCACACTCAAACAATCACTCTCAGACTCTCACACTCAAACAATCAATCTCACACTGTCACACTCAAACAATCAATCTCA
This sequence comes from Cetorhinus maximus, assembly GCF_964194155.1. NCBI lineage: Eukaryota > Metazoa > Chordata > Chondrichthyes > Lamniformes > Cetorhinidae > Cetorhinus > Cetorhinus maximus. The sequence goes on from NC_135887.1 coordinate 67,879,531, forward strand.
TACTCTCACACTCAAACAATCACTCCCAGACTCTCACACTCAAACAATCAATCTCACACTCTCACACTCAAACAATCAATCTCATACTCTCACACTCAAACAATCACTCTCACACTCTCACACTCTCTCACTCTCACACTGTCACGCTTTCATACTCAAACAATCACTCTCACACTCTCACACTCAAACAATCAATCTCACACTCAAACAATCAATCTCATACTCTCACACTCAAACAATCACTCTCACACTATCACACTCTCTCACTCTCTCACACTCTCACACTCTCACACACAAACAATCACTCTCACACTCTCACACTCTAACATTTAAACAATCACTCTCACGCTCTCACACTATCTCACACTATCTCACACTCTCACACACTCAAACAATCACTCTCACAGTCTCACACTCAACAATCACTCTCACACTCAAACAATCACTCTCACACTCAAACAATCACTCTCACTCTCACACACTGAAACAATCACTCTCACACTCTCACATTCTCAAACTCAAAGAATCACTCTCACACACTCACACTCTTACACTCAAACTATCACTCTCATTCTCTCACAATATCTCACACTCTCACACTCCCTCACAATCTCATACTCTCACACTCTCACACACAAACAATCACCCTCACAATCTCACACTCAAACATTCACTCTCACACTCTCACACTCAAACCATCACTCTCACACTCTCACACTCAAACAATCACTCTCACACTCAAACAATCAATCTCACACTCTCACACTCAAACAATCACTCTCACGCTCTCACACTCAAACAATCTCACACTCAAACAATCACTCTCACACTCTCATAATCAAACAATCAATCTCATACTCTCACACTCAAACAATCACTCTCACAATCTAACACTCCCTCACTCTCTCACACTCTCACACTATCACACTCAAACAATCATTCTCACACTCTCACATTATCTCACACTCTCACACTCTCAAACACTCAATCACTCTCAACTCTCACACTCAAACAATCACTCTCACAGTCTCACACTCTCTCAATCAAACAATAACTCTCACACTCAAACAATAACTCTCAAACTCTCACACTCTCGCACTGTCACACACTGAATCAATCACTATCACACTCTCAAACTCAAACAATCACTCTCACATTCAAACAATCACTCTCACACTCAGATACTGAAACAATCACTCTCACAATCTCACACTCTCACACTCAAACAATCACTCTCACACACTCACACTCTCACACTCAAACAATCACTCTCACACTCTCTCACAATCTCAAACTCTCACACTCTCACACTGACACACACAAACAATCACTCTCACAGTCTCACACACTCACAATTGAACAATAACTCTCACACTCAAATAATCACTCTCACACTCTCACACTCAAAGAATCACTCTCACACTCAAACAATCACTCTCACACACTCACACTCAAACAATCACTCTCAAACTCTCACACTGGCACACTCTCACACTCAAACAATCACTCTCACACTCTCACATTCAAACAATCAATCTGACACTCTCACACTCAAACAATCAATCTCACAATCTCACACTCTCAACCTCTCACACTCTCACACTCTCACAATTCAACAATCACTCTCACATTCTCACACTCAAACAATCACACTCTCACACTGAACCAATCACGCTCAAACAATCACAATCTCGCAATCAAACAATCACACTCACACTCTCACACTCAATCAATCACTCTCAAACTCACACACCGTCATACTACCACACTCAAACAATCACTCTCACACTCTCACACTCAAACCATCGCTCTCATTCTCTCACAATCTCTCACACTCTCACACTCCCTCACAATCTCAAACTCTCACACTCAAACAATAACTCTCACAGTCTCACACTTTCACAATCAAACAATAACTCTCACACTCAAACAATAACTCTCACACTCTCACACTCAAACAATCACTCTCACACTCTCACACTCAAACAATCACTATCAAACTCTCACACTCTCACACTCTCACACACTCACACTGATTCAATCACTATCACACTCTCAAACTCAAACAGTCACTCTCACACTCTCACACTCAAACAATCACTCTCACACTCTCACACTCATACAATCACTCTCACACTCTGACACTATCAGACTCTCAAACAATCACTCTCACACTCAAACACTTAATACAATCACTCTCACACTCTCACAGTCTCACACTCAAACAATCACTCTCTCACTCTCACACCCTCACACTCAAACAATCACTCTCACACACACACACTCAAAGAATCACTCTCACACTCTCACACAGTCTCACACTCTCACACTCAAACAATCACTCTCACACACTCACACTCTTACACTCAAACCATCACTCTCATTCTCTCACAATCTATCACACTCTCTCACAATATCACACTCTCGCACTCTCAAACTCACACTCTCAAACAATCACTCTCTCAGTCTCACACTCTCACAATCAAACAATAACTCTCACAATCAAACAATCACTCTCACACTCTCACCCTCTCACACTCAAACAATCATTCTCACACTCTCAAAGTCAAACAATCACTCTCAGACTCTCACACTCAAACAATCAATCTCACACTCTCATACTCAAAGAATCACTCTCACACTCTCACACTCAAACAATCAATCTCACACTCTCACACTCAAACAATCAATCTCACACTCTCACACACAAACAATCACTCTCACATTCTCACACTCAAACAATCACTCTCACACTCTAACATTTAAACAATCACTCTCACGCTCTCACACTATCTCACACTCTCACACTCTCACACACTCAAACAATCACTCTCAACTCTGACACTCAAACAATCACTCTCACAGTCTCACACTCAACAATCACTCTCACACTCAAACAATCACTCTCACACTCAATCACTCTCACTCTCACACACTGAAACAATCACTCTCACACTCTCACATTCTCAAACTCAAAGAATCACTCTCACACACTCACACTCTTACACTCAAACCATCACTCTCATTCTCTCACAATATCTCACACTCTCACACTCCCTCACAATCTCAAACTCTCACACTCTCACACACAAACAATCACCCTCAAACTCTCACACTCTCGCACTGTCACACACTGAATCAATCACTATCACACTCTCAAACTCAAACAATCACTCTCACAATCTCACACGCAAATATTCACTCTCACACTCTCACACTCAATCACTCTCACACTCAATCACTCTCAGACTCTCACACTCAAACAATCACTCTCACGCTCTCACACTGTCACAATCTCACACTCAAACAATCACTCTCACACTCTCATACTCAAACAATCAATCTCATACTCTCACACTCAAACAATCACTCTCACAATCTAACACTGCCTCACTCTCTCACACTCTCACACTATCACACTCAAACAATCACTCTCACATTCTCATACTCAAACAATCACTCTCATACTCTCACATTATCTCACACTCTCACACTCTCAAACACTCAATCACTCTCAACTCTCACACTCAAACAATCACTCTCACATTCAAACAATCACTCTCACACTCAGATATTGAAACAATCACTCTCACAATCTCACACTCTCACATTCAAACAATCACTCTCACAATCTCACACTCAAACATTCACTCTCACACTCTCACACTCAAACAATCACTCTCACACTCTCACACTCAAACAATCACTCTCACACTCAAACAATCACTCTCAGACACTCACACTCAAACAATCACTCTCACGCTCTCACACTCAAACAATCTCACACTCAAACAATCACTCTCACAAACTCACACTCTTACACTCTCTCACTCTTTCACACTCTCACACTCAAACAATTACTTCACACCCTCACTGTCAAACAATCACTCTCACACTCTCACACTGTCACAATCAGACACTCAAACAATCACTCTCACATTCTCACGCTCACACACTCAAACAATCAATCTCACACACTCACACTCTCACAATCTCTCACTCTCTCACACTCTCACACTCAAACAATCACACTCACAGTCTCACACTCGCACACTCTCTCACTGAAACAATCAGCCTCAAACTCACACACTCAAACAATCACTCTCGCACTCTAACACTCAAACAATCACTGTCACACTGTCACACTCTCTCACACTCTCACACTCTAATACACAAACAATCATTCTCACAATCTCGTACTCAAACAATCACTCTCGCGCTCTCACGCTCAATCAATCACTCTCACACTCTCACACTCAAACAATCACTCTCACACTCTCACACTTTCACACTCAAACAACGACTCTCACACTCTCACATTCACACAATCTCTCACACTCTCACACTCTCACATCACGTCACACAGACTCTCCCTCACTTAGGGGTTTATGTTACCTCACTCAGAATCTCACCCTCACTGAGGTGTTAATGTTACCTCACACAGACTCCCCTTCACTGAGGGGTTAATGTTACCTCACTCAGAGACTCTCCCTCACTAAGGGGTTAATGTTACCTCAATCAGAGACTCCCCATCATTGAGGGGTTAATGTCACCTCACTCAGAGACTCTCCCACATTGAGGTGTTAATTTTCCCTCACTCAGAGAGTCCCCCTTACTAAGGGGTTAATGTTACCTCACTCAGAGACTCTCCCTCACTGAGGGGTTAATTTTACCTCACTCAGAATCTCTCCCTCACTGAGGGGTTAATGTTACCTCACTCAGAGACTCTCCCTGAATGAGGGTTTTTTTTTACCTCACTCAGAGACTCTCCCTCTCTGTGGGGTTAATGTTACCTCACTCAGATTCTCTGCCTCACTGAAGCGTTAATTTTCCCTCACTCACAGACTCCCCCTTACTAAGGGGTTAATGTTACCTCACTCAGAGTCTCTCCCTCACTGAGTGGTTAATGTTAACTCATTCACAGACTCCCCCTCAATGAGTGGTTAAAATTACCTCACTCAGAGACTCCCCCTCACTGAGGTGTTAATTTTACCTCACTCAGAGGATCCCCCTCACTCAGGGGTTAAAATTACCTCACTCAGAGACTCTCCCTCACCGCGGGGTTAATATTACCTCAGTCAGAGACTCTCTCTCTCTGTAGGGTTAATGTTACCTCACTCAGATTCTCTCCCTCACTGAGGGGTTAATGTTAACTCACTCATAGCCTCTCCCTCTCTCTGGGGTTAATGTTTCCACACTCAGAGACTCTCCCTCACTAAGGGGTTTATGTTACCTCATTCATAGTCTCTGCCTCACTGAGGGGTTAATGTTACCTCACTCAGAGTCTCTCCCTAACTGAGGTGTTAATGTTAACTCACTCAGACACACCCCCTCTCTAAGGGGTTAATGTTTACTCACTCAAAATCTCTCCCTCACTGAGGGGTTAATGTTACCTCATCAGACACTACCCCACACTGACGGTTTAATGTTTATGCACTCATAGTCTCTCCCTCACTGAGGGGTTAATGTTACCTCATCAGACACTCCCCTACACTGACGGTTTAATGTTACCTCACTCAGAGACTGTGCCTCACTGAGGGGTTAATCTTACTTCACTCAGAGTCTCACCCTCAATGCGGTTTTAATGTTACCTCACTCAGAGCCTCTCCCTCACTGAGGTGTTAATGTTACCTCACTCGGGGTTAATGTTCACTCACTCATAGTCTCTCCCACACTGACGGTTTAATGTTACCTCACTCAGAGACTGTCTCTCACTGAGGTGTTAATGTTACCTCACTCAGAGACTCCCCCTCACTCAGGGGTTAATGTTACCTCTTTCAGAGACTCCGCCTCACTGTGGGGTTAATTTTACCTCACTTACAGACTCTCCCTCACTGAGGGGTTAATGTTACCTCACTCATAGATTCTCCTTCACTGAGGTGTCACTGATACCTCACTCAGGATCTCTCCCTCACTGAGATGTTAATGTTACCTCACTCACAGACTCCCCTTTACTAAGGGGTTAATGTTACCTTACTCAGAGTCTCTCCCTCACTGAGTGGTTAATGTTACCTCATCAGAGACTCCCCCACACTAAGGGGTTAATATTACCTCACTCAGAGACTCCCACACACTGAGGGGTTAATGTTACCTCACTCATAGTCTCTCCCTCACTGAGGGGTTAATGTTACCTCATCAGACACTCCCCTGCACTGATGGTTTAATGTTACCTCAATCAGATTCTCTCCCTCACTGAGGTGTTAATTTTCCCTCACTCACAGACTCCCCCTTACTAAGGGGTTAATGTTACCTCACTCAGAGACTCCCCCAAACTGAAGTGTTAATTTTACGTCACTCAGAGGCTTCCCCTCACTCAGGGGTTGATGTTACCTCACTCAGAGACTCACCCTCACTGAGGGGTTAATGTTACCTCACTCATAGACTCTCCCTCACTGAGGGGTTAATGTTACCTCACCAGAGACTCTCCCTCACTGAGGTGTTAATGTTACCTCATCAGAGACTCCTCCAAACTGAGGGGTTAATGCTCCCTCACTCAGAGACTCTCCCTAACTGAGGTGTTAATTTTTTCTCACTCAGAGACACCCCCTCACTAAGGGGTTAATGTTCACTCACTCAAAATCTCCCCCTCACTGAGGGGTTAATGTTACCTCACTCAGAGTCTCTCCCTCACTCAGGGGTTAATGTTACCTCATCAGAGACTCCTCCTCACTGACGGTTTAATGTTGCCTCACTCAGAGACTGTACCTCACTGAGGTGTTAATGTTACCTCACTCAGTTTGTCTCCCTCACTGATGTGTTAATTTTCCCTCACTCACAGACTCCCCCTTACTAAGGGGTTAATGTTCCCTCACTCAGACTCTCTCCCTCATTGAGTTGTTAATGTTAAATCACTCACAGACTCCCCCTCAATGAGGGGTTAACGTTACCTCACTCAGAGACTCCCCCTCACTGTGGGGTTAATTTTACCTCACTTACATACTCTCCCTCACTGAGGAGTTAATGTTACCTCACTCATAGACTCTCCTTCACTGAGGTGTCACTGATACCTCACTCAGGATCTCCCCGTTACTGAGGTGTTAATTTTACCTCACTCAGAGACTCCCCCTCATTGAGGGATTAATGTTGCCTCACTCAGAGACTCTCGCTCACTCAGGGGATAATGTTACCTCATCAGAGACACCTCCAAACTGAGGGGTTAATGCCACCTCATTCAGAGACTCTCCCGAACTGAGGTGCTAATTTTTTCTCACTCAGAGACTGTCCCTTACTGAGGTGTAAATTTTCCCTCACTCATAACTTCCGCTTACTAAGTGGTTAATGTTTCCTCACTCAGAGTCTCTCCCTCACTGAGTGGTTAATGTTGACTCACTCACAGACTCCCCCTCAATGAGGGTTTAATGTTACCTCACTCAGAGTCTCTCCCTCACTCAGGGGTTAATGTTAACTCACTCAGAGACACCCCCTCTCTAAGGGGTTAATGTTACCTCATCAGAGACTCTCCCTCACTGAGGGGTTAATGTTACCTCATCAGAGACTCCCCCTCACTGAGGGGTTAATCTTACTTCACTCAGTCTCACCCTCACTGTGGTTTTAATGTTACCTCACTCAGAGACTCTCCCTCACTGAGGTGTTAATGTTACCTCACTCGGGTTTAATGTTCACTCACTCATAGACTCTCCCACACTGACGGTTTAATGTTGCCTCACTCAGAGACTGTCTCTCACTGAGGTGTTAATGTTACCTCACTTAGTTTGTCTCCCTCACTGAGGTGTTAATTTTCCCTCACTCACAGACTCCGCCTTACTAAGGGGTTAATGTTCCCTCACTCAGACTCTCTCGCTCACTGAGTTGTTAATGTTAACTCTCTCACAGACTCCCCCTCAATGAGGGGTTAATGTTACCTCACCCAGAGACTCCCCCTCACTGAGGAGTTAATTTTACCTCACTCAGAGACTCTCCCTCAATGAGAGGTTAATGTTACCTCACTCATAGACTCTCCCTCTCTTTGGGGTTAATGTTACCTCATCAGTGACACCCCCGAACTGAGGGATTAATGCGACCTCACTCAGAGACTCTCCCTCACTGAGGTGTTAATTTTTTCTCAATCAGAGACTCTCCCTCACTCAGGGGTTAATGTTACCTCACTCAGATTCTCTCCCTCACTGAGTGGTTAATTTTAACTCACTCATAGCCTCTCCCCTCTGTGGGGTTAATGTTTCCACACTCAGAGACTCTCCCTCACTGAGGGCTTAATGTTACCTCACTCATAGACTCTCCCTCACTCAGGGGTAAATGTCACCTCATCAGAGACTCTCCCTCAATGAGGTGTTAATGTTACCTCACTCAGAGACTCTCCTTCTCTGAGGTGTCACTGATACCTCACTCTGATTCTCTCCCTCACTGAGAGGTTAATGTTACCTCACTCAGAGACTCTCTCTCACTTAGGGGTTAATGTTTCCTCACTCAGAATCTCTCCCGCACTGAGGTGTTAATTTTCCCTCACGCAGAGTCTCCCCCTTTTCTCAGGGGTTAATGTTACCTCATCAGAGACTCACCTTCACTGAGGGGTTAATCTTACCTCACTCAGAGAATCTCCCTCACTGAGGGGTTAATCTTACCTCACTCAGAGACTCTCCCTCGCTGAGGGGTTAATCTTACCTCACTCATAGACTCTCCCTCACTGAGGGGTTAATCTTACCTCACTCAGAGACTGTGCCTCACTGAGTGGTAAATGTTAACTCACTCACAGACTCCCCCTCACTGAGGGGTTAATGTTACCTCACTCAGAGACTCTCCCTCACTCAGGGGATATTGTTACCTCATCAGAGACTCCTCCGAACTGAGGGGTTAATGTTACTTCATCAGAGACTCCTCCGAACTGAGGGGTTAATGTTACCTCACTCAGAGACTCTCCCTCACTGAGGTGTTAATTTTTTCTCACTCAGAGACACCCCCTCACTAAGGGGTTAAGGTTCACTCACTCATAGTCTCTGCCTCACTGAGGTGTTAATGTTACCTCATCAGACACTCCCCTACACTGACAGTTTAATGTTACCTCACTTAGAGACTGTGACTCACTGAGGTGTTAATGTTACCTCACTCAGATTCTCTCCCTCACTGAGGTGTTAATTTTCCCTCACTCACAGACTCCCCCTTACTAAGGGGTTAATGTTACCTGACTTAGAGTCTCTCCCTCACTGAAGGGTTAATGTTACCTCACTCAGAGACTCTTCCTCTCTCTGGGGTTAATGTTACCTCATTCAGAGACTCTCCCTCACTGAGGGGTTAATGCTACCTCACTCAGAGATTCTCCCTCATTGAGAGGTTAATTTTACATCACTCAGAGACTCTCCCTCACTCAGGGGTTAAAGTTACCTCACTCAGAGACTCTCCCTCACTCAGGGGTTAATGTTACCTCACTCATAGATTCTCCCTCACTGAGGGGTTAATGTTACCTCACTCATAGTCTCTGCCTCACTGAGGGGTTAATGTTACCTCACTCAGAGACTGTACCTCACTGAGGTGTTATTGTTACCTCACTCAGATTCTCTCCCTCACTGAGGTGTAACTTTTCCTCACTCATAGACTTCCGCTTACTAAGTGGTTAATGTTTCCTCACTCAGAGTCTCTCCCTCACTGCGGTTTTAATGTTACCTCACTCAGAGACAATCCCTCGCTCAGGGGTTAATGTTATCTCATCAGAGACTCCCCCACACTGAGGGGGTTAATGCTACATCACTCAGAGACTCTCCCTAACTGAGGTGTTAATTTTTTGTCACTCAGAGACACCCCCTCAGTAAGGGGATAATGTTACCTCACTCAGATTGTCTCCCTCACTGAGGTGTTAATTTTCCCTCACTCACAGACTCCCCCTTACTAAGGGGTTAATGTTACCTCACTCAGAGTCTCTCCCTCACTGAGTGGTTAATGTTAACTCACTCATAGCCTCTCCCTCTCTGTGGGGTTAATGTTTCCACACTCAGAGACTCTCCCTCACTGAGGGCTTAATGTTACCTCACTCATAGACTCTCCCTCACTCAGGGGTAAATGTCACCTCATCAGAGACTCCCCGAAACTGAGGGGTTAATGCTACCTCACTCAGAGACTCTCCCTCACTGAGAGGTTAATTTTACATCACTCAGAGACTCTCCCTCAATGAGATGTTAATGTTACCTCACTCAGAGACTCCCCCTCGCTGAGGTGTCACTGATACCTCACTCAGATTCTCTTCCGCACTGTGGTGTTAATTTTACCTCACTTAGAGACTCTCCCTCACTCAGGGGTTAATGTTACCTCATCAGAGACTCCCCCTCACTGAGGGTGTTAATTTTACCTCACTCAGAGACTCTCCCTCACTGAGGTGTTAATGTTACCTCACTCAGATTCTCTCCCTCACTGAGGTGTTAATTTTCCCTCACTCACAGACTCCCCCTTACTAAGCGGTTAATGTTACCTCACTCAGAGTCTCTCCCTCACTGAGTGGTTAATGTTAACTCACTCACAGACACTCCCCCTCACTGAGGGGTTAATCTTATTTCACTCAGAGACTGTCTCTCACTGAGGTGTTAATGTTACCTCAGTCAGTTTGTCTCCCTCACTGAGGTTTTAATTTTGCCTCACTCAAAGACTCCCCCTTACTAAGGGGTTAACGTTACCTCACTCAGAGTCTCTCCCTCTCTGAGTTTTTAATGTTACCTCAATCAGAGACTCCCCCTCACTGAGGTGTTAATTTTCCCTCACTCACAGACTCCCCCTTACTAAGGGGTCAATGTTACATCACTCAGAGTCGCTCCCTCATTGAATGGTTAATGTTAACTCACTCACAGACTCCCCCTCAATGAGGTGTTAATGTTAACTCACTCACAGACTCCCCCTCAATGAGGTGTTAATGTTAACTCACTCACAGACTCCCCCTCACTGAGTGGTTAATGTTAACTCACTCACAGACTCCCCCTCACTGAGGGGTTAATGTTACCTCAACCAGAGACTCTCCCTCACTGAGGGGTTAATGTTACCTCAACCAGAGACTCCCCCTCACTGAGGGGTTAATGTTACCTCAACCAGAGACTCTCCCTCACTGAGGGGTTAATGTTACCTCAACCAGAGACTCCCCCTCACTGAGGGGTTAATGTTACCTCAACCAGAGACTCCCCCTCACTGAGGGGTTAATGTTACCTCATCAGAGACTCCCCCTCACTGAGGGGGTAATGTTACCTCACTCATAGACTCTCCCTCTCTATGGGGTTAATGTTACCTTACTCAGAGTCTCTGCCTCACTGAGGGGTTAATCGTATTTCACTCAGAGTCTCCCTCACTGCGGTTTTAATGTTACCTCACTCAGAGGCTCACCCTCACTGAGGGGTTAATTTTGCCTCACTCAGAGACGCTCCCTCACTGAGGGGATAATGTTACCTTACTCAGAGACTCCCCTCACTGAGGGGTTAATGTTACCTCACTCAGTGACTCTCCCTCACTGAGGTGTCACTGATACCTCACTCAGAATCTCTCCCTCATTGAGGGGTTAATGTTACCTCATCACATACTCCCTCACACTGACGGTTTAATGTTACCTCACTCAGAGTCTCTCCCTCACTGAGTGGTTAATGTTAACTCACTCACAGACTCCCCCTCACTGAGGGGTTAATGTTACCTCACTCAGAGAATCCCCCTCACTAAGGGGTTAATGTTACCTCACTCAGAGTCTCTCCCTCACTGAGGGGTTAATGTTACCTCATCAGACACTCCCCCACACTGAGGGGTTAATGTTACCTCACTCAGATTCTCTCTCTCATTGAGGTGTTAATTTTCCCTCACTCACAGACTCCCCCTTACTAAGGGGTCAATGTTACCTCACTCAGAGTCTCGCCCTCACTGAGGGGTTAATGTTACCTCAATCAGAAACTCTCCCTCTCTGTGGGGTTAATGTTACCTCACTCAGAGACTCCCCCTCACTGAGGTGTTAAGGTTACCTCATCAGAGACTCCCCCGAACTGAGGGGTTAATTCGACCTCACTCAGAGACTCTCCCTCACTGAGGTGTTAATTTTTTCTCAATCAGAGACTCTCCCTCACTCAGGGGTTAATGTTACCTCATCAGAGACTCCCCCTCACTGAGTGGTTATTATTACCTCACTCAGAGACTCCCCCTCATTGAGGGATTAATGTTGCCTCACTCAGAGACTCTCCCTCACTCAGGGGATAATTTTACCTCATCAGAGACTCCTCCTCACTGAGGGGTTAATGCTAACTCACTCAGAGACTCTCCCTAACTGAGGTGATAATTTTTTCTCACTCAGAGACACCCCCTCACTAAGGGGTTAATGTTCACTCACTCATAGTCTCTCCCTCACTGAGGTGTTAATGTTACCTCAATCAGATTCTCTCCCTCACTGAGGTGTTAATTTTCCCTTACTCACAGACTCCCCCTTACTAAGGGGTTAATGTTATCTGACTTAGAGTCTCTCCCTCACTGAGGGGTTAATATTACCTCAATCAGAGACTCTCTCTCTCTGTAGGGTTAATGTTACTTCACTCAGCGACTCTTCCTCTCTGTGGGGTTAATGTTACCTCACTCAGAGTCTCTCCCTCACTGAGTGGTTAATGTTAACTCACTCATAGCCTCTCCCTCTCTCTGGGGTTAATGTTTCCACACTCAGAGACTCTCCTTCACTCAGGGGTTAATGTTACCTCACTCAGAGACTCTCCTTCACTCAGGGGTTAATGTTACCTCATTCAGAGACTCTCCTTCACTCAGGGGTTAATGTTACCTCACTCAGAGACTCTCCTTCACTCAGGGGTTAATGTTACCTCACTCAGAGACTCTCCTTCACTCAGGGGTTAATGTTACCTCACTCAGAGACTCTCCCTCACTTAGGGTTTCATGTTACCTCACTCTGAGGCTCCCCCTCACTCAGGTGTTAATTTTCCCTCACTCACAGCCCCTCCACCTACTAAGCGGTTAATGTTACCTCACTCGGAGTCTCTCCCTCACTGAGTGGTTATTGTTACCTCACTCAGAGACTCCCCCTCATTGAGGGATTACTGTTGCCTCACTCACAGACTCTCCCTCACTCAGGGGATAATGTTACCTCATCAGAGACTCCTCCTCACTGAGGGGGTTAATGCTACCTCACTCAGAGACTCTCCCTAACTAAGGTGTTAATTTTTTCTCACTCAGACACACCCCCTCACTAAGGGGTTAATGTTCACTCACTCATAGTCTCTCCCTCACTGAGGGGTTAATGTTACCTCATCAGACACTCCCCCTCACTGACAGTTTAATGTTACCTCACTTAGATTCTCTCCCTCACTGAGGTGTAAATGTTCCCTTACTCATAGACTTCCGCTTACTAAGGGGTTAATGTTTCCTCACTCAGTCTCTCTCCCTCACTGATGGGTTAATGTTGACTCACTCACAGACTCCCCCTCAATGAGGGTTTAATGTTACCTCACTCAGAGTCTCTCCCTCACTCAGGGGTTAATGTCACCTCATCAGAGACTCTCCCTCACTGAGGGGTTAATCTTACTTCACTCAGAGTCTCTCCTTCACTGCAGTTTTAATGTTACCTCACTCAGAGACTCTCCCTCACTGAGGGGATAATGTTACCTCATTCTGAGACTCCCCTCACTAAGGAGTTAATTTTACCTCACTCAGAGAATCTCCCTGACTGACGGGTTTATGTTACCTCACTCAGAGACTCTCCCTCACTGAGGGGTTAATGTTACCTCACTCCGTGACTCTCCCTCACTGAGGTGTCACTGATACCTCACTCAGAATGTCTCCCTCATTGAGGGGTTAATGTTACCTCATCAGACACTCCCTCACACTTACGGTTTAATGTTACCTCACTCAGAGACTGTCCCTCACTGAGGTGTTAATGTTACCCCACTCAGATTCACTCCCTCACTGTGGTGTTAATTTTCCCTCACTCACAGACTCCCCCTTACTAAGGGGTTAATGTTACCTCACTCAGAATCTCTCCCTCACTGAGATGTTAATTTTACCTCACTCAGAGAATCCCCCTCACTGAGGGGTTAATTTTACCTCACTTAGAATCTCTCCCTCACTCAGGGGTTAATGTTACATCATCAAACACTCCCCCTCACTGACGGTTTAATATTACCTCACTCAGAGAGTCTCCCTCACTGAGGAGTTGATTTTCGCTCACTCACAGCCTTCCCTTCAATGAGGGGTTAATGTTACCTCATCAGAGATTCTCCCTCACTGAGGGGTTAATGTTACCTCATCAAACACACTGACGGTTTAATTTTACCTCACTCACAGACTCCCCCTTACTAAGGGGTTAATGTTGCCTCACTCAGAGACACTCCCTCACTCAAGGGTTAATGTTACCTCATCAGACACTCCTCCTCACTGAGGGGGTTAATGCTACCTCACTCAGAGACTCTCCATAACTTAGGTGTTAATTTTTTCTCACTCAGAGACACCCCCTCACTAAGGGGTTAATGTACACGCACTCATAGTCTCTCCCTCACTGAGGGGTTAATGTTACCTCAATCAGATTCTCTCCCTCACTGAGGTGTTAATTTTCCCTCACTCGCAGACTCCCCCTCAATGAGGGGTTAATGTTACCTCACTCAGAGACTCCCCCTCACTGAGGTCTTAATTTTACCTCACTCACATACTCTCCCTCACTGAGGTGTCACTGATACCTCACTCAGAAACTCTCCCTCACTGAGTTGTTAATGTTACCTCACTCACAAGCACTCCCCCTCAATGAGGGATTAATGTTACCTCACTCAGAGATTCTCCCTCACTGAGGTGTTAATGTTACCTCACTCAGAGACTCTCCCTCACTGAGGTGTTAATATTACCTCAATCAGAGACTCTCTCTCTCTGTAGGGTTAATGTTACTTCACTCAGAGACTCTTCCTTTCTGTGGGGTTAATGTTACCTCACTCAGAGTCTCTCCCTCAATGAGTGGTTAATGTTAACTCACTCATAGCCTCTCCCTCTCTCTGGGGTTAATGTTTCCACACTCAGAGACTCTCCCTCACTGAGTGGTTAATGTTACCTCACTCAGTGACTCTCCCTCACTGAGGTGTCACTGATACCTCGCTCTGAATCTCTCCCTCACTGAGGGGTTAATGTTACCTCATCAGACACTCCCTCACATTGACGGTTTAATGTTACCTCACTCTTAGACTCTCCCTCACTCAGGGGTAAATGTCACCGCATCAGCGACTCCCCAAAACTGAGGGGTTAATGCTACCTCACTCAGAGACTCTCCCTCACTGAGGGGTTAATGTTACCTCACTCTTAGACTCTCCCTCACTCAGGGGTAAATGTCACCGCATCAGCGACTCCCCAAAACTGAGGGGTTAATGCTACCACACTCAGAGACTCCCCCTCACTGAGGTGTTAATTTTACCTCACTCAGAGGCTCCCCCTTCTCTCAGGGGTTAATGTTACCTCACTCATAGACTCTCCCTCACTGAGGGGTTAATTTTACTTCACTCATAGACTCTCCCTCACTGAGGGGTTAATTTTACTTCACTCATAGTCTCTCCCTCTCTGTGGGGTTAATGTTACCTCACTCAGAGACTCACCTTCGCTGAGGGGTTAATGTTACCTCACTCAGAGACTCTCCCTCACTGAGGGGTTAATGTTACCTCACTCTTAGACTCTCCCTCACTCAGGGGTAAATGTCACCGCATCAGCGACTCCCCAAAACTGAGGGGTTAATGCTACCTCACTCAGAGACTCTCCCTCACTGAGGTGTTAATGTTACCTCACTCAGATTCTCTCCCTCACTGAGGTGTTAATTTTCCCTCACTCACAGCACCCCCTTACTAAGGGGTTAATGTTACCTCACTCAGAGTCTCTCCCTCACTGAGTGGTTATTGTTACCTCACTCAGAGACTCCCCCTCATTGAGGGATTACTGTTGCCTCACTCAGAGACTCTCCCTCACTCAGGGGTAAATGTCACCTCATCAGAGACTCCTCCAAACTGAGGGGGTTAATGCTAACTCACTCAGAGACTCTCCCTCACTGAGGTGATAATTTTTTTATCACTCAGAGACACCCCCTCACTAAGAGGTTAATGTTCACTCACTCATAGTCTCTGCCTCACTGAGGTGTTAATGTTACCTAAATCAGATTCTCTCCCTCACTCAGGTGTTAATTTTCCCTCAATCACAGACTCTCCCTCACTCAGGGGTAAATGTCACCGCATCAGCGACTCCCCAAAACTGAGGGGTTAATGCTACCTCACTCAGAGTCTCTCCCTCAATGAGTGGTTAATGTTAACTCACTCATAGCCTCTCCCTCTCTCTGGGGTTAATGTTTCCACACTCAGAGACTCTCCCTCACTGAGGGCTTAATGTTACCTCATTCAGAGACTCTCCCTCACTCAGGGGTTAATGTCACCTCATCAGAGACTCTCCCTCACTGAGGGGTTAATGTTACCTCACTCATAGACTCTCCCTCACTGAGGGGTTAATGTTACCTCACTCATAGACTCTCCCTCACTGAGGTGTTAACGTTACCTCACTCAGAGACTCTCCCTCACTGAGGTGTTAATGTTACCTCACTCAGAGGCTCCCCCTCACTGAGTGGTTAATGTTAACTCACTCACAGACTCCCCCTCACTGAGTGGTTAATGTTAACTCACTCACAGACTCCCCCCCAATGAGGGGTTAATGTTACCTCACTCAGAGAATCCCCCTCACTAAGAGGTTAATGTTACCTCACTCAGAGTCTCTCCCTCACTGAGGTGTTAATTTTACCTTACTCAGAGGCTCCCCCTCACTGAATGGTTAATTTTAACTCACTCACAGACTCCCCCTCAATGTGGGGTTAATGTTACCTCAATCAGAGACTCTCCCTCACTGAGGGGTTAATCTTACCTCACTCAGAGGCTCCCCTTCTCTCAGAGTTTAATGTTACCTCACTCATAGACTCTCCCTCTCTGTGGGGTTAATGTTACCTTACTCAGAGACTCACCTTCACTGAGGGGTTAATGTTACCTCACGCAGAGACTCTCTCTCACTGAGGAGTTAATGTTACCTCACTCATAGACTCTCCCTCACTGAGGGGTTAATGTTACTTCTCTCATAGTCTCTCCCTCACTGAGGTGTTAATGTTACCTCACTCATAGACTCTCCCTCACTGAGGGGTTAATGTTACCTCACTCATAGACTCTCCCTCACTGACGGTTTAATGTTACCTCACTCAGAGATTGTGCCTCACTGAGGTGTTAATTTTCCCTCACTCACAGACTCCCCCTCAATGAGGGGTTAATGTTACCTCACTCAGAGACTCCCCCTCACTGAGGTGTTAATTTTACCTCACTCTCATGCTCTCCCTCACTGAGGTGTCACTGATACCTCACTCAGAAACTCTCCTTCACTGAGGGGTTAATGTTACCTCACTCACAAACGCTCCCTCACTGAGGTGTCACTGATACCTCACTCAGAGACTCCCTCTCACTGAGGTGTTAATGTTACCTCACTCTGAGTGTCCCCCTTACTAAGGGGTTAATGTTACCTCACTCAGAGACTCTCCCTCACTGAGTTGTTAATGTTACCTCACTCACAGACTCCCCCTCTCTTTGGGGTTAATGTTACCTCACTCAGAGATTCTCCCTCACTGAGGGGTTAATGTTACCTCACTCAGAGACTCTCCCTCACTGAGGGGTTAATGTTACCTCACTCATATTCTCCCCCTCACTGAGGTGTTAATGTTACCTCACTCAGATTTTCTCCCTCACTGAGGTGTTAATTTTCCCTCACTCACAGACTCCCCCTTACTAAGCGGTTAATGTTACCTCACTCCGAGTCTCTCCCTCACTGAATGGTTAATGTTAACTCACTCACAGACACCCCCTCAATGTGGGGTTAATGTGACCTCAATCAGAGACTCTCCCTCACTGAGGGGTTAATGTTACCTCACTCAGAGACTCTCCCTCACTGAGGGGTTAATGTTACTTCACCCAGAGACTCTCCCTCACTGAGGGGTTAAGGTTACCTCACTCAGAGACTCTCCTTCACTGAGGTGTCACTGATACCTCACTCAGAATCTCTCCCTCACTTACGTGTTAATTTTCCCTCACTCACAGAATCCCCCTTTCTAAGGCGTTAATGTTACCTCACTCATAGTCTCTCCCTCACTTACGGTTTAATGTTGCCTCACTCAGAGGCTGTATCTCACTGAGGTGTTAATGTTACCTCACTCAGTTTGTCTCCCTCACTGAGGTGTTAATTTTCCCTCACTCACATCCTCCCCCTTACTAAGGGGTTAATCTTACCTCATTCAGAGTCTCACCCTCACTGAGTGGTTAATGTCACCTCACTCAGAGTCTCTCCCACACTGAGGGGTTAATGTTACCTCATCAGAGACTCTCCCTCACTCAGGGGTTAATGTTACCTCATCAGAGACTCCCCCTCACTGAGGTGTTAATGTTACCTCACTCAGAGACTCTCACACACTGAGTGGTTAATTCTACCTCACTCAGACTCTCTCCCTCACTGAGTTGTTAATGTTACCTCACTCACAGACTCCCCCTCTCTTTGGGGTTAATGTTACCTCACTCAGAGATTCTCCCTCTCTCAGGGGTTAATGTTACCTCACTCAGAGAATCCCCCTCACTAAGAGGTTAATGTTACCTCACTCAGATTCTCTCCCTCACTGAGGTGTTAATTTTACCTCACGCAGATTTTCTCCCTCACTGAGGTGTTAATTTTCCCTCACTCACAGACTCCCCCTTACTAAGCGGTTAATGTTACCTCACTCCGAGTCTCTCCCTCACTGAGTGGTTAATGTTACCTCACTCAGAGAATCCCCCTCACTAAGGGGTTAATGTTACCTCACTCATAGTCTCTCCCTCACTTACGGTTTAATGTTGCCTCACTCAGAGACTGTACCTCACTGAGGTGTTAATGTTACCTCACTCAGTTTGTCTCCCTCACTGAGGTGTTAATTTTCCCTCACTCACATCCTCCCCCTTACTAAGGGGTTAATCTTACCTCATTCAGAGTCTCACCCTCACTGAGTGGTTAATGTTACCTCACTCAGAGTCTCTCCCACACTGAGGGGTTAATGTTACCTCACTCAGAGACTCTCCCTCACTGAGGGGTTAATTTTTTCTCAATCAGAGACTCTCCCTCACTGAGTGGTTAATTTTTTCTCAATCAGAGACGCTCCCTCACTGAGAGGTTAATTCTCATCACTCAGAGACTCTCCCTCACTGATGGGTTAATTTTACCTCACTCAGATACTCCCCCTCACTGAGAGGTTTATTTTACCTCATCAGAGACTCTCCCTCACTGACGGTTTAATGTTACCTCACTCAGAGTCTCTCCCTAACTGAGGTGTTAATTTTTTCTCACTCACAGACACCCCATCACTAAGGAGTTAATGTTACCTCACTCATAGTCTCTCCCTCACTGAGTGGTTAATGTTAACTCACTCACAGACTGCCCCTTACTAAGGGGTTAATGTTACCTCACTCAGAGTCTCTCACTCACTGAGGGGTTAATGCTACCTCAATCAGAGACTCTCCCTCACTGAGGGGTTAATGTTACCTCAATCAGATACTCTCCCTCACTGAGGGGTTCATGTTACCTCAATCAGATACTCTCCCTCACTAAGGGGTTAATGCTACCTCACTCAGAAACTCTCCCTCACTGAGGTGTTAATTTTTTCTCAATCAGAGACTCTGCCTCACTCAGGGGTTAATGTTACCTCATCAGAGACTCCCCCTCACTGAGGGGTTAATCTTACCTCACTCAGTGTCTCTCCCTCACTGCGGTGTTAATGTTACCTCACTCAATTACTCTCCCTCACTTAGGGGGTTAATGTTACCTCACTCAGAGACACTTCCTCTCTATGGGGTTAATTTTACCTCACTCAGAGAGTCCCCCGAACTGAGGGGTTTATGTTACCTCACTCAGAGATTCCCCTTCACTGAGGGGTTAATGTTATCTCACTCAGAGGCTCCCCCTCACTTAGGGGTTAATGTTACCTCACTCAGAGACTGTCCCTCACTGAGGGGGTTAATGCTACCTCACTCAGATTCTCTCCCTAACTGAGATGTTAATTTTTTCTCACTCAGAGACATCCCCTCACTAAGGGGTTAATGTTACCTCACTCATAGTCTCTCCCTCACTGAGTGGTTAATGTTAACTCACTCACAGACTCCCCCTTACTAAGGGGTTAATGTTACCTCAATCAGATTCTCTCCCTCACTGAGGGGTTAATGTTACCTGACTCAGAGACACTCCCTCACTGAGGGGTTAATGTTACCTTACTCAGAGACTCCACTTCACTGACGGGTTAATGTTATCTCACTCAGAGACTCTCCCTCACTCAGGGGTTAATGTTACCTCAACCAGAGACTCTCCCTCACTCAGGGGTTAATTTTACCTCATCGGAGACTACTCCGAACTGAGGGGTTAATGCTACCTCACTCAGATACTCTCCCTCTCTGAGTGGTTAATATTACCTCACTCAGAGAATCTCCCTCTCTGTGGGGTTAATGTTACCTCACTCAGAGACTCTCCCTCGCTCAGGGGTTAATTTTACCTCATCAGAGACTCCTCCGAACTGAGGGGTTAATGTTACCTCACTCAGAGACTCTCCCTAACTGAGGTGTTAATTTTTTCTCAATCAGAGCCTCTCCCTCACTCAGGGGTTAATTTTACCTCATCAGAGACTCTCCCACTCTGTGGGGTTAATGTTACCTCGCTCAGAGACTCTCCCTCACTGAGGGGTTAATGTTACCTCACTCAGAGACTACCCTCACTGAGGTGTTAATGTTACTTCACTCAGAGACTCTCCCTCACTGAGGTGTTAATTTTACCTCACTCAGATTCTCTCTCCCACTGAGGTGTTAATTTTTCCTCACACAGAGTCCCCCTTACTAAGGGGTTAATGTTACATCACTCAGAGTCTCACCCTCACTGAGTGGTAAATGTTAACTCACTCACAGACTCCCCCTCAATGAGGGGTTAATGTTACCTCTCTCAGAGTCTCTCCCTCACTGAGGGGTTAATGTTACCTCATTCAGAGACTCTCCCTCACTCAGGGGTTAATGTTACCTCATCAGAGACTCCACCGAACTGAGGGGTTAATGTTACCTCACTCAGAGACTCTCCCTCACTGAGGTGTTAACTTTTTCTCACTCAGAGATTCTCCCTCATTCAGGGGTTAATGTTACCTCATCAGAGACTCCCCCTCACTGAGGTGTTAATTTTACCTCACTCAGAGACTCCCCCTCACGGATGGGGTTAATGTTACCTCACTCAGAGGCTCTCCCTCACTGGGTGGTTAATGTTACCTCACTCAGAGACTCTCCTTCACTGAGGTGTCACTGATACCTCACTCAGAATATCTCCCTCATTGAGGTGTTAATTTTACCTCACTCAGAGACTCTCCCTCACTGAGAGGTTAATTTTACCTCACTCAATTACTCTCCCTCACTTAGGGGGTTAATGTTACCTCACTCAGAGACACATCCTTTCTGTGGGGTTAATGTTACCTTACTCAGAGACTCCCCTTCACTGAAGGGTTAATTTTACATCACTCAGAGACTCTCCCTCACTGAGGAGTTAATGTTACCTCACTCAGAGACTCTACTTCACTGAGGTGTCACTGATACCTCACTCTGAATCTCTCCCTCACTGAGATGTTAATTTTACCTCACTCAGAGCCTCCCCCTCACTGAGGGGTTAATGTTAACTCACTCAGAGACTCTCCCTCTCTGTGGGGTTAATGTTACCTCATCAGATACTCCCCGAACTGAGGGGTTAATGCTACCTCACTCAGAGTCTCTCCCTCACTCAGGGGTTAATTTTTTCTCAATCAGAGACTCTCCCTCACTCAGGGGTTAATCTTACCTCACTCAGAGTCTCTCCCTCACTGCGGTTATAATGTTACCTCACTCAGAATCTCTCCCTCACTGAGGTGTTAATTTTACCTCATTCAGAGACTCCCCTTCACTGAGGGGTTAATGTTACCTCACTCATAGGCTCTGCCTCACTGAGGGGTTAATGTTACCTCATCAAATGCTCCCCCACACTGAGGGGTTAATGTTACATCACTCAGAGACTCTCCCTCACTGAGGTGTTAATGTTACCTCACTCAGATTCTCTCCCTCACTGAGGTGTTAATTTTCCCTCACTTACAGACTCCCCCTCACTCAGGGGTTAATGTTACCTCACTCATGGTCTCACCCTCACCGAGGGTTTAATGTTAACTCACTCACAGACTCCCCCTTACTAAGGGGTTAATGTTACCTCACTCAGAGTCTCACCCTCACTGAGGTGTTAATTTTTTCTCACTCACAGACACCCCATCACTAAGGAGTTAATGTTACCTCACTCATAGTCTCTCCCTCACTGAGGGGTTAATTTTTTCTCAATCAGAGACTCTCCCTCACTGAGTGGTTAATTTTTTCTCAATCAGAGACGCTCCCTCACTGAGAGGTTAATTCTCATCACTCAGAGACTCTCCCTCACTGATGGGTTAATTTTACCTCACTCAGATACTCCCCCTCACTGAGAGGTTTAGTTTACCTCATCAGAGACTCTCCCTCACTGACGGTTTAATGTTACCTCACTCAGAGTCTCTCCCTAACTGAGGTGTTAATTTTTTCTCACTCACAGACACCCCATCACTAAGGAGTTAATGTTACCTCACTCATAGTCTCTCCCTCACTGAGTGGTTAATGTTAACTCACTCACAGACTGCCCCTTACTAAGGGGTTAATGTTACCTCACTCAGAGTCTCTCACTCACTGAGGGGTTAATGCTACCTCAATCAGAGACTCTCCCTCACTGAGGGGTTAATGTTACCTCAATCAGATACTCTCCCTCACTGAGGGGTTCATGTTACCTCAATCAGATACTCTCCCTCACTAAGGGGTTAATGCTACCTCACTCAGAAACTCTCCCTCACTGAGGTGTTAATTTTTTCTCAATCAGAGACTCTGCCTCACTCAGGGGTTAATGTTACCTCATCAGAGACTCCCCCTCACTGAGGGGTTAATCTTACCTCACTCAGTGTCTCTCCCTCACTGCGGTGTTAATGTTACCTCACTCAATTACTCTCCCTCACTTAGGGGGTTAATGTTACCTCACTCAGAGACACTTCCTCTCTATGGGGTTAATTTTACCTCACTCAGAGAGTCCCCCGAACTGAGGGGTTTATGTTACCTCACTCAGAGATTCCCCTTCACTGAGGGGTTAATGTTATCTCACTCAGAGGCTCCCCCTCACTTAGGGGTTAATGTTACCTCACTCAGAGACTGTCCCTCACTGAGGGGGTTAATGCTACCTCACTCAGATTCTCTCCCTAACTGAGATGTTAATTTTTTCTCACTCAGAGACATCCCCTCACTAAGGGGTTAATGTTACCTCACTCATAGTCTCTCCCTCACTGAGTGGTTAATGTTAACTCACTCACAGACTCCCCCTTACTAAGGGGTTAATGTTACCTCAATCAGATTCTCTCCCTCACTGAGGGGTTAATGTTACCTGACTCAGAGACACTCCCTCACTGAGGGGGTTAATGTTACCTTACTCAGAGACTCCACTTCACTGACGGGTTAATGTTATCTCACTCAGAGACTCTCCCTCACTCAGGGGTTAATGTTACCTCACTCAGAGACTCTCCCTAAATGAGGGGTTAATGTTACCTCACTCAGAGTGTCTCCCTCACTGAGGGGTGAATGTTACCCCAATCAGAGACTCATCCTCACTGAGGGGTTAATGTTACCTCATCAGAGACTCTCCCTCTCTGAGTGGTTAATGTTACCTCACTCAGAGACTCTCCCTCACTGAGGGGTTAATGTTACCTCATCAGAGACTCTCTCTCTCTGAGGGGTTAATGTTACCTCACTCAGAGACTCTCCCTCACTCAGGGGTTAATGTTACCTCACTCAGAGACTCTCCTTCACTGAGGTGTCACTGATACCTCACTCTGAATCTCTCCCTCACTGAGATGTTAATTATACCTCACTCAGAGACTCTCCCTCTCTGTGGGGTTAATGTTACCTCATCAGATACTCCCCTCACTGAGGGGTTAATTTTACCTCACTCAGAGACTGTCCCTCACTGAGGTGTTAATTTTCCCTCACTCACAGACTCCCCCTTACTAAGAGGTTAATGTTACCTCACTCAGAGTCTCTCCCTCTCTTAGGGGTTAATGTTAACTCACTCACAGACACCCCCTCACTGAGGGGTTCATGTTACCTCACTCACAGACTCTCCCTCACTCAGGGGTTAATGTTAACTCATCAGAGACTCCCCCTCACTGAGGGGGTTAATGCTACCTCACTCAGGGTCTCTCCCTAACTGAGATGTTAATTTTTTCTCACTCAGAGACACCCCCTCACTACGGGGTTAATGTTACCTCACTCATGGTCTCACCCTCACCGAGGGTTTAATGTTAACTCACTCACAGACTCCCCCTTACTAAGGGGTTAATGTTACCTCACTCAGAGTCTCACCCTCACTGAGTGGTTAATGTTAACTCACTCACAGACTCCCCCTCAATGAGGGGTTAATGTTACCTCTCTCAGAGACTCTCGCTGACTGAGGTGTTAATGTTACCTCACTCAGAGATTCTCCCTCTCTCAGGGGTTAATGGTACTTCATCAGACACTCCCTCGACCTGAGGGGTTAATGCTACCTCACTCAGAGACTCTCCCTCACTGAGGTGTTAATTTTTTCTCCATCAGAGACTCTCCCTCACTCAGGGGTTAATGTTACCTCATCAGAGACTCCCCCTCACTGAGGGGTTAATCTTACCTCACACAGAGTCTCTCCCTCACTGCGGTGTTAATGTTACCTCACTCAGAGACTCTCCCTCACTGAGGGATTAATGTTACCTTACTCAGAGACTCTCCTTCACTGAGGGGTTAATTTTACCTCACTCAGAGACTCTCCCTCACTGAGGGGTTAATGTTACCTCACTCAGAGACTCTCCCTCACTGAGAGGTTAATTTTACCTCACTCAGAGACTCTCCCTCACTGAGAGGTTAATGTTACCTCACTCAGAGACTCCCCCTCACTGAGGGGGTTAATGTTACCTCAGTCAGAGACTCTCCCTCTCTGTGGGGTTAATGTTACCTGACTCAGTTTCTCTCCCTCACTGAGGTGTTAATTTTCCCTTACTCACAGACTCCCCCTTACTAAGGGGTTAATGTTACCTCACTCAGAGTCTCTCCCTCACTGCGGTGTTAATGTTACCTCACTCAGAGACTCTCCCTCACTGAGGGGTTAATTTTACCTCACTCAGAGACTCCCCCTCACTGAGGGGTTAATGTTACCTTACTCAGAGACTCTCCCTCACTAAGGGGTTAATGTTATCTCACTCAGAGACTCTCCCTCACTGAGTTTTTGCTGTTCTTGTCCTTGGGAGCACCCAAATCTCTCTCCAACCCAGGAAGTGCTTTTTAATTGTTATTTTTGTTTTAAAGGAGGAACACGTTTTGTGGTAAGCAAGGAAGTATAAATAATTAGGACTCTTGGCCAAAGAATGGATGACATGTTGTTGTATTTGGAAAACATTACAAGTATTTGTGTGAGGTTTGAAATGCCCTCAGTCGCTCTCTGGTCTGTTGGCGTGGAACAGCGCATTGCCTGGCTCCGTACTGTCTGCCTTCCTGCAGAGACAGCAGCAAATCATCAGGATTCAGTTAGAAAACAGAAAATGCTGGAAAATCTCAGAAGGTCTGACAGCATCTGTGGAGAGAAAGACAGAGGGCAGGATTTCCCGATCGGCGAGCGGGAGGCGGGGCTAACCTGTAAAATGACGCGGGATGACATCTGGCGGAACTCCCGACTTCCCCCCGCCTCATTTCTATTTTCAGGTTGGTGGGGGCTCAGCCAAATCAGCTGTCAGCCCACCGACCTGTCAACGGCCTATTGAGGCCATTTAAAAAGGAATTGAAGTAGTTATTGGACCTGCCCGTCCAACCTTAAGGTTGGCGGGTCGGCCGGGAGCCCTGGCCGGACATAGAAAAAACATGAAACCTCATCTACAGGCGGGATGAGGTTTCATGTAGGTTTTTAAAAATTTAATAAATGTTTAACTAAAAGTGATGGACATGTCCCAACTCATGTGACAGTGTCAGATGAGGGGACATGTCAGGGAAATTTTATTTTTGCATTTTTAACATTTTTACATTTGGAGCCAATCTCCCTGAGGCAGCACTTAGCCTCAGGGAGATCTGTGCGCCATTTCAGGTACATGCGCAAGAGCGCAATCCCGGCTGAGGGAATCACGCCCCCCCCCACCCCCACTGCCCGCACAGGGAGTGCATAGCGCATAGCCTTAATTGGCCTGCCCACATAAAATGGCGGTGCGCCCCCAGTTGGGGGCGCCGATTGGAGGCGCACCTGCATGCGCCCACTCCCGCGCTTTCCCCCCGACAGGGGGATAATTCTGCCCAGAGCTAACATTTCAAGTCCATATGACCTTTCTTCTTGGAGAAGAGTCATACAGACTGAAAACGTTAGCTCTGTCTTTCTCTCCACAGATACTGTCAGACCTGCAGAGGTTTTCCCAGCATTTTCTGTTTTTGTTTCAGGTTTCCAGCATCCGCAGTATTTGCTTTTATCTTAGGATCCTGGTAGACCTGGGCACGTGGATTGGGAAATCCCATCATACGACAGAGCAAAGTTCTTTTCACTGATTCATCTCCGGGTATAATTGGCTTAGATTTTGAATTCATGGAAAGAGGAAGTCACTGTATCTGAAGGAATTCGGTGAGGGTTTAACACCTAACTACCTTCCTGGACAGATCATGAGTTACAGCAGCCACGAGCTGACAGAAGAGGTCTCCCCAAGCCTGCCTCTCAGTCGGGCTGCTACTCAGGGCTCGGTGGGCCGTATAGACTGAGGCTAGTACCAGTTGTTCAAAGGTGTCCATTTCTAAGGATTCTCTTGAACGTGGCAGATCACCGAGCCTTTTCCGAATGGTGGACAGGGTCTTTGGGACTTGAGTGTTCACTATGCTGTGGAAGACTTTAGCTGAACGCGTTGAAGCCAATTCCTCGTCCTTCAGAGTTATAATGTTCTTTTCATCAATTATCAGGCCTCCTAACAAGAACTAAAGAAAACAAACAGAAAAATTCACTGTCCCACCATCACAATTGAGTTAATAATACCATGCACTGTGTCCTAGAGAGTGGTTTAGCATCAGATACTTCAGTTATATACTTTGGTCCCAGAAGTGGGCTAGAGCAGCCTCCCAAGTCTCAACTCAACCTGAACACCGTGATCGACTCAGCCCTGGGCCCGAACATAAGACCATAAGACCATAAGACATAGGAGCAGAAATTAAGCCATTCGGCCCATCGAGTCTGCTCCGCCATTCAATCATGGCTGATAAGTTTCTCAGCCCCATTCTCCCGCCTTCTCCCCGTAACCTTTGATCCCCTTACCAATCAAGAACCTATCTATCTCGGTCTTAAATACACTCAATGACATGGCCTCCACAGCCTTCTGTGGCAATGAATTCCATAGATTCACCACTCTCTGGCTAAAGAAGTTTCTACTCATCTCTGTTCTAAAAGGTCTTCCCTTTACTCTGAGTCTGTGCCCTCAGGTCCTAGACTCTCCTACTAATGGAAACATCTTCCCCACGTCCACTCTATCCAGGCCTTTCAGTATTCTGTAAGTTTCAATCAGATCCCCCCTCATCCTACTAAACTCCATCGAGTATAGACCCAGAGTCCTCAAACGTTCCTCATATGTTAAGCCTTTCATTCCTGGAATCGTTCTCGTGAACCTCCTCCGGACCCTCTCCAGGGCCAGCACATCCTCCCTGAGATGCGGGGCCCAAAATTGCTCACAATATTCTAAATGTGGTCTGACCAGAGCCTTATAAAGCCTCAGCAGCAAACCCCTGTTTTTATATTCTAGTCCTCTCGAAATAAATGCCAACATTGCATTTTCCTTCCTAACTACCGACTCAACCTGCAAGTTAACCATAAGAGAACACTGTGATCAACTCAGCCCAGGGACCGAACACTGTGATCAACTCAGCCCAGGGACGGAACACTGTGATCAACTCAGCCCTGGGCCTGAACACTGTGATCAACTCAGCCCTGGACCCGAACACTGTGATCAACTCAGCCCTGGACCTGAACACTGTGATCAACTCAGCCCTGGACCTGAACACTGTGATCAACTCAGCCCTGGACCTGAACACTGTGATCAACTCAGCCCTGGGCCCGAACACTGTGATCAAGTCAGCCCTGGACCTGAACACTGTGATCAACTCAGCCCTGGGCCTGAACACTGTGATCAGCTCAGCCCTGGGCCCGAACACTGTGATCAACTCAGCTCTGGGCCCGAGCACTGTGATCAACTCAGCCCTGGACCTGAACACTGTGATCAACTTAGCCCTGGGCCCGAACACTGTGATCAACTCAGCCCTGGGCCCGAACACTGTGATCAACTCAGCTCTGGGCCCGAGCACTGTGATCAACTCAGCCCTGGACCTGAACACTGTGATCAACTCAGCCCTGGGCCCAAATACTGTGATCAACTCAGCTCTGGACCTGAACACTGTGATCAACTCAGCCCTGGACCTGAACACTGTGATCAACTCAGCTCTGGGCCCGAACACTGTGATCAACTCAGCCCTGGGCCCGAACACTGTGATCAACTCAGCCCGGGACCTGAACACTGTGATCAACTCAGCTCTGGACCTGAACACTGTGATCAACTCAGCCCTGGACCTGAACACTGTGATCAACTCAGCCCTGGACCTGAACACTGTGATCAACTCAGCTCTGGACCTGAACACTGTGATCAACTCAGCCCTGGACCTGAACACTGTGATCAACTCAACCCTGTTCCTGAACACTGTGATCAACTCAGCTCTGGACCCGAACACTGCGATCAACTCAACCCTGGACCTGAACACTGTGATCAACTCAGCTCTGGGCCTGAACACTGTGATCAATTCAGACCTGGACCTGAACACTGTGATCAACTCAGCCCTGGGCCCAAATACTGTGATCAACTCAGCCCTGGACCCGAACACTGTGATCAACTCAGCTCTGGACCCAAATACTGTGATCAACTCAGCTCTGGACCTGAGCACTGTGATCAACTCAGCCCTGGGCCTGAACACTGTGATCAACTCAGCCCTGGACCTGAACACTGTGATCAACTGAGCTCTGGGCATGAACACTGTGATCAACTCAGCTCTGGACCTGAACACTGTGATCAACTCAGCCTGGGCCCGAACTTTCTGATCAATTCAGCTCTGGGCCTGAACACTGTGATCAACTCAGCTCTGGGCCCGAACACTGTGATCAACTCAGCTCTGGACCTGAACACTGTGATCAACTCAGCTCTGGACCCGAACACTGTGATCAACTCAGCTCTGGGCCCGAACACTGTGATCAACTCAGCTCTGGACCTGAACACTGTGATCAACTCAGCCTGGGCCCGAACTTTCTGATCAATTCAGCTCTGGGCCTGAACACTGTGATCAACTCAGCTCTGGGCCCGAACACTGTGATCAACTCAGCTCTGGACCTGAACACTGTGATCAACTCAGTTCTGGGCCTGAACACTGTGATCAACTCAGCTCTGGACCTGAACACTGTGATCAACTCAGCTCTGGACCTGAACACTGTGATCAACTCAGCTCTGGGCCCGAACACTGTGATCAACTCAGCCCTGGACCTGAACACTGATCAACTCAGCTCTGGGCCCGAACACTGTGATCAACTCAGCTCTGGACCTGAACACTGTGATCAACTCAGCCCTGGACCTGAACACTGTGATCAACTCAGCTCTGGACCTGAACACTGTTATCAACTCAGCTCTGGGCCTGAACACTGTGATCAACTCAGCTCTGGGCCTGAACACTGTGATCAACCCAGCTCTGGACCTGAACACTGTGATCAACTCAGCTCTGGGCCTGAACACTGTGATCAACTCAGCTCTGGACCTGAACACTGTGATCAACTCAGCTCTGGACACGAACACTGTGATCAACTCAGCTCTGGGCCTGAACACTGATCAACTCAGCTCTGGACCTGAACACTGTGATCACTCAGCCCCGGACCTGAACACTGTGATCAACTCAGCTCTGGGCCCGAACACTGTGATCAACTCAGCTCTGGACCTGAACACTGTGATCAACTCAGCCCTGGACGTGAACACTGTGATCAACTCAGCTCTGGGCCCGAACACTGTGATCAACTCAGCTCTGGACATGAACACTGTGATCAACTCAGCTCTGGGCCTGAACACTGTGATCAACTCAGCTCTGGGCCTGAACACTGTGATCAACTCAGCTCTGGACCTGAACACTGTGATCAACTCAGCTCTAGACACGAACACTGTGATCAACTCAGCTCTGGGCCTGAACACTGATCAACTCAGCTCTGGACCTGAACACTGTGATCAACTCAGCCCTGGACCTGAACACTGTGATCAACTCAGCTCTGGGCCCGAACACTGTGATCAACTCAGCTCTGGACCTGAACACTGTGATCAACTCAGCCCTGGACATGAACGCTGTGATCAACTCAGCCCTGGGCCCGAACACTGTGATCAACTCAGCCCTGGACCTGAACACTGTGATCAACTCATCTCTTCATGGCCTTAATTCTGATTAATTTGCTATCTTGGCCCCTGTGCCACCCCCTCCCCATTCCCCATCATGTGTTTCAGATAGTAGCTCATACTCTGAGTACTCTCTCCGACAACCAGCACCCATAGCCTCAAAGCTTCACCCGGTCTGGGGTAAGCCGTCTCAGCTGCTGCAATTGAGACGGGTGTCATATTGCTGGGAGCTGATGGATCTCTAGCGGTTTTACACTGTGTCCTTTTACTGTAGGTAACCAAGGCCTCCAACTCAATGCTTTGGATAAGGCAATGCAGCAGGAACTGCTGCCGGTATTCAGCCTACTATGGAGATGGGTTCAGCGTCTCGGCTGTGTGTACTGATGGGAAACACAGCGACAGGAGTGCTGAGCATTAGCAGGAATGCCAGCGCTATTCAACTCTCCACATCACCAGCTGCCATTGATGAAGTACGAGACCAGGCACTCACTCATCACTGGGGCAGAAACCCACACCACATGCAGCCTGTACTGCCAACTAATCGGGCAAGCTGTGACATGCCAACTGCTATGAACTTCTTACACTGTAGATGACATACGCTGATGACATGAACGGATCCTGTCACGCACACATAAACAGAGCTTGACAGCTGTTTGTGCAGCAGTCATGTACAAGAATGTACAAGAGTGTACAGCATTACCACAAACCCTGGCTGCACTTTGAGAAACGGAAAGGAGCCATCTGTTCATCTGATGAACAGCGCAGTCATTTTCCATTCAATAAACAGACTCTGGGGCTGAAAATAGAAAGAGAGGGAACCAAGGAAACTGCTTTGGAAAAAAACACACAGGAACACATGCCAAATGGAGGAATCATTACAGCGTAGAAAACTTTCTGTCTCTTCTGAATTTGAAAGTCAAAGAGTCTGAGTGAGGGCATGTCTGAGCGACTGTGAGCCTGATTGAGAGAGTGTGAGACTGAATGAGCAAGTGTGAGTGAGCGAGTGTGAGTCGGAGTGAGCGAGTGTGAGTGTGAGTGATCGAATCCGAATGAGCGAGAGTGGGTCCGAGTGAGGGAGTGTGAGCCTGAATGAGAGAGTGTGAGACTGAGTGAGTGAGTCTGAGTGAGCAAGTGTGAGTCTGAGTGAGCAAGTAAGAGTGAGCGAGTGTGAGTCTGAGTGAGCGAGTGTGAGTCTGAGTGACAGATTCTGAATGAGCGAGAGTAAGTCTGAGTGAGCAAGAGTGTGCCTGAATGAGCGAATGAGAGTCTGAGTGAACAAGTGTGAGTCTGAGTGAGCGAGTGTGAGTGAGCGGGTGTGAGTCTGTATGACCAAGTGTGAGTCTGAGTGAGCGAGTCTGGGAGAATGTGTGTGAGACTGAGTGATCAAGTGTGAGTCTGAATGAGCGAGTCTGGGAGAATGAGTATGAGACTGAGTGAGTGAGTGTGAGTCTGAGTGAGTGAATCTCAGTGAGCGAGTGTGAGTCTGAGTGAGCGAGTGTGAGTTTGAGTGAGCGAGAGTTTGTCTGAGTCAGTGAGTGTGAGTCTGAGTGAGTGAGTGTGTGAGTGAGTGTGAGTCTGAGTGAGCGCGACTGAGTTAATGAGTGTGAGTCTGAGTGAGTGAGTGTGAGTCTGAGTGAGCGAGTGTGAGTCTGAGTGAGCAAGTCTGAGTGAGCGAGTGTGAGTCTGAGTGAGCAAGTCTGAGTGAGCGAGTGTGAGTCTGAGTGAGCGGGTGTGAATCTGAGTGAGTGAGTCTGAGTGAATGTGTGAGTCTGAGTGAGCAAATGTGAGTCTGAGTGAGCGAGTGTGAGACTAAGTGAGCAAGTGTACGTCTCAGTGAGCGAGTATGAGTCTGTGAGCGAGTGACAGTCTGAGTGAGTGTGTGTGCATCTGAGTTAGTGAGTGTGAGTCTGAGTGAGTGAGTGTGAGTCTGAGTGACCGAGTGTGAGCCTGACTGAGAGAGTGTGAGTCTGTGAGCAAGTGAGAATCTGAGTGAGAGAATGTTTTGCTGAGTGAGCGAGTGTGAGTCTGAGTGAGAGAGTGTGAGTCTGAGAGTGTGTGAGTCTGTGAGCAATTGAGAGTCTGAGTGAGCGAGTGTGAGTCTGAGTGAGTGATTGTGAGTCTGAGTGACTGAGTGTGAATCAGACTGAGAGAGTGTGAGTCTGTGAGCGAGTGAGAGTCTAAGTGAGGGTGTGTTTATCTGAGTGAGCGAGTGTGAGTCTGAGTGAGGGAGTGTTTATCTGAGTGAGCGAGTGTGAGTGTGAGTGAGTGATTGTGAGTCTGAGTGAGCGAGTGTGAGTCTGAGTGACTGAGTGTGAATCAGACTGAGAGAGTGTGAGTCTGTGAGCGAGTGAGAGTCTAAGTGAGGGTGTGTTTATCTGAGTGAGCGAGTGTGAGTCTGAGTGAGAGAGTGTGAGTCTGAGTGACCGAGTCTGAGTGAGCGAGTGTGAGTCTGAGTAAGCGAGTCTGAGTGAATGAGTGTGAGTCTGAGTGAGTGAGTGTGAGTCTGAGTGAGCGAGTCTAAGTAAATAAGTGTGAGCCTGACTGAGAAAGTGTGAGTCTGTGAGCAAGTGAGAGTCTGCATGAGCAACCGTTTTGCTGAGTGAGTGAGTGTGAGTCTGAGTGAGTGAGTGTGAGTCTAAGTGAGTGAGTGTGAATCTCAGTGACTGAGTGTGAGTCTGAGTGATTGAGTGTGAATCTGACTGAGAGAGTGAGAGTCTGTGAGCGAGTAAGAGTCTGAGTGAGGGAGTGTTTATCTGAGTTAGCGAGTGTGAGTCTGAGTGAGAGAGTGTGAGTCTGAGTGAGCGAGTGAGAGTCTGAGTGACCGAGTCTGAGTGAGCGTGTGTGAGTCTGAGTGAGTGAGTCTGAGTGAATGAGTGTGAGTCTGAGTGAGTGAGTGTGAGTCTGAGTGACTGAGTGTGAATCTGACTGAGAGAGTGTGAGTCTGTGAGCGAGTGAGAGTCTGAGTGAGGGAGTGTTTATCTGAGTGAGCGAGTGTGAGTCTGAGTGAGAGAGTGTGAGTCTGAGTGAGCGAGTGTGAGTCTGAGTGACTGAGTCTGAGTGAGCGAGTGTAAGTCTGAGTGAGCGAGTCTGAGTGAATGAGTGTGAGTCTGAGTGAGTGAGCGTGAGCCTGTGAGCGAGTGAGAGTCTGAGTGAGCGACTGTTTTGCTGAGTGCGCGAGTGTGAGTCTGAGTGAGTGAGTGTGAGTCTAAGTGAGTGAGTGTGAATCTCAGTGACTGAGTGTGAGTCTGAGTGAGCGAGTCTGAGTGAATGAGTGTGAGTCTGAGTGAGTGAGTGTGAGTCTGAGTGACTGAGTGTCAATCTGACTGAGAGAGTGTGAGTCTGTGAGCGAGTGAGTCAGAGTGAGGGAGTGTTTATCTGAGTGAGCGAGTGTGAGTCTGAGTGAGCGAGTGTGAGTCTGAGTGAGCGAGTGAGAGTCTGAGTGATCGAGTCTGAGTGAGCGAGTGTAAGTCTGAGTGAGCGAGTCTGAGTGAATGAGTGTGAGTCTGAGTGAGTGTGAGTCTGAGTGACTGAATGTGAATCTGACTGAGAGTGTGAGTCTGTGAGCGAGTGAGAGTCTGAGAAACCGAGTCTGAGTGAACGAGTGTGAGTCTGAGTGAGCGAGTGTGAGTCTGTGATCGAGTGAGAGCCTGAGTGAAGGAGTGTTTATCTGAGAGCGCGTGTGAGTCTGAGTGAGCGAGTGAGAGTCTGAGTGACTGAGTCTGAGAGAGTGAGTGTGAGTCTGAGTGAGCGAGTCTGAGTGAATGAGTGTGAGTCTGAGTGAGTGAGTGTGAGTCTGAGTAAATGAGTGTGAGTCTGAGTGAGCGAGTGTGAGTCTGAGTAAGCGAGTCTAAGTGAATGAGTGTGAGTCTGAGTGAGTGAGTGTGAGTCTGAGTGAGTGAATGTGTGTCATTGTGAGTGAGAGTCTGTGTCTGTGTGAGCGAGAGTGTGTGTCTGTGTGAGCGAGAATGTGTCTGTGTGAGCGAGAATGTGTCTGTGTGAGCGAGAATGTGTCTGTGTGAGCGCGAGTGTGTGTTTGTGTGAGTGAGAGTCTGTGTCTGTGAGCGAGAGTGTGTGTTTGTGTGAACTAGTCTGTGTCTGTGTGATCGAGAGTCTGTGTCTGTGGGAGCGAGAATGCATGTGTGTGTGAGTAAGAGTCTGTGTCTGTGAGCGAGAGTGTATGTCCGTATTAGCGAGAGCGTGTTTGAGTGAGCGAGATTGTGTCTGTGTGAGCGAGAATCTGTGTCTCTGTGATCGAGAATCTGTTTCTGTGTGAGCGAGAGTGTGTCTGTGTGCGCGAGTGTGTGTCTGTGTGAGTGAGAGTGTGTGTCTGTGTGAGCGAGAGTGTTTGTCTGTGTGAGTGAGATTCTGTGTCTGTGTGAGTGAGAGTTTGAGTCTCTGTGAGCGAGAGTGTTTGTCTGTGTGAGCGAGAATCTGTGTCTCTGTGATCGAGAATCTGTTTCTGTGTGAGCGAGAGTGTGCCTGTGTGCGAGAGTGTGTGTCTGTGTGAGCGAGATTGCTTGTCCGTGTGAGTGAGAGTCTGTGTCTGTGTGAGCGAGAATGTGTGTGTGTGTGAGCAAGAGTCTGTGTCTGTGAGCGAGAGTGTGCCTGTGTGCGAGAGTGTGTGTCTGTGTGAGCGAGATTGCTTGTCCGTGTGAGTGAGAGTCTGTGTCTGTGTGAGCGTGAATGTGTGTGTGTGTGTCAGCAAGGGTCTGTGTCTGTGAGCGAGAGCATGTTTGTGTGAGCGAGACTGTGCCTGTGTGAGCAAGAGTGTGTGTCTGTGTGAGCGAGAGAGTGTGTCTGTGTGAGCGAGAGTGTGTGTCTGTGTGAGTGAGAATGTGTGTCTGTGTGAGCAGGAGCGTGTTTGAGTGAGTGACAGTGTATCTGTGTGAGCGAAAGTCTGTGTCTCTGTGAGCGAGAGTGTTTGTTTGTGTGAGTGCGAGTCTGTGTCTGTGTGAGCGAGAGTGTGTATCTGTGAGAGCAAGAGTCTGAGTCTCTGTGAGCGAGAGTGTTTGTCTGTGTGAGTGAGATTCTGTGTCTGTGTGAGTGAGAGTTTGAGTCTCTGTGAGCGAGAGTGTTTGTCTGTGTGAGTGAGATTCTGTGTCTGTGTGAGTGAGAGTGTGCATCTGTGTGAGTGCGAGTCTGTGACTGTGTGAGTGAGAGTGTGTGTCTGTGTGAGCGAGAGTGTGTCTGTGTGCGAGAGTGTGTGTCTGTGTGAGCGAGATTGCTTGTCTGTGTGAGTGAGAGTCTGTGTCTGTGTGAGCGAGAATGTGTGTGTGTGTGAGCAAGAGTCTGTGTCTGTGAGCGAGAGTGTGTCTGTGTGCGAGAGTGTGTATCTGTGTGAGCAAGATTGCTTGTCTGTGTGAGTGAGAGTCTGTGTCTGTGTGAGCGTGAATGTGTGTGTGTGTGTCAGCAAGAGTCTGTGTCTGTGAGCGAGAGCATGTTTGAGTGAGCGAGACTGTGCCTGTGTGAGCAAGAGTCTTTGTCAGTGTGAGCGAGAGAGTGTGTCTGTGTGAGCGAGAGAGTGTGTCTGTGTGAGTGAGAATGTGTGTCTCTGTGAGCAGGAGCGTGTTTGAGTGAGTGACAGTGTATCTGTGTGAGCGAAAGTCTGTGTCTCTGTGATCGAGACCCTGCGTCTGTGTGAGTGAGAATGTGTGTCTGTGTGAGCAGGAGCGTGTTTGAGTGAGTGACAGTGTATCTGTGTGAGCGAAAGTCTGTGTCTCTGCGAGCGAGAGTGTTTGTTTGTGTGAGTGCGAGTCTGTGTCTCTGTGAGCGAGATTGTTTGTTTGTGTGAGTGAGATTCTGTGTCTGTGTGAGTGAGATTCAGTGAATGAGTGAGCGAGAGTGTGTGCCTGTGTGAGTGAGATTCTGTGTCTGCGTGTGTGACAGTGTGTATCTGTGTGAGTGCGAATCTGTGTTTGTGTGAAAGTGTGTGTGTCTGCGAGAGTGTATCTGTGTGAGCGAGAGCTTGTTTGAGTGAGCAGGAGTGTGTCTGTGTGAGCTAGAGTCTGTGTCTGTGTGGGCAAGAGTATGTGTCTGTGTCAGCGAGAGTCTGTTTCTGTGTGAGCGAGAATATGCCTGTGTAAGCGAAAGCGTGTTTGTGTGAGCTAGAGTCTGTGTGAGTGAGATTCTTTGTCTGCGTGAGTGAGAGTGTGTATCTGTGTGAGTGCGAGTCTGTGTCTGTGTGAGCGAGAGTGTGTGTCTGTGTGAGCGAGAGTGTGTGTCTGTGTGAGTGAGAGTGTGTGTCTGTGTGAGCGAGTGTGTGTCTGTGTGAGTGAGAGTGTGTGTCTGTGTGAGCGAGAGTCTGTGTCTGTGTGAGCGAGTGTGTGTCTGTGTGAGCGAGAGTGTGTCTGTGTGAGCGAGAGTCTGTGTCTGTGTGAGTGAGAGTATGGCTGTGTGAGTGAGAGTATGTGTCTGTGTGGGCGAGACTATGTGTCTGTGTGAGCGATAGTATTTGTCTGTGTGAGCGAGAGTGTGTCTGTGTGAGCGAGAGTGTGTCTGTGTGAGCGAGAGTATGCCTGTGTAAGCGAGAGCATGTTTGTGTGAGCGAGAATCTGTGTCTGTGTGAGCAAGTGTGTGGCTGTTTGAGCAAGAGTCTGTGTCTGTGTGAGCGAGAGTGTGTCTGTGTGAGCGAGAGTCTGTGTCTGTGTGAGCGAGAATGTGTGTCTGTGTGAGCGAGAGTGTGTCTGTGTGAGCAAGAGTGTTTCTGTGTGCAAGAGTGTGCGTCTGTGTGAGCGAGAGTGTCTGTGTGCGAGAGTGTGTGTCTGCGTGAGCGAGAGTGTGTGTCTGTGTGAGCGAGAGTGTGTCTGTGTGCGAGAGTGTGCGTCTGTGTGAGCGAGAGTGTGCCTGTGTGAGCGAGAGTGTGTCTGCGTGAGCGAGAGTGTGCCTGTGTGAGCGAGAGTGTGTCTGTGTGCGAGAGTGTGTGTCTGTGTGAGCGAGAGTGTGCCTGTGTGAGCGAGAGTGTGTCTGTGTGCGAGAGTGTGCGTCTGTGTGAGCAAGAGTGTGTCTGTGTGAGCGAGAGTGTGTGTCTGTGTGAGCGAGAGTGTGTCTGTGTGAGCGAGAGTGTGCCTGTGTGAGCGAGAGTGTGTCTGTGTGCGAGAGTGTGCGTCTGTGTGAGCGAGAGTGTGTCTGTGTGCGAGAGTTTGTGTCTGTGTGAGCGAGATTGCTTGTCTATGTGAGCAAGAGATTGTGTCTGTATGAGCGAGAGTCTGTGCCTGTGTGAGCGAGAATGTGTGTGTGTGTCAGCAAGAGTCTGTGTCTGTGAGCGAGAGTGTGTTTCTGTGTGAGTGAGAATATGTGTTTCGTTGAGCGAGACACTGTGTCTTTGAGCGATAGTCTGTGTATGATTGAGCGAGAGCATGTCTATGTGAACGTGAACGTGTGTCTGTGTGAGCGAGAGCATGTTTGAGTGAGCCAGAGTGTGTGTATGTGAGCGAGAGTCTGTGTGTGTGAGAGAGAGTGTGTGTTTGTGTGATCTAGAGTCTGTGTCTGTGTGAGCGAGAGTCTGTCTGTGTGAGCGAGGGCCTGTCTCTGTGTGAGCGAGAATGTGTCTGTGTGAGCGCGAGTGTGTGTTTGTGTGATCTAGAGCCTGTGTCTGTGTGAGCGAGAGTCTGTCTGTGTGAGCGAGAGCCTGTGTCTGTGTGAGCGAGAATGTGTGTCTGTGTGAGCGAGAGCATGTGTCTGTGTGAGCGAGAATGTGTCTGTGTGAGTGCGAGTGTGTGTTTGTGTGAGTGAGAGTCTGTGTCTGTGAGCGAGAGTGTGTGTTTGTGTGAACTAGTCTGTGTCTGTGTGATCGAGAGTCTGTGTCTGTGTGAGCGAGAATGCGTGTGTGTGTGAGTAAGAATCTGTGTCTGTGAGCGAGAGTATATGTCCGTATTAGCGAGAGCGTGTTTGAGTGAGCGAGATTGTGCCTGTGTGAGCGAGAATCTGTGTCTCTGTGATCGAGAATCTGTTTCTGTGTGAGCGAGAGTGTGCCTGTGTGTGAGAGTGTGTGTCTGTGTGAGCGAGATTGCTTGTCTGTGTGAGTGAGAGTCTGTGTCTGTGTGAGCGTGAATGTGTGTGTGTGTGTCAGCAAGAGTCTGTGTCTGTGAGCGAGAGCATGTTTGAGTGAACGAGACTGTGCCTGTGTGAGCAAGAGTCTTTGTCAGTGTGAGCGAGAGTGTGTGTCTGTGTGAGCGAGAGAGTGTGTCTGTGTGAGCGAGAGTGTGTGTCTGTGTGAGTGAGAATGTGTGTCTGTGTGAGCAGGAGCGTGTTTGAGTGAGTGACAGTGTATCTGTGTGAGCGAAAGTCTGTGTCTCTGTGAGCGAGAGTGTTTGTTTGTGTGAGTGAGATTCTGTGTCTGTGAGCGAGAGTGTGTGTCTGTGTGAGCGAGAGTCTGTGTCTCTGTGAGCGAGAGTGTTTGTCTGTGTGAGTGAGATTCTGTGTCTGTGTGAGTGAGAGTGTGTATCTGTGTGAGTGCGAGTCTGTGACTGTGTGAGCGAGAGTGTGTGTCTGTGTGAGCGAGAGTCTGTGTCTGTGTGAGTGAGAGTGTGTGTCTGTGTGAGCGAGTGTCTGTGTCTGTGTGAGCGAGAGTGTGTCTGTGTGAGCGAGAGTGTGTCTGTGTGCGAGAGTGTGCGTCTGTGTGAGCGAGAGTGTGTTTGTGTGCGAGAGTGTGTGTCTGTGTGAGCGAGATTGCTTGTCTGTGTGAGTGAGAGTCTGTGTCTGTGTGAGCGAGAATGTGTGTGTGTGTCAGCAAGAGTCTATGTCTGTGAGCGAGAGTGTGTTTCTGTGTGAGTGAGAATGTGTGTCTGTGTGAGCAGGAGCGTGTTTGAGTGAGTGGCAGTGTATCTGTGTGAGCGAAAGTCTGTGTCTCTGTGATTGAGACCCTGTGTCTGTGTGAGTGAGATTCTGTGTTTGAGTGAGCGAGAGTGTGTGCCTGTGTGAGCGAGAGTTTGTGTCTGTGTGGGCGAGTGTATGTGTCTGTGTGAGTGAGATTCTGTGTCTGTGTGATCGAGAGTCTGTGTCTGTGTGAGCGAGAATGCGTGTGTGTGTGAGTAAGAATCTGTGTCTGTGAGCGAGAGTATATGTCCGTATTAGCGAGAGCGTGTTTGAGTGAGCGAGATTGTGCCTGTGTGAGCGAGAATCTGTGTCTCTGTGATCGAGAATCTGTTTCTGTGTGAGCGAGAGTGTGCCTGTGTGTGAGAGTGTGTGTCTGTGTGAGCGAGATTGCTTGTCTGTGTGAGTGAGAGTCTGTGTCTGTGTGAGCGTGAATGTGTGTGTGTGTGTCAGCAAGAGTCTGTGTCTGTGAGCGAGAGCATGTTTGAGTGAACGAGACTGTGCCTGTGTGAGCAAGAGTCTTTGTCAGTGTGAGCGAGAGTGTGTGTCTGTGTGAGCGAGAGAGTGTGTCTGTGTGAGCGAGAGTGTGTGTCTGTGTGAGTGAGAATGTGTGTCTGTGTGAGCAGGAGCGTGTTTGAGTGAGTGACAGTGTATCTGTGTGAGCGAAAGTCTGTGTCTCTGTGAGCGAGAGTGTTTGTTTGTGTGAGTGAGATTCTGTGTCTGTGAGCGAGAGTGTGTGTCTGTGTGAGCGAGAGTCTGTGTCTCTGTGAGCGAGAGTGTTTGTCTGTGTGAGTGAGATTCTGTGTCTGTGTGAGTGAGAGTGTGTATCTGTGTGAGTGCGAGTCTGTGACTGTGTGAGCGAGAGTGTGTGTCTGTGTGAGCGAGAGTCTGTGTCTGTGTGAGTGAGAGTGTGTGTCTGTGTGAGCGAGTGTCTGTGTCTGTGTGAGCGAGAGTGTGTCTGTGTGAGCGAGAGTGTGTCTGTGTGCGAGAGTGTGCGTCTGTGTGAGCGAGAGTGTGTTTGTGTGCGAGAGTGTGTGTCTGTGTGAGCGAGATTGCTTGTCTGTGTGAGTGAGAGTCTGTGTCTGTGTGAGCGAGAATGTGTGTGTGTGTCAGCAAGAGTCTATGTCTGTGAGCGAGAGTGTGTTTCTGTGTGAGTGAGAATGTGTGTCTGTGTGAGCAGGAGCGTGTTTGAGTGAGTGGCAGTGTATCTGTGTGAGCGAAAGTCTGTGTCTCTGTGATTGAGACCCTGTGTCTGTGTGAGTGAGATTCTGTGTTTGAGTGAGCGAGAGTGTGTGCCTGTGTGAGCGAGAGTTTGTGTCTGTGTGGGCGAGTGTATGTGTCTGTGTGAGTGAGATTCTGTGTCTGTGTGAGCGAGAGTCTGTGTCTGTGTGAGTGAGAGTCTGTGTCTGTGTGAGCGAGAATGTGTGTGTGTGTCAGCAAGGGTCTGTGTCTGTGAGCGAGAGTGTGTTTCTGTGTGAGTGAGAATGTGTCTCTGTGTGAGCAGGAGCGTGTTTGTGTGAGTGACAGTGTATCTGTGTGAGCGAAAGTCTGTGTCTCTGTGATCGAGACCCTGTGTCTGTGTGAGTGAGATTCTGTGTCTGTGTGTGTGACAGTGTGTATCTGTGTGAGTGCGAATCTGTGTTCGTGTGAACGTGTGTGTGTCTGCGAGAGTGTATCTGTGTGAGCGAGAGCTTGTTTGAGTGAGCGAGAGTGTGTCTGTGTGAGCTAGAGTCTGTGTCTATGTGGGCGAGTGTATGTGTCTGTGTGAGCGAGAGTCTGTTTCTGTGTGAGCGAGAGTATGCCTGTGTAAGCGAAAGCGTGTTTGTGTGAGCGAGAGTGCGTGTCTGTGTGAATGAGAGTGTGTGTCTGTGTGAGCGAGAGTCTGTGTCTGTGTGAGCGAGAGTGTGTGTCTGTGTGAGCGAGAGTGTGTGTCTGTGTGAGTGAGAATGTGTGTCTGTGTGAGCAGGAGCGTGTTTGTGTGAGTGACAGTGTATCTGTGTGAGCGAAAGTCTGTGTCTCTGTGATCGAGGCCCTGTGTCTGTGTGAGTGAGATTCTGTGTTTGAGTGAGCGAGAGTGTGTGCCTGTGTGAGTGAGATTCTGTGTCTGTGTGTGTGACAGTGTGTATCTGTGTGAGTGCAAATCTGTGTTTGTGTGAAAGTGTGTGTGTCTGTGAGCGAGAGTGTGTGTCTGTGTGAGCGAGACCCTGTGTCTGTGTGAGTGAGATTCTGTGTTTGAGTGAGCGAGAGTGTGTGCCTGTGTGAGTGAGATTCTGTGTCTGTGTGTGTGCCAGTGTGTATCTGTGTGAGTGTGAATCTGTGATTGTGTGAAAGTGTGTGTGTCTGTGAGAGTGTATCTGTGTGAGCGAGAGTTTGTTTGAGTGAGCAAGAGTCTGTGTCTGGGTGTGTGAGAGTGTGTGTCTGTGTGAGTGAGAGTCTGTGTCTGTGTGAGTGAGAGTGTGTGTCTGTGTGAGCGAGAGTGTGTCTGTGTGAGCAAGAGTCTGTGACTTTGTGAGCGACTGTGTGTGTCTGTGTGAGCGAGAGTGTGTCTGTGTGCGAGAGTGTGCGTCTGTGTAAGCGAGAGTGTGTCTGTGTGCGAGAGTGTGTGTCTGTGTGAGCGAGATTGCTTGTCTGTGTGAGTGAGAGTCTGTGTCTATGTGAGCGAGAATGTGTATGTGTGTCAGCAAGAGTCTGTGTCCGTGAGCGAGAGCATGTTTGAGTGAGCGAGACTGTGCCTGTGTGAGCAAGATTCTGTGTCTGTGTGAGTGAGAATGTGTGTCTGTGTGAGCAGGAGCGTGTTTGAGTGAGTGACAGTGTATCTGTCTGAGCGAAAGTCTGTGTCTCTGTTATCGAGACCCTGTGTCTGTGTGAGTGAGATTCCCTGTTTGAGCGAGCGAGAGTGTGTGTCTGTGTGAGCGAGAGTCTGTGTCTGTGTGAGCGAGAATGTGTGTGTGTGTCAGCAAGAGTCTATGTCTGTGAGCGAGAGTGTGTTTCTGTGTGAGTGAGAATGTGTGTCTGTGTGAGCAGGAGCGTGTTTGAGTGAGTGACATTGTATCCGTGTGAGCGAAAGTCTGTGTCTCTGTGATCGAGAACCTGTGTCTGTGTGAATGAGATTTTGTGTTTGAGTGAGCGAGAGTGTGTGCCTGTGTGAGATTCTGTGTCTGTGTGTGTGACAGTGTGTATCTGTGTGAGTGCGATTCTGTGTTTGTGTGCAAGTGTGTGTGTCTGCGAGAGTGTATCTGTGTGAGCGAGAGCTTGTTTGAGTGAGTGAGAGTGTGTGTCTGTGTGAGCTAGAGTCTGTTTCTGTGTGAGTGAGAGTCTGTGTCTGTGTGAGCAAGAGTGTGTGTCTGTGTGAGCGAGAGTGTGTCTGTGTGAGCGAGAGTGTGTCTGTGTGAGCTAGAGTCTGTTTCTGTGTGGGCAAGAGTATGTGTCTGTGTGAGCGAGTGTGTCTGTGTGGGCGAGTGTATGTGTC
The DNA here is from genome assembly GCF_964194155.1 of Cetorhinus maximus. Classification (NCBI taxonomy): domain Eukaryota; kingdom Metazoa; phylum Chordata; class Chondrichthyes; order Lamniformes; family Cetorhinidae; genus Cetorhinus; species Cetorhinus maximus. The sequence continues at coordinate 67,922,331 of NC_135887.1, forward strand.
TGTGTGAGCTAGAGTCTGTGTCTGTGTGAGCGAGAGTATGTCCGTGTGAGCGAGAGTGTGTCTGTGTGCGAGAGTGTGTGTCTGTGTGAGCGAGTTTGCTTGTCTGTGTGAGCGAGAGTCTGTGTCTGTGTGAGCGAGAATGTGTGTCTGTGTGAGCGAGAGTGTGTGTCTGTGTGAGTGAGAATATGTGTCTGTGTGAGCAGGAGCGTGTTTGAGTGAGTGACAGTGTATCTGTGTGAGCGAAAGTCTGTGTCTCTGTGATCGGGACCCTGCGTCTGTGTTAGTGAGATCCTGTGTTTGAGTGAGCGAGAGTGTGTGTCTGTGTGAGCGAGAGGCTGTTTCTGTGTGGGCGAGAGTATGTGTCTGTGTGAGTGAGAGTATGCCTGTGTAAGCGAGAGCGTGTTTGTGTGAGCGAGAGTCTGTGCCTGTGTGAGAGAGAATGTGTGTCTGTGTGAGCAAGAGTCTGTGTCTGTGTGAGCGAGAGTGTTTGTCTGTGTGAGTGAGATTCTCTGTCTGTGTGAGTGAGAGTGTGTATCTGTGTGAGTGCGAGTCTGTGTCTGTGTGAGGGAGAGTGTGTGTCTGTGTGAGCGAGAGTGTGTGTCTGTGTGAGTGAGAATGTGTGTCTGTGTGAGCAGGAGCGTGTTTGAGTGAGTGACAGTGTATCTGTGTGAGCGAAAGCCTGTGTCTCTGTGATCAAGACCCTGTGTCTGTGTGAGTGAGATTCTGTGTTTGAGTGAGCGAGAGTGTGTATCTGTGTGAGTGCGAATCTGTGTTTGTGTGAAAGTTTTTGTGTCTGCCAGAGTGTATCTGTGTGAGCGAGAGCTTGTTTGAGTGAGCGAGAGTGTGTCTGTGTGAGCTAGAGTCTGTTTCTGTGTGGGTGAGAGTATGTGTCTGTGTGAGCAAGAGTGTGTCTGTGTGAGCGAGAGTATGCCTGTGTAAGAGAGAGAGTGTTTGTGTGAGCGAGAGTCTGTGTCTGTGTGAGAGAGGATGTGTGTCTGTGTGAGCAAGAGTCTGTGTCTCTGTGATCGAGAGTGTTTGGGTGAGTGAGATTCTGTGTCTGTGTGAGTGAGAGTGTGTATCTGTGTGAGTGCGAGTCTGTGTCTGTGTGAGCGAGAGTGTGTGTCTGTGTGACCGAGCGTCTGTGTCTGTGTGAGTGAGAGTGTGTGTCTGTGTGAGCGAGAGTCTGTGTCTTTGTGAGCGTGAGTGTGTGTCTTTGTGAGCGAGAGTATGTCTGTGTGCGAGAGTGTGCATCTGTGTGAGCGAGAATGTGTCTGTGTGCGAGAGTGTGTGTCTGTGTGAGCAAGATTGCTTGTCTGTGTGAGTGAGAGTCTGTGTCTGTGTGAGCGAGAATGTGTGTGTGTGTCAGCAAGAGTCTGTGTCTGTGAGCGAGAGTGTGTTTCTGTGTGAGCGAGAATGTGTGTCTGTGTGAGCAGGAGTCTGTGTCTCTTTGGGGGCATGAGTGTGTGTCTGTGTGAACGTGAATGTGTGTCTGTGTGCGCGAGAGCGTGTTTGAGTGAGCCAGAGTGTGTGTATGTGAGCGAGAGTCTGTCTGTGTCTGCGAGCGTGTTTCTGTGTGAGAGTGTGTGTCTGTCTGAGCCCAATTAGGTTGGAGATGAGGAGGAATATCTTCTCGGAGGGTTCTTAGTGAATGGAATTCTCTTCCACAGAGAGCAGGGGAGGCTGGGTCATTGAATGTATTCTAGGCTGAGTTAGACAGTGTTTTGATTGTGAGGAGAGTCAAAGTGAATTGGGGACAGACAGGAAAGTGGAATTAAAGCCCCATCAGATCAGCCATGATCTTATTGAAAGGCCGAGCAGGCTTGATGGGCTGATTGGCCTACCCTTGCACCTAATTCTTGTGATTTTCTGATTTTATGTTTGAGTGCATGGCGTATATCCTGTGTCTGTGTGTACACATGTTTTGTGTGAGCATAATACTTTATCACCAGAGTCAAGGGGCAACAACACGGTCCCCTGTTGTCAATGGCACTTTCCAATATGAAGCCAATGATCTTTGGAGATTATATGGACAACGAGGAGTATATTTTTGAAGCTGCTGTCTCAGAATGAAAGGCAAATCTTGCATTTCTGTGGTGGCCATCATTGCCCTAGGATGTGGCCTCTTAGCTCTGAAGAAGAATCATGCGGACTCGAAATGTTAACTTTGTTTTTCTCGCCACAAATGCTGTTAGACCTGCTGAGTTTTTCCAGCAGTTTCTGTGTGTTTAATACATGCCTGTTTTCACACTCATGTGTACATGCAGGGCCAGGGAGAAAAATCATGGGCTTCCCCTGTTCCTGGTCCCTTTCCCCACCCCCTGCCCTGGAACCCTCCCCCTCAATCATGGATGCTATTTTTTCCCTCCTTCAAGATTCACTAATCAACTCACCAAGCAACCACAGAAAGGTCCGAGTAAATGATAACACCCATTGTTGGCATCCAAATATCGTCCAATATATATGCAGCATGGGTCATTATCAAGAGTAGCAATGATATAATGCGGTGTTAGTTTGTGTGCTATAGGTGATCCCACAGCAGCTACTAAACAAACCACAAGGTATAAATTTTATTTTAACGGCATATCATGCAATATTATCAATTTGACAGGACACCATTCCATTAATTGTAACAATGTTATAAATGTTATAAATATATCATGCACCATGTTATAGATATACAATGCATAATGTTATAAACACAATAACACTGATTTCATTGACCGCCTCATTAACATGTTCTGTACATTGCACCAGGCACAGTGACAATAAATCCATAAGCTACTGCAGATATTGGAAATCTGAAATAAAAACAAAAAATGCTGCTAAAACTCAGCAGGTCAGGCAGCATCTGTGACGAGAAACAGTTAACATTTCACATTGATGATCTTTCATCAGAACAGTAAATTCATATTCCAGAGAAAGATTTAATACTTGCAACCCAGATTGCAAGAAAACCACTAGCTTTTGTTTTATATATTTTGACTACCTGTTCTGAACGGAAAAAAAAAGATTGTCTCCATATTCAATATTCAAACAGAATATTGACTCCGCTGTGTCAGTGAGCGAGTTGGAGGCAGAGCAGGGCTTGGAGTATTCAAACTCTTGAGCAAAGTAACAGTTTGCAGCAGGATTATTTCCCCAGCAAAATGCAATAAGTGAGGGATAGCTTCCTAATACAAATTAGATTCACAAAATCAAGAGAATTGCTAGATTCCAGGTGTTATTGATGGGAGAATAGCTCAATCATTTCCATTCTGGCTGGATTATGTAACTAGTCACCACTAAATGGAGCCCCTAATATTAAGCACGATGTCACATGTTTATAGAGATCAATAAAACATCTTGTCTTGCTGGTAAAATATCGAAGCAGCACCCGACCATTCGGATGAGTCAAAGGCCCCTACCAGACCTTTGGCCATGTGGAAGATTAGGCGATGAGGCCGGGAGGGGAAGTCCCCTGGGCCACAGACACCATCGTTGATGATGTCGAGGGATTGGACTGGTGGAGAACGTCAGGAGTCAGAGAAGAGGTCGGGAGGGAAGGACCTTTGTGGGATGGGGGTGAGGGAGTGGGCTGGGGAAGTAAAGTAAATGTAGAGACAAAGCCAGGCACTTAGCTTGATCTCTAGTAGGCTCCAGCCAGAGCCACAGCCAGAGCCAGAGAAGAAAGCAAACACAGCACCCCAGTCCAATCTAGCATGTCCTACTGGGCCAATCATTGCTGCTGTTCAGGCTGAATAGCCTGTCAATCAGGAGGTCTGATAGGCTGCTTTGGACCATCTAGATTGACGGGCTACTCAGCCAATGAGCCCAGGCCCTGGCGATTAGCACTATCTGCACCCTCCTCTCCTGGGCACTGTGTACAAGCCTGTTTGAAGGTGTGGACACATGTGATTGTGCCTCAACCAGCAGAACCTGAGGAACTTTACCTCATATATCAGGAAGGTATCCCCAACATCTCGATGGAACACAATTGGCACATCAGATTGAGGTCCCCAAAACGTGTCTGCAACCAAAGAACAACCAATGAGCACAATGCATGATAATCTGGTCCATCCCCACACACATTCATCTGCATCAACATCAGTCCATTCACCAAGAGTCTCAGAGACACTCATATAGCAACTAAAAATCATGGACACGTGCAGTCCGAAATGAAATGTGAGTAACACAGTCAGTGATTAAATCTAGTTGATAAATACTGTCAATGATTAACATTATTGAGTATAGCCACTATGTAAAGTTCATGTGTAAATAGTCAGTAATTATGAATAGGCTGGCTGGAATCTTATCCACATAGTCACTGCCAGAATGGCAGGATCATATTCCAGTCAGGAAGGCAATCACATATTGAATGGGCTTGGCGAGGCTTTTTCCTGGAGTAACACCATTAACATCCTGCCTCTGGACTTAGCCACCAGTTCAGCTCCATTCTATTTCTAATAAAGAAACCCCAGCATAGGGGTAACAAGGGTGGTCACCAGGGCCAGAATTTACATTGGGCTGAGGGGCTTGAGAGTGGACACGAGCGTGCCAGCGTTTCTGTGCTATTGTCCCATTTGCCAGTTCACTGGCATGTTGATGCCCCTGGCATACTCTCCTGGAGGTTATTTCGGGGGAGTGAGGGTGGGTGGTCACAGAGGCAAGCAGCCAATTACATCAGCTAGATTGTGTATTGATGGCTCTCATCAGGCACTGCAATTTTCCTGATGGCAGTGCCCCCTCATCCCCAAACCCCATGTAAACACCCCCCCACCCCCCCGACAAACAACCTCCACTGAGGCTGCAGCCGAGCCTATGGATAGAGACAGCCTGCTGGAGGAAAGCAGTTGATGCCTCATTTACTTGGCCCCCCAACCCAACAGCCATGGTTAATTGCCAGAGGGCCATGGCTGCAGCCACGGGCCATCCTGTGAAGGGGTTCAGCTCCACAATGCTGATCGCCTGACAGCTGTGGCCTCTTGCTGGTTTAAACGTTCTACAGTGTTCAGCGGTTGCCTCCACCTTGAGGAGCCTTCATGTTCTCACACCTACATCCGCAGTGCCCACCTCTCCCAGCGGCCCTCATGCTCGGGCACTTTGATTGGCTCTCCCAGCTGTGGGGCCTGCCCATTGTCCTTAATAAGACAGGGCTGCCAGATGCAGCCTGTTATTGGACAGGGTTCACAGACACAGCCTGTTAATTGGACAGGGCTCCCAAACACAGACTGTTATTGGGCAGGGTTCCCAGACGCAGCCTGTTATTGGACAGGGCTCCCAGACGCAGCCTGTTAATTGGACAGGGCTCCCAGACACAGACTGTTATTGGGCAGGGTTCCCAGACGCAGCCTGTTATTGGACAGGGCTCCCAGACACAGCCTGTTAATTGGACAGGGTTCCCAGACACAGACTGTTATTGGGCAGGGTTCCCAGACACAGCCTGTTATTGGACAGCGCACCCAGATGCAGCCTGTTATTGGACAGGGTTCACAGACACAGCCTGTTAATTGGACAGGGCTCACAGACGCAGCCTGTAATTGGACAGGGTTCACAGACACAGCCTGTTAATTGGACAGGGTTCCCAGACACAGACTGTTATTGGACAGGGTTCACAGACACAGACTGCTAATGGGACAGGGCTCCCAGACGCAGCCTGTTATTGGATAGGGTTCACAGACACAGCCTGTTAATTGGACAGGGCTCCCAGGCGAAGCCTGTTATTTGACAGGGCGCCCAGACGCAGCCTGTTATTGGACAGGGTTCACAGACACAGCCTGTTAATTGGACAAGGCTCCCAGACACAGCCTGTAATTGGACAGGGTTCACAGACACAGCCTGTTAATTGGACAGGGCTCCCAAACACAGCCTGTAATTGGACAGGGTTCACAGACACAGCTTGTTAATTGGACAGGGCTCCCAGACGCAGCCTGTTATTGGACAGGGTTCACAGACACAGCCTGTTAATTGGACAGGGCTCCCAGGCACAGCCTGTTAATTGGACAGGGCTCCCAGGCACAGCCTGTTAATTGGACAGGGCTCCCAGACACAGCCTGATAATTGGACTGGGCTCCCAGACACATCCTGTTAATTGGACAGGGCTCCCAGTCACAGCCTTTTAAATGGACAGGGTTCCCAGTCACAGCCTGTTATTGGACTGGGCTCCCAGACACAGCCTTTTAAATGGACAGGGTTCCCAGTCACAGCCTGTTATTGGACAGGGTTTCCAGACAGCCTGTTAATTGGAAAGGTCCCACTCGCAGCCTGTTAATTGGACAGGGTTACCAGATGCAGCCAATTAATTGGACAGGGTTCGCAAACACAGCCTGTTAGTTGGACAGGGCTCCCAGACACAGCCTCTTAATTGGACAGGGCTCCCAGGAACAGCCTGATAATTAGACAGGGCTCCCAGACACATTCTGTTATTGGTCAGGGCTCCCAGACACAGCCTGTGGTTGGGCAGGGCTCCCAGACGCAGCCTGTTATTGGACAGGGCTCCCAGACACAGCCTGTTAATTGGGCAGGCTCCCAGGTGCAGCCTGTTAATTGGGCAGGCTCCCAGGTGCAGCCTGTTAATTGGACAGGGCTCCCAGGTGCAGCCTATTAATTGGACCGGGCTCCCAGTGGCAGCCTGTTAATTGGACAGGGCTCCAAAACACAGCCTTTTAATTGGACAGGGCTTCCAGGCGCAGCCTGTTAATTGGACAGGGCTCCAAAACACAGCCAGTTATTTAGACCAGGCTCCCAGGTGCAGCCTTTTAATTTGACAGGGTCCCCTGACGCAGCCTGTTATTGTACAGGGCACACAGGCACAGCCCGTTAATTGGACAGGAACCCCAGATGCAGCATGATATTGGACAGGGTCCCCTGACGCAGCCTGTTAATTAGACTGGGCTCCTTGACACAGCCTGTTATTGTACAGGGCACACAGGCACAGCCCGTTAATTGGACAGGGCTCCAAGACACAGCCTGTTAATTGGACAGGAACCCCAGATGCAGCATGATATTGGACAGGGTCCCCTGACGCAGCCTGTTAATTAGACTGGGCTCCTTGACACAGCCTGTTATTGTACAGGGCACACAGGCACAGCCCGTTAATTGGACAGGGCTCCATGACACAGCCTGTTAATTGAGCAGGGCTCCCAGGGACAGGCTGTTAATTGGACAGGGATCCCAGACGCAGTCTGTTCTTTGGGCAGGGCTCCCAGACGCAGCCTGTTATTGGACAGGGTTCACAGACACAGCCTATTAATTGGACAGGGCTCACAGACGCAGCCTGTAATTGGACAGGGTTCACAGACACAGACTGTTAATTGGACAGGGCTCCCAGACGCAGCCTGTTATTGGACAGGGTTCACAGACACAGCCTGTTAATTGGACATGGCTCCCAGGCGAAGCCTGTTATTGGACAGGGCACGCAGACACAGCCCGTTATTGGACAGGGTTCACAGACACAGCCTGTTAATTGGACAAGGCTCCCAGACACAGCCTGTAATTAGACAGGGTTCCCAGACAAAGCCTGTTATTGGATAGGGATCCCAGATGCAGCCTATTAATCAGACAGGGCTCCAAGACGCAGCCTGTTAATTGGACAGGGCTCCCAGATGGAGCCTGTTATTGGACAGGGTTCACAGACACAGCCTGTTAATTGGACAAGGCTCCCAGACACAGCCTGTAATTAGACAGGGTTCCCAGACAAAGCCTGTTATTGGATAGGGATCCCAGATGCAGCCTATTAATCAGACAGGGCTCCAAGACGCAGCCTGTTAATTGGACAGGGCTCCCAGATGGAGCCTGTTATTGGACAGGGTTCACAGACACAGACTGTTAATTGGACAGGGCTCCCAGATGCAGCCTGTTATTGGACAGGGTTCACAGACACAGCCTGTTAATTGGACAGGGATCCCAGGGACACCCAGTTAACTGGGCAGGGCTCCAAGACGCAGCCTGTTAATTGAGCAGGGTTCCCAGACGCAGCCTGTTAATTGGACAGGGCTCCCAGACGCAGCCTATTAATTGGACTGGGTTCGCAGGTGCAGCCTGTTAATTGGACAGGGCTCCAAAACACAGCCTATTAACTGGACAGGGCTCCCAAGGTGCCGCCTATTAATTGGACAGGGCTCCCAGATGCAGCCTATTAATTGGACAGGGCTCCAAGACACAGCCTGTTAATTGGACAGGTCTCCCAGAGACAGCCATTTAAGTGAACAGGGCTGCCAGGCGCAGCCTATTAATTGGCGAGTGCTCCCAGACACAGCCTGTTAATTGTACAGGGCTCCCAGGTGCAGCCTGTTCATTGGACAGTGTTCCCAGACGCAGCCTGTTAATCGGACAGGGCTCACAGACACAGCCTGTTAATTGTACAGGGTTCCCAGGTGCAGCCTGTTATTGGACAGTGTTCCCAGACGCAGCCTGTTAATTGGACAGGTCTCCCTGATACAGCCAGTCAATTGGACAGGGCTCCCAGACGCAGCCTGTTAATTGGACAGGGATCCCAGATGCAGCCTGTTATTGGTCAAGGCTCCCAGACAAAGCCTGTTATGGGACAGGATGCCCAGACACAGCCTGTTAATTGGACAGGGCTCACAGACGCAGCCTGTAATTGGACAGGGTTCCCAGACACAGACTGTTAATTGGACAGTGTTCACAGACACAGACTGTTAATTGGACAGGGCTCCCAGACGCAGCCTGTTATTGGACAGGGTTCACAGACACAGCCTGTTAATTGGACAGGGCTCCCAGGCGAAGCCTGTTATTGGACAGGGTGCGCAGATGCAGCCTGTTATTGGACAGGGTTCACAGACACAGCCTGTTAATTGGACAAGGCTCCCAGACAAAGCCTGTTATTGGATAGGGATCCCAGATGCAGCCTATTAATCAGACAGGGCTCCAAGACGCAGCCTGTTAATTGGACAGGACTCCCAGACGGAGCCTGTTATTGGACAGGGTTCACAGACACAGACTATTAATTGGACAGGGATCCCAGGGACACCCAGTTAACTGGGCAGGGCTCCAAGACGCAGCCTGTTAATTGAGCAGGGTTCCCAGACGCAGCCTGTTAATTGGACAGGGCTCTCAGACGCAGCCTATTAATTGGACTGGGTTCGCAGGTGCAGCCTGTTAATTGGACAGGGCTCCAAAACACAGCCTATTAATTGGACAGGGCTCCCAAGGTGCCGCCTATTAATTGGACAGGGCTCCCAGATGCAGCCTGTTAATTGGACAGGGCTCCAAGACACAGCCTGTTAGTTGGACAGGTCTCCCAGAGACAGCCATTTAAGTGAACAGGGCTGCCAGGCGCAGCCTATTAATTGGCGACTGCTCCCAGACACAGCCTGTTAATTGTACAGGGTTCCCAGATGCAGCCTGTTAATCGGACAGGGCTCCCAGACACAGCCTGTTAATTGTACAGGGCTCCCAGGTGCAGCCTGTTATTGGACAGTGTTCCCAGACGCAGCCTGTTAATTGGACAGGTCTCCCTGATACAGCCAGTCAATTGGACAGGGCTCCCAGACGCAGCCTGTTAATTGGACAGGGATCCCAGATGCAGCCTGTTATTGGTCAAGGCTCCCAGACAAAGCCTGTTATGGGACAGGATGCCCAGACACAGCCTGTTAATTGGACAGGGCTCCCAGACGCAGACTGTAATTGGACAGTGTTCCCAGACACAGACTGTTAATCAGACAGGGCTCCCAGACGCAGCCTGTTATTGGACAGGGTTCACAGACACAGCCTGTTAATTGGACAAGGCTCCCAGACAAAGCCTGTTATTGGATAGGGATCCCAGATGCAGCCTATTAATCAGACAGGACTCCAAGACGCAGCCTGTTAATTGGGCAGGGCTCCCAGACGGAGCCTGTTATTGGACAGGGTTCACAGACACAGCCTGTTAATTGGACAGGGATCCCAGGGACACCCAGTTAACTGGGCAGGGCTCCAAGACGCAGCCTGTTAATTGAGCAGGGCTCCCAGACGCAGCCTGTTAATTGGACTGGGTTCGCAGGTGCAGCCTGTTAATTGGACAGGGCTCCAAAACACAGCCTATTAACTGGACAGGGCTCCCAAGGTGCCGCCTATTAATTGGACAGGGCTCCCAGATGCAGCCTATTAATTGGACAGGGCTCCAAGACACAGCCTGTTAATTGTACAGGGCTCCCAGGTGCAGCCTGTTAATTGGACAATGTTCCCAGACGCAGCCTGTTAATCGGACAGGGCTCCCAGACACAGCCTGTTAATTGTACAGGGCTCCCAGGTGCAGCCTGCTTTTGGACAGTGTTCCCAGACGCAGCCTGTTAATTGGACAGGTCTCCCTGATACAGCCAGTCAATTGGACAGGGCTCCCAGACGCAGCCTATTAATTGGACAGGGATCCCAGATGCAGCCTGTTATTGGTCAAGGCTCCCAGACAAAGCCTGTTATGGGACAGGGATGCCCAGACACAGCCTGTTAATTGGACAGGGCTCTGAGACACAGCCTGTTAATTGTACAGGGCTGCCAGACACAGCCTGTTAATTGGGCAGGGCTCCAATATGCAGCCTGTTCATTGGGCAGGGCTCCCATACGCAGCCTGTTAATTGAACAAGGCTCCCAGACGCAGCCAGTTAATTGGACAGGTCTCCCAGACACAGCCTATTAATTGGACAGGGCTTCCAGACACAGCCTGTTAATTGGACAGGGCTCCAAAACACAGCCTGTTAATTCGACAGGGCTTCCAGGTGCAGCCTTCTAATTCGACAGGGATCGTAGACACAGCCTATTAATTGGACAGGGTTCCCAGACACAGCCTGTGATTGGACAGGGCTCCCAGACGCAGCCTGTTAATTGGTCAGTATTCCCAGATGCAGCCAGTTAATTGGACAGGGCTCACAAACACAGCCTGTTAGTTGGACAGGGTCCCCTGACGCAGCCTGTTAATTGGACTGGGCTCCTTGACACAGCCTGTTATTGTGCATGGCAGACAGGCACAGCCCATTAATTGAACAGGGCTCCAAGACACAGCCTGTTAATTGGACAGGAATCCCAGATGCAGCCTGTTAATTGGACTGGGCTGCCAGACACTGCCTGATAATTGGGCAGTGCTCCCAGATTCAGTCTTTTCATTGGACAGGGCTCCCAGGCACAGCCTCTTAATTGGACAGGGCTCCCAGCCACAGCCTGATAATGAGACAGGGCTCCCAGATACATTCTGTTATTGGACAGAGCTTCCAGTAACAGCCTGTTATTGGTCAGGTCTCCCAGACAGAGCCTGTTATTGGACAGGATTCCCAGAAACAGACTGTTATTTGACAGGGCTCCCAGACACAGCCTGTTATTGGACTGGGCTTCCAGACACAGCCTGTTAATTGGACAGGTCCCACTCGCAGCCTGTTAATTGGACAGGGTTACCAGATGCAGCCAATTAATTGGACAGGGCTCACAAACACAGCCTGTTATTTGGACAGGTCTCCCAGACGCAGTCTGTTAATTGGACAGGACTCGCAAACACGGTGTGTTATTGGACAGGGCTCTCAGACGCAGCCTATTAATTGTACAGGGCTCCCAGATACAAGCTGTTAATTGGACAGGGTTCCCAGACACAGCCTGTGATCGGACCGGGTTCCCAGACGCAGCATGTTATTTGGACAGGGCTCCCAGACGCAGCCTATTAATTGGACAGGGCTCCCAGATACAGGCTGTTAATTGGACAGGGTTCCCAGACACAGCCTGTGATCAGACAGGGTTCCCAGACGCAGCCTGTTATTGGACAGGGCTTCCAGACACATCCTGTTAATTGGACAGGGCTTCCAGGCGCAGCCTATTAATTGGACTGGGCTCCCAGACGCAGCCTTTTAAATGGACAGGGTTCCCAGACACAGCCTGTTATTGGACAGGGCTCCCAGACACAGCCTGTTATTGGACAGGGCTTCCAGACACAGCCTGTTAATTGGACAGGTCCCACTCGCAGCCTGTTAATTGGACGGGGTTACCAGACGCAGCCAATTAATTGGACAGGAATCCCAGATGCAGCCTATTAATTGGACGGGGCTCCCAGGTACAGCCTGTTAATTCGACAGGGCTCCCAGACACAGCCTGTGATTGGGCAGGGCTCCTAGACACAGCCTGTTATTGGACAGAGCTCCCAGACACAGCCTGTTAATTGGTCAGGGCTCCCATACACAGCCTGTTAATTGGACAGGGATAAAAAACACAGCCTGTTAATTCGGCAGGGCTTCCAGGTGCAGCCTTTTAATTCGACAGGGATCCCAGACACAGCCTATTAATTGGACAGGGTTCACAGACACAGCTTGTGATTGGACAGGGCTCCCAGACGCAGCCTGTTATTGGACAGGGCTCCCAGACACAGCCTGTTAATTGGACAGGGCTCCCAGGCGCAGCCTGTTAATTGGTCAGAATTCCCAAATGCAGCCAGTTAATTGGACTGGGCTCCAAAACACAGCCTATTAATTCGACAGGGCACACAGACACAGCCAGTTAATTGGACAGGGCTCCAAGACACATCCTATTAATTGGGCAGGGCTCCCAGATGCAGCCTGTTAATTGGACAGGGCTCCCATACGCAACCTATTAATTGGACAGGAATCCCAGATGCAGCCTATTAATTGGACAGGGCTCCCAGGTACAGAATGTTAATTGGACAGAGCTCCCAGGTGCAGGCTTTTAATTGGACTGGGATCCCAGACACAACTTGTTAATGTACAGGGGGTCCAGGTGCAGCCTGTTAATTGGGCAGGGCTCACAGACACAGCCTGTTAATCGGACTGGGCTCCCTGACACGACTCGACTACAGCTCGACTACAGCTCCTCACACCACGCTTCCTGTAAGGAATCCATCGCATTCTCTCAGTTCCTTCGCCTCCGTTGCATCTGTTCTGATGACGCTACCTTCAAAAACAGCTCCTCTGACATGTCCTCCTTCTTCCTCAACCGAGGTTTTCCACCCATGGTCGTTGACAGGGCCCTCAACCGTGTCCGGCCCATATCCCGCGCATCCTCCCTCACGCCTTCTCCTCCTTCCCAGAAACATGATAGGGTCCCCCTTGTCCTCACTTATCACCCCACCAGCCTCCGCATTCAAAGGATCATCCTCCGCCATTTCCGCCAACTCCAGCATGATGCCACCACCAAACACATCTTCCCTTCACCCCACCTGACGGCATTCCGTAGGGATCGTTCCCTCCGGGACACCCTGGTCCACTCCTCCATCACCGCCTACTCCTCAACCCCCACCTATGGCACCTCCCCATGCCCACGCAGAAGATGCAACACCTGCCCCTTCACTTCCTCTCTCCTCACCGTCCAAGGGCCCAAACACTCCTTTCAAGTGAAGCAGCATTTCACTTGCATTTCCCCTAACTTAGTCTACTGCATTCGTTGCTCCCAATGCGGTCTCCTCTACATTGGAGAGACCAAACGCAAACTGGGCGTCCGCTTTGCAGAACACCTTCAGTCTGTCTGCAAGCATTACCCAGACCTCCCTGTCGTTTGCCATTTTAACACTCCACCCTGTTCTCTTGCCCACATGTCCGTCCTTGGCTTGCTGCATTGTTCCAGTGAAGCCCAACGCAAACTGGAGGAACAGCACCTCATCTTCCAACCAGGCACTTTACAGCCTTCCAGGCTGAATATTGAATTCAATAACTTTAGATCTTAAACTCCCCCCATCCCCACCCCGTTTCTCCCCCCTCCCTTTTTTTTTCAATAATTTATATAGATTCTTTTTTTCCCACCTATTTCCATTATTTTTAAATCTAAAACTAAAACTTTGTTAGTCTTTCCACCCCACCCCCACTAGAGCTGTACCTTGAGTATCCTGTCTTCCATTCTTAATTAGCACTTTTCTTAGACAATATCACCACCTTCAACACCTCTTTGATCCTTTTGTCTGTGACATCTTTTGATTATTGCTCCTATCACTGCTTGCTTATCTCCACATTCACCACACCCTCAACTTCTCTCTCCCCCCACCCCCCCACCTTAGACCAGCTTATATTTCGCCTTTCTCCTAACTATACTCATTTCTGCCGAAGGGTCATGAAGACTCGAAACGTTAACTGATTTCTTCTCCACCGATACTGCCAGACCTGCTGAGTTTTTCCAGGTAATTTTGTTTTTGTTTTGGATTTCCAGCATCCGCAGTAGCTTTCAGCTTTTTGTTTTTATCCCTGACACAGCCTGTGAATTGGGCAGAGCTGCCAGGCACAGCCTGTAAATTGTACAGGCATCCACTGCGCAGCTTGTTAATTGGTCAGGGCTCCCATACATGTCCTGTTAATTGGACAGGGCCCTGAGACACAGCTTGTTAATTGGGCAGAGCTCCCAGAGGCAGCCTGTTAATTGGACAGGTCTCCCAGACGTAGTCTGTTAATTGGCCAGGACAAGCAAATACGGCCTGTTATTGGACAGGGCTCCCAGACCAGCCTATTAATTGGCCAGGGCTCCCAGATACAGGCTGTTAATTAGACAGGGTTCCCAGACACAGCCTGTGATCGGACAGGTCTCCCAGACGCAGCCTGTTATTGGACAGGGCTCCCAGGTGCAGTCTGTTAAATGGACAGGGCTCCCAGGCGCAACCTGTTAATTGGTCAGTATTCCCAGATGCAGCCAATTAATTGGACAGGGCTCACAAACACAGCCCGATAATTGGACAGGGCTCCAAGACACAGCCTGTTAATTGGACAGGAATCCCAGACGCAGCCTATTAATTGGACAGGGCTCCCAGACACAGCCAGATAATTGGACAGTGCTCCCAGACTCAGCCTATTCATTGTAAAGGGCTCCCAGACACAGCCTGTTAATTGGACAGGGCTCCCAGCTGCAGCCTGTTAATTGGACAGGACGCCCAGGCACAGCCTGTTATTGGACAGTGCTCCCAGACGCAGAGTGTTAATAGGACAGGGATTCCCAGAAGCAGCCTATTGATTGGACAGGGCTGCCAGATACAGCCTGTTAATTGGTCAGGGCTCCCAGACACCACCCTTTAATTGGACAGGGCTGCCAGACACAGTCTGTTATTGGACAGGGCTCCCAGGTGCAGCCTGTTAATTGGACAGGGTTCCCACGTGCAGCCTTTTAATTGGACAGGGTTCCCAGATGCAGCCTATTAATTGGACAGGGTTTCATGAAGCAGCCTGCTAAATGGACAGGGTTCACAGGCACAGCCTGTTAATTGGACAGGGCTCCCAGGCACAGCCTGTTAATTGGACAGGTCTCCCAGACAGAGCCTGTTATTGGACAGGACTCCCATATACAGAATGTTATTGGACAGGCTCCCAGACGCAGAATGTTAATTGGACAGGGATTCCCAGACGCAGCCTATTGATTGGACAGGGCTCCCAGATACAGCCTGTAAGTTGCACAGGACTCCCAGACACAGCTTGTTATTGGATAGTGCTCCCAGACGCAGCCTGTTAATTGGACAGGGTTCCCAGATGCAGCCTATTAATTGGACAGGATACCCTGAAGCAGCCTGTTAAATGCACAGGGCTCACAAGCACAGCCTATTAATTGAACAGGGCTCCCAGACACAGCCTGTTAATTGGACTGGGCTGCTAGACACAGCCTGTTATTGGACAGGGCACCCAGACACAGCCTGTTAATTGGACAGGGCTCCCAGACGCAGCCTATTAATTGGACTGGGTTCACAGGCGCAGCCTGTTAATTGGACAGGGCTCCAAAACACAGCCTATTAACTGGACAGGGCTCCCAGATGCAGCCTATTAATTGGACAGGGCTACAAGTCACAGCCTGTTAATTGGACAGGTCTCCCAGACGCAGCCTATTAACTGGACAGGGCTCCCAAAGTGCCGCCTATTAATTAGACAGGGCTCCAAAAGACAGCCTATTAATTGGACAGGGCTCCCAGATGCAGCCTATTAATTGGACAGGGCTACAAGACACAGCCTGTTAATTGGACAGGTCTCCCAGAGACAGCCAGTTAATTGGACAGGTCTCCCTGATACAGCCAGCTAATTGGACAGGGACCCAGACACAGCCTGTTAATTGGACAGGGATCCCAGATGCAGCCTGTTATTGGTCAAGGCTCCCAGACAAAGCCTGTTATGGGACAGGATGCCAAGACACAGCCTGTTAATTGGACAGGGCTCCAATACACAGCCTGTTAATTGCACTGGGCTCCCAGACACAGCCTGTTAATTGGACAGGTCTCCGAGTCACAGCCTGTTAATTGTACAGGGCTGCCAGACACAGCCTGTTAATAGGGCAGGGCTCCAAGATGCAGCCTGTTAATTGGGCAGGGCTCACAGAGGCATCCTGTTAATTGAACAAGGCTCCCAGACGCAGTCTGGTAATTGGACAGGGCTCCCAGGTGCAGCCTGTTATTGGACAGTGTTCCCAGACACAGCCTGTTAATTGGACAGGTCTCCCTGACACAGCCAGATAATTGGACAGGGCTCCCAGACACAGCCTGTTCATTGCACAGGGATCCCAGATGCAGCCTGTTATTGGGCAAGGCTCCCAGACAAAGCCTGTTATGGGACAGGATGCCCAGACACAGCCTGTTAATTGTACAGGGCTCCAAGACACAGCCTGTTCATTGTACAGTGCTGCCAGACGCAGCCTGTTAATTGGACAGGTCTCCCAGACACAGCCTATTAATTGGTCAGGGCTTCCAGATACAGCCTGTTAATTGGACAGGGCTCCCAGACACAGCCTGTGATTGGGCAGGGCTCCTAGACGCAGCCTGTTATTGAACAGAGCTCCCAGACACAGCCTGTTAATTGGTCAGGGCTCCCATACACAGCCTGTTAATTGGACAGGGATCCAAAACACAGCCTGTTAATTCGACAGGGCTTCCAGCTGCAGCCTGTTAATTGGACAGGACGACCAGGCACAGCCTGTTATTGGACAGTGCTCCCAGACGCAGAGTGTTAATAGGACAGGGATTCCCAGAAGCAGCCTATTGATTGGACAGGGCTGCCAGATACAGCCTGTTAATTGGTCAGGGCTCCCAGACACCGCCCTTTAATTGGACAGGGCTGCCAGACACAGTCTGTTATTGGACAGGGCTCCCAGGTGCAGCCTATTAATTGGACAGGGTTCCCACGTGCAGCCTTTTAATTGGACAGGGTTCCCAGATGCAGCCTATTAATTGGACAGGGTTTCATGAAGCAGCCTGCTAAATGGACAGGGTTCACAAGCACAGCCTGTTAAATGAACAGGGCTCCCAGGCACAGCCTGTTAATTGGACAGGGCTTCCAGGCACAGCCTGTTAATTGGACTGGGCTCCTATTCACAGGCCGTTAATTGGAAAGGGCTCCCAGACACTGCCTGTCAATTCGACAGGACTCCCAGACGCAGACTATTAATTGGACAGGGTTCCCAGGCGCAGCCTGTTAATTGGACAGGGATCCAAAACACAGCCTGTTAATTGGACAGGGCTCCTAGATACTGACAGTTAATTGGACTAGGCTCCCAGGTGCAGCCTTTTAATTCGGCACGGCTCCCAGACACTGCCTATTAATGGGACAGGGCTCCCAGATGCAGCCTGTTAATTGGACAGGGCTCCCAGACACAGCCTGTTAATTGTACAGGGCTCCGAGACACAGCCTGTTAATTGGGCAGGGATCCGAGACGCAGCCTGTTAATTGGACAGCGCTCCCAGACACAGCTTGTTAATTGGACAGGGCTCCCAGACACAGCCTGTTACTTGTACAGGGCTCCCACGTGCAGCCTGTTATTGGACAGTGTTCCCAACACAGCCTGTTAATTGGACAGGTCTCCCTGACACAGCCAGATAATTGGACAGGGCTCCCAGACACAGCCTGTTCATTGGACAGGGATCCCAGATGCAGCCTATTAATTGGTCAAGGCTCCCAGACAAAGCCTTTTATGGGACAGGATGCCCAGACACAACCTGTTAATTGGACAGGGCTCCCAGACACAGCCTATTAATTGGTCAGGGATTCCAGATACGGCCTTTTAATTGGACAGGGCGCCCAGACACAGTCTGTGATTGGGCAGGGCTCCCAGACGCAGCCTGTTATTGGACAGGGCTACCAGACACAGCTTGTTAATTGGGCAGGGCTCGCAGACACAGTCTGTGATTGGGCAGGGCTCCCAGACGCAGCCTGTGATTGGGCAGGGCTCCCAGACGCAGCCTGTTATTGGACAGGGCTACCAGACACAGCTTGTTAATTGGGCAGGGCTCCCATACACAGCCTATTAATTGGGCAGAGCTCCCAGATACAGGCTGTTAAATGGACAGGGTTCCCAGACACAGCGTGTGATCGGACAGGGTTCGCAGACGCAGCCTGTTATTGGACAGGGCTTCCAGACACAGCCTATTAATTGGACAGGGCTCCCAGGCACAGTCTGTTAATTGGTCAGTATTCCCAGATGCAGCCAATTAATTGGACAGGGCTCACAAACACAGCCTGTTAGTTGGAGAGGGTCCCCTGGCGCAGCCTGTTATTGGACTGGGCTCCTTGATACAGCCTGTTATTGTACAGGGCAGACAGGCACAGCCTATTAATTGGACAAGGCTCCAAGACACAGCCTGTTAATTGGACAGGAATCCCAGACGCAGCCTGTTAATTTGACAGTGCTCCCAGTCACAGCCTGTTAATTGGTCAGCCTCACATACGCAGCCTGTTAATTGGACAGGTCTCCCAGATACAGGCTGTTAATTAGCCAGGACAAGCAAATACGGCCTGTTAATGGACAGGGCTCCCAGACGCAGCCTATTAATTGGCCAGGACTCCCAGATACAGGCTGTTAATTGGACAGGGTTCCCAGACATAGACTGTGATCGGACAGGTCTCCCAGACGCAGCCTGTTATTGGACAGGGCTCCCAGGTGCAGTCTGTTAAATGGACAGGGCTCCCAGGCGCAACTTGTTAATTGGTCAGTATTCCCAGACGCAGCCTATTAATTGGACAGGGCTCCAAGACACAGTCTGTTATTGGCAGGACTCCCAGGTGCAGCGTGTTAATTGGACAGGGTTCCCACGTGCAGCCTTTTAATTGGACAGGGTTCCCAGATGCAGCCTCATAATTGGACAGGGTTTCATGAAGCAGCCTGCTAAATGGACAGGGTTCACAAGCACAGCTTGTTAATTGGTCAGTATTCCCAGATGCAGCCAAGTAATTGGACAGGGCTCACAGACACAGCCTGTTAATTGAACAGGGCTCCCTGACACAGCCTGTTAATTGGACTGGGCTCCTTGAAACAGCCTGTTATTGTACAGGGCAGACAGGCACAGCCCGTTAATTGGACAGGGCTCCAAGACACAGCCTGTTAATTGGACAGGAATCCCAGGCGCAGCCAGTTAATTGGACAGTGCTCCCAGACACATCTGTTAATTGGTCAGGGCTCCCATACGCAGCCTGTTAATTTGACAGGGCCCTGAGACACAGCTTGTTAATTGGACAGGTCTCCCAGACGCAGTCTGTTAATTGGCCAGGACTCGCAAATATGGCCTGTTATTGGACAGGGCTCCGAGACGCAGCCTATTAATTGGACAGGGTTCCCAGTCTTAGGCTGCGATCGGACAGGTCTCCCAGACGCAGCCTGTTATTGGACAGGGCTCCCAGGTGCAGCCTGTTAAATGGACAGGGCTCCCAGGCGCAGCCTGTTAATTGGTCAGTATTCCCAGATGCAGCCAATTAATTGGACAGGCTCACAGACACAGCCCGTTAATTGGACAGGGCTCCAAGACACAGCCTGTTAATTGGACAGGAATCCCAGACGCAGGCTGTTAATTGGACAGGGCTCCCAGGCACAGCCTGATAATTAGACAGGTCTCCCAGACACATTCTGTTATTGGACAGGGCTTCCAGATACCGCCTGTTATTGGTCAGGTCTCCCAGGCAGAGCCTGTTATTTGACAGGATTCCCAGAAACAGACTGTTATTGGACAGGGCTCCCAGGTGCAGCCTGTTAATTGGACAGGGGTCCCAAGCGCAGCTTGTTATTGGACAGTGCTCCCAGACGCAGACTGTTAATTGGACAGGGATTCCCAGAAGCAGCCTATTGATTGGACAGGGCCCTCAGATGCAGCCTGTTATTTGGACACGGCTCCAAGACGCAGCCCTTTAATTATACAGGGTTGCCAGACACAGTCTGTTATTGGACAGGGCTCCCATGTGCAGCCTGTTAATTGGACAGGGTTCCCACGTGCAGCCTTTTAATTGGACAGGGTTCCCAGATGCAGCCTATTAATTGGACAGGGTTTCATGAAGCAGCCTGCTAAATGGACAGGGTTCACAAGCACAGCCTGTTAATTGAACAGGGCTCCCAGGCACAGCCTGTTAATTGGACTGGGCTCCTATTCACAGCCTGATAATTGGAAAGGGTTCCCAGACACAGCCTGTTAATTGGACAGGACTCCCAGACGCAGATTATTAATTGGATAGGGTTCCCAGGCTCAGCCTGTTAATTGGACAGGGCTCCATAACACAGCCTGTTAATTGGACAGGGCTCCCAGATACTGCCAGTTAATTGGACAGGTCTCCCTGACACAGCCAGATAATTGGACAGGGCTCCAAGACACAGTCTGTTCATTGGACAGGTCTCCCTGACACAGCCAGACAATTGTACAGGGCTCCAAGACACAGCCTGTTCATTGACAGGGATCCCAGATGCAGCCTGTTATTGGGCAAGGCTCCCAGACAAAGCCTGTTATGGGACAGGATGCCCAGACACAGCCTGTTAATTGTACAGGGCTCCAAGACACAGCCTGTTAATTGCACTGGGCTCCCAGACACAGCCTGTTAATTGGACAGGGCTCCGGGACACAGCCTGTTCATTGTACAGGGCTGCCAGATGCAGCCTGTTAATTGGACAGGTCTCCCAGACGCAGCCTATTAATTGGTCAAGGCTTCCAGATACAGCCTGTTAATTGGACAGGGCTCCCAGACACAGTCTGTAATTGGGCAGGGCTCCCAGACGCAGCCTGTTATTGGACAGGGCTCCCAGACACAGCTTGTTAATTGGGCAGGGCTCCCATACAGAACCTATTAATTGGACAGGGTTCCCAGACACAGCCTGTGATCGGACAGGGTTCCCAGACGTAGCCTGTTATTGGACAGGGCTTCCAGACACAGCCTATTTATTGGACAGGGCTTCCAGACGCAGCCTGTTCATTGGACAGGTATCCCAGATGCAGCCTGTTATTGGGCAAGGCTCCCAGACAAAGCCTGTTATGGGACAGGATGCCCAAACACAGCCTGTTAATTGTACAGGGCTCCAAGACACAGCCTGTTAATTGCACTAGGCTCCCAGACGCAGCCTGTTAATTGGACAGGGCTCCGAGACACAGCCTGTTCATTGTACAGTGCTGCCAGACGCAGCCTGTTAATTGGACAGGTCACCCAGACGCAGCCTATAAATTGGTCAGGGCTTCCAGATAGAGCCTGTTAATTGGACAGGGCTCCCAGACACAGTCTGTGATTGGGCAGGGCTCCCAGACGCAGCCTGTTATTGGACAGGGCTTCCAGACACAGCCTGTTAATTGGACAGGGTTCCCAGGCGCAACCTGTTAATTGGTCAGTATTCCCAGATGCAGCCAGTTAATTGGACAGGGCTCACAAACACAGCCTATTAGTTGGACAGTGTCCCCTGACGCAGCCTGTTAATTGGACTGGGCTAAAAGACACAGCCTGTTAATTCGACAGGGCTTCCAGGTGCAGCCTTTTAATTCGACAGGGATCCCAGACACAGCCTATTAATTGGACAGGGTTCCCAGACACAGCCTGTGATTGGACAGGGCTCCCAGACACAGCCTGTTATTGGACAGGTCTCCCAGACACAGCCTGTTAATTGGACAGGGCTCCCAGGCGCAACCTGTTAATTGGTCAGTATTCCCAGATGCAGCCAGTTAATTGGACAGGGCTCACAAACACAGCCTGTTAGTTGGACAGGGTCCTCAGACGCAGCCTATTAATTGGACTGGACTCCTTGACACAGCCTGTTATTGTCCAGGGCACACAGACACAGCCAGTTAATTGGACAGGGCTCCAAGACACACCCTATTAATTGGGCAGGGCTCCCAGAGGTAGCCTGTTTTTTGGACAGGGCTCCCAGACGGAACCTATTAATTGGACAGGAATCCCAGATGCAGCCAATTAATTGGACAGGGCTCCCAGACACAGCCTGTTAATTGGACAAGACTCCCAGGTGCAGCCTGTTAATTGGACTGGGATCCCAGACACAGCCTGTTAATGTACAGGGGGCCCAGGTGCAGCCTGTTATCTGGGCAGGGCTCACAAACACAGCCTGTTAATCGGACTGGGCTCCCTGACACAGCCTGTGAATTGGGCAGAGCTGCCAGGCACAGCCTGTAAATTGTACAGGCGTCCACGGCGCAGCCTGTTAATTGGTCAGGGCTCCCATACGCAGCCTGTTAATTGGACAGTGCTCCCGGACACAGCCTGATAATTGGACAGTGCTCCCAGACTCAGCCCATTCATTGGACAGGGCTCCCAGGCACAGCCTCTTAATTGGACAGGGATCCCAGGCACAGCCTGATATTTAGACAGGTCTCCCAGACACATTCTGTTATTGGACAGGGCTTCGAGATACAGCCTGTTATTCGTCAGGTCTCCCAGGCAGAGCCTGTTATTGGACCGGATTCCCAGAAACAGACTGTTATTGGACAGTGCTCACAGACGCAGACTGTTAATTGGACAGGGATTCCCAGAAGCAGCCTATTGATTGGACAGGGCTCCAAAACACAGCCTGTTAATTGGACAGGGCTCCCAGACACTGTCTGTTAATTGGACAGGACTCCCAGACGCAGACTATTAATTGGACAGGGTTCCCAGGTGCAGCCTTTTAATTCGACAGGGCTCCCGGATACTGCCTATTAATGGGACAGGGCTCCCAGATGCAGCCTGTTAATTGGGCAGGACTCCCTGACACAGCCTGCGAATTGTGCAGAGTTGCCAGACACAGCCTGTAAATTGTACAGGTGTCCACGGCGCAGACTGTTAATTGGTCAGGGCTCCCATGCGCATCCTGTTAATTGGACAGGGCTCCCAGACTCAGCCTATTCATTGGACAGGGCTCCCAGGCACAGCCTCTTAATTGGACAGGGATCCCAGGCACAGCCTGATAATTAGACAGGGCTCCCAGACACATTCTGTTATTGGACAGGGCTTCCAGTTATAGCCTGTTATTGGTCAGGTCTCCCAGATAGAGCCTGTTATTGGACAGGATTCCCAGAAACAGACTGTTATTGGACAGGGCTCCCAGGTGCAGCCTGTTAATTGGACAGGGATTCCTAGAAGCAGCCTATTGATTGGACAGGGCTCCCAGATACAGCCTGTTAATTGGACAGGGATCCCAAGCACAGCTTGTTATTGGACAATGCTCCCAGATGCAGACTGTTAATTGGACAGGGATTCCCAGAAGCAGCCTATTGATTGGACAGGGCTCCCAGATACAGCCTGTTAATTGGACAGGGCTCCCAGATGCAGCCCTTTAATTGGACAGGGCTGCCAGACACAGCATGTTATTGGACTGGGCTCCCATGTGCAGCCTGTTAATTGGACAGGGTTCACACGTGCAGCCTTTTAATTGGACAGGGTTCCCTGATGTAGCCTATTAATTGGACAGGGTTTCATGAAGCAGCCTGCTAAATGGACAGAGTTCACAAGCGCAGCCTGTTAATTGGACTGGGCTCCTAGTCACAGCCTGTTAATTGGACAGGGCTTCCAGACACTGCCTGTTAATTGGACAGGACTCCCAGATGCAGCCTGTTAATTGGGCAGGGCTCCCTGACACAGCCTGCGAATTGCGCAGAGCTGCCAGACACAGCCTGTAAATTGTACAGGCATCCACGGCGCAGACTATTAATTGGTCAGGGCTCCCATGCGCAGCCTGTTAATTGGACAGGGCTCCAAGACACAGCCTATTAAATGGATAAAAATCCCAGACGCAGCCTATTCATTGGACAGGGCTCCCAGGAACAGCCTCTTAATTGGACAGGGCTCACAGGCACAGCCTGATAATTAGACAGGGCTCCCAGACACATTCTGTTATTGGACAGGGCTTCCAGATACAACCTGTTATTGGTCAGGTCTCCCAGGCAGAGCCTGTTATTGGACAGGACTCCCAGGTGCAGCCTGTTAATTGGAAAGGGGTCCCAAGCACATCTTGTTATTGGACAGTGCTCCCAGCTGCAGCCTGTTAATTGGACAGGATACCCAGACACAGCCTGTGAATTGGACAGGGGTCCCAGGTGCAGCCTGTTAAATGGACAGGGCTCCCAGATGCAGCCAATTAATTGGACAGGGCTCACAGACACAGCCCGTTAATTGGACAGGGCTCCAAGACACAGCCTGTTAATTGGACAGGAATCCCAGACGCAGCCTGTTAATTGGACAGGGTTCCCACGTGCAGCCTTTTAATTGGACAGGGTTCCCAGATGCAGCCTATTAATTGGACAGGGTTTCATGAAGCAGCCTGCTAAATGGACAGGGTTCACAAGCACAGCCTGTTAATTGAACAGGGCTCCCAGGCACAGCCTGTTAATTGAACTGGGCTCCTAGTCACAGCCTGATAATTAGACAGGGCTCCCAGCCACAGCCTGATAATTAGACAGGGCTCCCAGACACATTCTGTTATTGGACAGGGCTTCCAGTTATAGCCTGTTATTGGTCAGGTCTCCCAGACAGAGCCTGTTATTGGACAGGATTCCCAGAAACAGACTGTTATTGGACAGGGCTCCCAGGTGCAGCCTGTTAATTGGACAGGGATCCCAAGCACAGCTTGTTATTGGACAATGCTCCCGGATGCAGACTGTTAATTGGACAGGGATTCCCAGAAGCAGTCTATTGATTGGACAGGGCTCCCAGATACAGCCTGTTAATTGGACAGGGCTCCCAGATGCAGCCCTTTAATTGGACAGGGCTGCCAGACACAGCATGTTATTGGACTGGGCTCCCAGGTGCAGCCTGTTAATTGGACAGGGTTCCCACGTGCAGCCTTTTAATTGGACAGGGTTCCCAGATGCAGCCTATTAATCGGACAGGGTTTCATGAAGCAGCCTGCTAAATGGACAGGGTTCACAAGCACAGCCTGTTAATTGAACAGGGCTCCCAGACACAGCCTCTTAATTGGACTGGGCTCCTAGACACAGCCTGTTATCGGACAGGGCTCCTAGAGACTGCCTGTTAATTGGACAAGGCTCCCAGGTGATGGGTGTTAATTGGACAGGACTCCAAGACACAGCCTGTTAATTGGACAGGGCTGCCAGACGCAGCCTGTTAATTGGACAGGGCTCCGAGACACAGCCTGTCAATTGGACAGGGCTGCCAGACACAGCCTGTTAAGTGGGCAGGGCTCCAAGACGCAGCCTGTTAATTGGACAGGGCTCCCAGGCGCAGCCTGTTATTGGACAGGGCTCCCAGGTACAGCCTGTTATTGGACAGGACTCACAGGCGCAGCCTGTTAATTGGATCGGCTCCCAGGCGCAGCCTGTTAATTGGACAGGGCTCCCAGATATGGCCTGTTAATTGTACATGGCTCCCAGACACAGCCTGTTATTTGGACAGGGCTCCCGGTCACAGCCTATTAATTGTACAGGGCTCCCAGTCGCAGCCTGTTAATTGGACAGGGCTCCCAGACGCATCCTATTAATTGGACAGGGCTCCCAGATGCAGCCTGTTAATTGGACAGGGCTCCCAGACGCATCCTATTAATTGGACAGGGCTCCCAGACGCATCCTATTAATTGGACAGGGCTCCCAGACACAGCCTGTTATTTGGACAGGGCTCCCAGACTTAGCCTATTCATTGGACAGGGCTCCCAGATACAACCTGTTAATTGGACAGGGCTCCCAGTCGCAACCTGTTAATTGGACAGGGCTCCCAGTCGCAGCCTGTTAATTGGACAGGGCTCCCAGACGCATCCTATTAATTGGACAGGGCTCCCAGATGCAGCCTGTTTATTGGACAGGAATCCCAGATACCGCCTTTTAATTGGGTGCTTTCAGCGAAATCTCTCTCAGGTGCTGCCCGCTGGAAGTCCCAGGCTCCTGCCCACATTTGATGCCTCCACGTGGATCAAGGCCTGAGAATAAAAATCCAGCCCCTGCACCTGATGCTGCAGGAGCCACAGGAATGGAGAGGAGATCTGGGATGATTGTTCCCAGGGTCTCCGACTCTTACCTGGAGTGATCTGAGGGACTGCAGTGCTTTCCCAAGGATGGGAGTAAGAGGCAAAATCTCTGACCAAGTAGGTGTGGATAGAAGTGAGTAAGGAAGTCAGCAGTAGAAGTGTGGTCCCTCTAAGCAGGATACAGTGGAGCAAAATGATGCTGGGCCTCAGGAGATGGGAAAGGTGATTGGTATAACACTTCATGTTGCCAAGCCCCTCACTCTGCCTCTTCTGGCATTTTCCTGCACAGAACTCCTCAGAACCTTGCAACTGCACTCATTCCTGTCCCCCCACTTCACATCTCCATTTGGGCAGCCAAGCTAATCCTCACCCTCACACTATTACCCTCTCACACTCACGCATCATACTCCCTCACCACACATGGTGTCCTTTGCACCTCACCATACAAACCATTACAAACACACACACCTCTCTCTCTTCTCTGTTTGCAGGAAGTGTGAGAACATACGGTGAGAGTCAGAGACGGCAGAGGGGAGTGGGTGGGTGGAGTACACATGTCCCTGCAGTGACAGGCACAGTGTTAGCCATTGGCAATGCCAACCCACTTGCTTCACTGGGAATGAGCTCTTGTTCCAGGAGACTTCAGGTGTCAGCAGTGAGCTGCTATGAGAGGCTCCTGAGACACTGGTGCTCAGGCATGAGGGGAGAGCTCTGCCTGTAAACCATGCGATGGGGCTCTCTCCTTCATCCAGCTGGATGTCGATGGCCAACTGCACTGCCCCATGGAGAGGCATGCGACTGAAGAGAAGGCAGCTGGTGCAGCTGCTGGTGTTGCTCCTATTGCCGCTGGAGCTGTTGACGATGGTGTGTCCTCTGCTCTTGAACCTCAGCAGAAGTGGAAGGTGGTGCTGCAGGAGCCTTTCTCAATGCCACCACACAATCACAGAATCTTAACGGCACAGAAGGAGGCCATTTGGCCCATCATGTCTGCACCAGCTCTCCAAATGAGCATTTTGACTGAGTGCCATTGCCTTGCTTTTCCCAGTATCCCTGCACATTGTTTCTGTTCAGATA
This sequence comes from Cetorhinus maximus, assembly GCF_964194155.1. Lineage (NCBI taxonomy): Eukaryota > Metazoa > Chordata > Chondrichthyes > Lamniformes > Cetorhinidae > Cetorhinus > Cetorhinus maximus. The sequence goes on from NC_135887.1 coordinate 67,949,460, forward strand.
ATCATCTAATGCCCTCTTGAATGTCTCGATTGAACCTGCCTCCACCACACTTCCAGGCAGTGCATTCCAGACCCGAACTACTCGTGTAAAAAAGCTTTTTCACACGTCACATTTGCTTCTTTTGCAAATCATTTTAAATCTGTGCCCTCTTGTTCTCGATCCTTTTCAGAGCAGGGACAGCTTCTCCCCATCTACTCTGTCCAGCTCCCTCATGATTTTGCACATCTCTATCAAGTCTCCTCTTAGCCTTCTTCTCTCCAAGGGGAACAGTCCCAACCTCTCCAATCTATCTTCGTAACTCAAGTTTCTCATTACTGGAACCATTCTTGTAAACGTCTTCTGCACTCTCTCCAATGTGTTCACACCCTTCCTACAGTGTGGTGCCCAGAACTACACACAATACTCCAGCTGAGGTCTAACCCCAGTGTCTTGTATAAATTCAGCATAACCTCCCTGCTCTTGTACTCTATGTCCCTATTAATAAAGCCCAGGATACTATATGCTTTATTAACTGCTTTCTCCACCTGCCCTGCCACCTTCAATGATCTATGCACATACACACCCAGGTCTTTCTGCTCCTGCACCCCCTTCAAAATTCCAATCTTATTTTATATTGTCTGCCCATGTTCTTCCTACCAAAATGCATCACCCCACAATTCTCCGCATTGAATTTCATTTGCCACCTATCTGCCCACTCCACCAACTTGTCTATGTTAACTTGAAGTTCCACATCAATCTCCTTGCAGTTCACAACACTCCCAAGCTTCATATCATCTGCAAACTTTGAAATTGTCCCCTGCATGCCAAAATGTAGGTCATTAATATATATCTCCCTCAGAGCCAGTCCCTGTGTCCCGGGAATCTAAAGCCTTCCCTCTTGCACCATCTTTCCAGCCACACATTCATCTGCCTTATCCTCCTATTTCTGTACTCACTGACTCGTGGCACTGGGAGTAATCCAGAGATTACTACATTAGAAGTCCTGCTTACTAATTTTCTACCCAGCTCCCTAAATTCTGATTGCAGGACCACATCCCCCTTCCTACCTAAGTCATTGGTACCAATATGGACCAGGACCTCTGGCTGACCACCATGATGAAGACTGGCAACAGGAAAATGCATCTGAAGGTGAGTGAGGTGCTGGACAAGTGAACTGCCTTCCATGAAGTTGGCAATCACTTTTCACGCAGTGATAGCCACTCTCTGAGAGAAGTGCTTTGAACAGCAGCCTCTCACCTGGCCATGGCTACAGCTCTTCAGTCAAACTGATCAAAGGCAAGTCAGTTCATGTCAGCTTCAGTGACAAAGTTGTTTTGGCCGGTACACTCACCTCAGTGACCTGAGCAGGTGCAGACAAAACATGGAAGCCGTGCGATAATGGGAAAGAAGGAAACCATAGTTAAAAAGGCTCTTCATTTCTTTTTTAATTGTCTCAGTTATTTTTGCACTGGACCCGAGGTATTTCTTTCAGGACTTGGAACCCACCCCTAGGGAAAGCCAGAAGAGGGCGAGATGATGTCTGGATCCTGACCCCATGGGATCTGGGACCTTCCCACTGCACACGCACTGGAATCTGCCTCCATCCAGCTGGGAAATTTTTACCCACTATGTGCACAGTTGTGTCTGCAGTTGTGGGCGTGCAGGGTCCAGTGTTTATTAACTGATGCAATGTGAGATTCATTGGGAACCATGTCAACTGTACCTACACAGTAACTAAAGCCCAGCTCTGGAAACCGAGACAGGCTGAAGCACTTCCTAGGGACACAGCTCCTTCATCCCAATTCAATTGTGGAATGTTTCATTAAAGTTGGGCAGTATTTGGGATGAGGGGTCTTTGTGATCCTTTGATTCTCCAATCTGAGCTGTGTTGGAGCACAGGTGTAGTAAAAATCACACGATCCTGAGCTGCTTCTCTTCTACTTCCAGCAACCAGTTGGAGTGTGGTGTTGGGAATTCCCTGAGCCCAGGGACTGGCAGTCATCCCACTGTGGCAGAAGGGAAACTAAGTGAGGAAGAATGGAACGGAGCCCGCAGGAGGAAACTTTCAAAAGGAATAAGACTGAAAAGGGAGGGAAAGGGAGAGGGGACTATAGGAGTGGACAGTAATAGGATAAAAATCTCATTGCAGAGTATCCACATACTCACCTGCATCTTTCTTCAGACTGTGTGCCGTGCAGAGACCCACAGTGAATGAGAGACAGATCATCTGGGACCAACTCACTCTCACTGCCATCCTCATCATCTGAAGTCACACTGAGCTGAAGCTTGTACCCCTGCAGCACTCTGATCCTTCACTGTTCCTCTTCTCTGTCCACACACACACTGACACATTCCTACTCTCTGAAATCACACACAGTTTGGCAGCAACAAACTGTGACTGGAATTCAAGATGAGGCTCTGGCGAGTCCCAGGCCCTTGTGCCTCTCAGCATTTTTTATACAGCTGCACTGTCAACAGGATCAATCCTCCACACCTCTTGGCAGCTGCGTAATATTAAAAGCAGTGGACAAGAGATGTCATATAATACAAAGAGAAATCTATTTAGAAGCTGCTTTTATTTACCACAGTGTGCCATTGTTAAAAGACAGAGATGAAGGTGAATTTATTTACAGATATAGGGTTTGCACCCACATGACATTCTGTTCAGAGTTACAAACAACAACAATCATTTCTTCAGACATTTTGAGGCTAAATTCCCGGAAGACGGGCACAAGGTGGGATTAAGCCGTGCCTGTTGGTTCCGATGTACCCAGCACACTATTTTATGCTGTCTGCTGATTAACGTGTTTGCAGTGTGCAGCCAGCGCTAACCACGTTGTTGAGTGGCTGCAAACCTCAGCAGGAGGCCCAAAATTGTGAGAGACTTGTGCCAGTTAAAACTAGCCTGCACTGCTTAAAGGCAACCTGCACCTCTTAAAGGGGAGCTGCATTGTGGCTGGAGCAGGTGCTGAAAGTGATTCTGAAGCTCATTCTGATGTGGAAGAAGACATAATACTGACAAAATATGGCAGATAGTAAACTCCAAGATTTCCCAAAGTTGCTCTAGAAGCCGTAGTCTCGAAGGAGCAGAAGAGGAGAGATGTGCTCTATCCACAAGGCACCAAGAGGCCCTTCCTCACAAATTCTGAGAAGGCAGTGGCAGCAGATAGCCATGGAGCTCAATGCCAGGACTCAAACCCCGAGGACAGTTCAATGGCCTCATGGGAGTGGTCGAGGTCAGTGAATGCGTCTTCAAATGTCATACCCCAAGAACTGCACCATCGTCTTCACCCCCTGCTCAGCGAACCACAAATCAAACGAGGTTGACAAAGTGGGCAGCTAATAAACCTGACTCAGAACTGCTCTGTGTGAGTAGGCTAGATTTCAAACTAGCTGTTACAACTGTAGTGGAAGGATCTGGTGCCTAAAGGGTTAACATAGGGCTGAGCACAGTATCCCCGCATGGTGAAGTAAAAAGGCACAGGTGGGAGAGTAAGAGAAGATTCCTGATGAAGGAACTCTGTCACTCAATCTTATATTCACAGCCATCAGCTCAGGTACTGACACAATGGCCAGAATTTCCTCATTGGCGTGCGGGGGCTGGCCCAGCATGCCGACGTGTAAAATGACGCACGATGACCTTGTGCGAGCGTCCCATGCACCAACACGATATTTAGGTGGGCGGATGCGTGATGTTTTCAGATGCGCGCCCGCCATTAATTAATCAGGTTCTTAAGGCCCTTGAGGCGGCAATTGTCTGCTATTTTTCAGGGCCTGTGCAATCTTCAGGTCATTGCACGGGCACAACGGGGAGGCGGGTAGGAGACATTTGTATAAACCTCATACACGGGTGGGATCAGAGGGGTGAGTGGGGTCACAAGAGGTATCTGTTAGATATTAAATTGTGAGAGTTACTGACACTTGCCTGTGTGAGCAGGAATACTTCAAAATTCATACCAGCTGTTTGGACAGGAGTAACAGCCTTCAGGTCAGGACTCTACAGTAAAGATCGTTTCTGGGGCCTGAAGGTTTCAGGAAGCCTTCCCTTAGCCTGGGAATGGGAATTGTGCTTTCCATTGGGGGCACCTCCTCTGAGGAGGAGGAAGGGAGGGCCAGAAGGGGGAGGAGGCCAAGAGTCCACATTCAGGCTCCAGGGGAGCCACCTTTGGGAGGAGAGGTGCAGGCACTAGGGGCGCAGGGCCAACAGGAAGTCCAAAGCGGAAGGGACCACAGAAGACGCCATTATCCTGCTGCCGGGGTATACAGGCAGCGAAGCAGCTACCTCAATATGTCTGAGGTGCAGTGCCGAAAGAGGCTCTGCCTCTCAAGGGAGACAGTCACCTCCATCTGTCAGATGATAGGCCCTGAGATCTCTGCTAACTGTGCAGGTGGACACCCCATGCCAGTGGCTCTAAAGGTAACAGCTGCCCTCAACTTCTACACCTCTGGCTCTTTCTAGGCCTCGGTGGGTGATCTTCGCAGTGTCTCCCAATCAGCTGTCCACACTTGTGTCAAGCAGGTTACAGACGCTCTGTTCAGACGGGCATTGACTTTCATCCACTTCCACTGGGACCAGGCCAGCCAGACAGAGCGAGCCAGAGGCTTTGCGGCCATTGCTGGCTTCCCCCACGTCCAGGGTGCAATAGACTGCACACATGTGGCCATCAAGGCGCCAGCAGGTGAGCCCGGTGCCTTCGTCAACAGGAAGGGCTTCCACTCCGTGAACGTGCAGATAGTGTGTGATCACAGGATGCTGATTCTGCAAGTCTGTGCAAGGTACCCAGGCAGCTCCCACAACGCCTACATCCTCAGACACTCCCAGGTGCCGGGGCTCTTCAGTGCTCCGGCTCGGCTGGATGGATGGCTGCTGGGTGACAAGGGCTATCCCCTGCGAAGGTGGCTCATGAGACCACTCTGCCGTCCAAGAACAGAAGCTGAGCAGCGGTACAATAGGAGCCACAGAACCACAAGGGCTGTGGTGGAGAGAGCCATCGGTCTTCTCAAGATGCGCTTCCGATGCCTGGACCATTCAGGGGGTGCACTCCAGTACCCCCCTGATCGTGTGTCACTGATCGTAGTTGCATGCTGCGCTCTCCACAGTCTTGCTCTGGAAAGGTGAGACACAGTGGAGGAAGAAGATGTGGATGCAGATGCTCTGGCTGCACACGATGAGTCCAGTAGTGAATCCGAGGATGAGCATGCACAGGAGAATGCTGAGGGGATAGACGCTGACCCGGGCATACTCCAAGGAGGCAGGGACAACCGGGAGGCTTTAACCCAACGAACCTTCAGTTAGCCCACCACAGATGGACCTCCAACACATGCCAGGGCTGCAGGCTCCATACTCAATACCTGAGTGCGAAATCAGCCTGGATAGTAACATTAACTAAGGCCCTTGTCAATAAAGCTCAATGTCAAACAACTCATTCATAACATCATGGGTTCCCGTCCACATGCAGAAGTAAGGAATCACCCTGAGCCTTGCTCACCTATCAAAATTTAATGAGATTACAAAATGAACTTCAGGAAAAATATTACAAAGGTGATGCACATCACACCAAGTGGTTATGAACTAATAGTGGGGAAACATAAAACCACCAGTGAGAAACCTGTGGTGTGCCTAAGGTGTTTTAAATTTCCGTTTCCGGGTGCTATGTCTAGGTACTCCCCCCTCGCTGCCACTGGCATCTGAGACAGCCTGCTCACTGTGCTGTCCTGTTGGCCTCGAAGACCTTGGCGGCCGTCCTCTGGTCTGTGGAGCCTTTGATGGCCCCGCCTGGGAGGGAGCGGCCAGTTCCACAGCTGGCATCTCCCCCGTCGCCGCAGCCTCATCGGATGCCACGCTCTCTGGCAGAGGGGCGGAAGAGTTGCTGCCCTCCTCTGGAGCGCCCTGAGAGGAACCCACAGAGACGACAGGCAGCTGCTGCATCGACGTGAGGTCACTTCAGACCTCCCTGTTCACCATTGATGGATGGGCACCGATCTGGGAAACTTGGTGCCCAAACCATCTCCTACACTGGCACTGACCAGCTAAGATCAATGCCGATGTGAGGGTTTGCAGGTCCGAGCGCATCCCGAGGAAGCCCTGATTTGTCTCCTGGAGGAGCCTCTCCATGAGAGTCGTCACTCTCTGCATGGAGGAAGCATGGTGCTCAGCCATGAGGCTCATTGCATCAGTGATGCTCTGCGTGGACTCCTCCAGCACGGGCACCATGCCACACATTGCCTCATGTATCTCCGCCAGATTCTCCCATACATCCTGCTGGACTTCCAGCGTCTGCTGCCTCACAGACGACTCCAAAGGCACATCATCAGCCACCGACCGAGCATGTGTCTGGTCCCCAGTAGTCCTCCGACTGCTGGCACCCTGGACACTCTCTGACTCTGACTGCATCTCAAGCGAGAGTGAAGTGCCCTCACTGCTGTGCCCCAGGACACTAGCCGATGATCTAATACCCACCAAGGTGCTAGTATCTGTGTTGGCCCCTGCCTGGCAGAGATGGTGTGATGCTGGTGAGTCAAAATGTTCAGGGCCCTCAGGTGTGAGAGGTGACCCCTCTAACTCCTCCTCCCGACCCTGCTCCAGTGATGCTGAAAGTAAGAACAAGGACATTTGATTAGTTAAAGTGGAGACAATGTCAATGTACATGCCTGTCCCCCGAATCATTATGCGCACATCCTTCCATAATCAATGGTCAACCCATGTTGCAAACTTCAATCACTGAGCATTCAATAGCGCCATGGCTACTGGGACACACATGGTGACCTCAGTGCTCGCAAACATACCTCCCCATGGCACCCCAGACTCACCGACAGCAGTGGACCTGGGCACAAGACGCCTCTCCAGATCCATGGTCTGCTGCTTGAATGGAGCCACAATGGCCAACTGGGCCTGATGATCCATCAGTCAGCATCCGCTCGGCAGAATTGTGTGCACTCTTCTCCTGAAAAGGAGAGAAGAGCATTGATTAGTCCAGCCTGTACTTGGATTCCCATCGCATCCCTGCCAAACCAACCAGAGTGGGACATTGCAGGGCTCTGGTGCTTCGTCACCCCGCAGCTGCTGCACACACACAAAGAAGTCAGGGCTGAATCCCCCCCATTGTTCAAATGCTGCCTCCATCACATTTGGCAGTGCACAGTCTAACCTTGCAAAGCAAGGAGGCACAAGCATGTGGAACGCAAAGGTCAACAGATGGATTGGTGCCCTGCCACCTGGAAGCTCCCTTCCCAGCATGTTAGCATCCTAACTTTGACATGCTTTGCAGTTCCAGCACTATGCCTAGGTGTAGATCCTTGAGTTTGCCCCCGATTCTATTATCTGGGTGTCAGTGTCACACATGCTGTTGGTGCAGAGCCCATCTCAGCACTACCCTCTCAGGGTGAACTAGGTATGGGCAATATCTGCTGGCCCACTCGGCGAGGGAAATATGCCGTAAAGGATTCAGTGCTGTAACTGAAGTGCTGGGGGGTGGGGGGGCACCTTGGGGGGTAAGGCTGCGCCTGCATTGTGACCTCAGCCAACATGGTACTCACCCTTCCCGAGCGCAGCAGGCTGTTGAATCCCTTGCGGCACTGGACCCACGTGTGTCGCACCACATCATGGGAGCTCACACTCTTGGCCACCGCCTCCCAGGCACGTTTGGTCAGGTGGGGGGGCCTTCCCCTCCCGTCCCTTGGATGCAGGACCTCCCGCCGTGCTGCCACCTCCTCCGGGAGGGCAGCTAGGTGCTCATCCAAAAGACTGCTCCACTGGCCTACCCTCCGGCCTGGCCTGCCCACTGCCCTACCCTCCGGCCTGGCCTGCCCCGCTGCCCTACCCTCTGGACTGGCCTGCTCTCCAGAAGCCCTCTGGTGAGGCCTTCTACCTGCCATTGTGATCAGCCTTCGCAAGGCTGCCTGCACTCTATTTGAACAGGCCGCTGGGTCGCCAGTGGACCCGGCGGTCAGTGCACTCCCGCTGCCGCCCGCCCTCTCCCGCTATCCTCAGGAGCCGTGCATTATGCTGGGCGGGCCTTAATTGGCCTGCCAGCGTAAAATGGTGGCGTGGACCCGATCGCGGGTGGCGATCGGGTCCACTCCCGCCGGTGCCCGCTCCCGCTCAGCCCGCCCGACATGGGTAAAATTCTCCCCTATGTGTGCTTTGGAGGATTGCTTCAAGATGCGGTGAGACACTGGCTATGAACAACCTGAAACCAGGGCGAAGGGATTAGATGCCACATTCCCTGAGGGTGAGATCACTGCTGCTGACCCAGATGAGGACTTTGATAGGGCAGGTTGGGACTGGTGGACAATGCACAATGGAATCCACAAGGCCTTGACAGAGCTGACAGAAATGTTCCTGGACTGTCAAAGAGCATGGACGAGTCCAGCACCAACATTTACACAGAGTGTGGAGCCCATCCTTTCCAGCGTGGTAGTGGTGGCCAACTCCATGAGAACACTTGTGGACCCAGCCATGATGTTGTGGCTGATAGCCGATGTCTCAGCTTCAGCACAAGCAGAAACACTGAATGCCTGTGTTTGCTTCTGTGCTGGGAGCTAGAGGATTGGGTATGAGGATAGCAGCAATGGTTTCAGCCACTCTGCTGGCTATGGCCTCAGCTGACAAGTACCATTCTTCACCAACATGTGTAAGTGTATTCAGCTGCACATGTCCCTCGCTGCAGTAGAGGCTCAGACTGCTGCCATCATGGCTGTGCATTACAATGCTCTAACAAACGTGCAGGCTGTCCATAATGTCAAACTGTCCATAATGGAAGACAATCGGTAAAGCTACCCTTGATGGTGGTGGCAGGCAAAGGGTCAAGCTTCCTGGGTGAAACTCGTTAAAGGAGATGAAGTTAGAATGAGCAGAAATTGGGGAGGAGGCGGTGCCATAGTGGTGTTGTTGCAGGACTAATATTCCAGTAGACCCCAGGGTAATTCTCTGGGGACCCAGGTTCAAATCCCACCATGGCAGATGGTGAAATTTAAATTCAAATAAAAGCCTGGTGATGACTGTGAAACCATTGCTGATTGTTGTAAAAACCCATCTGGTTCACTAATGTCCTTTAGGGAAGGAAATCTGCTGTCCCTACCTGGTCTGGCCTACATGTGACTCCAGACCCACAGCAATGTGGTTGACCCTTAAACACCCTCTGAACAAGGCAATTAGGGATGGGCATAAATGCTGGCCTAGACAGCAACACCCACATCCCATGAACAAATTTTTTTTTTAAATTCCAGTTGAAAGTAAATGGGTTACCAGAGCTACTTTGAAAGTATGCTACAGTCTTCAAAGATGAACTTGGGAAGATCCAACAGCTGGCATTAAACAACCTGGGCAGTTCTCAGAATGGGTGCACCCATATTCCCCACCTCAAACCCGTCTGAATTTATGGAGACTACAAATTGACAGTTAATAAAGTAGCTAAGCTAGACAGATGCCCCATGCCAAAAATCGATGACCTGTTAGATAATGTCTCCTGGGAATTGGTCATAATTAATACCCACAAAGGGTTGTACCAATTTACTCGATTGCCTTTTGGTGTCTCCTTAGCTTGTGCCATCTTTCAGAGAACAATGGGAAGCCTACTGTAGGGACTGACCCAGGTTGTAGTCTATTTAGACGATGTATTGGTGACCGAATTCACTAAAAAAAGAGTGTTTGGCGAGCTTAGAAGAAGCCTAGAGTGTGTCTAGTAGGCTGGAGTGTGTTTAAAAATAGAAAAGTGCATGTTCCAATGGGGAAGTAATCTATTTGGGTCACTAGATAGATTCACAGGGCCTCCATCCGGTTGAGGAGAAAGTGAGATCCGTAGTAGAGGCTCCTGTGCCAAAGAACACCTGAGAGCTCAAATCATTCATAGGAATGATCAGTTATTATGGGCGGTTCTTACACAATTTGTCTAAAGAACTGCACCCCCTGCATTCTCTACTCAAAAAGAACCAACGTTGGTCTTGGAAGGCGCCCCAGAAAGAAGCTTTCATAAAGGTGAAACATTGTTGCACTCGTCCAATCTATTAGTGCATTATGACCAGACGAAGGAATTGGTGCTGACATGTGATACATCTCCCTATGAGTGGGAGCAGTGCTCTCTCATCGGATGGACGATGGTACGGAATGGCCAATAGGTTATGTATCAAGAACGCTCACCACAGCGGAAAAGGGATACTCGCAGATAGATAAAGAAGGCCTGTCCATTATCTTTGGTGTCGAGAAATTTTACCAGTACGTACACGGCCGCCATTTTACAATCATTTCACACCACAAACCATTGCTAGGATTGTTTAGTGAGGACAAGACTATACCACCCATATCCTCAGCAAGAATACAATGATGGCTTTAATCCTGGCAGCATATAAATAGACTTTTGTACATAGGCCTGGCAATCAAATCGCAAACGCTGATGCCCTTAGTCATTTGCCTTTACAAGAAAATGTTGAGCACGTTCCAGTTCCACAGGAACTTGTTTCACTGTTTAATTTCTTAGATTCCTCACCAGTATGTGCTCAACAGATCAGAGGCTGGACAAGTCGGGACCCAGTCCTACCTCAGGTATGAGATCAAGTGCTTCATGGGTGGTCACAAGAGCCCATATCTGACGAAATGAACCGTACTTCAACAGAAGACATGAAATAATCAGCCAGGGTGGCATCTTATTGTGGGGAGCATGAGTGATAATTCCTCCGAAGGCAGGCAGCCATTGTTAATTGAACTACACAGCGCACAGGCAGGAATTTCCCGAATGAAGACCATAGCACGCAGGTAGTACTATGGTAGCCTGGGATGGATGGTGAAATAGAGAGTTTAGTAAAGCACTGTGTATAATGTCAGCAACTGCAAAAGTTGCCAGTGACAGCTCCGTTACACCCTTGGGAGTGGTCAGGTAGGTCCTGGGTGCACTTACACATTGACTATGTGGGACCTTTCCTGGGAACAATGTTTCTGCTCATTGTGGAAGCCCATTCAAAATGGTTGGATGTATATGAGGTGAAGTCACCAACTTCTTCTGCTACAATTGAGAAACTATGTCAGAGTTTTGCCATTCATAGACTACCAGAAGTAATTGTTTCCAATAATGGCACAGCATTTACAAGTGCTGAGTTTCAACGGTTCATCAGCCTCAATGGTATCTTTCATGTGAAAACTGCATCATATCACCCTTCCTCAAACCGACTGGCCAAAAGGGCGGTTCAAACGTTCAAGACAGGCATGAGAAAGCTAACTGGAGATTCCTTGGCAACCAAGCTAGCACACTTTCTTTCTCATTACAGGACTACCCCTCACACAACAACAGGTGTCACACCTGCGGAGTTATTCTTGAAATGCCGTATCAGAACGAGATTGAGCCTAATAACACTAAATTTAGAGGGGAAGGTGGAAAGGAGTCAGGGAAGCCAGAAAACCAGACACAGCTGGTGTAGTCGTGAGAGGAAATTTACCATGGGAGAGACGGTATATGTGAAAAACTTCGGGGAAGAACCAAAGTGGTTACCGGGTGAAATCAGTGCGGTGACCAGACCTCTATCTTACCACGTGGAGATGGAAGGCCGAGTCATATGGAGACATGTGGATCATCTGAGGAAGAGAGAAACAAATCGCCAAGTATTGATTCCACCAGTGTTCGCTGCCGGGTCAGCGTTTCTTGTTGAGAGAACTCAACCCGGTATAGACATGTCTGATGTGTCTGATGTGTCTGATGTTCCTGTAAGAGTTGAGGATACAGAACTGCAAGTGCCCACCGAAGCACCTGATGTTCAGGCAACTCCAGAAAAGGAGGTTCCTGACAAAGAATCTGAAGTTGTAGAGCTGAGACCCTCTACACGCAGAAGGAAACCCCCAGGAAGACTGAATTTATAAATTATTTACCAGTGTAAATATTTTGCTATCCTGAGAAAATTGTACTTCTAAATATAAAATGTATTTTCAAATAAAGGGGGAGGGATGTGGTAATTATGGTTTTATCTAATGTGTAATATACCTTTAAGAAGAATGCTGTTTAGGAAGATCACATGATCTTAGTTCCCAACAGGAGAGTAGCACAGGCTACCTCTGCAGTTAGTTGTTAGTAGTCTAGAGATAGAGGTTGAAGTGTAAACACATGTTTATTTGCTGCTGAGTACCTTCGTAATTAATTTTAAAGTTTCTACCTACTAAGTGTCTGCTGATCATCTCTATCAATAGTATCAACTCAGCCACCACTCACAACAAACTGGCGATGAGGATCCAACACATATGGGCATTTATATAGCACCTTGAATGTTGTAAATCATTTTAAGAAACTTCACAGGAGTGTTAACAAAAAGAATTTGACCCCAAACCATGAAATGAGAGCCCCAGGTTTTAAGGAGCATCTTAAAGAAGGAGGGAAGAGTAGAGGCAAAGAAGAGAAACACAATATTTCAGGAAGGAATTTCAGAGCTTAGGGTCTGTGGCAGCTGAAGGCCCAGCCGATGGTGGAGTAATTAAAATCAAAGATGCCCAAGAGGCCAGAATTAGAGGAGCACAGAGATTTCAGTGGTAGTGGGGCTGAAGGAGATTATAGAGACAGCGAGGAGAAAGACCATGGAGAGATTGGAAAACAAGGAGCGTTTTAAAATTGAGGTATTGTACTAGCCAGGTAAATTGGCCTTGTCCAGTATTCGTGTGTGTAATTTGATTGGTCTTTTTGCCTCAAAATGTTCCTATCTCATTAGTTAGTACAGCTGACTTCATTGACAGAGCTGGTGACTAATGAAATAAACACAGCCTCAGTTAACAGAGATGGAAGCTTAGGCAATGGAACATCGAGGTGCAGGAGTTCACTGGATCTCACTGTTTGCTACAATGGTGAAGCTAGCATAGGGTTCGATTTAGGCCAGAACATCCTGCAGCATCCACTTCCTAATACTGTTTCAATCTCCACAGCCAGATAAATAATAAACTTACTGGACCACAACAACAACTTGCATTTATATAGCATCTTCAATGTAGGAAAGCATCCCAAGGTGCTTCACATATGCTTTATCAGACAGAATTTAACATCAAGCCACAAAAGGAAATAAGGTGACCAAAAAAGTTGGTTAAAGAAGGAACGTTTTAAGGAAAGTCTAAAGGAATTTAGGGAACTTAGGTAGGTGGAGAGGGTCAGGGAGAAGGTTCTGGAGTTTTGGATCTTGGTGACTAAAAGCAGTTAAATATTAAGTCCTCAAAATATTGCACACTCTCCACTGCAGGAGCAGGACTGCCTATGAACAGCCAATCTGTCCTGACTGGAACAAGGCCCAGTGGAAAAATATTTAAGGAGAAAGAGAGTAATTGAGAAAAGGAACAAGAGCCACCCCACTACAAAAAAATAAGGAATTTGTTAAATAGTGACAGCTGTGGTCACCTGTTTGTGCAGGATGTGTAGTTTGCTGAGATGCCAAGTACAGTCAGTATGGCCCACATCCAGTTCCCTTCATAATTCACAGTCAGGCTGGCTGGGGACAAGGCTAATCAGTGATAAATAGTTCCATGCAGACTGGAAAGTCTGTAAAGTAGGTAAGCTGCTACAGCTTGGAGATAAACTGGAACATTGGCTCAGAGAATGGAAAAACACTAAAAGTTGGCTGTGTTAGAGTACTGAATGCACAGGCCTGAGAACTGAGAAATGGAACCTGTAACAGGCCTCAGCACTGAGCACTGGAGCCTGTAACAGGCCTCAGCACTGAGCACTGGAGCCTGTAACAGGCCTCAGCACTGAGCACTGCAGCCTGTAACAGGCCTCAGCACTGAGCACTGGAGCCTGTAACAGGCCTCAGCACTGAGCACTGGAGCTTGTAACAGGCCTTAGCACTGAGCACTGGAGCTTGTAACAGTCCTCAGCACTGTGTACTGAAGCCTGTAACAGGCTGAGCCCTAAATACATTTAGGAGAGGTGATGATGTAGTGGTATTGTCAGTGGATTAGTAATTCAAAGACCCAGTGTAAAACTCTGGGGACCTGGGTTTGAATCCCACCATGGCAGATGGTGGAATTTGAATCCACAGAATCACACAGAGCAGGAGAGGCCCTTCGGCCCATCGAGTCTGCACTGACAGGTGAGAAACACCTGACCTACCTACCTAATCCCATTACCAACTAATCTCACTTACCAGCACTTGGCCCATAGCCTTGAATGTTATGACGCCAAGTGCTCATCCAGGTACTTTTTAAAGGATATGAGGCAACCCGCCTCCACCACCCTCACAGGCAGTGCATTCCAGACCGTCACCACCCTCTGAGTAAAAACGTTTTTCCTCACATCCCCCCTAAACCTCCTGCCCCTCACCTTGAACTTATGTCACCTCGTGACTGACCCTTCAACTAAGGGGAACAGCTGCTCCCTATCCACCCTGTCCATGCCCCTCATAATCATGTACACCTAGATCAGGTCACCCCTCAGTCTTCTCTGCTCCAACGAAAACAACCCAAGTCTATCCAACCTCTCTTCATAACTTAAATGTTTCATCCCAGGCAACATCCTGGTGAATCTCCTCTGCACCCCCTCCAGTGCAATCACATCCTTCCTATAATGTGGCGACCAGAACTGCACACGGTACTCCAGCTGTGGCCTCACCAAGGTTCCATACAACTCCAACATGACCTCCCTACTTTTGTAACCTATGCCTCGATTGATAAAGGCAAATGTCCCATATGCCTTTCTCACCACCCCACTAACATGCCCCTCCGCCTTCAGAGATCTATGGACACACACACCCAAGGCCCCCAATCAAGCTCCGAGGAAACCTCTGAAGAGGAATCTGAAGACACCCTCCCTGAAGTCCCCTCACAGCGCTCACCCACACCCTCCACCAGTGCACAGACACACATCTCAGTGGGACCTAGCTTTAGAATAGCCTTGGGATCACAATCTGGTGAACACATTGTGCTGTCTGATCCACAGCAGGTGGGGGCAGTGACTTCTTCCCCTCTTCACATCTTCCCCTCACCCCTACCCCCATCAGCTGGGTTTTTCCAGCATTTTCTGTTTTTGTGGTGACAGGGGCTTCCCAGGTTTCTGGCACTTGGAGGACTGCTGGAGACCAGAACATTGCTGAGTCCGAGTCAGATGACGAGCCTCTGGACTCGGTCGTAGCTCAGTTGCCGGAGCTGCAAAGACAAGCTTGGGAACATCAGGAAGGGATCCTCGCTGCACTCCTCAGATCGCAAAGCACGATGGAGGAGTCCATCCACAATCACTCTGAGGTGATAGCACTGGCGTGCCAATGCACTGAGGTCAACACTGGCAGGATGGTGGCTGCCATGGAGACCTTGGTCCACCTGCTGCATAGGCTCAACTCCATTGCTGACACCATAGTTGGCCTCCAACAGTGTGTGCGTGAGAGGGGTGCAGGGCGGCTCGATCTCACTCCAGTTACCCCTTCTCCTCAAGGAGTCAGCCTGGGGCCCTCGGGTACCCATAGGGAGGAGGATCAGCAGGTGCACACTCTGGGCCCATCCATCCAGGTGACTCTGGGAGTGTCCGGCCCATCCAAATCCCCTCTTCCTGTGACCTCAACAGCTCCAGCTCCACAGGTCGAGGAGGGTGCCACTGCCACACAGCAGGACCCCGAAAGCAGGCCGGGGTCCTCCAAGTCTCAGCCCTCCAGAGGACGCCCGTCAAAGTCATCACAGACAGGGCATAGCAGTGGCTGACTCCACCTCTGGTGTGGATGTCCGGGGAGCACCAAGACCTAGCAGCAGGGTTAGGGAAGTTAAGAATATGTAGTTCCACAGCTTGGGCACAGATGTTAATCACTCGTACATAATGTTCACTATTGTCAATAAACTCCCAAGAATGTCTCCCTGCCTCTGGCTCCTTATTCTGATGAGCAGTGTTAGTGTCACTCAGATGTGAAACCTTTCTGCACAAGATAAAGGCAGGTGTCTCAGTCCAGGGCCTCTTCCCTGTGCAGCCTTGAGACTAAGTTGATGGTCCAGCCTCACACTCGCTGGAAACATTACTGATGCCTGCACCTTGGCAGTGCTGGTCATTGCTGCCAGAATGTAGTGGGGAGGTGTCACAGAGTTCTCATTCTCTCAGTGTGCTCTCAGCACCCTTAGGGTGGGGCTGGCCCCATCTATTCAGCATCTGCGACCAGTGACACTGTGCTCCTGAAGGAATCAGGTGCCGAAGGCAGATGATGGATCAGAAATTTCATGGCTGTGTCTCTATGGTATGACCCTGACCATGGAGAACAAGCGAGCTGCCCTCGATCAGACAGGAGTCAGACATTCTCAGAGGCCATATGAAGATCTATGGAGTGTCCTCACTACATGTTGTCATCATCCTCCTGCAATCGAGTGACTATCAGGGCCTCCACTGTATCTCCATGACAGGGGCATTCTCACAGAGGGTATTCACGCTGCCATAAGCCAGGCTGGAGTCAAACATTCACAGATGCAATGTGGGGATCTATGGGGACACCTCACGGTATGTTGTCATCATCCTCCACAAATCTGGCAGCTACGAGGGCCTCCTGAGTGTGCCTGCCTTGTCTAGCCAGTGTGAGGTGCTCATCCTCATCATCGTTACCTTCAAGGACATCCTCAGCCTCATCCCATTGGCAACTTCCTCATCAGAGGAGACCTCCAGCTCCCAGCTCCTCCATCTCCTCCTCAGGCAGCTCCTCTCCCCAGTGCAGTGCCAGGTCATAAAGGACACAGCAGATGATGACAATGCATAACACCCTCTGTGGACTTTATTGCAGGCCTCCACCAGACCAATCCAAGCCCTGGAACCTCATCTTCAGCATCCCGATGGTCTGCTCCACCAAGTTACGAGTTGCTGCATGAGCCTCATTATACCATTGCTCTGCTGCAGTATGAGGCCGCTGCACAGGTGTCATCAGCCACGTCCTCTGTGGGTAGCCCTTGTCCCCGAGAAGCCAACTCTGCAGCCTCTGTGGACCCTGGAAAATGTCAGGGATCTGAGACCTACTGAGAATGTAGGCATCGTGGACACTCCCCAAAAACTGTGCACAGACCTGCAGGATGTGTTTGTCGTGGTCACACATCAGCTGCACATTCAGTGAACGGAATCCCTTGTGGTTGACATAATTGACCGTGTGTTGTAACGGAGATCTGAGCGTCATGTGAGTGCAGTCGATCGCACCCTGAACCTGTGGGAAGCCCGAGATCTGGGCAAATCCAATCACTCTTGCATCCTGGCTGTCCCGGTCCTGGGCGAAATGCACAAAGTTGTGTGCCCTTGCAAAAATGGCATCTGTGACCTGATGGGTGTATTTGTGGGTGGAGGCTTGTGAGATCCCACAGGGGTCACCTGTGGAGCCCTGAAAGGAGCCACTGGCGTAGAAATTGAGAACAACTGTCACTTTCACGGCCACTGGCAGTGGATGTCCTCCATGTCCCCGTGACACCAAATCCTGCAGTAGCTGGCAGATGTGAGCAACCAGTTCCCTAGACATGCGCAGTATTCAGCGACATTTAGGTGGCGTCTATAGACCCTGGGTGTCGCTAGGTGCCGACCAGTGATGGCTCACTGTGGCTTTTCAGCGGTGTGTGCGGGAGCCCCAGCTACCCCTTCTTTCTGAACTTCTGCTCCTCCCTCTGGCAAGCCAGGCGCCTCAGTCACTCTTTCCTCCATCGTCTTCGCTCTCTGTACGCCACAAGATATACAGCTAGTTCACCAGGCTCCATTATCCTGATGTACTTTTCCTGCAGGATGAAAGAGAGGGACGCATGGATTAGTATGGGTGTACTAAGGCCCTGTCCTGGTTAAGTCTGAAGGCCCCATAATGCTTTCCAGCGAGTGCTGGCCACCACTTGGATGGCCAGAGTTTAGTGCGTTACATGGCTGCCCGAAACCCCACCCACCTCCGCCCCACTCCACCTGACCAACTGGCAGCAGCTTTGCCCATTGGACTAGATGCTGTGCTCTCAGCTCAGGCACAGGCATTCTCCTAACTCACACTGTAAGGCTGCACTGTTAGCTTGAACCATGAGGGAGAATGGTCCAAGCCGGGATGCTGACATTGCAAGGGGCTGTGAGTGTATCCAGCAGTGACTGCTCCATGGCCAGCTTTAGCAAGGAGATTGTACAATGTGCGCAGTCGTCCAACTGTTCTGCCGTCCACTAAAACATTCATAACTTTGCAGTCTGCATTCGAGGGGTGAAAATCTCTGGAACACTGGGTGGCACTTTGATGCCTCTGCATTGCTTGAGTGGGCAGATAAGCTAGAAGCCCCACTCCAATCCTATCAATGTGGCTGAGCCTGAACTGTCTCAGTTGCTGAGGAATGGTCACTTTATACAGGTTTCCCTCATGCGTCTCCACTTCCCTCTCCTACCCCGAATCCTCGTGCACTACATTCAACCACAGGGCTGCCATTGCCCCACCATCCCCAACACACCTCAACCTTGAGGTCCACCAGGCAACCCTGGTGATCGCTGTACAACGTTACTGTGTAGTCACCTCCCAGTTCCCCTCAAAGTGCAGCCCGCCAAGTGCACACCTTTTATATGCTGTTGTGAAACACGTCGGCCTGCTTTCCCACCAACGTGGGCGGATGATCCAGCAGTGGGAGGGTATGATTCCGGCGGGCTGGCCTAATTATAATATGCAGATGTATTACAATGAAGTTTCCATCGTCCAATGGTGGGAAACACGGCCCACCATTGGCAGGCTGAGCGGACGATCGCAAGCTGGTTTCACACCGTCATGAAATCGACTGCGCCATATTGTCCGCTCACGCCACCAAACACGCCCGACACTGGCGGGCACAGAAAATCCCGGGCAGTGAGTCTAAATGTGCTCAGGGCCAGCTGGGAGCTGCTGATTTACAAACTGAGGACAGACAAAGTGAAGCATGAAATCTGCTGCCTGTTGTCAATTAGAATATCCTGGAAAGTGGTGACTAAAATTGAGTGAAAGACAGCGAATTGGCAGGAGATGTAGTGAGGGGAGAGAGAAGGAGATACTAGACATAAAGCAGGGAGAGAGAGAGAGGGAGGTAGAGAGGATGGGAAAGAGAAGGAGAGAGAGGGGAAAGAGAGAGAGGGGGAGAGAGAAAGAAGGAAATTCTAGACACAAAGCAGAGAGGGGGGAGAGAGGGGATCGAGAGAGAGAGAAGGAGAGGGAGAGAGTGAGAGAGAGGGGAGAGAGACAGAGAGGGAGTGAGAGGCTAAGAGGGAGAGGAGGAGAGATAGAAGGAGAGAGAAATACTATACACAAAGGAGAGTGGCGGAGAGAAAGAGGGTGAGAGAGAAGGGGAGAGACAGGGGGTGAGAGAGAAGGGGGAGAGAGGGGGGAGAGAGAGGGGGAGAGAAAGAAAGGGAAGGAGAGAGAGGGAGAGAAGTGAAGAGTGAGGAAAAGGGGGCTAAGTGTGATTACATTACCCTTTGGTGACATCATCCCAAGATACAGCAGGGTTCCACATTTACATCCTGCATCCAACTCTACCTCACTGCCAATCCAGTGCTGAATGGGCAAATATTGCTTCCACTTAAATATTGGGAAGATTGAAGCCAATGTCTGCTGTCTCCATGACAAACCACGTTCCCTAGCTACTGATTCCATCCTAAACATTTGCAACTGTCTGGAGCTGATACAGACTGTCATAGAAGGGTGCTCAGCATACCAAGGGGTTAATGAGGGACTGGCGAATAATGCTGCCTACATTGGGATGTAGAGAGTCACATGATAGTAGACTGTGTGTAGAGGACTCTGAGCGAAGTCGGCATGAAGATAGCAGCTAGATAGGGCTTTACCTTGGAGATAAGTATATAGTTGTGTTTTAACAATAACCAGTTTATGTTCAACCACACAAGCCTCCAGGCCTCTTAGTGAGACACCAAACAACCTTACAACATGGTGGCAGCCAACGAATGAGTGCAGAACCCCAGAGAAGCTGAAGAAGGACCCTGGAATCTGAAAAACTAAAGAGACAGCATCGTGACCTGACTGGAGTGCACCTGAACCAAAGACACAGCTGGAGATCGCCTTAAATGAAGTTCCATTGCGCACATGGAGGCAGAAGGCAAGAAGAGAAATCCACTGTGCAGCTAAAGGATGCCAGCAGAGCATGGGAGGTCCATTGTGGGTCCCCATCGATTACAGAGTCAAAGGACCTAGCCAGGTCACAAGGGCGAGCAAGAAAAACAACATTCAGTACAAAGGCTGAACTGGCCTTTAACATTATTCAGAGCAGTAATTGTTTCTTTAATCACCTTGAGCTGCCTGGATCCAGAGTTGGCACCAGACCATGTGGCGGCCAAGTTTTTTTGAGAAAATTAAAACAAAGTTTTCAAAACCTGAGTCAGAGCTGGGAATCGCCTTCTAATCAGCCCAAACCTTCGATTTAAAGATTTGCTGCAAAAAATCGATCCCTTCGAATTAAGTCCCAAGATGGCAGAGAGACAGGGGAGAGAGACAGAGAGGGAGTGAGAGGCTAAGAGGGAGAGGAGGAGAGATAGAAGGAGAGAGAAATACTATACACAAAGGAGAGTGGCGGAGAGAAAGAGGGTGAGAGAGAAGGGGAGAAGGCCTGTCAAAACCCAACAAGCGCAGGAAGAAGAGTAAAGAAAACAGTTCATGCAGCACCATCTTTCAAACAGGCACAACATTTAAAGCTATACTCCCCTGTGATGAAAAAAAGTCATGGCTGCACAAGTGAGTACACTCAGTAGGTCCAATAGCTGATGACCTCATTGCGAGATAAGGAATAAATGAATCTTCAGATACGTTTGAAGATGTTCCGAAATCCTTCGAGACCTACTTTAATTTAAGAAGTGAAAACATTTTAGAGCCAGCAAAGTTCAACAAGTGAGTCCAACAGCCTGGAGAACCCATTGACTCTTCTATAAATGAATTATACAGATTGGCTGAAGGCTGAGATTACAACGGCCTTAAGTCAGAGCTCATACCAGACCGGACAGTAGTCAGAATGGCTGGTGATATCCTTTCAGATGTACTACAGGCAAAAGAAGATCTCACTCTAGAAAGTGTAATCCAAATAGTCTGAAATTTGTCAACAACACTGGTCCATTTTATGTGGCAAGGTTAAGCCATGGTATAGAGCACCCCCAGATGTCCAGCTCATAAAGCAACAAAAGGGCTCCACAGAGACTCTAGGCCAAGGAAGACAACACCCAAACAGACCACGCAATGGTGGGAGACCATGTCACTGATGGGAAGCCACAAGCCCTCACAGGCTAGAGCAATGTCCGGCAATCTCTGCAGAGCTTCAACTGCAACTGGCTGGAACACTTTGGAAAGCTGTCTAAGTCTAAGAGTCCACACCAAGAAGAAACCCAACCATGCTTCTTGGATAAGGCCAAGGATCCCAGATTCTCCTTTTGGAACGCGAACATCTCTGTAAACAGTTACCTCACCAATTTCAAATTAGACCTGGGAGCCAGTGTTATGGTCCTCTAGGATAAGGAACCGGGGCTGGTGAAGCAACATCTGATGCTACCCACAGCACAGCTGTACGGGGCAAGTGGAATTAAGCTCCCAGTTAAAGGAACGCTGTAAGCCACACTCCAATACAAAAACAAACCAATACAGGAAACATAATTTGTGTTCCAGCATTAAGAATTTCCATCTTGAGCAGGAAAACCTGTGTTGGCCTCAACCTCCTTCAGAAAATTGACGAGGTTAACCAGGGAGGGTCTGCTTCCAATTCTAAGAAAGAGTTTCCAAAACTTTTCACTGGATTGGGGTGACTGAAGGCTGCATACAGTATTACAGTGAGGGAGGATGCCAAGCCCGTGTGCCTGTTTACAGCACAGAAAATACCGCACCCACATGTGAAGAAACAACCAGACGAAATGACCAAAATGGGGGCCATCTCCACTGTCACTCAGCCGATGGAATGGTGTTCTGGGATGGTCCAAGTTCCAAAGCCAAATGGGTCCATTCGCATCTGTGTCGACCTGACACAACTCAGCAGGGCAGTGCTCAGAGAGATCCACCCGATCTCCTGGCTGGACAACAGCCTGACCAAGCTCTCCAGAAGCACAGTGTTTTCCAAGCTCGATGCTAACAGCAACTTCCACTAGACAGGAAGCCCAGGTTGCTGACCACATTTATCACCCCACTTGGCAGATTCTGCTTCCACCGTTTGTTCTTCAGCATTACCTCAGCACCCGAGATTTTTCAACACATGATGTCAGCCATTTTACAAGGCCTGGAGGGTGTCATCTGCCATATGGATGATGTTTTGGTCCATGGTATGACCATGGAGGAACAGAACAGGAGGTCCATGGCTTTCTTAGAATGCTTGCAGGAAAAAGGGATGACTGAACGAGAAATGCACACAAAACAAAGACAATCAGCAAGTTCCCAACCCCACCATCTATTCCAGACCTCCAGAGATCCCTGGGCATGGCGAACCTGTTAGCACAATTCCTGCCCAACCTGGCACAGGTCACAGAGCCCCTGCAGCACCTTCTCAAAAAGGGTCATGCATGGTGCTGGGGATCTGAACAAGAGTAAGCAATTCGGTCACATCTCACCTGAAAACCTGGCTCACTATGACCCACCCCTGCCCACTATAATAGCAGCAGGTACCTCCTCCACAGGCCTACGAGCAGTTTTATTCCAGGACCAATAGGATGGATGTCGCCAGCCAGTGTATTTTGTATCTAGCAGACTGTCAGGCACAGAGATACGGTATGCTGCTATTGAGAAAGAAGATCCCAAAGTCGCGTGGCCTTGAGAGAACTTCTCTGACTACATTATTGGCCTGAAAATCACCATAGAAGCGAATCATCCAGTCTCACTGTTAAATGAGAAGGAAATTGCGAAGGTGCCCCCAGAATTCAGAGGTTCTGCTTGTGTCTCAGGTACTTTACGTGTGATACGGTGTATGTCCAAGGGAAACATCAAACAACTGCAGAGGCACTAACCAGGGCCACAGTCATCATACATCACACATGATGTCAATCTGGTCGATGAGCTCAAGTCCCAATTGGTGAGAAAACAATTGTAACATCCTCAGGGAAGCTCCAGTAAATACCCCGGAGCAGTTACGAGATGAGGTGTTCCCACGTCAGTCATGATTGTCAACAAGGGTGGCAACATCATAAAAACTTGTTCTGACCAGTAGAAATACTTCACTGTGAGGAAGACCTGCAATTATATAATGAGCAGTTGGTCACTCCAATCTCCCTTCAGCCAGAGATTCTTCAACAAATTCACCATGGCCACATGAGCATGACAAAGTGCAGAGCACAGGCCCAGTCCCTGGGCTCAGTCTGCAGTGTGGTGGCTGGGCCCCATCTGCAGTGCGGTCCCCGGGCCCAGTCTGCACCACTGTACCCGGGCCCAGTCTGCAGTGTGGTTCCCGAGCCCAGTTTGCAGTGTGGTCCCCGGGCCCAGTCTGCAGTGTTGTTCCCGAGCCCAGTTTGCAGTGTGGTCCCCGGGCCCAGTCTGCAGTGTGGTGACCGGCCCAGTCTGCAGTGTGGTCCCCGGGCCCAGTCTGCAGTGTGGTGACCGGCCCAGTCTGCAGTGACCGGGCCCAGTCTGCAGTGTGGTCCCCGGGCCCAGTCTGCAGTGTGGTCCCCGGGCCCAGTCTGCAGTGTGGTTCCCGAGCCCAGTTTGCAGTGTGGTCCCCGGGCCCAGTCTGCAGTGTGGTCCCCGGGCCCAGTCTGCAGTGTGGTCCCTGGGCCCAGTCTGCAGTGTGGTGACCGGCCCAGTCTGCAGTGACTGGGCCCAGTCTGCAGTGTGGTCCCCGGGCCCAGTCTGCAGTGTGGTTCCCGAGCCCAGTTTGCAGTGTGGTCCCCGGGCCCAGTCTGCAGTGTGGTGACCGGCCCAGTCTGCAGTGACTGGGCCCAGTCTGCAGTGTGGTCCCCGGGCCCAGTCTGCAGTGTGGTGTTCAGGAATATCATGGGCAATTGAAGAAATGGTCTCAAACTGCCAGGTTTGTACACTGCACAAACCTGTCCAGAAGGAGCCCCTTACCCCCACACAGCTCCCTACCAGAGCTTGGGAATTGTTGGGAATGGATTTCTTCAGGTTTAATGGCAGTGGTGGTTGATTACTTCTCCCAATGGATTGAAGTGAAGCAATTACACATGATGACCACAGAGTTGTCCGTTAGGTCTTTGAAAGATGTTTGTGAGTCATTGCATCCCGGCTCAGGAGGTATCCAATAACAGCCCGCAATTCGTAAATGAATGCTTCACTCAATTTGCCACCCTTTACGGCTTTCAACACCTTACCGGTTCTCCAAGGTATCCACAATCTTATAGTGAGGCAGAAAGAGACACCCGCGCTATTTAAACCCTTTTGAGAATATATGGAGGCTTCCCCACAGCTCTTTTACCATATAGATCCACACCATCAGATGGGGCCTTTTCATCCCTATCTCCATAATCTTTGCCTAGCTCCACAATGCTCCAAGATATCTGTGCTCACCTAATTCTGGCCTCTAGAACATTCCCGATTTTAATTGCTCCGCTATTGGTGGCTGCACCTTCAGTTGCCTCGACCTTAAACTCTGGAATTCCGTCCCTCTATCTTTCCACATTGAAGTCATAGTGGGCACCTCCTTGATGGGATGGTGTAGAGGGAGCTTTATTCTGTATCTAGCCTGCATATACTGTGAGAATGTATGCTACTTTTAAAAATATTTTGTGGAATATTGTATTATTCTGTGAAGAAGGCTGTGTGCGCGTGTGTGTGTGTGTGTAAATTATTGAATTAAGCTGGGAAAAAGTTACTAGAAGACAGACTGTTTCGGGGGAGGGGTTTAAAACATGACAAGATAAAGGTGCTGGGCTTGAGGTACAAGTGAATGGGTTAGATCTGACATTTGCATTTTTAGATAAGTTGAGAGTTTGTTTGAATTTCAAAAGGAACTGAAAGGTAACAAGAAACATGTTTGCATCTTACAGGAGTTCCATGGGTAAACAGAAGAGGGTCTATTATATTTTATTGACCATAAAACAGAGACAAAATAGAAACATGAAAGATTTTGTATTTGGAAGAATTTGAGTTTCAGAGAGGTGTGAGAACAATGGAACCTGAGATGAAACGGGGGAGAAAGGTATTTTAGATTTACTGTGGAAAGCTTAAGGCAGCTGTTAGCCGTAGCTCTTGGCTGTTGGTTGTTGGCTGTTAGCTGTAGCTCTAGGCTGGGAGAAGATGCAGTTTGAATCAGCCATCCAGTCAAGCCAGGAAAGTCTTGGGCTGTAGAAAGCAGTCTTGTTCGCAAGTCTTGGATTTCCACAGCAGAGTGGAAAAGAGTTTAAAAGGACATGTGGTATGCCTTTATTAAAGCTACAGCAGTTTACCTTGGGTAATATTACTAGGCTTTTATAGTTAAACATCTATAAGGGAGTGTTGCCTGGAAGGTAAAAGCAAAATACTGCAGATGCTGGAAATCTGAAACAAAAACAAAATTAGCTGGAAAAACTCAGCAGGTCTGACAGCATCTGCGGAGAGGAATACAGTTAACATTTCGAGTCCAAATGACTCTTCATCAGAACTGGAAGGTGTTTACTTGTGGGTCTAACGATGTAGGGAGTCTTTTGGGGAAATGTTTTCTAAGACTGATTTTAACTGTGCAACTGTAATCTTGTGTGCTTAAGTTTTCTTTTGTTCTTGTTAATAAAACTTTTACTTGTAATTTTTAAAATCCCAAAAGCGTTACTGGACCTCTTACTGCTGAGATCAGTACGTCTTCATCTTGTTTACAGAATACAAAAAGAAAGGTATGGCCCATAAACCAAGTTTCCCTCTGGGATTTGGTTTGCGCAGCAATTAACATCGGCTATGGTCATAACAATACCTTTCCTGAGATTGTTAATAGGATAGTGTAGAGGGAGCTTTATTCTGTATCTAGCCCATGTATACCTACTCTGAGAGTGTTGATGCAATAGTGTAGAGGGGGCTTTATTCTGTTTTAAATTGTGATGTACCTGAAATAAAAACAAGGAATGCTGGAAATACTAAGCAGGTCAGGCAGATTCTGTGGAGAGAAACAGAGTTAACATTTCAGGTTAGTGACCTTTCATCAGTTCAGATGACATGACCACTTTTTCATATTATCCCTGATTTTCAGAAGTCCTCTTGCTGCTAAGCTTTCCCATTTACCCAGGCTGGGGCCAGCACTGATATGCACTGGCTTGCAGCTTGCCTCTGCCAGTGGCTGGGATCTTACATGGCCAGCAAGTCCTGGAGTGGGATTGAACCTGGGCCTCTGCCTCAGAGGCAGGAGAGTTATTGACTGAGCCACTCCAACTTGCTGAAGAAATGTCTCTTCATTTCAGTCCAAAATGGTTGATTCCTTATTCTTAGATTGTGAGGCCAAGTTGTAGACGACCCAGGCAGGGCAAACAGTCTCCCAAGATCTAGCCTGTCAAGCCCCTCAAAATTTTTATATGTTTCAACGAGATCATCTCTCATTCTTCTAAACTCCAGGGAATATAGAATTAGTCTACTCAATCTCTTCTTGTAGGAGAATCCCCTCATCCCAGGAACCAGTCCAGTTAACCAACATTGCACTCCCTCCAAGGTAAGTATATCCTTCCTTAGGTAAGGAGACCCACACTGTACACAGAATTCCAGGTAGTGGCCTCACCAAGACTCTACACAATTAGAATAGGACATCTTTTATAATACTTATATAATCTAATCCATTAATCCATTTGTAACGAAGGCTAACATGTCATTTGTTTCCCTAATTGCTTGCTGGACCTGCGTGTTAACTTTGTGAGTCACGTACATGGACATCCAGACCGCTCTGAATACCAACATTTCCCAGTTTCAAAAATATTCCACTCTTCTACTTATCCAAACAAAATAGCTTCACATTTCTCCACAGAGTATTCTATCGCCTTAGTCAATCACTTATTCTAACTAAACACTTTTGCAGCCACTTTGGATCCTCCTCACAGCTTATCTTACCACTTCATTTTGTACTTCCAGCAAACGTGGATCCTCAGTCCCTTTGACTAAGTCATTCATGTAGACTGGAACTAGCTGAGGCCCCAGCACTGATCCTGGTGGTAACCATGAGTTACAACCTGCCAACTGAAAATGACTGATTTATTTATCCATACTTTCTATTGTTAGTCTGTTAACTGATCCATAATCCATGCTAATATATTACCCCCAATTCAAGGAAGTTAACTTTGTGTAATAACCTCTTGGGTGGCAACTTATTGAATTGGATTATGAAAATCCGAATTCACAACATGCACTGGTTTCCCCTTATCTACTCTGCTAGTTACACCCTCAAAAGATTTAACAGATTTATCAAACATGACTTTCCTTTCTTAAATAAGTGTTGACTTTACTTACTCATATTTTGATTTTCTAAGTGTCCTGTTACCACATCTCTAATAATAGATTCCAGCATTTTTCCTATTACTGATGTCAGGCTACTTGGCCTGTAGTTCCACTTTCTCTCCCTTTCCTAAATAGCAAAATTATGGTCGCTCTCTTTCAATCCATTGGGAACATTGTAGAACCAATTGAATTCTAGAAGATCAAAATCAATGCATTGGCTATCTCTGCAGCCACCTCTTTTAAAAGGCATTTTTGATGGGGACAGTATAGAGGGAGCTTTACTCTGTATCTAACCCCGTACTGTACCTGCTCTGGGAGTGTTTGATGGGGCAGTGTAGAGGGAGCTTTACTCTGTATCTAACCCCGTACTGTACCTGCTCTGGGAGTGTTTGATGGGGCAGTGTAGAGGGAGCTTTACTCTGTATCTAACCCCGTACTGTACCTGCTCTGGGAGTGTTTGATGGGGACAGTGTAGAGGGAGCTTTACTCTGTATCTAACCCCGTACTGTACCTGCTCTGGGAGTGTTTGATGGGGACAGTGTAGAGGAAGCTTTACTCTGTATCTAACCCCGTACTGTACCTGTCCTGGGAGTGTTTGATGGGGACAGTATAGAGGGAGCTTTACTCTGTATCTAACTCCGTGCTGTGCCTGTCCTGGGAGTGTTTGATGGGACAGTGTAGAGGGAGCTTTATTCTGTATCTAACCCCATGCTGTACTTATCCTGGGAGTGTTTGATGGGCACAGTGTAGAGGGAGCTTTATTCTGTATCTAACCCCATGCTGTACCTGTCCTGGGAGTGTTTGATGGGGACAGTGTAGAGGGAGCTTTACTCTGTATCTAACCCCGTACTGTACCTGCTCTGGGAGTGTTTGATGGGGACAGTGTAGAGGGAGCTTTACTCTGTATCTAACCCCGTACTGTACCTGCTCTGGGAGTGTTTGATGGGGACAGTGTAGAGGGAGCTTTACTCTGTAACTAACCCTGTGTTGTACCTGCTCTGGGAGTGTTTGATGGGGACAGTGTAGAGGGAGCTTTACTCCGTATCTAACCCTGTGTTGTACCTGCTCTGGGAGTGTTTGATGGGGACAGTGTAGAGGGAGCTTTACTCTGTATCTAACCCCGTGCTGTACCTGTCCTGGGAGTGTTTGATGGGGACAGTGTAGAGGATGATTTACTCTGTAGCTAACCCTGTGCTGTACCTGTCCTGGGAGTATTTGATGGGGATAGTGTAGAGGATGATTTACTCTGTAGCTAACCCTGTGCTGTACCTGTCCTGGGAGTGTTTGATGGGCACAGTGTAGAGGATGATTTACTCTGTAGCTAACCCTGTACTGTACCTGTCCTGGGAGTGTTTGATGGGGACAGTGTAGAGGATGATTTACTCTGTAGCTAACCCTGTGCTGTTCCTAACTGGAACTAAAATGAGAAGGGTTTCCTTACTTTCCAGCTCTGATATTCCACATTAAGGTGAGGAGAAAAATTACCAAGGAAACAAGAGAAAAGTGTGTGAACTTCAGGAGCTTGACATCTAAAGCACATAAATTGCCCCTCACCAGCATTAGAGTGCTCAAGCTCAGAGGAATGGTCAGTTAACCAGCCTCTTAAGATTGCGTCTGCTTCAGTTGGGGCTGGTCTGGAATGGATTTATGTTGTCTCTCAGACTCTGTTGTTGCTGTTTGTTTCACTCTGCTGGATGGAGACAGCCTATCTGATGGGCTACAGCTGTACACTATAAATCAGTATGGAACCGCTTCCCGGAGCTGGAGATGAGCCAGGCCCTCTCTCTCCTGCTGTCCCCCCTTCCCCCACCACCCCCAGGCGCTCAGACAGTTGCCAGCTGCAGCTGTGGAAATGAGGAAAAGCTGATTAGCAAAGTTCAAGCAGGAGCAGGGATACAACCTCCAGGAGCCAACAAGCCATCTTCATTACCCCTCTTACCCACCGCCACTCAACATGGCAATGGGGTAAAGCATAGTCTGTCCCTCTTAACATCAGCTTCACACAACAGCAAACATTTTATTGTTAACTTTTGAGATTTGTTGTAATTAAAGCCTCTACCTGACATTGTAATTTCACTAGGGCCCTTGCTCCATGGATGACAGAATGAATTCACAGAAAAGGTATGAAAGCAGCAACTTCTTCTTATATTTGGAGATAATAGAGAGGGCACAGTGTAGATTCACTCAGAGCCTGCCTGCTATGAGCTGGAGAATACAGATACAAAGAGAGAATTGAAACTTGGGCACTGCTGTGGTTGGGTCAGAGGACTCTAAGGGGGTGATTTAGAGGTGTTTAAAATTATGAAGAGATGCAACAAAGTAGATGGAAACAAGAGCAGAATTTTAATGGGAGCAGGGGGTTTGGGGGGCATTGGATTCAGGGCATGGGAGGTGTTGGATACAAGGAATTGGGGGGCATTGGATTCGGGGCACGGGAGGTGTTGGATACAGGGAATTGGGGGGCATTGATACAGGGGGTGGGGGGCATTGGATGCAGTGGGTTGGGGGTGGTGCTGGATACAGGGAGTGGGGGGACATTGGATGCGGTGGGTTGGGGGTGTTGCTGGATACAAGGGGTGGGGGGCATTGGATGCGGTGGGTTGGGGGTGTTGCTGGATACAAGGGGTGGGGGGCATTGGATGCGGTGGGTTGAGGGTGGTGCTGGATACAGGAGGTGGGGGGGCATTGGATGCAGGGGGTGGGGGGTGTTGGATGGTGGGCAGGGGGATGTTGGATGTGGGGGAGGTGTTGGATACAGTGGGGTGGGAGGGTGTTGGATCTGGGGGCAAGTGTGGTGTGGAGCGTTAAAGTCCTGTATAGCGCCACTGGATTGGAAACCCGACATGATCCGTCCACTTCCAACTTTTACCAGGGAGTGTTTGCTGTCAGGTCAGGTTTTAAATATTCAACTGTTCAATTAATTGTAGATTTAACCCAGCATCCTGACTTGAGTAGCCAGCGTATGAGTTTCCCGAGCTGTGTGGAACTCACTAGGTGAGCAAAGTGAGAACATATCGGAGAGGCTTTGATCAATGAAACTGACAGGCTTGAAAGCCTTTAAACAGTGAAATTGCATAGCTGCTGGCTAGCCCATGTGAAATGTTTGTGCTCACAGCATGTGGCCTGGTCCACTGCTTCACAGTCCCTTCCGCTCACCTTGACCAGCACTTCCCTGCTATCAGCCTTCACTGTATAAGGCCATAAGACAATAAGGTGTAGAAGCAGAAGTAGGCCATTCAGCCCATCACGTCTGCTCCACCATTCAATGAGATCATGGCTGATCTGATAATCCTCAACTCCACTTTCCTGCCTTTTACCCATAACCCTTGATTCCCTTACTGATTAAAAATCTGTCTATCTCAACCTTGAATATACTTAACGACCCAGCCTCTACAGCCCTCTGTGGTAAAGAATTCCACAGATTCACTACCCTCTGAGAGAAGAAATTCCTCCTCATCTCTGTCTTAAATGGGTGCCCCCTTACTCTGAGATTATGCCCTCTGGTCCTAGACTGTCCCGCAAGGGGAAACAACCTCTCAGCATCTGCCCTGTCAAGCCCCCTAAAAATCTTATATGTTTCAATAAGGTCGTGCCTCATTCTTCTAAACTCCAATGAGTACAGGCCCAACCTACTCAACCTCTCCTCATAAGAAAATCCCTCCATCTCTGGGATCAACCTAATGAACCTTCTCTGGACTGCCTCCAATGCCAGTCTATCTTTCCTTAGATGAGGGGACCAAAACTGTTCACAATATTCTAGGTGTGATCTAACTAGTGCCTTGTATAATTTTAGCAAGACTTCCCTATTTTTATATTCCATTCCTTTTGAAATAAAGGCCAACATTCCATTTGCCTTCCCTATTACCTGCTCAACTTGAATGTTAGCTTTTTGTGATTCATGTACAAGGACCCCAATATCCCTCTATGCTGCAGCTTTCTGCAGTCTTTCTCCATTTAAATAATATTCAGCTCCTCTATTCTTCCTGCCAAAATGCGTAATCTCACATTTTCCCACATTATGTTCCATCTACCAAGTTTTTGCCCACTCACTTAATCTGTCTATATCCCTCTGTAGACTCGCTGTGTCATCCTCACCACTTGCCTTCCCACTTATTTTTGTGTCATCCGCAACTTGGCGATGGTACATTCACTTCCGTCATCCAAGTCATTAATGTATATTTCAAATAGTTGTGGCCCCAGCACTGATCCTTGTGGCACTCCACTAGTTACAGGTTGCCATCTTGAAAATGCCCCCTTACCCCAACTCTCTGTCTTCTATTAGTTAGCCAATCCTCTATCCATGTTAATATACTACCCCCAACACCATGGGCTCTTATCTTATTAAATATCATTATGTGTGGTTCCTTATCCAACACCTTTGGAAATCCAAATATATTACATCTACTGGTTCCCCTTTATCTATCCTGCTTGTTACCTCCTCAAGGAATTCTAATAAATTTGTCAGGCATGATTAAGCCATGCTGGCTCTGCTTGATTATATTATGCATTTCTAAATGCTCTGCTATTATATCCTTTATAATAGACTCTAACATTTTCCCAATGACAGACGTTAAGCTAACTGGCCTATAGTTACCTGTTTTTTGTCTCCCTCCTTTTTGAATAAGGGTGTTACATTGGCAGTTTTCCAATCCTCTGGGACTTTTCCAGAATCTAAGTGTTTTTGGAAGATTACTACCAGTGCATCCAATATCTCTGTAGCTACTTCCTTTAATAACCTAGGATGCAACCCATCAGGTCCAGGAGATTTCTCGGCCTTTAGCCCCATTAGTTTCCCTAGTACTTTTTCTCCAGTGATAGTTGTTGTATTTATTTCCTCCCCCATAACTTTTGCTCCTTGTATATTTATTATTTTTGGAATGCTATTAGTCTCTTCTGCCATGAAGACTGAGTATTTATTCAACTCCTCTGCCCTTTCCTGGTTCACCATTATTATTTCCCCAGCCTCATTCTCTAAGGGCCGATGTTCACTTTGGCCTCTCTCTTCCTTTTTACAGATTTAAAGAAGCTCTTACTGTCCGTTTTTATATTACTTGCTAGTTTACCTTCAAAGTTTATTTTCTCCCTCTTTATTTTTTTTTGAAGCATCTTTTGTTGGTTTTTAAAACTTTCCCAATCCCTTGGTTTACCACTAATCTTTACCACATTGTATATTTTTTCTTTCAGTTAGATACTATCCTTAACTTCCTTGGTTAACCATGGTTGGTTTCTATCCTTCCTAGAAACCTTCTTCCTCACTGGGATATATCTTTGTTGTGAGTCATGAGATATTTTCTTAAGAGTCAGCCATTGTTCATCAGCATCAGAGAGGAGATGCAATTCTAGACCTAGTCTTGGGGAACGAAGAAGGGCGAGTGGGTGAAGTGACAGTTGGCGACCATATCGGGGACAGTGATCACAATTCAGTTCGATTTAGCATTACAATGGAAAAAGACAGGGATAAGACAGGAGTAAAAGTCTTGAACTGGAGGAAGGCAAATTTTGCAGAAATGAGAAGGCTGAGGTGGACTGGACAGCACTGCTGGAGGATAAAACAGTGGAAAACCAGTGGGAAGCACTGAAAAGCGAGATCCTAATTGTACAAACTAGACATGTCCCCTGCAAAAATAAGAGTGGTACTGCCAAATCTAGACCCCCCTGGTTGTCTAGAGGAATACAGGGGAAGATCAAACAGAAAAAGTAAGCGTACGATAAGCACAAAGAACTAAGCGCTACAGATAGCCTAGACGAATATAGGAAGTGCAGGGACGAAGTAAAAGGAAATCAAAGAGAGGGCATGAAAAAAGATTAGCAAGTAAAGTTAAAGATAACCCAAAGATGTTTTACCAATACATTAATGTTAAAAGGTTAGTTAAGGAAAAAGTGGGACCTATCGGAGATGAAGATGGAAACTTGTGTGTAGATGCAGAGGCTGTGGGAAGGGTTTTGAATGAATATTTTGTCTCCGTGTTTACAAAAGAAAGGGAGGATGTAGATATAGTAGTCCAGGAGGAACACTGCGAGATATTGGACGGGATTGTCATAGAGAGGAAGTACTCGAAGGGTTGAAATCCTTGAAAGTTGATAAGTCACCAGGGCCAGATGGATTGTTTCTGAGGCTTCTGAAGGAAGTCAGGGAGGAGATAGCAGATGCTCTGAGGATGATTTTCCAATCTTCACTAGATACAGGGGAGGTACCGGAGGACTGGAGAAATGCAAACATAGTTCCATTGTTTAAAAATGGATCAAAGGAAATGCCAAACAATTATAGGCCAGTTAGTCTTACATCGGTGGTGAGCAAATTAGTAGAATCAATCCTGAGAGATAGGATTAACTGTCATGTGGAAAGGCATGGACTAGTCAGGGATGGTCAGCATGGATTTGTTAAAGTAAGGTCTTGCCTCACAAATTTGATTGAATTCTTTGAGGAAGTGACAAGAAGGGTTGATGAAGGTAGTGCAGTTGATGTTGTGTACATGGATTTTAGCAAGGCATTTGACAAGGTCCCACATGGCAGATTGGTCAGGAAAGTAAAAGCCCATGGGATTCAGAGTAATGTGGCAAACTGGATAAAAGGTTGGCTTTGTAACAGGAAACAAAGGGTAATGGTCGATGGATGCCCTTGCGAATGGAAAGTTGTCTCAAGCGGTGTTCCACAGGGCTCGGTGTTGGGACCCTTGCTGTTTGTGTTATATATTAACGATTTGGACATGAACGTGGGGGGCACGATTGGGAAATTTGCAGATGACACAAAGATTGGCCGAGTAATGGATAGTGTAGAGGATAGCCATAATCTCCAAAATTATATAGATTGGTTGGTGGAGTGGGCGGTAAAGTGGCAGATGGATTTTAACATGGAAAAGTGTGAGGTCATACATTTAGGGAGGTCAAACAGTTACAGGGATTATACAATAAATGGGAATATACTGAGAGGGGTAGATGAAGTGAGAGATCTTGGCGTACAAGTACACAGGTCCCTGAAGGCAGCAGTTCAAGTAGACAAGGTTGTAAAGAAGGCATATGGAATGCTCTCCTTCATTGGCAGAGGTATAGAATATAAAAGTAAGGATATAATATTGGAATTGTATAAAACACTGGTGAGGCCATAACTGGAGTATTGTGTGCAGTTCTGGTCACCACATTACAGGAAGGACGTAATAGCTCTGGAGAGAGTGCAGAGGAGGTTTACAAGAATGTTGCTAGGGTTAGAAAAGTGTAGCCATGAGGAGAGATTGGATAGGTTGGGGTTATTTTCCTTCAAACAAAGAAGGCTGAGAGGTGACTTGATTGAGGTGTACACAATTATGAGGGGAATAGATAGAATGGACAGGATAAAATTGTTTCCCTTGGAGAATTCTAGAACCAGGGGACATAGATTCAAGATAAGTGGCAGAAGGTGTAGGGGGGACATGAGGAAGAACTTGTTTACGCAGAGGTTGGTGGGTATCTGGAATTCGCTGCCCAAGTTGGTGGTAGAGGCAGAAACTTTAAACTCTTTTAAAAAGTACCTGGATCTGCACCTAAAGTGCTGTAAGCTGCAGGGCTATGGGCCGGCTGCAGGAAGGTGGGATTAGAAAGGGCACATGGGTGTCCTCGGGCTGGCATGAACAAGATGGGCCGAATGGCCTCCTTCTGTGCTGTAAACTTTCTATGGTTTTATGGTTCTAACTGTCTTTTCTACTAAACCCCTTTCCCAGTCCACTCCAGCCAACTCTGCCCTCATTCCTTTGTAATTACCCTTATTTATGTTTAGCACAGTTGTTTCCCACCCAAGTTTCTCACTCCCAAACTGAATGCTAAATTCTATCATGTTATGGTCACTGTTTCCTAGGGGATCTTTTACTCTGAGATCATTTATTAAACATGCCTTTTTACACATTAACAGATCCAAAATAGCCTGATCCCTGGTTGGATCCACAACATATTGTTCTAGGAAACTGTCCCAAATATACTCTATGAATTCTTGCTCATGGCTACCTCTGCCAATTTGATTTTTCCAATCTACATGAAGACTAAAGTCACCCATGATTAATGTATTGCCTTTTTTACATACCCTCATTATCTCCTGATTTATTCTCTGTCCTACAGTTTCCTACTGTTAGGGAGCCTGTAGACTACTCCCACCAGTGTCTTCTTCCCCTTGTTATTTCTTACCTCCGCCCATATGGATTCTACATCTTCTGATCCAAGATCATTTCTTGCTATCGTACTTATTCCATCTCGGACTAACAAAGCTACCCCATCACCCTTTCCTTCCTGCCTGTCCTTTCAAAAAGTCACATACCCCTGAATATTTAGCTCCCAGCTTTGATCTCCTTGTGACCATGTCACTGTAATGGCTATAAGATCATATCCATTAACCTTTATTTGTGCCATTAATTCATTTATTTTGTTCTGAATACTACATGCATTTGAGTAAAGAGCCATTAATTTTGCCTTTTTACCATTTTTTCCCCCTTTGACTCTATTTTCTGTTTTTTTATGTTTGTACACTCTGTCCCTTCCTGTCATACTCTGGATATTATTACCTAAATAGCTGCCCTACAAGGCTGCCATATCCTTTTGCTTTGTAAGCCTATGGCTCCCCTCTCCAGAACCCTCACCCCCCATCCCCTTCCCCACCCCCGCCAGTTATTTAGTTTAAAGCCCTCTCTACAGCTCTAGCTATTCAATTCGTCAGGACACTGGCCCCAGCACAGTTCAAGTGAAGCCCATCCCACCAGAACAGCTCCCTTCTACCCCATTACTGGTGCCAATGCCGCATGAACTGAAACCCATTCCTCCCACACTGATCTCTGAGCTACAAATTTAACTCCTTGACTTTATTTACCCTTTGCCAGTTTGCCCGTGGCTCAGGTAGTAATTCTGAGATTATTACCTCGGAGGTTCTGATTTTTAATTTAGCTCCTAACTGTTCAAATTCTTTCAGCAGAACCTGCTTTTTAGTCCTATCAATGTTGTTGGTGCCAACGTGGACAACGACAACTGGGTCCTTCCCCTCCTACTCCAAGTTCCTTTCCAGCCCTGAGGAGATGCCCATAACCCTGGCACTGGGCAGGCAACACAGCCTTCGGGACTCACGCTCACGGCTACAGAGAACAGAGTCTAACTCCCAATTATGCTGCCCCCCTACCACTACTACATTCCTATTTCCTCCCCCCCACTTGAATGGCTGCCTGTACCTTGGTGCCATGGTCAGTTGGCTCATCCTCCCTGCAGTCCCTGTTCTCGTCTACACAGCTTGCTAGAACATTGTGACTGTTGGACAATTGCAGGGGCCGAGGCTCCTCGAACACCACCCCCTGGGCCCCCATACCTGCCTCACCTGCAATCACACCCTCCTGTCCCTGATCACAGTCCAAGTTTGAGTTACCCAATCTGAGGGGTGTGACCACCTCCTGGAACAAAGTGTCCAGGTAACTTTCCCCCTCCCTGCACACCAGTAACTAATGCAGATGCTCATAATCCTGCCATTCACACCGCCTCCAGACACACCTTATGTTTCTTTACTTGTCCCATTACCACCCGCTTTGGCCTTGCACAATGCACCCTTTTCTCACTGAATCTCTGCTGCCCTCCACCCATCACAAGTCTTTCCTTTTGTCTTATTCTAATCTCCCCCTTTCACTTGCTTAAAACTTATATTTCGAATTTCCCCCATTCTGATGAAAGGTCATCGATTTGGAACATTAACTCTGTGAGCAAAACTTTCCACTCCGGAAACTAAGTGTGGTGGCAGGCAGGAAAGACAGCGTGGCTCCTGCCAATCGGCATGGCGGGTCGCTGCACCAGAACGTCTGCTTTTTAGCTGATTATGTATGCAGCACATTGTATCTTGTGGTGAGACAGGCTAGGATTCACCTGCCCTGCCATTACCTCATCAGCTCATATTTCCAAGCACCACATTTAAACAGCACCCGCGCACACATTCACCCTCTGCAGCGCAGGACTAGTCGCAGCGAGTGATGGCGCCGAGAAGAGACAAATGCTGTGAGCCCAAGTTCAGCAGCACGGCACTGGCCACACTCCTCCTGGCAGTGTGGACCAGCAGGAGATCCTTTATCCCCGTGATCGGAGCCAGAGATCCATCAACCTCACTACAAAGGCTTGGGAGGAGGTCGCCAGGGCAGTCAGCACCTGCAGTCCTCAGAACAGGGCCTCTCTGCAGTGCAGGAAGAGGATGAATGGTCTCATCCACTCCACCAGGGTAAGTCAACCCTCTCTTCACTCTCAACTCACACTCTCATGAGGCCATCAGGCATTCGCAGGATTATGGTCCACAGGGATCTCACACACTACCAACATAAGGAACATCACCACTGATTCTCTCACACACACTTTAACATCTTCATCCCTTGTCACATCCTGCACAAGTTGGATCTTCAGCCCTTACATAGGTCCACTCTGCATACACAGCTGGCAGGCATGTTTATCAATTGCTTTGGCATCCATGCTGCTCACAGTCTGTCTGTCTGTCTTTATGCAGGAAAAGACCACTCACAGCAGGGAGAGATCCCAGGCCAGAGGAGGAATGTCAGAGCTCAGGTCACTCACCCCCTTTGAGGAGCAGGCAGCAGAGCTGGCCAGGGAGGACAGAGACTGTGACTGCGCTGAAGGAGAGATCGGTATCTTCCAACAAGCCAGTGAGGCCCCATCAACAACTCATCATCCACCCCCCCGAAACGTGGAGTGCTTCTTAATGTTGGTGTCAAGCAGCCAATGGAAATCTCTAATGATCTAATCTAATGGTCTCTCCTCTCTGTAACAGGCACCAGCAAGAAAAGAGGAGCCACACTGCCAGCCAGCCCATCAGCCCAGCCCCCAGGCCACCTCAGATGAGGATCCTGAGGACCCACTAGATATAGAGCCGTCACAGCGTTCATCTGCGCCCTCCACCAGTGCAGAGGCACACGGCTCGGTGGGACCAGGCTCAGGGTCACATCACAGATTCGGGTCCACAGCAGGGGGAGGCAGTGACAGCCAAGGTCACCGACACTCAGAGGACTGCTGGAGGCTAGGCTTCTGCGGACTCCATGTCCGATGTTGAGCCTCTGGGATCTGCACTCAGAGAGATGTTGGAGCTCCAAAGACAGAGAGGGGCACAGCAAGAAGGGCTGTCAGAGGCCGGCACCAGATTAGAATGGAGGATGCGGGAGTCCATCCACGTTCTGTCTGATGTCATGGCACCGACATGCCAGCACATCAAGGTCATCACTGGAAGGGTGGCGTCCACCATGGACACCTTGGTCCAGCAGTTTGTGCCAGATAATCACTTGGACCTGAACACTATCGCTTCAGCCATGAGAATACTCCAGCAGTGGCTCGGTGAGAGGGGGAGGGGGCACCTCGATCTCCCTCCTGGAGCCCCTTTCCCTCAAGGAGTAAGGGAGGAAGGAGAGTCAGCCACAGGGAGGAGGAGAGTCAGCCGGACACCCCTGGGCCATCCACCCAGGACTCTGTTGAGCTGTCCAGCTGCTCCAAGGCCCCTCTGCCTGTGACCCCAACAGCCCCAGCACCTTCCCCACAGCAGGAGACCCAAAACGTGTGGGGCCGCCCAGGCCTTGGCCATACAGAGGTCATCATAGGCAACAGGGTGTAGCAGTCAGCAGGCTGCCTCCACCTCTGCTAAGGATGTGGGGGAAGCACCTAGACGTGGCGGTAAGGTAAGAAAAATTAGGAAATTTTGAGAGCACAAAAGTAGCCCGGGTGTTCACTCACTGTATATACTTTGCACATCTGTAAATATATTTTGTTTATCTGGAATTCTCATCTAGTAAATGGTTCTTCTATCTGATCCAATGCTCCGAGGTCATTCAAGTGTAACAGGTTCCCCTCTCCTCACTTTTCTCCCATTATGTGCCTCAGGTCTATGGGGTTTTGCCCAACCTCAGTGCAGTGAATCGCCTTTCTGTCCACAGCAGTGACATGAGCAAAGCCTGTTGCTCACTCAGCATGGTGGTTGGGTAATGCATATCTTAGACTTCTGTCAGAGGATCATATCATGTGGCCGCATGAGTATAGATTTTGCAGTTTGGTTTATTTTCCTGATGCTGCTGCACTGAAGACTGGTCTAAGTGGATCTTATAGGTTTTAATGGCAAGCTGCATTGGAGTCAAACTAACTCGGTGCATCTTTCAATGGCCTCCATGTAATGTCTGTCAGGCTTGGATGTAGGTTACATTTCAAGTAATAGTCGTGGATTTTAGGTGCTCATGATGGCCTGTAGCATGATGTTGTGACTGCGTGTACAGGTAGACATCACCCCTATAGTAGTTTCCAATCTCCACCTGCATGATGCAGTGCCGTGGACCTGGTTAGGACGTGGTGACTCCTGGAATGTCTGCTAGCTGCCCACTATGCGAGATCAGAGCTGTGTGTCCAGGCCCCAGATGCCAGACTATTAAATGGGATGATGCCACTCTGGATCTGAAGGTCTGGCGAGTGTGGCTTGATATGATCCCTGAGCCAGCTCTCCGACGGGCAGTCAGCATGGTTATCTGATTGTGACAATGCCATTCGTGTCCCAGGTTTCCTTGTGTATATCTGAAACTGCGGGAATGAAAATGTGGAGGCCTCAAAAAGGATAAAAGTGAAGCTCCAATAATGTGTGCTCTTTATTATCAACAAAGTTACTGAAGATGCTTAAATGCGGTGTCGATATTGTCTGGGCCACAGATGCCAAGGCAATGCTGGACATGAACTTTGGAAGCCCCAGACTAAGGCTGGGTCATGATTGCTTGTCAATAATCAGATGATGGTGCTCTGTGTGCGTCCAAAGGTCACCTGACTTGCAGGCTTGCATTCATCATTGCCATTGACAGGTCACAGTGTCCTAAAGAAACCCCTCATGCAGGGGATTTAGTATGAAGATGAGACCAGAACATTATTCCTGCATGAGAGATGACCTTTGGAGAGATGCTGCAGTCCAGATTCAGATTAGTCCTCAGGCAGTCAAGCCTTGAGGCTCCAGGCATACTGGCATGAGTTCAGTGATGTTTGTATTGCTGTTCCTGCCTCTTGAAGGCTGCCGCAGGCAGTAAAATGTTGGTGCGATGATTGAAAGAACTGCACCATGTCTACTTGCTTCACAGTGCACGCTGGTGGAGTTATGATCCCATAATAGAATGGCCACGTGCTCCAGAGGCTGCCTAGCATTCCAAGGATGAGGCCAGCATCACATAAGATTGTGACTACGCAATCTGAGATTGATGTCCTTCAGTGAGATGCTGAGGATAGCAATGAATGTATTAATGTCAGCATGGAGGGCATGGGTGAAAGAGGCTCTTGTGAGCTAGTCGTCATCATCGTCCTGGAACCATGTGACTATAAACATCTCATGGGCATGTCTTCCGTGTCTGGCCTGAGCCATGGCCTCTTCCTTTGAGGCCTCAACTTCCTCACCCTCATCTAGCTCAGGCCTCCCGATGTCCTCCTCATCAGAGAAGAGGTGCAGTTCCTCCATCTCTCGTTCTGAAAAGTCATCCCCCACCCCACAGTTGTAGCACCAGGTTGTATAGAGCACAGCAAACCACGATGATGCTTGAGACCCTCTGGAGACAGTACTGGAAACACCACCTGACCAGTCCAGACATTGGAAATACATCTTCAACATGCCAATGTTCTGTTCAATCGAGGAGCGTGCCACAGAATGAGCCCCATTGTACCTCTCCTCTGAAGCACTTTGTGGCCGCATAACGGATGTCATTAGCCACATCTTTTGTGGGTAGCCTTTGTCTCTGAGGATCTAATCCTGGATGTGCTGAGGGTCCTCAAAGATCTGTGGCACCAGCGAGTGACTCAAGATGTATGAGTCATGGCAGCTTCCAGGATATCTTGCATAAACCTGCATAATCTGCTTCTGGTGGTTACAGAACAGCTGACCATTGAGAGAGTGGAAGCCTTTTCTGGTGATGAATCATAGTGGCTGTTGCCAGGGAGCTCTTAAAGCCACATGGTGCAGTCGATGGTACCCTGCAGCAGTGGGAAACCGAGATCACTGCAAATCCCATTGACCTGGCAGCCTGGCTGACTTCATCCAGAGAGAACTGGATGTAATTGTGTGCCTTACTGAATAGGGCATCAGTAACCTCTCAGATGCATTTAAGAGCAGATGCTTAGGATATGCCACAGAGATCCCCAATGGAACCCTGGAACGAGCCATTAGTAGACAAGTTCAGTGCGCCAGTCACCTTTAGAGCCACTGGCAGTAGGAAAGACATCTACAACACTGTCCCTTGCTCATCTGCAGGTTTGAGAAGGGTCTTTGGTACACCCTTGGTTGTGCTAAATGCCTCCATGGACTGGTCTGTCAGCCTCAGCTTCTGGGTCTTCATGGGGCCCCACAGGCCCATGCTCCTCAGGGTGAGGCTCTTCCCTGTTCCCTGCCTGACAGCGACAGGCCCTTCCTCCCCTCCTCAGTTGCCTAATTGCCAGGAAAAAGGCAGTGTTGCCTGTTGTCTCCAATCTGTACATCTGTGTACATGTCTGTGTAGGAAAATTGAACAGAGACATGATTGAACTTCACCCTGCAATGATGACCTTCCATTGCCAAGCTAGCGAGCCATTGTGAAGCCCCTGGGCTGCCCTCATTCCATGCATTCCATCCCCAGATCCTCTCTTGCAGCTGTCGCATAGCCTTAAGGATCACTAGAAGCACACCCACCCACCCTACTCCCCAAAAGCCCCAGGCATGACAGCACTTTCACAAGGGGCTTGGATCTGGATGAGTACAGCCGGGCTCTATCAGCCTCAGTCAGGCTGCCTCCTTTGGCATAGATTAGTGCCCAGCCTTGCACTAATGTAATGATTGTAATCATTGAAGTGTGCAAATCCTCAACCTGTTAGAGGACTTTGGAGCTTTCTGCATCTGCACCTTAGCCATTGCTCCTTTACAGCTGGATCCTTGTGCCCTTTGCACATTCCTATGAGAGGGGCAAATGGTCATTCAAACCCAATCAACATTTGGCCCCAAGCCGCAATGGATTCTCGCAAGAATGCGTATCCTGAGTTAAGGTACCCAAATCCTTCAATTCGCATTGTCATAACTGTCCCCAGACAACTTGTTAACTTCCTGAATGGGACTCCAATTTTGTTATGTTCCTGGGTGAGTGAGGAGTCATCCATTCTTTATTCAACCCCCTTGGTTGGTCACAACAAGGTTAATTTTAAAGGGTTCCCTTCCTCTGTGGATACCTTTTCCCAGTCCAAAAGTATTTATTTTTTGGAAGGAGTCAATTCCTTGAATCAAAGAAAGAGTAAGTTCATTAATTACTAAAAATAATAAAAATGCAACACACATATCACAGATCAGAAATGAGAAGTTAAGAGTTCAAATAGATGTTATAAAAAATATATGAATCATTCTTTGGCTTATTCGTGAGGCATAGATGGTGGAATGTTGCAGCCATTAAGTTGGGTGATTCCGGTAGAGCTGACTTTGGTAATTTCACACTTAGTTTGGAGACACTTGGTTCTGCAGGGTGGCTGAAAGCCTGCCCTATTTCCTTTAGATTGCGGCTTCTGCTGAGTTTTGCCTCCAGCAACAGAGGGAGAGAGAGATCCTTTTGCCTGCAAGATGCAGGGGGGGTGACTCTTGCTCTTCTGCTTGCTGTCACACACAGTCACACATCAGCACCTCAGCTTTTTAACTGTGTATTCTGGAAGGGAAAAATTATGACTCACACCGAGTCCATGTTCTTTCATGCCAGACCATTTATACATTCTGAGACATAAATGAACAGGAGGTGGATTTCGGATTCTGCTGAGACTTACAATCAGTTTTTTGTCTCCACAGCCACAGGAGGTTAAAGTTCAGTATTTTGCACCTTTACTCTCTCCCTTTCAAATCTCTGTTTGAAGAGGTCCATGATACCTTTCAGATGCGACATTCCATGTTCTCTCAGGACTAGTTGGTCAACTATAATCCACAATGGAAATTTCCAGGGTGTGATCATTGCACATTATCAGCCATCTTTTGCTCAGTGTCTTACTTGCATTACTTTTTTAAAAAACACAGGTCTTCCTTAAAAAGTTCAAAATTGCCTGTAGGTCATTAGTACCTTCAATCCGCTGTCATAACAGCACTTGGGTCTTCCTAACATGTCTCAGCTGAGCCTCGCTCTTCATTGTCAGGTGCCCCTTCACTCAGCCCAGGAGTGCAGTAGGTGATGCCTCTACAAGCCCTCAGACCCCTCCCAGGTGAGTTCTGTTGAAGGGTCATTCGGACTCGAAACGTTATCTGTGTTCCTCTCCACAGATGCTGCCAGACCTGCTGAGTTTTTCCAGGTATTTTTGTTTTTGTTTTGAATTTTTTTCTCAGTTATTTTGCAACTGTGTCATTCCATCGGCTTGTTGAAATAGTGCTGCTCCAATTCTATTATGAGACCAGCTTCCATGCCCCACCCCACTGCTGTGACCATCCAAGTCCCTCCTATTGTGCTGGAAGGGCATTATGTGCTGGTTTCCCTCCCTCCAATCACTCTCCTTCCTCTGCCTCGAATCCTGGAGCCTTTCC
The DNA here is from genome assembly GCF_964194155.1 of Cetorhinus maximus. Lineage (NCBI taxonomy): Eukaryota > Metazoa > Chordata > Chondrichthyes > Lamniformes > Cetorhinidae > Cetorhinus > Cetorhinus maximus. The sequence goes on from NC_135887.1 coordinate 67,993,195, forward strand.
TGATTGTTGTAGATATCCCTGTCCTTCACCCTGAAGTGTTTCCCCAGGTCAAAACCACCAGTTCCTCGACTCGATTGAACAGATGCTCTCCGGCATTCCTACCCAGAGTGCAGAAGCAAAATAGAACATACTTCAGTACACCATCTACAATACCGCACTCTCAAAAAGTGGGAAGCAAGAGAGGAAAATGTTGACTTGCTCGAGGCTAGCATCACTGTGATGGAACCTGTCATTGAGGCCAAACAATCCACTTTCATTAACTATAAGAGAGATCCAAGCCAGAATACTCTGAATACACTAAGAGCCACTCAAAGTGAAATCCAACAGATCACTAAGCTGTGCACTCACGACTACTGGTTATAACTTTGCCGGAATATCCAGCTGTTCTGCACAGGGAATGTTAGGGATATGTATGTATGAAGGGATCAAAAAGGTAACAGGTCCACCAGCAAAGTAATTGGCTCTATTGAAAACAAAGGCTGTGGAGGCCATCACTGACTGCAATAAATAGTTGGAGAGATGGGTGAAAGACTATCGAGTTGTACTCTAGAGAGAACATGGTTACTGAGGAAGCTCTAGGCACCATAGAGAGCCTGCCTGTCATGGTACAGCTGGATATCCAACCCACAGTAGGGGAGCTTAACAAAACTATTGACTCACTTGCCATGGGCAAAGCTCCAGGTGCTGAAGCTATACCACCTGAACTTGGAGAGCACGGGAAACCGGCACTCCTGCAGTACCTGCACAAACTCCTCTGTCTCTTCTGGAGGGAGGGCCAAGTGCCCAGGATATGGGTGATGCAAAGACTGTAACCTGTACAAGGGCGACCGTAGCCCCTGCACTAACTATTGAAGCATCTCCCTGTTGAGCATCATGAGGAAAGCATTTGCCCAATTTGCCTTTGTCAGACTGCAGGTCCTGGCTGAACACATCTATCCCAAATCCCAGTGTGGTTTCAGAACTGGGGATCTACAATTGACATGATCATCCCAGTCCAGCAGCTGTGAGAGAAACATCGTGAACGAAGGAGGTGACTAGATATTGTCTTCATTGATCTCACCAAGGATCCGCCATGTGAGCAGAGGTGCTCAGTGTGATTTTCGCTTTCCGTGACAGTGTGATGGGGAAGGGCAGTGATGGCAGGGCAGCATCAGGGCCCTCTGAGTGCCATATTGGGGTCAAACAGGGCTGTGATCTGACACCGACACTCTTTGGTATATTCTCTTTGCTGCTGTCATATGTCCTCAGGTTGACAGAGGCTGACCACTGACAGAGCAGAGCTGACAGGAAACTGCTCAGCCCTGCTCACCTCAGTTCCAAGACAGCGCTGCACCAAGTCTTCGTCACAGAGTTCCTCAATGTGGATGATGCCGCACTAACGTCCCATACTGAGGATCACCTGCTGCAGGAAAAGGACAGACTTTCTCACGCCTGTAAAGATGGTTTGATCATCAGCATCAGGAAGACAAATGTCATGGTCCACGATGTTGTCATACCGTCACTTATCAGCATTGACAATGTGACTCTGGAGGTTGTTGATAGCTTCACAGATAAGGCTCCACGATCACCAGCAATCTGTCACTTGATGGTGAAATCAACACACGCATTGCGAAAGCTGCAGCTGTTATGTCCAAGCTGAGTAGGAGAATGTGAAACAACAGCAACCTGACTGAGAACATCAACTGCAAGTCTAGCAAGCCTGTGTCCTCAATGCACTCCTCTACAGTGGTGAGACCTGGGCAATGTCTGCTAGGCCAGAGAAAAGGCTGAATAGTTTCCATCGTCACCGGCTCAGACATATCCTCAGCATCTCGTGAGGCTCAGAAGCCCTGGAGTGTGCTAATTTCATTAGCATACACTCGTTGTTAATCGAACAACGCCTGCTCTAGTTCAGACATGTTCCCCTAATGGATGAGGCTTGTATACTCAAAGACTTTCTGTACAGTCAACTGCCCACTGGGTCATGACCCCCTGAATGTCCATACCCCTGCAAATGAGGGATGGAGGTAGTGAACACCATCACAGACGGCTGGGAGACAGTTGCTGACGGCCATGACCTCTGGAAGCTGACTGTTTGGAAGAGTTATATATTCCTTTCTGGTGCAAAAACATAACAAGAAAAGTGGCCCAACCATGGCTGACAAAAGACATTAAGGAAAGTATTAGATCCAAAGAGGAGTTATATAAAGTTGCTGGAAAAAGTAGCAAGCCTGAGGATTAGAAGCAGTTTAGAATTCAGCAAAGGAGGATCAAGGGACTGAGTGAGGGAAAAATAGAGTATGAGAGTAAACTTGCAAGGAACATAAAAGTGGACTGTAAAAACCTCTAAAGTATATAAGAAGAAAAAGATTAGTGAAGACAAATGTAGGTCCCTTACAGTCTGAAACAGGAGAATTTATAATAGAGAACAAAGAAATGGCAGAGCAATTAAACAATTACTTTAGTTCTGCCTTCACGAAGACACAAATAACTTTCCAATAATGCTAGAGAATTCAAGAGTCTAGTGAGAAGTAGGAATTGAAGGAAATTAGTATTACTAAAAACAACATTGCTGGAGAAATAAATGGGACTGAAAGCCGATAAATCCCCAGGGCCTGATAATCTACATCCCAGGGTACTAAAGGAGGTGGCCATGGAAACAGTGGATGCGCTTGGTTGTCATCTTCCCAAATTCTGTAGATTCTGGATCAGTCCCAGCAGATTGGAGGGTGGCAAATGTAAATGCTAGAGTCTATTATAAAGGATGTGATAACAGGACACTTAGAACATGTCAACGGGATTAGACAAAGTCAACGTGGATTTATGAAAGTGAAATTATGTTTGACAAACCTACTGGAGTTTTTTGAGGATGTAACTAGCAGAATAGACAAGGGAGAACCAGTGGTGGATGTGGTGTATTTGGATTTTCAGCAAGCTTTTGATAAAGTCCCACATGAGAGGTCAGTGTGTAAAATTAAAGCACATGGGATTGGGGGTAATATATTGGCATGGATTGAGAATTGGTTAGCAGACAGGAAACAGAGAGTAGGAATAAATGGGTCTTTTTTTGGGAGTGGCAAGCGGTGACTAGTGGGGTTCCACAGGGATCAGTGCTTGTGCTCCAGCTATTCACTATATATATCAATGATTTGGATGAGGGAACCAAATATAATATTTCCAAGTTTGCTGACAATACAAAACTAGGTGGGAATGTGAATGTTGAGGAGGATATTAAGAGGCTCCAATGTGATTTAGACAGATTGAGTGAGTGGGCAAATACATAGCAGATGCAGCATAACGTGGATAAGTATGAAGTTATCCACTTTGGTAGGAAAAACCGAGTGGCAGAGTATTATTTAAATGGTAATAGATTAGGAAATGTTGTTGTAGAAAGAGACATGGGTGTCCTTGTACACTAATCACTGAAAGCCAGCATGCAGGTACAGCAAGCAGTTCAGAAGACAAATGGTATGTTGGCCTTCATTGCGATGGACTTGAGTACAGGAGCAAGGACGTCTTACTGCAGCTGTACAGGGCTTTGGTGAGAGCACACCTGGAGTATTGTGTGTAAGGTTGGTCTCCTTACTTAAGAAAGGATATATTTGCCATTGAGGGAGTGTAACCAAGGTTCACCAGACTGATTACTGGGATGGCAGAATTGTCGTATGAGGAGAGATTGGGCCGACTAGGCCCAAATTCACTGGAGTTTAGAAGAATGAGAGGGGATCTCATTGAAACATATAAAATTCTGACAGGTATGGACAGACTGGATGCAGGAATGATGTTTCCTTTGGCTGGGGGGTCTAGAACAAGGGGTCATAGTCTCAGGATATGGGATAGGCCATTTAGGACTGAGATGAGGAGAAACTTCTTCATCCAGAGGGTGGTGAACCTATGGCATTCTCTACCACAGAAGGCTGTGGAGGCCAAGTCACTGAATATAGTTAAGGAAATAGATAGATTTTTGGACTCTAAAGGCATCAAGGGATATGGGGAGAGAGCAGGAGTATGATGTTGAGATAGAGGATCAGCCATGATCATATTGAATGGCAGAGCAGGTTTGAAGAGTTGTATGACCTCCTCCTGCTCCTAGTTTCTATGTTTCTGTGAGAGGAGGAGAAATGAAAAGCTCAGCTGGCTGGGAGGAGGCCCAGAGAAAACAGAGGCCAGTGAATTGTGCAGCTTCTCAGCTCACTGTCTTCCTCTGCAGCAGAGACAGCCATGTCAGAGTGTCTTTCTCTGCAGCAGAGACAGCCATGTCGGAGTGTCTTCCTCTGCAGCAGAGACAGCCATGTCAGAGTGTCTTCCTCTGCAGCAGAGACGGCCATGTCAGAGTGTCTTCCTCTGCAGCAGAGACAGCCATGTCAGAGTGTCTTCCTCTGCAGCAGAGACAGCCATGTCAGGGTGTCTTCCTCTGCAGCAGAGACAGCCATGTCAGAGTGTCTTCCTCTGCAGCAGAGACAGCCATGTCAGAGTGTCTTCCTCTGCAGCAGAGACAGCCATGTCAGGGTGTCTTCCTCTGCAGCAGAGACAGCCATGTCAGAGTGTCTTCCTCTGCAGCAGAGACAGCCATGTCAGAGTGTCTTCCTCTGCAGCAGAGACAGCCATGTCAGAGTGTCTTCCTCTGCAGCAGAGACAGCCATGTCAGGGTGTCTTCCTCTGCAGCAGAGACAGCCATGTCAGAGTGTCTTCCTCTGCAGCAGAGGCAGCCATGTCAGAGTGTCTTCCTCTGCAGCAGAGACAGCCATGTCAGGGTGTCTTCCTCTGCAGCAGAGACAGCCATGTCAGAGTGTCTTCCTCTGCAGCAGAGACAGCCATGTCAGGGTGTCTTCCTCTGCAGCAGAGACAGCCATGTCAGGGTGTCTTCCTCTGCAGCAGAGACAGCCATGTCAGAGTGTCTTCCTCTGCAGCAGAGACAGCCATGTCAGAGTGTCTTCCTCTGCAGCAGAGACAGCCATGTCAGGGTGTCTTCCTCTGCAGCAGAGACAGCCATGTCAGAGTGTCTTCCTCTGCAGCAGAGACAGCCATGTCAGAGTGTCTTCCTCTGCAGCAGAGACAGCCATGTCAGAGTGTCTTCCTCTGCAGCAGAGACAGCCATGTTAGGGTGTCTTCCTCTGCAGCAGAGACAGCCATGTCAGGGTGTCTTCCTCTGCAGCAGAGACAGCCATGTCAGGGTGTCTTCCTCTGCAGCAGAGACAGCCATGTCAGAGTGGGGCACACCAGACGATGTATAACAGAGTTGACACAACCACACAAAGCATTATCTGATCAGACAGAAGGCAGCCACCATAGTGTCACACCTCAGAGTGCTGTTACTGTACGGAAAGAAACTGACCATTTTGCATTTTATGTAATGTCAACTTTGAACTGTTATGTAATGTACTTTTACAAGTGCTTACTGTGCACACAGTGTGACTGAGATAGAGTACCAGTGCTTACTGTACACACAGTGTGACTGAGATAGAGTGCCAGTGCTTACTGTGCACACAGTGTGACTGAGACAGAGTGCCAGTGCTTACTGTACACACAGTGTGACTGAGATAGAGTGCCAGTGCTTACTGTACACACAGTGTGACTGAGATAGAGTGCCAGTGCTTACTGTGCACACAGTGTGACTGAGACAGAGTGCCAGTGCTTACTGTACACACAGTGTGACTGAGATAGAGTGCCAGTGCTTACTGTGCACACAGTGTGACTGAGATTCAGAGAGCCAGTGCTTACTGAACACACAGTGTGACTGACATACAGAGTGCCAGTGCTTACTGAACACACAGTGTGACTGACATACAGAGTGCCAGTGCTTACTGAACACAGTGTAATTAAGATAGAAGCATAGAAAAGTTACAGTGCAGAAAGAGGCCATTCAGCCTATCATGTCTGTGTTGGTCAGAAAAAGATTAAAAAGAAACTAGCTGTTCATTTTAATCCCACTTTCCAGCACCTGGTCGGTAGCCTTGCAGGTTACAGCACTCCAGATACAGATCCTGGTATCTTTTAAATGAATTGAGCATTTCAGCCTCAACCACCAACTTAAGCAGTGAATTCCAGACGCCCTCCACCCTCTGGGTCAAAATGTTTTTAATTCATGTCCCCTCTAGTCCTTCTACCAATTACCTTAAATCTGTGACCCCTGGTAATTGACCCCTCAGCTAGGGGAAACAAGTTTTTCCTGTCTACCCTATCTAGGCCCCTCATAGCTTCATACACCTCAATTAGGTCACCCCTTAGTCTCCTCTGTTCGAAGGAAAACAACCCTAGCCTATCCAATCTCTCCTCATAGCTGCAATTTTCAAGCTCTTGAAACGTTCTTGTAAATCTCCTCTGCACTCTCAAGAGCAATTATGTCCTTCCTGCAATGTGGTGACCATAACTGTACACAGAATTCCAGCTGTGGCCGAACCAGTGTTTTATACAATTCCATCCCTGTTTTTGTATTCAATACCTCGCCCAATAAAGGAAAGCATTCCATATGCTTTCTTTAGCAACTTATCCACCCGTCCTGTCACCTTCAGGGACCTGTAGACATGCACTCCAAGGTCTGTCACTTCCTCAACCTCTCTCAATATCCTGCCGTTTATTGAGTATTCCCTCGCTTTGTTTGCCCTCCCCAAATGCATTACCTCGCACTTTTCTGGATTGAATTCCATTGATTACTTTTCCACCCATTCAACCAAACCATTGAAATCATTCTGGAGACAGCAGCTTTCCTCTTCACTATCAACTACATGGCCAGTTTTTATGTCATCTGCAAATTTTCTGATCATGCCTCCACATTTATGTCCAAATCATTAATATATAAAACAAACAGCAAGGGCCCCAACACTGAGCCCTGTGGAACACCACTGGAAACTGTTCTTCAATCACAAAAACATCCATTGACCATTACCCTTTGTTTCCTATCACTGAGCCAATTTTGGATCCAACTTGCCACCTTTCCCTGTATCCCATGTGTTCTCACTTTTCTGACCAGTCAGCCATGAGAGACCTTGTCAAATGCCTTACTGAAATCTATGCAGACAACATCCACTGCACCACCCTCATCAATCCTCCTTGTTATTTCCTCAAAAAATTCGATTAGGTTAGTAAGACACAATATGATTATCCCTGATCAATCTATTCCCTTCTAAGTGACAGTTTATCCTGTCTCTCAGAATTGATTCCAATAATTTGCCCACCACTGAAGTCAGACTGATCGGTCTATAATTTTTTGGCTGATTGCTTGCACCCTTTTTAAATAATGGTACAACATTCGCAGACCTCCAATCCTCTGGTAACTCACCTGTATCTAGTGAGGATTGGAAAACGATCCCCAGAGCGTTCGCTATTTCCTCCCTGGCTTCCTTTACCAGATACAATCCATCTGGCCCTGGTGACTTATCCACATTCAAGGATGTCAATCGCTCCAGTACTTCCTCTCGCACTATGCTTATTGTATCTAATATTTCACATTCCTTCTCATTAACTAGAATGAGATACCGAGTGCCAGTGCTTTCTGCACACACTGTGATTGAGATACAGAGTGCCAGTGCTTACTGCACACACGGTGTGACTGAGATACAGAGTGCCAGTGCTTATTGCACACACGGTGTGACTGAGATACAGAGTGCCAGTGCTTACTGCACACACGGTGTGACTGAGATACAGAGTGCCAGTGCTTACTGCACACACGGTGTGACTGAGATACAGAGTGCCAGTGCTTACTGCACACACAGTGTGACCGAGATACAGAGTGCCAGTGCTTACTGCACACACGGTGTGACTGAGATACAGAGTGCCAGTGCTTACTGCACACACAGTGTGACTGAGATACAGAGTGCCAGTGCTTACTGCACACACAGTGTGACTGAGTTACAGAGTGCCAGTGCTTACTGCACACACGGTGTGACTGAGATACAGAGTGCCAGTGCTTACTGTGCACACGCTGTGACTGAGATACAGAGTGCCAGTGCTTACTGTGCACATGCTGTGACTGAGATACAGAGTGCCAGTGCTTACTGTGCACACGCTGTGACTGAGATACAGAGTGACAGTGCTTACTGCACACACGGTGTGACTGAGATACAGAGTGCCAGTGCTTTCTGCACACAGTGTGACTGAGATACAGAGTGCCAGTGCTTTCTGCACACACTGTGATTGAGATACAGAGTGCAGTGCTTACTGCACACACAGTGTGACCGAGATACAGAGTGCCAGTGCTTTCTGCACACACTGTGATTGAGATACAGAGTGCCAGTGCTTACTGAACACACGGTGTGACTGAGATACAGAGTGCCAGTGCTTACTGCACACACGGTGTGACTGAGATACAGAGTGCCAGTGCTTACTGCACACACAGTGTGACTGAGATACAGAGTGCCAGTGCTTACTGTGCACACGCTATGACTGAGATACAGAGTGCCAGTGCTTACTGCACACACAGTGTGACTGAGATACAGAGTGCCAGTGCTTTCTGCACACACTGTGATTGAGATACAGAGTGCCAGTGCTTACTGCACACACGGTGTGATTGAGATACAGAGTGCCGGTGCTTACTGTGCACACGCTATGACTGAGATACAGAGTGCCAGTGTTTACTGCACACACAGTGACTGAGATACAGAGTGCCAGTGCTTACTGCACACACGGTGTGACTGAGATACAGAGTGCCAGTGCTTACTGCACACACGGTGTGACTGAGATACAGAGTGCCAGTGCTTACTGTGCACACGCTGTGACTGAGATACCGAGTGCCAGTGCTTACTGCACACACACTGTGACTGAGATACAGAGTGCCAGTGCTTACTGCACACACAGTGTGACTGAGATACAGAGTGCCAGTGCTTACTGCACACACAGTATGACTGAGATACCGAGTGCCAGTGCTTACTGCACACACTGTGACTGAGATACAGAGTGCCAGTGCTTTCTGCACACACTTTGACTGAGATACAGAGTGCCAGTGCTTACTGCACACACAGTGTGACTGAGATACAGAGTGCCAGTGCTCACTGCACACACAGTGTGACTGAGATACAGAGTGCCAGTGCTTACTGCACACACAGTGTGACTGAAATAAAGAGTGCCAGTGCTTACTGCACACACAGTGTGATTGAGATACAGAGTGCCAGTGCTTACTGTACACACTGTGACTGAGATACAGAGTGCCAGTGCTTACTGCACACACTGATTACACAGGATTGACACTACTTGCGCACTTCAGATATTTGTATTTCAATTGGAATGGTAGAGAGATACTTGTGTTTTCACCTGGTGATTCACACTTCACAAGGCAAGAGCAGATGGTGTAGTCAGGGAAAGCAGTGGAGAGTCCACAATAGAGAATGCCTGCTCAGCAGGATGCAGCTGCTGTAACCCAGGGTCTGACAATGACACTGCTTTTGAGGAACCCTAACCTCTGCCTTAGACCCCATGAGTTGAGTATGGCCTCCTGCGATCTGCGTCTCTCCGCTGCTTCATCCCTCTCTCCTATGGAGCTGCAGGTCTGTAACGGTAGATAGACCCCGAAACCTCCCAAGGATAGATGAACACATCCAAAGTCTGTAGATTAACCTCTCAGTACAAGCACTACCATCAAACCTTTTCGCACTAATAGGTAAGAAAGAAGATGTAGTATTGAGTTTTTATTAACATATTTCCCGTCTTTTCCACTGTGCTCTTGTCATGTCTTCACCGGTGAGTTCCAGGAAGCCTTGGAAACCATGGATACAGAGTTCAAGTAGAAATCCCATGTCAATATTGCTCTAATTTAGTTATTAACATATCTTATCTACCAAGCCACATCTGCTGAGGGGGTTGCTCATCGCATAGAGATTAATGCCCAGGAATGAAACAAGGGAGAGAATGGTCTGCAGCTGGCTTCCGGACACACAGTTCAGTTTTGCCAGTTTTAAGCCCCCAGCCCACACACCCATAATTAAAATGCAGCCCCAGTGTTTGGTATACTGAGCCACCTGGGGAGATAGCATCCATGTCAGGCTGCCTGCAGTGCAAACATGAATGAGAAAAGTGGTTACCACAGTCTGAGAAGGACCACATGGTCATCACAACCACTATGAACAGGAGACACCAGCTGGTGGCAGTACACACAGCTTCCACTGGGTGGCAGGGTGCCCTCGCTACCCATGTGATCACGAGGACTCCTCAATAAGTTGAGTTCAGGTGATATCTGAGCTCAGAAACATTAGCGGGCGTGTCAGTGGCCGTCAGCCAGGAAACAGACTCACTGTGAGGCAGCCAACATTACTGACAGTACAAAGTTGGATGAGAAAGTAAACTGTGAGGAGGGCACAAAGGCTGCAAAAGGATTTCGATGGGTTGGGAAAGAGCTTCTTAGATGGAATATGATGTGGAGACACATGAAGTTATCCACTTTAGTAGGAAAAATAGAAAGTAGAATATTTTTAAATGGTGACAGAGTGGGAAATGCTGGCATTCAGAGAGACCCGAGTGTCCTTGTACTCAAATCCCAGAATGTCAACACACAGGTACAGCAAACAATTATGAAAATACATGGCATGGATCCAGAGATGACCCTCCAACCGCATATTTACACCATCACTAAGACGGTCTAGTTTTACCTCTGCATCATTGCCCGACTTCACCCTTGTCTCAACTCTTCAACTGCTGAAACCCTCATTCAATCCTTCATTACCTCGAGGCTTGATAAGTCCAATTCACTCCTGGCTGGTCTCCACATTCTACCCTCTGCAAACTGGAGGTCAGCCAAAACCCTGCTGCCTGTGTCATTACATCACCCATTCCCCTATCACCCCTGTGCCTGCTGACCTAAACTGCTTCCCTGTCAAATTTCAGTCTAGATTTTAAAATTCTCCTCCTTGTTTTCAAATCCCTACATATCCTCAGATTTCCCTATCTCTGTAAACTCCTCCAACCCCACAACCCACCGAGATATCTGCACTCCTCTTATTCTGGCCTCTTTTGCATCCCTGTGTAACAACACTGCCTGCCCCCTCCATTCACAGTCTGGTATGTACACACACTGCCTGCCCCCTCCATTCACAGTCTGGTGTGTACACACACTGCCTGCCCCCTCCGTTCACAGTCTGGTGTGTACACACACTGCCTACCCACTCCGTTCACAGTCTGGTGTGTACACACACTGCCTGCCCCCTCCATTCACAGTCTGGTATGTACACACACTGCCTGCCCCCTCCATTCACAGTCTGGTGTGTACACACACTGCCTGCCCCCTCCATTCACAGTCTGGTATGTACACACATTGCCTGCCCTCTCCATTCACAGTCTGGTGTGTACACACACTGCCTACCCCCTCCGTTCACAGTCTGGTGTGTACACACACTGTCTGCCCCCTCCATTCACAGTCTGGTATGTACACACACTGCCTGCCCCCTCCATTCACAGTCTGGTGTGTACACACACTGCCTGCCCCCTCCATTCACAGTCTGGTATGTACACACATTGCCTGCCCTCTCCATTCACAGTCTGGTGTGTACACACACTGCCTGCCCCCTCCATTCACAGTCTGGTATGTACACACACTGCCTGCCCCCTCCATTCACAGTCTGGTATGTACACACATTGCCTGCCCTCTCCATTCACAGTCTGGTATGTACACACATTGCCTGCCCTCTCCATTCACAGTCTGGTGTGTACACACACTGCCTGCCCCCTCCATTCACAGTCTGGTATGTACACACACTGCCTGCCCCCTCCATTCACAGTCTGGTATGTACACACATTGCCTGCCCTCTCCATTCACAGTCTGGTATGTACACACATTGCCTGCCCTCTCCATTCACAGTCTGGTGTGTACACACACTGCCTGCTCTCTCCATTTACAGCCTGGTGTGCACACACACTGTCCCCTAACTCCATTTACAGCCTGGTGTGTACATACACTGCCTGCTCTCTCCATTCAGTCTGGCGTATACATACACTGCCTGCTCTCTCCATTCAGTATGGTGTATACATACACTGCCTGCTCTCTCCATTCACAGTCTGGTGTGTACACACACTGCCTGCTCTCTCCATTCAGTCTGGTGTGTACATACACTGCCTGCTCTCTCCATTCACAGTCTGGTGTGTACATACACTGCCTGCTCTCTCCATTCAGTCTGGCGTATACATACACTGCCTGCTCTCTCCATTCAGTCTGGTGTGTACATACACTGCCTGCTCTCTCCATTCACAGTCTGGTGTGTACATACACTGCCTGCTCTCTCCATTCAGTCTGGCGTATACATACACTGCCTGCTCTCTCCATTCAGTCTGGTGTGTACATACACTGCCTGCTCTCTCCATTCACTCTGGCGTGTACATACACTGCCTGCTCTCTCCATTCAGTCTGGTGTGTACATACACTGCCTGCTCTCTCCATTCACAGTCTGGTGTGTACATACACTGCCTGCTCTCTCCATTCAGTCTGGCGTATACATACACTGCCTGCTCTCTCCATTCAGTCTGGTGTGTACATACACTGCCTGCTCTCTCCATTCACTCTGGCGTGTACATACACTGCCTGCTCTCTCCATTCAGTCTGGTGTGTACAATAACTGCCTGCTCTCTCCATTCACTCTGGCATGTACATACACTGCCTGCTCTCTCCATTCACAGTCTGGTGTGTACGTACACTGCCTGCTCTCTCCATTCACAGTCTGGTGTGTACGTACACTGCCTGCTCTCTCCATTCAGTCTGGCGTATACATACACTGCCTGCTCTCTCCATTCACAGTCTGGCATGTACATACACTGCCTGCTCTCTCCATTCACTCTGGCGTATACATACACTGCCTGCTCTCTCCATTCACTCTGGCGTATACATACACTGCCTGCTCTCTCCATTCAGTCTGGCGTATACATACACTGCCTGCTCTCTCCATTCACTCTGGCGTATACATACACTGCCTGCTCTCTCCATTCACTCTGGCGTATACATATACTGCCTGCTCTCTCCATTCACTCTGGCGTATACATACACTGCCTGCTCTCTCCATTCAGTCTGGCGTATACATACACTGCCTGCTCTCTCCATTCACTCTGGCGTATACATACACTGCCTGCTCTCTCCATTCACAGTCTGGTGTGTACATACACTGCCTGCTCTCTCCATTCACAGTCTGGTGTGTACACACACTGTCCCCTCTCTCCATTCACAGTCTGGTGTATACACACACTGTCCCCTCTCTCCATTCACAGTCTGGTATGTACACACACTGCCTGCTCTCTCCATTCACAGTCTGGTGTGTACACACACTGCCTGCTCTCTCCATTCACAGTCTGGTGTATACACACACTGCCTGCTCTCTCCATTCACAGTCTGGTGTATACACACACTGCCTGCTCTCTCCATTCACAGTCTGGTGTATACACACACTGCCTGCCCTCTCCATTCACAGTCTGGTATGTACACACACTGTCCCCTCTCTCCATTCACAGTCTGGTATGTACACACATTGCCTGCCCTCTCCATTCGCAGTCTGGTGTGTACACACACTGTCCCCTCTCTCCATTCACAGTCTGGTGTGTACACACACTGTCCCCTCTCTCCATTCACAGTCTGGTGTGTACACACACTGTCCCCTCTCTCCATTCACAGTCTGGTGCGTACACACACAGTCCCCTCTCTCCATTCACAGTCTGGTGTGTACACACACTGCCCGCTCTCTCCATTCACAGTCTGGTGTATACACACACTACCTGCTCTCTCCATTCACAGTCTGGTGTGTACACACACTGTCCCCTCTCTCCATTCACAGTCTGGTGTGTACACACACTGCCTGCTCTCTCCATTCACAGTCTGGTGTGTACACACACTGCCTTCTCTCTCCATTCACAGTCTGGTGTGTACACACACTGTCCCCTCTCTCCATTCACAGTCTGGTGTGTACACACACTGCCTGCTCTCTCCATTCACAGTCTGGTGTGTACACACACTGTCCCCTCTCTCCATTCACAGTCTGGTGTGTACACACACTGCCTGCTCTCTCCATTCACAGTCTGGTGTATACACACACTGCCTGCTCTCTCCATTCACAGTCTGGTGTATACACACACTGCCTGCTCTCTCCATTCACAGTCTGGTGTGTACACACACTGTCCCCTCTCTCCATTCACAGTCTGGTGTGTACACACACTGCCTGCTCTCTCCATTCACAGTCTGGTGTATACATACACTGCCTGCTCTCTCCATTCACAGTCTGGTGTATACACACACTGTCCCCTCTCTCCATTCACAGTCTGGTGTGTACACACACTGCCTGCTCTCTCCATTCACAGTCTGGTGTGTACACACACTGTCCCCTCTCTCCATTCACAGCCTGGTGTGTACACACACTGCCTGCTCTCTCCATTCACAGTCTGGTGTGTACACACACTGCCTGCTCTCTCCATTCACAGTCTGGTGTATACACACACTGCCTGCTCTCTCCATTCACAGTCTGGTGTATACACACACTGCCTGCCCTCTCCATTCACAGTCTGGTGTGTACACACACAGTCCCCTCTCTCCATTCACAGTCTGGTGTGTACACACACTGCCTGCTCTCTCCATTCACAGTCTGGTGTGTACACACACTGTCCCCTTTCTCCATTCACAGTCTGGTGCTCTCTCTCTCTCTCAGTTCCTCTCTCTCTCTGTCCCTCCCCCTGTTGGTTGAAACTGTCTGTGGGAGAAGTCAGTCTGCTGTGTTTTCCAGTTCTCTGTATAATCTGTCCTTCTTGCTCTACTCCAGCTGCAGCCTGGCTCTGCTCCCCGACTCCTCTCGGTAAGTGTTTCCACTCTTAGCGCTGGGGCTGGGTTTGCAGCACCAGGAGTCGAGGCAGCGGCGCTCTGCTCCTTCCCTGACCGGCCCGGCCGGGCCCGGCCCGGCTCAGCAGCTCCGATCTGCCGAGCCCGGTGCCGCTCTGTTCGGCTCTCGGCTCTGCCCGGTCCGGTCCTTCCCGGCTCGGCCGCTGTCTCTGATCCTGGGACGTGTGGGACTGGGACAAGCTGGCGAGCTAGAGGGACATCACCCAGAGCAACAGCAGACCGGGCTCAGACTGGGATATCCCAGGGTCAGACTGGGCTCAGACTGGGATATCCCAGGGTCAGACTGGGCTCAGACTGGGATATCCCAGGGTCAGACAGGGCTCAGACTGGGATATCCCAGGGTCAGACTGGGCTCAGACTGGGATATCCCAGGGTCAGACTGGGCTCAGACTGGGATATCCCAGGGTCAGACAGGGCTCAGACTGGGATATCCCAGGGTCAGACTGGGCTCAGACTGGGATATCCCAGGGTCAGACTGGGCTCAGACTGGGATATCCCAGGGTCAGACTGGGCTCAGACTGGGATATCCCAGGGTCAGACTGGGCTCAGACTGGGATATCCCAGGGTCAGACAGGGCTCAGACTGGGATATCCCAGGGTCAGACTGGGATATCCCAGGGTCAGACTGGGCTCAGACTGGGATATCCCAGGGTCAGACTGGGCTCAGACTGGGATATCCCAGGGTCAGACAGGGCTCAGACTGGGATATCCCAGGGTCAGACTGGGCTCAGACTGGGATATCCCAGGGTCAGACTGGGCTCAGACTGGGATATCCCAGGGTCAGACAGGGCTCAGACTGGGATATCCCAGGGTCAGACAGGGCTCAGACTGGGCTCAGACTGGGATATCCCAGGGTCAGACAGGGCTCAGACAGGGATATCCCAGGGTCAGACAGGGCTCAGACTGGGATATCCCAGGGTCAGACACGGCTCAGACTGGGATATCCCAGGGTCAGACAGGGCTCAGACTGGGCTCAGACTGGGATATCCCAGGGTCAGACAGGGCTCAGACTGGGCTCAGACTGGGATATCCCAGGGTCAGACAGGGCTCAGACTGGGATATCCCAGGGTCAGACTGGGCTCAGACAGGGCTCAGACTGGGAGATCCCAGGGTCAGACAGGGCTCAGACTGGGCTCAGACTGGGATATCCCAGGGTCAGACAGGGCTCAGACTGGGATATCCCAGGGTCAGACAGGGCTCAGACTGGGATATCCCAGGGTCAGACTGGGCTCAGACAGGGCTTAGACTGGGATATCCCAGGGTCAGACCGGGATCAGACTGGGATATCCCAGGGTCAGTCCGGGATCAGACTGGGATATCCCAGGGTCAGACCGGGCTCAGACTGGGATATCACAGGGTCAGACCGGGCTCAGACTGGGGTATCCCAGGGTCAGACTGGGCTCAGACTGGGATATCCCAGGGTCAGACTGGGCTCAGACTGGGATATCCCAGGGTCAGACTGGGCTCAGACTGGGATATCCCTGGGTCAGACTGGGATATCCTAGGGTCAGACTGGGCTCAGACAGGGCTCAGACTGGGATATTCCAGGGTCAGACTGGGCTCAGACTGGGATATCCCAGGGTCAGACTGGGCTCAGACTGGGATATCCCAGGGTCAGACTGGGCTCAGACTGGGATATCCCAGGGTCAGACTGGGCTCAGACTGGGATATCCCAGGGTCAGACTGGGCTCAGACTGGGATATCCCAGGGTCAGACTGGGCTCAGACAGGGATATCCCAGGGTCAGATTGGGCTCAGACTGGGATATCCCAGGGTCAGACAGGGCTCAGACTGGGATATCCCAGGGTCAGACTGGGATATCCCAGGGTCAGACTGGGCTCAGACTGGGATATCCCGGGATCAGACCGGGCTCAGACTGGGATATCCCAGGGTCAGACAGGGCTCAGACTGGGATATCCCAGGGTCAGACCGGGATCAGACTGGGATATCCCAGGGTCAGACTGGGCTCAGACTGGGATATCCCAGGGTCAGACCGGGCTCAGACTGGGATACCCCAGGGTCAGACTGGGCTCAGACTGGGATATCCCAGGGTCAGACAGGGCTCAGACTGGGATATCCCAGGGTCAGACCGGGCTCAGACTGGGATATCCCAGGGTCAGACTGGGCTCAGACTGGGATATCCCAGGGTCAGACCGGGATCAGACTGGGATATCCCAGGGTCAGACCGGGCTCAGACTGGGATATCCCAGGGTCAGACCGGGCTCAGACTGGGATATCCCAGGGTCAGACCGGGCTCAGACTGGGATATCCCAGGGTCAGACCGGGCTCAGACTGGGATATCCCAGGGTCAGACCGGGATATCCCAGGGTCAGACCGGGATCAGACTGGGATATCCCAGGGTCAGACCGGGCTCAGACTGGGATATCCCAGGGTCAGACCGGGCTCAGACTGGGATATCCCAGGGTCAGACTGGGCTCAGACTGGGATATCCCAGGGTCAGACTGGGATATCCCAGGGTCAGACAGGGCTCAGACTGGGATATCCCAGGGTCAGACTGGGCTCAGACTGGGATATCCCAGGGTCAGACAGGGCTCAGACTGGGATATCCCAGTGTCAGACTGGGATCAGACTGGGATATCCCTGGGTCAGACCGGGCTCAGACTGGGATATCCCAGGGTGAGACTGGTATATCCCAGGGTCAGACCGGGATCAGACTGGGATATCCCAGGGTCAGACCGGGATCACACTGGGATATCCCAGGGTCAGATTGGGATCGCACTGGGATATCCCAGGGTCAGACCGGGATCACACTAGGATATCCCAGGGTCAGATCGGGATCACACTGGGATATCCCAGTGTCAGATCAGGATCACACTGGGATATCCCAGGGTCAGACCGGGATCACACTGGGATATCCCAGTGTCAGACCGGGATCACACTGGGATATCCCAGGGTCAGATCGGATCACACTGGGATATCCCAGGGTCAGACCAGGCTCAGACTGGGATATCCCAGGGTCAGACCGGGATCACACTGGGATGTCCCAGGGTCAGACTGGGCTCAGACTGGGATATCCCAGGGTCAGATCGGGATCACACTGGGATATCCCATGGTCAGACCAGGATCACACTGGGATATACCAGGGTCAGAGGGGGATCAAACTGGGATATCTCAGGGTCAGACCGGGATCACACTGGGATATCCCAGGGTCAGAGGGGGATCAAACTGGGATATCCCAGGGTCAGATCGGGCTCAGACTGGGATATCCCAGGGTCAGATCGGGATCACACCTTGATATCCCAAGGTCAGTCCGGGATCACACTGGGATATCCCAGGGTCAGACCGGGATCACACTGGGATATCCCAGGGTCAGAGGGGGATCAAACTGGGATATCTCAGGGTCAGACTGGCATCACATTGGGATATCCCATGGTCAGAGGGGGATCAAACTGGGATATCCCAGTGTCAGATCGGGATCACACTGGGATATCTCAAGGTCAGACCGGGATCAGACTAGGATATCCCAGGGTCAGACCGAGATCAGACCAGAATATCCTCGGGTCAGACCGGGATCACACTGGGATATCTCAGGGTCAGACTGGGATCAGACAGGGATATCCCAGGGTCAGACTGGGATCAGACTGGGATATCTCAGGGTCAGACTGGGATCACACTGGGATATCTCAGGGTCAGACCGGGATCACACTGGGATATCTCAGGGGCAGGCCGGGATCAGACTGGGATATTCCAGGGTCAGACTGGGATCAGAGAAGGATATCTCAGGGCCAAACAGGGATATCTCAGGGTCAGAGCGGGATCAGACTGGGATACCCCAGGGTCAGGCTGGGATATCTCAGGGTCAGACTGGGATACCCTAGGGTCAGACCGGTTTGTGTGTTTATGTACATGGATTGTAATCCTGTTTTTGAATTTCTCATAGTCCTCCTTAGTCTACTGTTATCTAATATGGAACTACTTCCTTCTCTAGTACTGTCCAATAATCTCACTTTATGCACTAATTTCTCTTAGTCATAGAATCATAGAGTTATACAGCACAGAAACAGGTCCTTCGGCCCATCGTGTCCGTGCCAGCCCATCGTGTCCGTGCCAGCCATCAAGCCCCTATCTATTCTAATCCCATTTTCCAGCACTTGGCTGTAGCCCTGTATGCTTTGGCATTTCAAGTGTTCATCTAAATACTTCTTAAATGTTGTGAAGGTTCCTGCCTCTATCACCTTCTCAGACAGTGTGTTCCAGATTCCCACCACCCTCTGGGTGAAAAATCTTTTCCTCAAATCCACTCTAAACTTCCTGCTACTTACCTTAAATCTATGCCCCCTGGTTGTTAACACCTCTGCTAAGGGGAAAAGTTTCTTCCTATCTACCCTATCTATGCCCCTCATAATTTTGTACACCTCAGTCAGGTCCCCCCTCAGCCTTCTCTGCTCTCAGGAAAACAACCCCAGCCTATCCAATCTCTCTTCATAGATGAAATGCTGCAGCCCAGGCAACATCCTGGTGAATCTCCTCTGCACCCTCTCCAGTGCAATCACATCCTGCCTATAATGTGGTGACCAGAACTGCACACAGTACTCCAGCTGTGGCCTAACTAGCGTTTTATACAGCTCCAACATAACCTCCCTGCTCTTAAATTAAATGCCTCGACTAATAAAGGCAAGTATCCCGTATGCCTTCTTAACCACCTTATCTACCTATGCTGCTGCCTTCAGGGATCTATGAATATGTACACCAAGGCCCCTCTGATCCTCTGTACTTTCTAGGGTCTTACCATTCATTGAGTATTCCCTTGCTGTGTTAGTCCTCCCAAAATGCATCACATATGACCATAAGACATAGGAGCAGAAGTAGGCCATTCGGCCCATCAGGTCTGCTCCGGCATTCAATGAGATCATGGCTGATCTGATAATCCTCAACTCCACTTTCCTGCCTTTTCCCCAGAACTCTTGATTCCCTTACTGATTAAAAATCTGTCTATCTCAGCCTTGAATGTACTTAACGACCCAGCCTCTACAGCCCTCTGCAGTAAAGAATTCCACAGATTCACTACCCTCTGAGAGAAGAAATCCCTCCTCATCTCTGTTTTAAGTGGGTGCCCCCTTACTCTGAGATTATGCCCTCTGGTCCTAGACTGTCCCACCAGGGGAATCAGCCTCTCAGCATCTACCCTGTCAAGCTCTCTAAGAATCTTATATGTTTCAATAAGGTCGCCTCTCATTCTTCTAAACTCCAATGAGTACAGGCCCAACCGACTCAACCTCTCCTCATAAGAAAATCCCTCCAAACACAGGATCAACCTAATGAACCTTCTCTGGACTGCCTCCAATGCCAGTCTATCTTTCCTTAGATAAGGTGACCAAAACTGTTCACAGTATTCTAGGTATGGTCTAACTAGTGCCTTGTATAGTTTTTGCAAGACTTCCCTATTTTTATACTCCATTCCTTTTGAAATAAAGACCAACATTCCATTTGCCTTCCCTATTACCTGCTGAACTTGTATGCTAGCTTTTTGGGATTCATGCACGAGGACCCCCAAATCACTCTGTGCTGCAGCTTTCTGATGTCTTTCTCCATTTAAATAATATTCAGCTCCTCTATTCTTCCTGCCAAAGTGCATAACTCGCATTTTTCCACATTATATTCCATCTGCCACATTTTGGCCCACTCACTTAATCTGTCTATATCCCTCTGTAGACTCTTTGTGTCATCCTCACCACTTGCCTTCCCACCTATTTTTGTGTCATCTGCAAACTTGGTGATAGTACATTCATTTCCTTCATCCAAGTCATTAATATATATAGTAAATAATTGTGGCCCCAGCACTGATCCCTGTGGCACTCCACTAGTTACAGGTTGCCATCCTGAAAATGCCCCCCGTATCCCAACTCTCTGTCGTCTATTAGTTAGCCAGTCCTCTATCCATGCTAATATACTACCCCCCAACACCATGGGCTCTTATCTTATTAAGTGGCCTTATGTGTGGTACCTTATTGAACGCCTTTTGGAAATCCAAATATATTACATCTACTGGTTCCCCTTTATCCTGCTTGCTACCTCCTCAAAGAATTCAAATAAATTTTT
This sequence comes from Cetorhinus maximus, assembly GCF_964194155.1. Classification (NCBI taxonomy): domain Eukaryota; kingdom Metazoa; phylum Chordata; class Chondrichthyes; order Lamniformes; family Cetorhinidae; genus Cetorhinus; species Cetorhinus maximus. The sequence goes on from NC_135887.1 coordinate 68,014,020, forward strand.
CAGGCATGATTTCCCCTTCATGAAGCCATGCTGAATCTGCCTGATTAGATTATATATTTCTAAATACTCTACTTTTACATCCTTTATAATAGACTCCAACATTTTCCCAATGACTATTTGTGTAGCTACTTCCTTTAATATCCTAGGATGCAACCCATCAGGTCCAGAGGATTTCATGGCCTTTAGTCCCATTATTTTCCCTAGTATTTTTTCTCTAGTGATAGTTATTGTATTTATTTCCTCCCCCAATTTTGCCCCTTGATTATTTAGTATTTTTGGAATGCTATTCGTGTTTTCTACCATGAAGACTGATGCAAAGTATTTATTCAACTCCTCTGCCATTTCCTTGTTCCTTGTTATTATTTCTCCAGCCTCGTTCTCTAAGGGGCCTATATTTACTTTGTTCACCTTTTTATATATTTAAAGAAGCTCTTACTGTCCGTTTTTATATTACTTGCTAGTTTACCATCAAAGTTTATTTTCTCCCTCTATTATTTTTTGGTCATCTTCTGTTGGTTTTTAAAACTTTCCCAATCCTCTGGCTAACCACTAATCTTTGCCACATTGTATACTTTTCCTTTCACTTTGATATTATCCTTAACTTCCTTGGTTAACCATAGTTGGATTATCCCCCTCCTACAATCCTTCTTCCTCACTGGGATATTTCTTTGTTGTGAGTCATGAAGTATTTTTAAAATGTCTGCCATTGTTCATCAACCGTCTTTTCTGCTAAACTCATTCCCCAGCCCACTGCAGCCAACTCTGCCCTCATTCCTTTGTAATTAACCTTATTTACGTTTAGCACAGTTGTTTCCGACTCAAGTTTCTCATTCTCAAACTGAATGCTAAATTCCACCACGTTATGGTCACTGTTTCCTAGGGAATCTTTTACTCTGAGATAATTTATCAAACCTACTTTGTTACACATTACCAGATCCAATATCCCTGGTTGGATCCACAACATATTGTTCTAAGAAAGTGTCCTGAATACATTCTATGAATTCTTGCTCATGGCTACCTCTGCCAATTTGATTTTCCCAATCTACATGGAGATCAAAGTCATCCATGATTAATATACTGCCTTTTTTACATACCCTCATTATCTACTGATTTATTCTCTGTTCAACAGCATAGCTACTGTTAGGGAGCCTATAGACTACTCCCACCAGTGTCTTCTTCCCCTTGTTATTTCTTACCTCCACCCATATGGATTCCACATCTTCCAATCCAAGATCATTTCTTGCTGTCGTACTTATTCCATCTCGTACTAACAAAGCTATCCCACCATCCTTTCCTTCCTGCCTGTCCTTTCGAAAAGTCACATACCCCTGAATATTTAGTTCCCAGCTTTGATTTCCTTGTAACCATGTCTCTGGAATAGCTATACCTCACACTTCTCAGGATTCAATTCCATTTGCAACTGCTCTGCCAATCTTACCAGCCCATCTATATCATCCTGTAATGTAAGGCTTTACTGCTCATTATTTACGACACCATCAGTACTCGTGTCATCTGCAAACTTACTGATCTTGCCTCTTATATTCATGCCTAAATCATTAATGTACACTACAAACATCAAGGGTCCCACGCTAATCCCTGTGGTACACCACTCATCACAGGCTTCCAATGGCAAAAACAACCTTTGACCATCACCCTCTGCCTCCTGCCACTAAACCAATTTTGGATCCAATTTGCCAAATTGCCCTGGATCCCATGGGGTCTTATCTTCTTGACCATTCTCTCATGCATGACCTTGTCAAAAGCCTCACCAAAGTCCATGTAGACTACATCAACTGCACTACCCTCATCTACACAACTAGTCACCTCCTCGAAAAATTCAATCAAATTTGTTAGACACGATCTCCCCCTGGCAAAGCCATGCTGACTATCCCTGATTAATCCCTGCCTCTCCAAGTGGAGATTAATCCTGTCCCTCAGAATTTTTTCCAATAGTTTCCCTACCACTGATGTTAGACTCACTGGCCTGTAATTATCTGGTTTATCCCTACTACCGTTCTTGAATAATGGTACCACATTTGCTGTCTTCCAGTCCTCTAGCACCTCTCCTGTGGCCAGAGAGGATTTGAAAATTAGTGTCAGAGCCCCTGCAATCTCTTCCCTTGCCTCACATAGCAGCCTGGGATACATCTCATCTAGGCCGGGGGATTTATCCACTTTTAAGCCCGCTAAAACCACTAATACCTCCTCCCTTTCAATGCTAATTTGTGCCAGTATATCACAGTCCCCCTTCCTGATTTCTACACCTACATCGTCCTTCTTATAGTGAACACCAATGAAAAGTAATCATTCACAACCTTCCTACGTCCTCTGGCTCCACGCACAGATTGTCACTTTGGTCCCTAATGGGCCCCACTTTTTCCCTGGTTATCTTCTTGCCCTTAATATATTTATAAAATGCCTTGGGATTTTACTTTATCTTGCCCGCTAGTGTTTTCTCATGCCCCCCTCTTCGTTCTCCTAATTACTTTTTTAAGTACCTCCCTACACTTTCTATACTCCTCTAGGGCTTCTGCTGTTTTCAACCCTCTATATCTGCCATAAGCCTCCTTTTTTTTCCTTATCCAATCCTCTATATCCCTTGACATTCAGGGTTCTCTGGACTTGTTGGTCCTACCCTTCACCTTTACAGGAACACGTTGGCCCTGAACTCTCACTATTTCCTTTTGAATGACTCCCACTTTCCTACAAGTTGTTGCTCCCAGTCCACTTTGGCTAGATCCTGCCTTATCATATTGAAATCAGCCTTCCCCCAATTCAGGACCATTATTTCCGTTCCATCATTGTCCTTTTCCAAAACTACCCTAAATCTTACAGAGTTATGGTCACTATCCCTGAAATGCTCCCTCACTGACACTTCTATCACTTGCCCGGCTTCATTCTCTAAGATTAGGTCCAGTGCCGCCCCTTCTCTTGTAGGATTTTCTACGTGCTGGCTCAAAAAGCTCTCCTGGATGCATTTTAAGAATTCTGCCCCCTCTAAGCCTTTCACACTAAGACTATCCCAGTTAATATTGGGGATGTTGAAATCCCCTACTATTATTGCCCTATTATTTTTACACTTCTCTGAGATTTGCCTACATATCTGCTCCTCTATCTCCCCCTGACTATTGGGAGGCCTATAGTACACTCCCAGAAAAGTGATTGCCCCCTTTTTGTTTTTAAGTTCTACCCATATGGCCTCATTTGAGGAACCTTCTAAGATACCATCCATCCTTACTGCAGTAATTGACTCCTTGATCAATAGTGCAATGCCACCTCCTCTTTTACACCCCCACCACCCCCCCCCCATTATGCCTGAAGATTCTATACCCTGGAATATTGAGCTGCCAATCCTGCCCTTCCCTCAACCATGTCTCTGTGATAGCAACAATATCATATTTCCATGTGTTAATCAACACCCTCAATTCATCTGTCTTACTGTAAGACTCCTTGCATTAAAATAGATGCAATCCAGCCTTGCATTATTCCCTTGTGCCTTAACAGGTCTATATTTGCTCTGTCTTCCAGACTGATTTAGTTTCTCTTCTATATTTGGCTGTGCATCACCCCTCCTGTATCTCCACTCTGTATCCCATCCCCCTGCCAAATTAGTTTAAACCACCCCACATCCCGCCCAACAGCACTAGCAAACCTCCCCGCAAGGATGTTGGTCCCGTTCCAGTTCAGATGCAACCTGTACAGGCCCCACCATCGCCAGAAAACAGACCCAGTGATCCAGGAAATTAAAGCCCTCCCTCCTGCACCATCTCTCCAGCCATACATTTATCCTCCTATTCCTATACTCACTAACCCCAGGCACAGGGAGTAATTCAGGGATTATAACCTTTGAGGTCCTACTTTTTAATCTGCTACCTAGCTCTCTAAATTCTTGTTGCAGTACCTGATCCCTCTTTCTACCTATGTCGTTGGTACCAATGTGAACCACAATCTCTAACTGTTCGGCCTCCCCCTACAGAAGGCCCTGCAGCTGTTCTGTGACATCCTTGACCCTGGCACCAGGGAGGCAACACATCATCCTGGAGTCACGTCTACGGCCGCAGAAAGGCCTGTCTACACCTCTCCTTTCTGCTTTTATTTACTGGTGCCCAATCCACCACCCCCTCCCCCTCCAATTCTGTTTCAGCCCTCCCCAACCACACTAATGAATCTTCCCATGAGGACATTGGTCCCAGTCCTGTTAAGGAGCAACTCATCCCTTATGAATTGGTCCCAGAACTGGTCCCAATGGCCTAAGAATCTGAAGCCCTCCTTCCTGCACCATGCATTGATCCTCCCTACCTTCCTATTTCTACTCCGTCTGGCATGTCGCACTGGGAGTAATCCAGAGATCTTTACATTTAAGGTCTTACTTCTTAAATTCCCCCTTAGCTCCTGAAAATCTGACCTTAGGACCTCAATACCTGCCCTCTCTATGTCGTTGGCACTCCATCCACCACCAACGCACAGTAGCAGCAGTGTGTACCATTTACAAGATGCACTGCGGGAACTCACCAAGGCTCCTTAGATAGCACCTTCCAAACCCACGACCACTACCATCTAGAAGGGCAAGGGCAGTAGATAGATGGGAACACCACCACCTGGAAGTTCCCCTCCAAGTCACTCACCATCCTGACTTGGAAATATATCTCCGTTCCTTCACTGTCGCTGGGTCAAAATCCTGGAACTCCCTTCCTAACAGCACTGTGGGTGTACCTACACCACATGGACTGCAGCGGTTCAAGAAGGCAGCTCACCACCACCTTCTCAAGGGCAGTCAGGGATGGGCAAGAAATACTGGCCTAGCTAGCGACACTTACATCACGTGAATGAATAAATAAAAAAAAATCTCCTGGCTCACTCCCTTCCTCCCGCAGAATATTCTGCACTCCCTCTGTGATGTCCTATATCCTGGCATCTAAGAGGCAACACACTGCGCAGAGCTCAGGACGACAGTTACAGAAATGCCTCTCTGTCCCCCTCAGTATGGAAGCTCCTGTAGCAGATGGATGTCTACTCTTTGCTGTTCCCTTTTGCACAGCCTCTTGCCCACTGGTGCCCAATGTCTTGGTGAGCAATATTCAGCTTTTGGTCGGGTAGAGGTGGTTAATTTGTGACACGTAACTCCTGTGTGTGTTTGACATGTTGTATGCCTTGGTGAGAGTTGTGTGGCTGCTGTCCTGTCTGATGACTGGGTAGAGAATCTGAATTGAATATACAAAAGCTGTGCAGTTCACTACGTGGAGTGTTTTCAAATCACCATGCTGATGAGTATAGCACCAATAATCCCAGTTAAAACAACTGTCAGAAAAATTGAAGGAATTTTAATGTCACAAATTTGTAGAGTTTTTTTAATTCATCCATGGGATGTGGGCGTCACTGGCTAGGCCAGCATTTATTGCCCATCCCTAATTGCCCTTGATCAGAGGGCATTTCAGAGTCAGACACATTGCTGTGGGTCTGGAGTCACAGGTAGGCCAGACCAGGTAAGGACGGCAGATTTCCTTCCCTAAAGAGTGGAATAGAAAAAGACACAAGATGTAAAGGTAGACAGAGACATGCTTCCTGTTGTTGGACGTTCAGTTAATAAGAAGCAGCATTGAAGCTGACAAGGATAGAGCTGTGGGATGAGTGAGGGATCCTTCCCCTGATCACACCACTTGCGTGTAGTGTATTACTGCCTTGGGCCTCCCTGTCTCCCTCCTATTACAAGGCAGAGCCTCCCGGCACATTGCTGCTCACCGGCGTGGGCACTTCTTGGACACTGTCACCAGGAATTTCTCGCAACTCTTTTCGCTGTGCTGTGAAACAGCCATGGAAGTTTCAGTGGTGTAACAGGAGCAGCCCCCAGGAAGTGCCTGGAGTGTGTTATCCCATTTGGATCGTATCGCTTTAAGGGTTGCACTGCAGGATAAGTGAACTTGATCAGTAAGTAGTGATTGGCTGACACTGAGGTTGGGTTTTGATAGCCTGCTGACTTAGGCTGAAAGAAGTGAAGAGTTACACACTTCAGGGATGCCAGAGAGGAATTCGTTCAACTCGATTCATTTTGGTTTCCACATAGAAAGGTGGAGAGGATGTGGAGAACAGGAAAGGGTGTGGGGGATGGGTCATTTGGAGTTTGGATCAAACAAATTCAGAAAGTTCTAAGGAACCCTGAGCAAGTATCAATAAAATGGAGAAAGATGTTGCAAAAAGAGTTTGCTTTATTTGTTATCCTGTCTGGGATTATGAGTGCAGCATCCCCAGATGCACAATCTATTGATGGATTTAAGTTTTATTTTTTTTTTCATCATTGTTTATTATAAACTGTTTAATTATGCATCTTCAGCCTTGTTGAAGCAGTATGTCAGACAGCACTTCCCACAGTATTGCCTGTTGAAATGACTGGCCATGAACACACCAGCACCACACTCCTTAGAAGGGCATTCACGCCGCAGACGATAGATTTTCCCATATTCATCAACCTTGTAATATTTAAGGACAGCAATAGAGAGTTGAAGTAAATTCATGTCCTTTTTTCCAGCTCCCCATGTAAATCCCCCTCAGAGGCACAAGCCCATGATTTGTTTACATAAAAACCTGGACAACATTAACCCAGGGTCAGTGGTATCTATGGAGTAGCTGTGAAAGCCAGTCACCATGCTGTCATTGAGCAGACACACTTCCCATTACCCCAGCGGTTAAATCATCCCACCACAGTCACCGTATTTTTTGTCAAATACACCTTCACCTACATTGATTTCACCTTTTACTGAACTGTCACACATAGTGTTCCTGTAATGGGATATCCTGTACATAGCAAGATCTTGTTGGACTCAGTACAAATGAAAGTCTGAGACAATCTAAGTGTGGTTGCCCTGTGTTGCCAATGTTTGCCAGTAAGCTGCTTCTCTTGTATCGTGCCATGGATGTACTGTCAAACTACTTTCTTTTTTTACATACTTGACGTGTTTTAATCCCCCCATGACCTTGCCCCTCCTCCACTCTACTACCACCCCAAACTCTTTATTTCTCAGACATTGACCCTATGCCCTTCTGCACTTCAACATTGAGAGTCATGCCTTCAGCTGAGTAAGCACCACACTGTGGTCTTGTCTAAACCATGCACCTCTCTCTCTCTCCCTCCTAAGACCCTCTTCATAACCCATTACTTTGACCAACGAGTGACATGTCCTAATATCCCCTTTGCCTTGGTGCCCATTTTTTCCTTATTGCCTATGAAGCATTTTGGAATGCTTATCCATGTCAAAGATGTTTGAATATAAGTTGTTCTGAGTTGGCTGGTTTCTTTGAATTCATGTCCACCATTTAGGACTGAGTTGACCTTTGACCTCAGTGAGCAGGGGCCTGAGATGGTCAATTGTAACATGATAGCAGCTGTGGACCCAGGCCTGCCCATGTCTCTCCACATGGGTAGCCACAGGAAGGACATCTGTGCTTGTTCCTTGCCTGGCACTGCCATGTGGGCACAGCCTCACGTCACAGTGACTTGCATGACAGCAGCCCCAGTGGCTGAGATTGCAGAGGCCTCTACCTATAGCACTGGTCACATGAGCATTGAGCTTTTCCACTAATGGAATTATTTGTATTGGTGGTGTGGAGGGAGTGGTACCGGTGAGAGAGGGGTCAACAATTGAGAGAGAGAGGGAAAGAGTTAAAGTTTCTGCAGAGTGTACCACACTGGGAATGGGCAGAATGCTGTAAATTACACTGGGGAGATGTGAGGGGACTTTTGTACATCAGCTTGTTGGAAGGCTGCTACTTGGTGAGGATATCAGCCAGACAAGTGTTGTCACCTTCTCCCACATAACCTGGAGCCACCCATCTTGGTTCTTGGTGAATGTTGGTCCTGTGGTTTCACTCGCAGTGATAGTATTTTCTGCTGCCTGATTGAGAAGTAGGGGACCCTGCTGTAGGACCTAGTATTTAACAACATGTCTGTGCGTTAATGACCCTGCACAAATTCCCCTTGCTGACAAGAACAGCTGGGCTCTTTAAACTGCAGCAGCTGGAAATGCTGCACCCCCATTTTAAGCTAACCCAGCCAACAGGATAGCAGTGAGTTTGGGTCACAAACCTAGTTCAGTCATTGCTCCATGTTACTCTCTTTGAAGTCACCAGCCCCTGACCTAGTTTTATCAGTATCTGCCAGGCTGGACAGTTAAAATGAGCCCTAATGACCAGTGTTAGTTATACTGGAGTTAGCTGGAAAATGATAATGGGGTATAGCCTGTTCATATCATTACTGGCTGTAGTAGAAATCTCAAAATAAGTTAGATAACTGATTGAGGCCTTAGGACAATGTTATCAAAGATCTAGATTCTGAATGGTCCAAATTGATTAAGCAAAGTGTTGACTGTGGTGAAGGGATCAGTTTGTAGCGTCACAGTCATAAAATCGTTTAAGACACAAAAGAAGGCCATTTGGCCCATCAAATTTGTGCCCACTGGTGCCAGCTTACAAAGGGAAGTCAGAGAAGCATTTCACCCAAAGGGCAATAACAGCTGTGGAGTAGGGCACAAGGGAGAGACATTGAAGAGGTCAGTGGACAGGGTTGCAAGAGGCAATTCAATGTGTTTGTGGAGAGATGGGATGGAGGGACACAGTGAGGAAGTGGGTGGATTAATCAATGAAAAAACCTCAAGACTGTTGACCCAGGTATCATTTCCTGTTGCTGACAGCTCTGGTGTTCTTACATGTGTCACATGGTCAGTCAGAGTGAACAGCAGTCTGTAAGGGTGAGCCGTACTGTAGGACAGCTCGTGTATCGCTGCTGATTTCACAGAGTTACATTTGGACTGCCCCAGTATTTATTATTTTTCAGCTGCAGCTGCACTTTCTCAGAGAACAGTCAGCTTTTCAGAAGACTACTTTTGATATACTGAGTTATGTGCTTGCTGCTCCTTAATCATTCTCTATTCTCCAACACCTCTCTGTAGATTGTAAAAATTCTCTTCCTGTTTCAGTCATGTAGGAGCTTGCTTTGCTGCCCACTTCCTGTGGCTCTCCTGTGAGATTTTCACATTTTGTGGGTGCCTCAGGGTAGATGTTACTCATCTTTTCAGTTCCTCTCCCTCCCCCTCATTGATCTTACTAGGCTCTGTTCGCCAGCTGTCTGGACCCTGCCTCATTTAGATGCTTTCGCTACTTAGCTAAACGTTCAGTCAATGCTCGACTTCATTTATTTGCTGATTTTTTTTTTGTGTTCGAGCAGGCTGGCAGTAACTGACATGCCTTGTTCTGAAAAAGAGTCAAATTGGACTCGAAACGTTAACTCTGTTTCTCTCTCCACAGATGCTGCCAGACCTGCTGAGTTTTTCCAGCTTTTTCTATTTTTATTTCAGATTTTCAGCATCTGTAGTATTTTGCTTCTATTATTATGCCCAAACTATCACTGTTCTATACTCAGTGATCTGGGATCACCCATTTCCACCCTTCTCTTACCATCACCTGGTCCATCTCTGATACTTCCCTTCCCTTCCTTGAAATCTCTGTCTCTATTCCTGGGGATAGGCTACCAACTAATATTCATTATAAACCCACTGACTCACAGCTACCTCGACTACACCCTACCCCCTGCATGGATTCCATTCCATTCTCCCAGTTTCTCCATCTCCATTGCTCTTGTTCCAAGCATTTCTCAACCAAGGATCTCTCCCCCCACCACTCTCCGCACTGTGGGTGACAGGGCCCTCGACCATGTCCAACCCATTTCCTGCTCTGCTGCTCTCAATCCTGCCCCCTCGCTCCCAGAACCATGATAGAGTTCCTCTGGTCCTCACCTTCCACTCCACTAACCTCTCCAGTCAACTGCATTTACTGCCATTTCTGCCACCTCCAGCATGATGCTAGCACCAAACACATCTCCCCTTCCCTGCCGAAGGGACCATTCCCTCCATGACACCCTGGTCCACTCCTCAGTCACCCCCAACACCCCATCCCCTTCCCAGGGCACCTTCCCATGCAATTGCAGGAGGTGTAATACCTGCCCTTTTAGCTCATGTCTCTTCATCATCCAAGGTCCCAAACACTTCTTCCAGCTGAAGCAGTGATTCACGTGTACTGATTTCAATCTAGTCGACTGTATTCGCTGCACACAATATGGTCCCCTCTACAATGGGGAGACCAAACACTGATTGGGTGACCATTTTGTAGAACACCCTGTTCAGTCTGTAAACATGACTCTGATCTTTCTGTGGCCTGTCATTTCAATTCCCCAACCTGCTCTCGTGTTGACATCTCTGTTCCTACATACGAATGTATGAACATACAAATTAGGAGCCACTCGGCCCCTCGAGCCTGCTCTGCCATTCAATAAGATCATGGCTGATCTGAATGTAACCTCAACCCCACATTTCTACCTACCCTTGATAACCTTTCACCCCCTTGTTAATCAAGAATCTATCTAGCTCTGCCTTAAAAATATTCAAAGACTCTGCTTCCACCACCTTTGGAGAAAGAGTTCCAAAAATTCATGACCTTCTGAGAGAAAAAAATTCTCATCTCTGTTTTAAATGAGTGACCTCTTATTTTTAAACAGTGACCCCTAGTTCTAGATTCTCCCACAAGAGGAAACATCCTCCCCACATCCACCCTGTCAAGTCCCCTCAGGACCTTAAAGGTTTCGATCAAGTTGCTTCTTACTCTTCTAAACTCCAGCGGATACAAGCCTAACCTGTCCAACCTTACCTCATAAGACAACCCACCCATTCCTGGTATTAGTCCAGTAAACCTTCTCTGAACTGCTTCTAATGCATTTACATCTTTCTTTAAATAAGGAGACCGATACTGTACACAGTACTCCAGATGTGGTCTTACCAGTGCCCTGTACAACTGAAGCATAACCTCACTACTTCTGTAATCAATTCCCCTCACAATAAATGATAACATTCTATTAGTTTTCCTAATTACCACTGTACCTGCAAGCTAGCCTTTTGTGATTCACACACTAGGACACCCCGATCTCTCTGAATCTCAGAGCTCTGCAATCTCTCACCATTTAGATAATAAGTTTCCTTTTTATTCTTCCTGTCAAAATGGATAATTTCACATTTGCCCACGGTATACCCCATTTGCCAGATCTTTGCCCACTTACTTAACCTATCTATATCCCTTGGTAGCCTCCTTATGTCCTCTTCACAATTTACTTTCCTTGACCTGCTGCAATGTTGCAGTGAAGCTCAACATAAGCTCGAGGAACATCACCTCCATCTTTCGATGAGGCACTTTACAGCCTTCCAAGTTGAGCATTCAGATCAACAATTTCAGACCGTAAACTCTGCCCCCCCTATTTTGTTTCCTTTTCAGGAGTTGCATATTTGCTTAACCTTTCTGTATCTCATTGCAGCCTTTTAAAAAATCTATTGGCTCTTTCATGGGATGTGGGTGTCGCAGGCAAGGGCAGCATTTGTTGCCCGTCCCTAATTGCCCTTGAACTTGAGTGGCTTGTGAGGCCATTTCAGAGAGTCAATGGGTCTAGAGTCACATGTAGGGCAAACGGGTAAGGATGGCAGATTTCCTTCCCTAATGGGCATTAGTGAACCAGATGCTTTTTCACGACATTTGATAATGGTTTCATGGTCACCATTATTAAAACTGGCTTTCAATTTAAGATTTATTCATTCAATTCAAATTCCACCAGCTACCCATGTCCCCAGAGCATTAGCCTGGGCTTCTGCATTACTAGTCCAATGATATTACCACTATCCCACCAACGGCCCTTGTGATGAACACAGTTGCTCTGTGCCCTCCTCACAGCTTAGATTTCCACTTTGTATCATCTCCAAATTTAGATACATTAATCCCTCCCTATCCCTTCATCTAAGTCATTAATATGGATTGTGAATATCTGAGACCCCAGCACTGATGTTTACGGTACTCCACTAGTCACAGCCTGCCAACTTGAAAATACTCTGCTTGTCTCTTTGCTGCCTTCCCATTAACCAATCCCCCATCCATGCTAATATATCACCCCGAACAACATGAGCCCTTATGTCACATATTAACCTTTTGTGTAGCACCTTATCAATTGCCTGTATGTCTACGCTACTGGTTACACCCTCAAAAACTCAAATAAATTGGTCAAGCAGGATTTCCCTTTCTCAAAACCATGTTGTCTTTGTCTGATAATGCCATGATTTTCTAAGTGCATGGTTAAGACTTCCTTAATAATAGATTCCAGCACTTTCCGGATGACTGGTGTCAGGCTAACTGGCCTGTAGTTCCCTGTTTTCCCTCTCCCTTCTTGAATAATGGTGTTACAGTTGCTAACTTTCACTCTGCTGGGACTGCTTCAGAACCTAGGGAATTTTAGAAAATCATAGCCAGTGCATCCATTATCTCTGCAGCTGCCTCTTGTAGAACCCTAGGATGTAGGCCATCAGGTCCCGGGGGTTTGTCAGATTTTAGTCCTGTAAGTTTCTCTAATACTTTTATCCTGTTGATATTAATTACTTTAAGTTCCTCACTCTTACTAACTCCTAGGTTTCCCTCTATTTCTGGTGTGCAATTGGCATTTTCTACAGTGAAGACGGACACAAAACATTTGGTTGATGTCTCTGTCATTTCCTCATTCCCTACGGTAATTTCCCCTGCCCCTAATCTGAGGGACAGACATTTACTTTAGCTACTCTCTTCCTTTTTCTGTACTTGTTCAAGCTCTTACAATTCATTTCTATATTCCCAGCAAGCTTACACTCAGATTCTTTTCTTCTTTTCAACTTTTTGGTTGCTCTTTGCCAGTTTCTAAAATTCTCCCAACCCTCAGACTTACTACGATTTGCTGGCAAATTATATAAGCCCCTTTTAATCTAATACTATTGTTAACTATTTTAAAGTTGATTCATTCATGGGATGTGGGTGTCATTGGCTGGGCCAGCATTTATTGTCCACCTCTAATTGCCCTTGGGAAGGTGGTACACCCACAGTGCTGTTAGGGAGGGAGTTCCAGGATTTTGACCCAGTGACAGTGAAGGAATGGCAATATATTTCCAAGTCAGGATGGTGAGTGACTTGAAGGGGAACTTCCAGGTGGTGATATTCCCATCTATCTGCTGCCCTTGTCCTTCTAGATGGTAAAGTCACAGGTTTGGATGTTGCTGTTGAAGGACCCTTGGTGAGTTCCTGCAGTGCATCTTGTAGTTGGTACACACTGCTGCTACTGTGCGTCAGTGGTGGAGGGAGTGAGGTGGTGGATAGGGTGTCAATCAAGCGGGCTGCTTTGTCCTGAATGGTGTCAGGCTTCTTGAGTGTTGTTGGAGCTGCACTCATCCAGGTAAGTGGAGAGTACTCCTGACTTGTGCCTGACAGGCTTTGTGGAGTCAGGAGGTGAGTTACTTGCTGCAGAATTCCCAGCCTCTGACTAGCTCTTGTATCCACAGTATTTATATGGCTAGTCCAGTTCAGTTTCTGGTCAATGGTAACCTCCAGGATGTTGTAAGCCAAGGATGGATAATTCTTGCTAAGTTATTGTTTCTTAATGTAATATATTTTTGTTGAACACTTTGAACTGTTTCTTTCAATGATTCCCACAGTTTATTTAGGGCCATACCTTTTAGTGAATGTACCCAATTGACCTTAGCCAGCTCTCCCCTCATACCTATGTAATTAACTTTGTTGAAGATTCTTGTTTGTGATTGGAGTATGTTGTTTTCAAACTTCAGGTGGAATTCAATTGCATTATGATCACTATTTCCCAGTGTATCTCTTACTAATTAACCCTGCCTCATTACACAACACTAGATCTAAAATAGCTTTATCTCTAGTTCATTTCACAACATATTGCCCCTTGAAATAGTCACCAAAACATCCTACAAAGTCATCTTCCTGACCACCTTTGCTAATTTGATTGGTGCAGCCTATATGAAGGTTAAAACCCCCACAATTATTGCATTGTCTTTGTTACAAGCTCAAATAATGCCTTGTTTAATGTTCTGCATAATGGTATAACTACTGTTAGGGGGCCTATAAACTACTCCCACCAGTGTTTTTTGACCCCTGCTATTCCTAATCTCCACCCATACTGATTCTACTTCACAATCTTGCTGCTGTCATTATGTCATCCTTTACTATCAGGACTATTCTCCTTTTTAGTTATGTACGTCTTTTCGAAATGTTGTTTACCCTGGGATATTTATTTCCCAGCCTTGGTCACCTTGTAACCATATCTCCGTAATGATGATTAGATCTCAACCATTTATTTCAATTTGTGCCACCAGTTTGTCTATTTTGTTATGACTTCTTCATTCATTCAGATAAAGGGCCTTTAATTTTATTTTTTGCCACTATTCTTTGCTGAATGTGCTGGTGAATGCCCACTATCGTGGAAGCAGTCATCATTCTTTCATTCTGCACCAGTCTGCTGTTCCCTCAGTCTTTCAGCCACCGCACCCAACCAGAGGGAGACTGCTTGGCTGCTCGGCAACAAGAGCTATCCACTTTAACCTGGATTCTGACTCCGCTCCACAGTCCAAGTAAACGAGGGCAACATGTATACAATGAGAGCTGTGCTGCTATAAGAAACATCCTAGTGCAGACCATTGGGATGCTGAAGCACTGGTTCTCGAGGAGCTGTGCAGTACTCACAGAGCATGTGTCTCAGTTCGTGGTGGTCTGCTGCATCCTCCATAACCTAACCATAAGGACACAGCCCTTGGTACCAGGGAGACAGCGAGCAGCTTAGGAGGCAGAAGAGGAGGAGGAGGAGAAAGGGAAGAGGCAACTGGTACATCCACATTCTGCCAGGCTGTCCCTGATCACCTCATCTGAGTACAGTTCCACTGAACACAACCCCGAATCCCCACTATTCAGCAGTCCCACACCTTATCATCCCTCTGGTACTGACCATGACAGTTTTCCCCTGAGGCAGAATGCTGAAATAAAAGGCATCACAAAACCAGCTTTATCGAACAAACAAATCAATATTCCATACAAGTATACTGGAGAGAGGCACAAGGGTATTGTTGTAGTGAGGGAAATGGGGGAAAGCGAGATGTGACGATTACTCCATCTGCAGTCTGTAAATCAGGGGAGGCAATGGTGGAGTGGTATTGCCGCTGGACTAGCAATCCAGAGACCCAGGGTACTCTGGGGACCTGGGTTCAAATCCCACCACGGCAGATGGTGGAATTTGAATTCAATAAAAATGTGGAATTAAAAATCGAATTGTCGATTGTTGTAAAAATTCGTCTGGTTCATAAATGCTCTCAATGTGACTCCAGACCTACAACAATGTGGTTGACTCTTAAATGCCCCCTAAATGAGGGCAATTAGCGATGGGCAATAAATGCTGGCACCCACGTCCCATGAATATAGACAAAAAAAGAAGCGACGTGGAACCAAGGTGACCTTCATTTATTGGCATGAATTGAAAGGGCAAATAGAGGAAGCTGTCTTATAAGCAGACGGAGACTGCATATTTAAGACAAGGTCATGAGTAAACCCCCTACAATCTATAGAAAACCATACTTGTGAGTGTTTGACTGCTTTGTAATATGTGAGGAAAAGGAGTAACTTTCTGAATTTAAAGTGAATAATTCTCTCCATTTCAACAAAGCGGCAGACAGAAAGGTTCTGAGCTTGATGTTGACTCCAGAGTCATTATTTACTGCTCAGTTAGATATTCCAGCTCCCTGCTTTCAAATGGGAGACCATTGCCATTCAACTCATTCGTTCAGCCTGAAATAAACTGAGACACACTGGATTATGAAGCCCAGTCAGCGGTGTGACAATGTGTGATGTGTTCTCTGTCTGGAGTGTACACTGTCTGAATGTGTGACGTGTTCTCCATCTAGGGTGTATACTGTCTGAATGTGTGATGTGTTCTCTGTCTGGAGTGTACAGTCTGAACGTGTGTTGTGTTCTCTGTCTGTGGTACACTGTCTGAATGTGTGTTGTGTTCTCTGTCTGGAGTGTACAGTCTGAATGTGTGATGTGTTCTCCATCTAGGGTGTATACTGTCTGAATGTGTGTTGTGTTCTCTGTCTGTGGTGTACCCTGGCAGGAACAGTACACAAGAACAGTGTTTCTCTCAGTTTCATTCATGTTCCATTTCCAACACCACACCCAGCCACCCAGCCCCACCTCCCGACAGCCCTGACAGCTGTCTCCCATTTCCATAACTCCTGCACTCCACTAACACCTTGTCTACGATTCTGATGTGAGAGCAGGCAGTGAATGGTGGTTGACAACTATGGACGGTATCAGAATGAATCTCCATCCTGTTCTCACTTGATAAGCCCCACTCACACCCACACAGACACCACCCCACACTCACACCCCCTCACACACACCCACACTTACACCCACCTCCACACACCCAGACTCAATACCGCCCCCTCACACAGACCCACCAACACTCACATACCTCACACACCCATACTCACACCCTTCCCCACACACAGCCACACTCAACACCCCCCTACACACACACCCCACGCACTCTCCCCAACACAGACACAAACTCACCCCCCACCCACACACAAACACCCAGACTCTCACTCCTCTCCATACTTACACACTCACATCCTCCCCCACACACACCCCCAAACTCACACTCCCCCACACACACACCCTCACTCATCCCCACACACTTCCCCCACCTCACACACACACACACACAAACATATACACTCTACATACACCAACCCACACACACACACACACACTCTCACGCCTACTCACACACATACACGCTCCCCCGCACACACGCTCACACCACCCCATACACAAACACACTCGCTCATCCCCACACACTCCCCCCACCTCACACACCAACCCACACAGACACACACACACACAAACACAAACAGCAACACACCTAAACACATATACCCACCCTTGCCTTCACACACCAACACACTCTCCCCCACCAAACACACATACACCCAACACACACCAAACCACAGCCACACCCACCACAAATTCTCACCCACCCTCACACAGCCCTCCAGACACCACCCCTAACAAATCGCCCATGCTGCCCCCCCACCGCCACATACAGACAGATACACACACACAGCTCCCTGCCACAGCACTGGTTTAACCCTGTTCCCTACCCCCAGCACTGGTCTAACTCAGTTCCCTGCACCCAGGACTGGTCTAACGCTTTTACCTGCACTCAGCGCTGGTCTAACTCTGTACCCTGCACCCAGCACTGGTCTAATTCAGTTCCCTGCCCAAAGCACCGGTCTAACTCTGTTCCATGGCACCAGCACTGGTCTAACTCTGATCCCTGCCCCCAGCTCTGGTCTAACTCTGATCCTGGCTCCCAGCACTGGACTGACTCTGATCCCTTCCCCCAGCACTGGTCTAACTCTGTGCCCTGCCTCCAGCACTGGCTTAACTCTATTCCCTGCCCCCAGCACTGGTCTAACTCTGATCCGTGCCCAAAGCACTGGCCTAATTCTCATCCCTTCACCAGCACTGGTCTAACCCTGAACCTGGCTCTCAGCACTGGCCTAACTATTCCCTGCCCCCAGAACTGGTTTAACCCTGTTCCCTGCCCCCAGCACTGGTCTAGTTCTGTTTCCTGTCCCCAGCACTGGCATTACGCTGTTCGCTGCCCCCAGCACTGGTCAAACTCAGTTCCATGCAAAAAGCATTGGTCTAACTCTGTTCCCTGCCCCCAGCACTGGCCTAAATCTGTTCCCTGTCCCCAGCACAGGTCTAACTCTGATCCTGGCTCCCAACACTGGCCTGACTGTGATCCCTTCCCCAACACCAGTCTAAACCTGTTCCCTGCCCCCAACACTGGTCTAACTCTGTTCCCTGCCCCCAGCACTGATGTAACTCTGTTCCCTGCCCCCAGAACTGGTCTAACTCTGTTCCCTGCCCCCAACACTGGCCTAACTCTGTTCCCTGCCCCCAGCACTGATGTAACTCTGTTCCCTGCCCCCAGAACTGGTCTAAACCTGTTCTCTGCCCCCAGCACTGGTCTAGCTCTGTTCCCTGCCCCCAACACTGGCCTAACTCTGTTCCCTGCCCCCAGCACTGATGTAACTCTGTTCCCTGCCCCCAGAACTGGTCTAAACCTGTTCCCTGCCCCCAGCACTGGTCTAGCTCTGTTCCCTGCCCCCAACACTGGCCTAACTCTGTTCCCTGCCCCCAGCACTGATGTAACTCTGTTCCCTGCCCCCAGAACTGGTCTAACTCTGTTCCCTGCCCCCTGCATTGGTCTAACTCTGATCCCTGTTCCCCAGCACTGTTCTAAATCTGTTGCTGGCTCCCAGGCCTGTTCTAGCTCTGTTCCCTGCCCCCAGTACTGGTCTAACAGTGTTCCCTGCCCCTAGCACTGGTCTAAATCTGATCCATGTCCCCAGCACTGGTCTAACGCTGCTCCTTGCTCCCAGCCCTGGTCTAACTCTGTTCCATTCCCCAAGATTGGTCTAACTCTGATCCCTTGCCTAGCACTGGTCTAAATATGTCCCCTGCCCCCAGCACTGGTCGAACTCTGTTCCCTGCACCAAGCACTGGTCTGACTCTGATTCCAGTCCCTAGCACTGGTGTAACTCTGTTCCCTGCCCCCAGTACTGCCCTAACAGTGTAGCCTGCCCCCAGCACAGGTCTAACTCTGATCCCTGCCACAGTACTGGACTGACTAAGATCCCATCCCCCAGCATTGGTCTAGCTCTGTTCCCTGCCCCCAGCCCTGGTCTAACTCTTGATCGACGTCACCAGCATTGGTCTAACTCTGATCCCTGTTTCCCAGCACTGTTCTAAATCTGTTGCTGGCTCCCAGGTCTTTTCTAGCTCTGTTCCCTGCCCCCAATACTAGTCTAACAATGTTCCCTGCCCCCAGCACTGGTCTAACTCTGATCCACGTCCCCAGCACTGGTCCAACTCTGTTCCCTGCCCCAGCACTGATCTAACTCTGAGCCCTGCCCCCAGTACTGGTCTAACTCTGATCCCTGCTCCCAGCACTGGTCTAACTCTGATCCATGCCCCCAGCACTGGTCCAACTCTGTTTCCTGCTCCCAGCACTGGTCTAACTCTGTCCCCAGTTCCCAGCACTGGTCTAACTCTGTCCCCTGCCCCCAGCACAGGTCTAACTCTGATCTCTGCCCCAGCACTGGATTGACTCAGATTCCTTCCCCCAGCACTGGCCTAACTCTGTTCCCTGCCCACAGCACAGGTCTAACTCTTGATCAATGACACCAGCATTGGTCTAACTCTGATCCCTGTTCCCCAGCACTGGTCTATCTCTGTTCCCTGCCCCCAGCACTGGTCTAACTCTTGATCGATGACACCAGCATTGGTCTATCTCTGTTCCCTGCCCCCAGCACTGGTCTAACTCTTGATCAATGACACCAGCATTGGTCTAACTCTGATCCCTGTTCCCCAGCACTGTTCTAAATCTGTTGCTGGCTCCCAGGTCTGTTCTAGCTCTGTTCCCTGCCCCCAATACTAGTCTAACAATGTTCCCTGCCCCCAGCACTGATCTAACTCTGATCCCTGCTCCCACCGCTGGTCTAACTCTGATCCCTGCTCCCAGCACTGGTCTAACTCTGATCCATGTCCCCTGCTCCCACCCCTGATCTAGCTCTGAGCCCTGCTCCCAGCACTGGTCTAACTCTGTCCCCAGTTCCCAGCACTGGTCTAACTCTGATCCCTGCCCCCAGCACTGGTCTAACTCTGATCCCTGCCCCCAGCACTGGTCTAACTCTGATCCCTGCCCCCAGTACTGGTCTAACTCTGATCCCTGCTCCCACCGCTGGTCTAACTCTGATCCCTGCTCCCAGCACTGGTCTAACTCTGATCCATGTCCCCAGCACTGGTCCAACTCTGTTTCCTGCCCCAGCACTGGTCTAACTCTGTCCCCAGTTCCCAGCACTGTTCTAAATCAGTTGCTCGCTCCCAGGTCTGGTCTAACTCTGATCCCTGCCCCCAGCACTGTTCTAAATCTGTTGCAGGGTCCCAGCTCTGGTCTAGCTCTGATCCCTGCTCCCAGCACTGGCCTAACAGTGTTCCCTGACCCCAGCACTGGCCTAACAGTGTTCCCTGCCCCCAGCACAGGTCTAACTCTGATCCCTGCCCCCAGCACTGGCCTAAATCTGTTCCCAGCCCCCAGCACTGGTCTAACTATTGATCAATGTCCCCAGCAGTGGCCTAACTCTGATCCCTGTTCCCCAGCACTGCTCTAAATCTGTTGCTCGCTCCCAGGTCTGGTCTAACTCTGATCCCCGCTCCCAGCACTGGCCTATCAGTGTTCCCTGCCCCCAGCACAGGTCTAACTCTGATCCCTGCCCCCAGCACTGGACTTACTCTGATCCCTGTTCCCCAGCACTGGCCTAACTCTGTTCTCTGCCCCCAGCACTGATGTAACTCTGTTCCCTGCCCCCAGCACTGGCCTATCTGTTCTCTGCCCCCAGCACTGGTCTAACTCTGTTCTCTGCCCCCAGCACTGATGTAACTCTGTTCCCTGCCCCCAGCACTGGTCTAACTCTGTTCTCTGCCCCCAGCACTGATGTAACTCTGTTCTCTGCCCCCAGCACTGGCCTAACTCTGTTCCCTCCTGCCAGCACTGGTCTATCTCTGTTCCCTGCCCATCACTGGCCTAACTCTGATCCCTGTTCCCCAGCACTGTTCTAAATCTGTTGCTCGCTCCCAGGTCTGGTCTAACTCTGATCCCTGCTCCCAGCACTGGCCTAACAGTGTTCCCTGCCCCCAGCACAGGTCTAACTCTGATCCCTGCCCCCAGCACTGGACTGACTCAGATCCCTTCCCCCAGCACTGGACTTACTCTGTTCCCTGCCCCCAGCACTGGTCTAACTCTGTTCCCTGCCCCCAGCACTGGTCTAACTCTGTTCTCTGCCCCCTGCACTGGTCTAACTCTGTTCCCTGCCCCCAGCACTGGCCTACCTGTTCTCAGCCCCCAGCACTGGTCTAACTCTGTTCTCTGCCCCCTGCACTGATGTAACTCTGTTCCCTGCCCCCAGCACTGGCCTAACTCTGTTCCCTGCCCCCAGCACTGGTCTATCTCTGTTCCCTGCCCATCATTGGTCTAACTCTGATCCCTGTTCCCCAGCACTGGTCTAAATCTGTTGCAGGCTCCCAGGTCTGGTCTAGCTTTGATCCCTGCCCCCAGCACTGGTCTAACAGTGTTCCCTGCCCCCAGCACAGGTCTAACTCAGATCCCTTCCCCCAGCACTGGTCTAACTCTGTGCCTTGCATCCAGCACTGGCCTAACTCTGTTCCCTGCCCCCAGCACTGATGTAACTCTGTTCCCTGCCCCCAGCACTGGTCTCACTCTGTTCTCTGACCCCAGCACTGGTCTAAATCTGTTCCCTGCCCCCAGCCCCGGTCTAGCTCTGTTCTCTGCACCCAGCACTGGTCTAACTCTTGATCAATGTCACCAGCATTGGTCTAACTCTGATCCCTGTTCCCCAGCACTGTTCTGAATCTGTTGCTGGCTCCCAGGTCTGTTTGAGCTCTGTTCCCTGCCCCCAATACTGGTCTAACAGTGATCCCTGCCCCCAGCACTTGTCTAACTCTGATCCCTTCCCTAGTACTGGTCTAAATCTGTTCACTGCCCCCAGCACAGGTCTAACTCTATTCCCTGCCCCCAGCACTGGTCTAACTCTGTTCCCTGACCCCAGCACTGGTCTAAACCTGTTCCCTGCCCCCAGCACTGGTCTAGCTCTGTTCCCTGCCCCCAACACTGGCCTAACTCTGTTCCCTGCCCCCAGCACTGATGTAACTCTGTTCCCTGCCCCCAGCACTGATGTAACTCTGTTCCCTGCCCCCAGCACTGGCCTAACTCTGTTCCCTGCCCCCAGCACTGGTCTAACTCTTGATCAATGTCACCAACATTGGTCTAACTCTGATCCCTGCTCCCAGCACTGGTCTAACTCTGTCCCCTGCCCCCAGCACAGGTCTAACTCTGTTCCCTGCCCCCAGCACTGGTCTAAACCTGTTCCCTGCCCCCAGCACTGGTCTAACTCCGGTCACTGCCCCCAACACTGGCCTAACTCTGTTCCCTGCCCCCAGCACTGATGTAACTCTGTTCCCAGCCCCCAGCTCTGGTCTAACTCTGATCCCTGCTCCCAGCACTGGTCTAACTCTGATCCCTGCCCCCAGCACTGGACTAACTCTGTTCCCGGTTCCCAGCGCTGGTCTGACTCTGATCCTTGCTCCCAGCGCTGGTCTGTTGGAGCGGAGTTATTTGAAGTGTGTTTGTTGTTTGAAATTTGAATGCTGCCTTTGGGTTTATCCAAAGGTGACTGATGCAGTGAGCTGTTCAGGCCTCAGTAATATCCGTTACCATGTGATAATGTTTGTTTAACTTCTCGTGAATTTAATGTACTTCTTGCATTACGAGCTCTGTTGGCTTAAAGTCCTTTCTCAGTAGTTATAACCATTTTGATTGCGGTTTGGTTTTCATTGCAGTAAACACAGTAAAAGTGACATCATCTCCACAGGGGCCTACTATGCCCTTGAGAGGGTGAACCTTCCACACAGCTCCATAACTGTCTGAAGGGAAAGATTCACAGCATAGTCTCAATGGGAGCTAGGTTACTAAGGAGACGGGTGTTGAATGAGTTACTAAGGATATGTACTGGGATTGGAGGATTTCATTTGATAGGGTTGGCCAAACAATACCATGGGCTGGATAACTGCAGTCAGCACTTCAGTGGTAACCTCCAGGGTCCATTGTCCACTGTGTATAGAAGCTCCTGTTTTACAACCTGCCCATCATAAACACTGCCTATGAGAAAAACTTCTTAATTTACACAGCGTCGTTATAGAAACCAGCCGATTCTCATTTCATTGATGAGGATGTTTGAAACCTGGATTGATTAAGAGCTATCGTTTTTAAAAGACGGATTGCTGTAAAACAGTGGGACCCTGTTCTGGATGGTGCCAAACGTCTTGAGTGTTGTGGGAGCTGCACTCATCCAGGCAAGTGGAGAGTATTCCATCACACTCCTGACATGTGCCTTGTAGATGGTGGACAGGCTTTGGGGAGTCAGGAGGTGAGTTACTCATCGCACGATTCCTAGCCTCTGACCTGCTCTTGTAGCCACAGTATTTATATGGCTAGCTCAGTTTCTGGTCAATGGTAACCACCAGGATGTTGATAGTGGGGGATTCAGTGATGGTAATGCCATTGAACAGCAAGGGGCGATGGTTAGATTCTCTCTTGTTGGAGATGGTCATTGCCTGGCACTTGTGTGGCGCGAATGTTACTTGCCACTTGTCAGCCCAAGCCTGAATATTGTCCAGGTCTTGCTGCAATTGGACATGGACTGCTTCAGTATCTGAGGAGTTGTGAATGGTGCTGAATATTGTGCAATCATCAGCGAACATCCCCACTTCTGACCTTATGATAGAGGGAAGGTTACCCTTTACATCTGTCACTAAGACTGAGTATCAGTTTGTCATTGCTTCAAGTTAACTCTACCTTATCTATGTTCACTTTATCTCATCATTGGGCCTCTGACTTTAATTATGTCATTTCCTATTTCCTGTTTATTACCAGAATTTATCTATTCTAATCTTCCTATCTAGCCATTCCTCTGTAATGTAAGTTTCCTCGTGTTTATTTACATTTGAACCCAAGCCCATCACTTCTATTACACCTTGTTTTTTCTTTTCCCTTTACCACCCCCCACAACCTGCCCCCCCCCCCCCCCCCCCCCCCCCACTGCCATTGCCTTCTTTAATTTCTCTCTTTTCGGGTACTCTGCCTTCCCAAATCTCTACCCCAAAGCACCACTCCCTGAGCTTCCGATTTCCTGATGCTGTCCCAGGCTTCACTCCCTGTAAGATAGCCCCCATTCTCCCTGGGAATCCTCCGACGGACCTACCCCTAACTGGCCTATCCTACTCTCTCACTGACCTTGCACCTCTCACTCCTGCCCTCTCAATACTGACCCTGTGAATCAGCTTTCACTGCCCCTCACTTTCTGACTGTTCACCTCCACACACCCCCAGTACCTTCTCCTCGTTTTAATACTCACCTCATTTAAGCCCTCTCCTCAGTCTCTACTTCCTGCCCAAGTACAGCACCAAGTTTCTCACTGGGATATCTTCACTACTTTTCTCCCTCATCCTCTGCAATAAGTGGTTTCTCATCTCCATCTCAACTCATATTTCTTCACCTTTGAGTTCACTGCCCTCTCACCCTCTGTGAATCTCTTCTTCCATGTATAAACACCCCAATCCAGAGCCATGACCATTCCCTGGATCTTATCGTTTCTCATGTCTTGTCTACTCTTATGCTTTCAATGATGAGCTCATTTGCTACATCCGTCTCCACCCACATCTCCCTTCCCTCTCCCAGTTCCACTCTCTTCTGTATCTGAGGGAAAACTCTCCACCCATCGTTACACAGGCACTTTCAAATTCCCAGCTCTCCAGCCTTTGGCCATCCGTTCACCACATTGTTTCTGCAGCTACCCACCTGCGCAACCAAACCCTCAACTTCACCTTCGCTGTCCTGGTCCCCAATAAAACTCTGTCTCACCCTGGCTGTTCCCATACGGCCATCATCTCTGCTCCCTTAACTCCAAGGGATGCAGACTTCAATGGACATGGCGGATAACAGAATTAGCCATTCACCACCAGCTCTGACTGGGCTATATAAAGCATTCTTGGATCCTGTTCTCTATTCCAGGAATGTAAAGATAACCCTGGCCTCTCTTCTGTATTTCAACCCATCTTCTTAAACTCCTCTCCCAGCCCCCTCCACCAACACCTCCAACAACAAGTTTGAGGAGCTCATGGACTTCTCTGTCACTGAGATTGAGACCATCTGATCAGCTGCCCCTAGGCTAGTGAGCCAAACTTCGAATCTCCCCCCATCGCCCTAGCCCTGAACTCACATCGCTCTCCAGTTTCTCCCCTCTCCCCCTCTCTGAACTCATTTGTCCAGGAGACCCACTCCTATTCCCACTAAACAGCTGATATCCAACTTTCCCTCCTGATCTACATGTGAGCTGATCACTTTAACTGTTCTGTCTCTCTTCAGCTACTGTTCCCCCCCACTTCACCCCAAACCTCAAAAATCCCCTCTATCCTCGCTAATAATTGTTCCATCACCAACCTACCTTTCCTCTCTCACATGTTCCAACGTGTTGTCACCCCACAAAGTCTCGGTCAGCTCACAGGTTCTGGACCCAATTTTACTCCTGTGGGTAACGGCCGATCCCAGTGCTGGGGGTAAAGGCCGATCCCGGTTCTGGCGTTAGAGGTCGATCCCAGTCAAGGGGATAAAGATCTATCACAGTCCTGGAGGTAAAGGTTGATCCCAGTCCAGGGGGTAAAGGTTGATCTCAGTCCAGGGGGTAAAGGTCGATCCCAGTCCAGGGAGTAAAGGTCAATCCCAGTCTAGGGGTAAAGGTCGATCCTAGTCCAGGGGGTAAAGGTCGATCCCAGTCTGGGGGTAAAGGTAGATCCCAGTCCAGGGGGTTAAAGATCGATCCTAGTCCAGGGAGTAAAGGTCGATCCCAGTCCAGGGGGTAAAGGTCGATCCCTGTCCAGGGGTGAAGGTCGATCCCAGTCCTGGAGGTAAAGGTCGATCCCAGTCCTGGAGGTAAAGGTCGATCCCTGTCCAGGGGGTAAAGGTCGATCCCAGTCCTGGAGGTAAAGGTCGATCCCTGTCCAGGGGGTAAAGGTTGATCCCTGTCCAGGGGGTAAAGGTTGATCCCAGTGCAGGGGGTAAAGGTCGATCCCAGTGCAGGGGGTAAAGGTGGATCCCAATCCAGGGGTAAAGGTCAATTCCAAACCTGAAGGTTAAGGTCGATCCCAGTCCTGGAGGTAAAGGTCAATCCCAGTCCAGGGGGTAGAGGTTGATCCCAATCTAGGGGGTAAAGGTCAACACCTACATTTTACAGAAAATACAGTGTTGTTCACTGCTGAGGTTAAGGAGCTGGAGCTGGTTCCAGTTTTTTTTACTGATTCATTCTAACTGTCATTTGGGACATTTGAAAGTGTAGTGATTGGTACCAGTCTGAAATAAGATTCTGTTTTTCTGTTCACACAGGCCACTAGGAAAACATGGGAAAAGGCTGCATTAAAGTCACCAAATATTTCCTGTTCCTCTTCAATCTACTTTTCTTTGTGAGTATGGGATCTGTTCCTCAGGCATCTACCTGAACAGCTGGTGGCTCAAGACCACATTAACATTTGTTGAATGAGCAAATCCTCAAGTTTTCCAGGTTCTGAGATTCCATGGGCACCTTTTAGTCAAATATCCTGCACCCTGAAGAAAATCAGAGCCGTCTCGGCTCCAGTTTTAGAACTCGAGTATACGGCCCTGGTGACAAGGGGAGGGGAAGGTGCTGAGTCCCCATGCTGACTAAGACAGATATAAAGAAGAGAGTTTGCAGTATTCCCAGTGTCCAGCTGGTGTACAATCCAAAATAAATGCATAAAATGCTGGAAAAACTCAACAGGTCTGGCAGCAACTGTGGAGAGAGAAACAGAGTTAACATTTTGACTCTTCTTCAGAGCCCTGTTTATATATAGAGTCAATCCGACCTGCAGTCAGACATTTTTAAAGATCAGATTCGCTGACCGGGAAATCTCCCAACTTGGCAAACTGGACCCGGGGATGAAAATCTGGGGCTTTGCTGAGCATTTGCAACCGTACCTTTTTTTAGTTTTATACTGTGCCTTACCTCTTGAGCTGACCGTACTTACTTCATTGCAGTCGGGAGTGGCTGACAGGCAACAACAGGGACACTAGTGGAGTGGCAGCGCTAGCAGGATGAATGCTGACTTCCTCAGGGAAATCCACTTTCACTCCCACGAGGCGGTGCCTCAGCAATCTGCTGCAGGAAAGATCACTGGAGTGCTGAGAGAAACCCCTCACTGACTCTCTGCGGAGATACAGGAGGCCCCTCACTGACTCTCTGCGGAGATACAGGAGGCACCTCACTGACTCTCTGCGGAGATACAGGAGGCCCCTCGCTGACTCTGCGGAGATACAGGAGGCACCTCACTGACTCTCTGCGGAGATACAGGAGGCACCTCACTGACTCTCTGCGGAGATACAGGAGGCACCTCACTGACTCTCTGCGGAGATACACGAGGAACCTCACTGACTCTGTGCAAAGATACAGGAGGCCCCTCACTGACTCTCTGCGGAGATACAGGAGGCCCCTCACTGACTCTCTGCGGAGATACAGGAGGCCTCTCACTGACTCTCTGCGGAAGTACAGGAGGCCCCTCACTGACTCTCTGCGGAGATACAGGAGGCCCATCACTGACTCTCTGTGGAGATACAGGAGGCCCCTCACTGACTCTCTGCGGAGATACAGGAGACCCCTCATTGACTCTCTGTGGAGATACACGAGGCACCTCACTGACTCTCTGTGGAGATACAGGAGGCCCCTCACTGACTCTCTGCGGAGATACAGGAGGCCCCTCACTGACTCTCTACGGAGATACAGGAGGCCCATCACTGACTCTCTGTGGAGATACAGGAGGCCCCTCACTGACTCTCTGCGGAGATACAGGAGGCCCCTCACTGACTCTCTGCAGAGATACAGGAGGCCCCTCACTGACTCCGTGTGGAGATACTGGAGGCCCCTCACTGACTCTCTGCGGAGATACAGGAGGCCCCTCACTGACTCTGTGTGGAGATACAGGAGGCCCCTCACTGACTCTCTGCGGAGATACAGGAGGCCCCTCACTGTCTCTCTGCAGAGATACAGGAGGCCCCTCACTGTATCTCTGTGGAGATACAGGAGGCCCCTCACTGACTCTCTGTGGAGATACAGGAGGCCCCTCTCTGACTCTGCGGAGATACAGGAGGCCCCTCACTGACTCTCTGCGGAGATACCGGAGGCACCTCACTGACTCTCTGTGGAGATACAGGAGGCCCCTCACTGACTCTCTGTGGAGATACAGGAGGCACCTCACTGACTCTCTGCGGAGATACAGGAGGCCCCTCACTGACTCTCTGTGGAGATACAGGAGGCCCCTCACTGACTCTGTGTGGAGATACAGGATGCCCCTCACTGACTCGCTGTGGAGATACAGGAGGCCCCTCACTGACTCTGTGTGGAGATACAGGAGGCCCCTCACTGACTCTCTGTGGAGATACAGGAGGCACCTCACTGACTCTCTGTGAAGATACAGGAGGCCCCTCACTGACTCTGTGCAAAGATACAGGAGACCCCTCACTGACTCTGCGGAGATACAGGAGGCCCCTCACTGACTCTGTGCGGAGATACAGGAGGCCCCTCACTGACTCTCTGTGGGGATACACGACGCACCTCACTGACTCTCTGCAGAGATACAGGAGGCCCCTCACTGACTCTCTGCGGAGATACAGGAGGCCCCTCACTGACGCTCTGCGGAGATACAGGAGGCCCATCACTGACTCTCTGTGGAGATACAGGAGGCCCCTCATTGACTCTCTGTGGAGATACAGGAGGCCCCTCACTGACTCTGTGCGGAGATACAGGAGGCACCTCACTGACTCTCTGCAGAGATACAGGAGGCACCTCAATGACTCTCTGCGGAGATACAGGAGGCCCCTCACTGACTCTCTGCGGAGATACAGGAGGCCCCTCACTGACTCTCTGTGGAGATACAGGAGGCCCCTCATGACTCTCTGCGGAGATACAGGAGGCCCCTCACTGACTCTCTGTGGAGATACAGGAGGCCCCTCACTGACTCTCTGTGGAGATACAGGAGGCCCCTCATGACTCTCTGCGGAGATACAGGAGGCCCCTCACTGACTCTCTGTGGAGATACAGGAGGCCCCTCACTGACTCTCTGTGGACATACAGGAGGCCCCTCACTCACTCTCTGCGGAGATACAGGAGGCCCATCACTGACTCTCTGTGGAGATAGAGGAGGCCCCTCACTGACTCTCTGCGGAGATACAGGAGGCCCCTCACTGACTCTGTGTGGAGATACAGGAGGCACCTCACTGACTCTCTGCGGAGATACAGGAGGCCCCTCACTGACTCTCTGTGGAGATACACGAGGCACCTCACTGACTCTCTGTGGAGATACAGGAGGCCCCTCACTGACTCTCTGCAGAGATACAGGAGGCCCATCACTGACTCTTTGTGGAGATACAGGAGGCCCCTCACTGACTGTCTGTGGAGATACAGGAGGCCCTTCACTGACTCTTTGTGGAGATACAGGAGGCCCCTCACTGACTCTCTGCGGAGATACAGGAGGCCCCTCATTGACTCTCTGTGGAGATACACGAGGCACCTCACTGACTCTCTGTGGAGATACAGGAGGCCCCTCACTGACTCTCTACGGAGATACAGGAGGCCCCTCACTGACTCTCTGCGGAGATACAGGAGGCCCCTCACTGACTCTCTGTGGAGATACAGGAGGCCCCTCATGACTCTCTGCGGAGATACAGGAGGCCCCTCACTGACTCTCTGTGGGGATACAGGAGGCCCCTCACTGACTGTGCGGAGATACAGGAGGCACCTCACTGACTCTCTGCGGAGATACAGGAGGCCCCTCACTGACTCTCTACGGAGATACAGGAGGCTCATCACTGACTCTCTGTGGAGATACAGGAGGCCCCTCACTGACTCTCTGCGGAGATACAGGAGGCCCCTCACTGACTCTGTGTGGAGATACAGGAGGCCCCTCACTGACTCTCTGCGGAGATACAGGAGGCCCCTCACTGACTCTCTGCGGAGATACAGGAGGCCCCTCACTGACTCTCTGCGGAGATACAGGAGGCCCCTCACTGACTCTGTGCTGAGATACAGGAGGCCCCTCACTGACTCTCTGCGGAGATACAGGAGGCCCCTCACTGACTCTGTGCGGAGATACAGGAGGCCCCTCACTGACTCTGCGGAGATACAGGAGGCACCTCACTGACTCTCTGCGGAGATACAGGAGGCACCTCACTGACTCTCTGCGGAGATACACGAGGCACCTCACTGACTCTGTGCAAAGATACAGGAGGCCCCTCACTGACTCTCTGCGGAGATACAGGAGGCCCCTCACTGACTCTCTGTGGAGATACAGGAGGCCCCTCATGACTCTCTGTGGAGATACAGGAGGCCCCTCACTGACTCTCTGTGGAGATACAGGAGGCCCCTCACTGACTGTGCGAAGATACAGGAGGCACCTCACTGACTGTGCGGAGATACAGGAGGCACCTCACTGACTCTCTGCAGAGATACAGGAGGCACCTCACTGACTCTCTGCGGAGATACAGGAGGCCCCTCACTGACTCTCTGCGGAGATACTGGAGGCCCCTCACTGACTCTCTGTGGAGATACAGGAGGCCCCTCATGACTCTCTGCGGAGATACAGGAGGCCCCTCACTGACTCTCTGTGGAGATACAGGATGCCCCTCACTGACTCTCTGTGGAGATACAGGAGGCCCCTCACTGACTCTCTGCGGAGATACACGAGGCACCTCACTGACTCTCTGTGGAGATACAGGAGGCCTCTTACTGACTCTGTGTGGAGATACACGAGGCACCTCGCTGACTCTCTGCAGAGATACAGGAGGCCCCTCACTGACTCTCTGCGGAGATACAGGAGGCCCCTCACTGACTCTCTGCGGAGATACAGGAGGCCCATCACTGACTCTCTGTGGAGATACAGGAGGCCCCTCACTGACTCTCTGTGGAGATATAGGAGGCCCTTCACTGACTCTCTGTGGAGATACAGAAGTCCCCTCACTGACTCTCTGCGGAGATACAGGAGGCCCCTCACTGACTCTGTGTGGAGATACTGGAGGCCCCTCACTGACTCTCTGCGGAGATATAGGAGGCCCCTCACTGACTCTCTGTGGAGATACAGGAGGCCCCTCATGACTCTCTGCGGAGATACAGGAGGCCCCTCACTGACTCTCTGTGGAGATACAGGAGGCCCCTCATGACTCTCTGCGGAGATACAGGAGACCCCTCACTGACTCTCTGTGGAGATACAGGAGGCCCCTCACTGACTCTCTGTGGAGATACAGGAGGCCCCTCATGACTCTCTGCGGAGATACAGGAGGCCCCTCACTGACTCTCTGTGGAGATACAGGAGGCCCCTCACTGACTCTCTGTGGAGATACAGGAGGCCCCTCACTCACTCTCTGTGGGAGATACAGGAGGCCCATCACTGACTCTCTGTGGAGATACAGGAGGCCCCTCACTGACTCTCTGCGGAGATACAGGAGGCCCCTCACTGACTCTGTGTGGAGATACAGGAGGCCCCTCACTGACTCTCTGCGGAGATACAGGAGGCCCCTCACTGACTCTCTGTGGAGATACAGGAGGCCCCTCACTGACTCTCTGTGGAGATACTGGAGGCCCCTCACTGACTCTCTGTGGAGATACAGGAGGCCCCTCACTGACTCTCTGCGGAGATACACGAGGCACCTCACTGACTCTCTGTGGAGATACAGGAGGCCCCTCACTGACTCTCTGTGGAGATACACGAGGCACCTCACTGACTCTCTGTGGAGATACAGGAGGCCCCTCACTGACTCTCTGCAGAGATTCAGGAGGCCCATCACTGACTCTTTGTGGAGATACAGGAGGCCCCTCACTGACTCTCTGTGGAGATACAGGAGGCCCTTCACTGACTCTTTGTGGAGATACAGGAGGCCCCTCACTGACTCTCTGCGGAGATACAGGAGGCCTCTCACTGACTCCGTGTGGAGATACTGGAGGCCCCTCACTGATTCTCTGCGGAGATACAGGAGGCCCCTCACTGACTCTGTGTGGAGATACTGGAGGCCCCTCACTGACTCTCTGCGGAGATACAGGAGGCTCCTCACTGTCTCTCTGCAGAGATACAGGAGGCCCCTCACTGTATCTCTGTGGAGATACAGGAGGCCCCTCACTGACTCTCTGTGGAGATACAGGAGGCCCCTCTCTGACTCTGCGGAGATACAGGAGGCCCCTCACTGACTCTCTGCGGAGATACCGGAGGCACCTCACTGACTCTCTGTGGAGATACAGGAGGCCCCTCACTGACTCTCTGTGGAGATACAGGAGGCACCTCACTGACTCTCTGTGGAGATACAGGAGGCCCCTCATTGACTCTCTGTGGAGATACAGGAGGCACCTCACTGACTCTCTGTGGAGATACAGGAGGCCCCTCACTGACTCTCTGCGGAGATACAGGAGGCCGCTCACTGACTCTCTGTGGAGATACAGGAGGCCCCTCACTGACTGTGCGGAGATACAGGAGGCCCCTCACTGACTCTCTGCAGAGATACAGGAGGCACCTCACTGACTCTCTGCAGAGATACAGGAGGCAACTCACTGACTCTCTGCGGAGATACAGGAGGCCCCTCACTGACTCTCTGCGGAGATACAGGAGGCCCCTCATTGACTCTCTGTGGAGATACACGAGGCACCTCACTGACTCTCTGTGGAGATACAGGAGGCCCCTCACTGACTCTCTGCGGAGATACAGGAGGCCCCTCACTGACTCTCTGCGGAGATACAGGAGGCCCCTCATGACTCTCTGCGGAGATACAGGAGGCCCCTCACTGACTCTCTGTGGGGATATAGGAGGCCCCTCTCTTACTCTGCGGAGATACAGGAGGCTCCTCACTGACTCTCTGCGGAGATACCGGAGGCACCTCACTGACTCTCTGTGGAGATACAGGCGGCCCCTCACTGACTCTCTGCGGAGATACAGGAGGCCCCTCACTGACTCTCTGCGGAGATACAGGAGGCCCCTCACTGACTCTCTGTGGAGATCCAGGAGGCCCCTCATGACTCTCTGCGGAGATACAGGAGCCCCCTCACTGACTCTCTGTGGGGATACAGGAGGCCCCTCACTGACTGTGCGGCGATACAGGAGGCACCTCACTGACTCTCTGCGGAGATACAGGAGGCCCCTCACTGACTCTCTGCGGAGATACAGGAGGCCCATCACTGACTCTCTGTGGAGATACAGGAGGCCCCTCACTGACTCTCTGCGGAGATACAGGAGGCCCCTCACTGACTCTGTGTGGAGATACAGGAGGCCCCTCACTGACTCTCTGCGGAGATACAGGAGGCCCCTCACTGACTCTCTGCGGAGATACAGGAGGCCCCTCACTGACTCTCTGCGGAGATACAGGAGGCCCCTCACTGACTCTGTGCGGAGATACAGGAGGCCCCTCACTGACTCTCTGCGGAGATACAGGAGGCCCCTCACTGACTCTGTGCGGAGATACAGGAGGCCCCTCACTGACTCTGCGGAGATACAGGAGGCACCTCACTGACTCTCTGCGGAGATACAGGAGGCACCTCACTGACTCTCTGCAGAGATACACGAGGCACCTCACTGACTCTGTGCAAAGATACAGGAGGCCCCTCACTGACTCTCTGCGGAGATACTGGAGGCCCCTCACTGACTCTCTGTGGAGATACAGGAGGCCCCTCATGACTCTCTGCGGAGATACAGGAGGCCCCTCACTGACTCTCTGTGGAGATACAGGAGGCCCCTCACTGACTCTCTGTGGAGATACAGGAGGCCCCTCACTGACTCTCTGCGGAGATACACGAGGCACCTCACTGACTCTCTGTGGAGATACAGGAGGCCCCTTACTGACTCTGTGTGGAGATACACGAGGCACCTCGCTGACTCTCTGCAGAGATACAGGAGGCCCCTCACTGACTCTGTGCGGAGATACAGGAGGCCCCTCACTGACTCTCTGCGGAGATACAGGAGGCCCAACACTGACTCTCTGTGGAGATACAGGAGGCCGCTCACTGACTCTCTGTGGAGATATAGGAGGCCCTTCACTGACTCTCTGTGGAGATACAGAAGTCCCCTCACTGACTCTCTGCGGAGATACAGGAGGCCCCTCACTGACTCTGTGTGGAGATACTGGAGGCCCCTCACTGATTCTCTGCGGAGATACAGGAGGCCCCTCACTGACTCTGTGTGGAGATACAGGAGGCCCCTCACTGACTCTCTGCGGAGATACAGGAGGCTCCTCACTGTCTCTCTGCAGAGATACAGGAGGCCCCTCACTGTATCTCTGTGGAGATACAGGAGGCCCCTCACTGACTCTCTGTGGAGATACAGGAGGCCCCTCACTGACTCTCTGCGGAGATACCGGAGGCACCTCACTGACTCTCTGTGGAGATACAGGAGGCCCCTCACTGACTCTCTGTGGAGATACACGAGGCACCTCGCTGACTCTCTGCAGAGATACAGGAGGCCCCTCACTGACTCTGTGCGGAGATACAGGAGGCCCCTCACTGACTCTCTGCGGAGATACAGGAGGCCCATCACTGACTCTCTGTGGAGATACAGGAGGCCCCTCACTGACTCTCTGTGGAGATATAGGAGGCCCTTCACTGACTCTCTGTGGAGATACAGAAGTCCCCTCACTGACTCTCTGCGGAGATACAGGAGGCCCCTCACTGACTCTGTGTGGAGATACTGGAGGCCCCTCACTGATTCTCTGCGGAGATACAGGAGGCCCCTCACTGACTGTGCGGAGATACAGGAGGCCCCTCACTGACTCTCTGCGGAGATACCGGAGGCACCTCACTGACTCTCTGTGGAGATACAGGAGGCCCCTCACTGACTCTCTGTGGAGATACAGGAGGCACCTCACTGACTCTCTGTGGAGATACAGGAGGCCCCTCACTGACTCTCTGTGGAGATACAGGAGGCCCCTCATGACTCTCTGCGCAGATACAGGAGGCCCCTCACTTACTCTCTGTGGAGATACAGGAGGCCCCTCACTGACTCTCTGTGGAGATACAGGAGGCCCCTCACTGACTCTCTGCGGAGATACACGAGGCACCTCACTGACTCTCTGTGGAGATACAGGAGGCCCCTTACTGACTCTGTGTGGAGATACACGAGGCACCTCGCTGACTCTCTGCAGAGATACAGGAGGCCCCTCACTGACTCTGTGCGGAGATACAGGAGGCCCCTCACTGACTCTCTGCGGAGATACAGGAGGCCCATCACTGACTCTCTGTGGAGATACAGGAGGCCCCTCACTGACTCTCTGTGGAGATATAGGAGGCCCTTCACTGACTCTCTGTGGAGATACAGAAGTCCCCTCACTGACTCTCTGCGGAGATACAGGAGGCCCCTCACTGACTCTGTGTGGAGATACTGGAGGCCCCTCACTGATTCTCTGCGGAGATACAGGAGGCCCCTCACTGACTCTGTGTGGAGATACAGGAGGCCCCTCACTGACTCTCTGCGGAGATACAGGAGGCTCCTCACTGTCTCTCTGCAGAGATACAGGAGGCCCCTCACTGTATCTCTGTGGAGATACAGGAGGCCCCTCACTGACTCTCTGTGGAGATACAGGAGGCCCCTCTCTGACTCTGCGGAGATACAGGAGGCCCCTCACTGACTCTCTGCGGAGATACCGGAGGCACCTGACTGACTCTCTGTGGAGATACAGGAGGCCCCTCACTGACTCTCTGTGGAGATACAGGAGGCACCTCACTGACTCTCTGTGGAGATACAGGAGGCCCCTCACTGACTCTCTGTGGAGATACAGGAGGCCCCTCTCTGACTCTGCGGAGATACAGGAGGCCCCTCACTGACTCTCTGCGGAGATACCGGAGGCACCTCACTGACTCTCTGTGGAGATACAGGAGGCCCCTCACTGACTGTGCGGAGATACAGGAGGCCCCTCACTGACTCTCTGCAGAGATACAGGAGGCACCTCACTGACTCTCTGCAGAGATACAGGAGGCACCTCACTGACTCTCTGCGGAGATACAGGAGGCCCCTCACTGACTCTCTGCGGAGATACAGGAGGCCCCTCACTGACTCTCTGCGGAGATACAGGAGGCCCCTCACTGACTCTCTGTGGAGATACAGGAGGCCCCTCATGACTCTCTGCGGAGATACAGGAGGCCCCTTACTGACTCTCTGTGGGGATATAGGAGGCCCCTCTCTTACTCTGCGGAGATACAGGAGGCCCCTCACTGACTCTCTGCGGAGATACCGGAGGCACCTCACTGACTCTCTGTGGAGATACAGGAGGCCCCTCACTGACTCTCTGTGGAGATACAGGAGGCACCTCACTGACTCTCTGTGGAGATACAGGAGGCCCCTCACTGACTCTCTGCGGAGATACAGGAGGCCCCTCACTGACTCTCTGTGGAGATACAGGAGGCCCCTCACTGACTGTGCGGAGATACAGGAGGCACCTCACTGACTCTCTGTGGAGATACAGGAGGCACCTCACTGACTCTCTGCGGAGATACATGAGGCCCCTCACTGACTCTCTGCGGAGATACAGGAGGCCCCTCATTGACTCTCTGTGGAGATACACGAGGCACCTCACTGACTCTCTGTGGAGATACAGGAGGCCCCTCACTGACTCTCTGCGGAGATACAGGAGGCCCCTCACTGACTCTCTGCGGAGATACAGGAGGCCCCTCACTGACTCTCTGTGGAGATACAGGAGGCCCCTCATGACTCTCTGCGGAGATACAGGAGGCCCCTCACTGACTCTCTGTGGGGATACAGGAGGCCCCTCACTGACTGTGCGGAGATACAGGAGGCACCTCACTGACTCTCTGCGGAGATACAGGAGGCACCTCACTGACTCTCTGCGGAGATACAGGAGGCCCATCACTGACTCTCTGTGGAGATACAGGAGGCCCCTCACTGACTCTCTGCGGAGATACAGGAGGCCCCTCACTGACTCTGTGTGGAGATACAGGAGGCCCCTCACTGACTCTCTGCGGAGATACAGGAGGCCCCTCACTGACTCTCTGCGGAGATACAGGAGGCCCCTCACTGACTCTCTGCGGAGATACAGGAGGCCCCTCACTGACTCTGTGCGGAGATACAGGAGGCCCCTCACTGACTCTCTGCGGAGATACAGGAGGCCCCTCACTGACTCTGTGCGGAGATACAGGAGGCCCCTCACTGACTCTGCGGAGATACAGGAGGCACCTCACTGACTCTCTGCGGAGATACAGGAGGCACCTCACTGACTCTCTGCGGAGATACACGAGGCACCTCACTGACTCTGTGCAAAGATACAGGAGGCCCCTCACTGACTCTCTGCGGAGATACAGGAGGCCCCTCACTGACTCTCTGTGGAGAGACAGGAGGCCCCTCATGACTCTCTGTGGAGATACAGGAGGCCCCTCACTGACTCTCTGTGGAGATACAGGAGGCCCCTCACTGACTGTGCGGAGATACAGGAGGCACCTCACTGACTGTGCGGAGATACAGGAGGCACCTCACTGACTCTCTGCAGAGATACAGGAGGCACCTCACTGACTCTCTGCGGAGATACAGGAGGCCCCTCACTGACTCTCTGCGGAGATACTGGAGGCCCCTCACTGACTCTCTGTGGAGATACAGGAGGCCCCTCATGACTCTCTGCGGAGATACAGGAGGCCCCTCACTGACTCTCTGTGGAGATACAGGAGGCCCCTCACTGACTCTCTGTGGAGATACAGGAGGCCCCTCACTGACTCTCTGCGGAGATACACGAGGCACCTCACTGACTCTCTGTGGAGATACAGGAGGCCCCTTACTGACTCTGTGTGGAGATACACGAGGCACCTCGCTGACTCTCTGCAGAGATACAGGAGGCCCCTCACTGACTCTGTGCGGACATACAGGAGGCCCCTCACTGACTCTCTGCGGAGATACAGGAGGCCCATCACTGACTCTCTGTGGAGATACAGGAGGCCCCTCACTGACTCTCTGTGGAGATATCGGAGGCCCTTCACTGACTCTCTGTGGAGATACAGAAGTCCCCTCACTGACTCTCTGTGGAGATACAGGAGGCCCCTCACTGACTCTGTGTGGAGATACTGGAGGCCCCTCACTGATTCTCTGCGGAGATACAGGAGGCCCCTCACTGACTCTGTGTGGAGATACAGGAGGCCCCTCACTGACTCTCTGCGGAGATACAGGAGGCTCCTCACTGTCTCTCTGCAGAGATACAGGAGGCCCCTCACTGTATCTCTGTGGAGATACAGGAGGCCCCTCACTGACTCTCTGTGGAGATACAGGAGGCCCCTCTCTGACTCTGCGGAGATACAGGAGGCCCCTCACTGACTCTCTGCGGAGATACCGGAGGCACCTGACTGACTCTCTGTGGAGATACAGGAGGCCCCTCACTGACTCTCTGTGGAGATACAGGAGGCACCTCACTGACTCTCTGTGGAGATACAGGAGGCCCCTCATTGACTCTCTGTGGAGATACAGGAGGCACCTCACTGACTCTCTGTGGAGATACAGGAGGCCCCTCACTGACTCTCTGCGGAGATACAGGAGGCCCCTCACTGACTCTCTGTGGAGATACAGGAGGCCCCTCACTGACTGTGCGGAGATACAGGAGGCCCCTCACTGACTCTCTGCAGAGATACAGGAGGCACCTCACTGACTCTCTGCAGAGATACAGGAGGCACCTCACTGACTCTCTGCGGAGATACAGGAGGCCCCTCACTGACTCTCTGCGGAGATACAGGAGGCCCCTCATTGACTCTCTGTGGAGATACACGAGGCACCTCACTGACTCTCTGTGGAGATACAGGAGGCCCCTCACTGACTCTCTGCGGAGATACAGGAGGCCCCTCACTGACTCTCTGCGGAGATACAGGAGGCCCCTCACTGACTCTCTGTGGAGATACAGGAGGCCCCTCATGACTCTCTGCGTAGATACAGGAGGCCCCTCACTGACTCTCTGTGGGGATATAGGAGGCCCCTCTCTTACTCTGCGGAGATACAGGAGGCCCCTCACTGACTCTCTGCGGAGATACCGGAGGCACCTCACTGACTCTCTGTGGAGATACAGGAGGCCCCTCACTGACTCTCTGTGGAGATACAGGAGGCACCTCACTGACTCTCTGTGGAGATACAGGAGGCCCCTCACTGACTCTCAGCGGAGATACAGGAGGCCCCTCACTGACTCTCTGTGGAGATACAGGAGGCCCCTCACTGACTGTGCGGAGATACAGGAGGCACCTCACTGACTCTCTGTGGAGATACAGGAGGCACCTCACTGACTCTCTGCGGAGATACATGAGGCCCCTCACTGACTCTCTGCGGAGATACAGGAGGCCCCTCATTGACTCTCTGTGGAGATACACGAGGCACCTCACTGACTCTCTGTGGAGATACAGGAGGCCCCTCACTGACTCTCTGCGGAGATACAGGAGGCCCCTCACTGACTCTCTGCGGAGATACAGGAGGCCCCTCACTGACTCTCTGTGGAGATACAGGAGACCCCTCATGACTCTCTGCGGAGATACAGGAGGCCCCTCACTGACTCTCTGTGGGGATACAGGAGGCCCCTCACTGACTGTGCGGAGATACAGGAGGCACCTCACTGACTCTCTGCGGAGATACAGGAGGCCCCTCACTGACTCTCTGCGGAGATACAGGAGGCCCATCACTGACTCTCTGTGGAGATACAGGAGGCCCCTCACTGACTCTCTGCGGAGATACAGGAGGCCCCTCACTGACTCTGTGTGGAGATACAGGAGGCCCCTCACTGACTCTCTGCGGAGATACAGGAGGCCCCTCACTGACTCTCTGCGGAGATACAGGAGGCCCCTCACTGACTCTCTGCGGAGATACAGGAGGCCCCTCACTGACTCTGTGCGGAGATACAGGAGGCCCCTCACTGACTCTCTGCGGAGATACAGGAGGCCCCTCACTGACTCTGTGCGGAGATACAGGAGGCCCCTCACTGACTCTGCGGAGATACAGGAGGCACCTCACTGACTCTCTGCGGAGATACAGGAGGCACCTCACTGACTCTCTGCGGAGATACACGAGGCACCTCACTGACTCTGTGCAAAGATACAGGAGGCCCCTCACTGACTCTCTGCGGAGATACAGGAGGCCCCTCACTGACTCTCTGTGGAGATACAGGAGGCCCCTCATGACTCTCTGTGGAGATACAGGAGGCCCCTCACTGACTCTCTGTGGAGATACAGGAGGCCCCTCACTGACTCTCTGCGGAGATACAGGAGGCCCCTCACTGACTCTCTGCGGAGATACAGGAGGCCCCTCACTGACTCTCTGTGGAGATACAGGAGGCCCCTCATGACTCTCTGCGTAGATACAGGAGGCCCCTCACTGACTCTCTGTGGGGATATAGGAGGCCCCTCTCTTACTCTGCGGAGATACAGGAGGCCCCTCACTGACTCTCTGCGGAGATACCGGAGGCACCTCACTGACTCTCTGTGGAGATACAGGAGGCCCCTCACTGACTCTCTGTGGAGATACAGGAGGCACCTCACTGACTCTCTGTGGAGATACAGGAGGCCCCTCACTGACTCTCAGCGGAGATACAGGAGGCCCCTCACTGACTCTCTGTGGAGATACAGGAGGCCCCTCACTGACTGTGCGGAGATACAGGAGGCACCTCACTGACTCTCTGTGGAGATACAGGAGGCACCTCA
Organism: Cetorhinus maximus; assembly: GCF_964194155.1. Lineage (NCBI taxonomy): Eukaryota > Metazoa > Chordata > Chondrichthyes > Lamniformes > Cetorhinidae > Cetorhinus > Cetorhinus maximus. The sequence goes on from NC_135887.1 coordinate 68,054,315, forward strand.
CTGACTCTCTGCGGAGATACATGAGGCCCCTCACTGACTCTCTGCGGAGATACAGGAGGCCCCTCATTGACTCTCTGTGGAGATACACGAGGCACCTCACTGACTCTCTGTGGAGATACAGGAGGCCCCTCACTGACTCTCTGCGGAGATACAGGAGGCCCCTCACTGACTCTCTGCGGAGATACAGGAGGCCCCTCACTGACTCTCTGTGGAGATACAGGAGACCCCTCATGACTCTCTGCGGAGATACAGGAGGCCCCTCACTGACTCTCTGTGGGGATACAGGAGGCCCCTCACTGACTGTGCGGAGATACAGGAGGCACCTCACTGACTCTCTGCGGAGATACAGGAGGCCCCTCACTGACTCTCTGCGGAGATACAGGAGGCCCATCACTGACTCTCTGTGGAGATACAGGAGGCCCCTCACTGACTCTCTGCGGAGATACAGGAGGCCCCTCACTGACTCTGTGTGGAGATACAGGAGGCCCCTCACTGACTCTCTGCGGAGATACAGGAGGCCCCTCACTGACTCTCTGCGGAGATACAGGAGGCCCCTCACTGACTCTCTGCGGAGATACAGGAGGCCCCTCACTGACTCTGTGCGGAGATACAGGAGGCCCCTCACTGACTCTCTGCGGAGATACAGGAGGCCCCTCACTGACTCTGTGCGGAGATACAGGAGGCCCCTCACTGACTCTGCGGAGATACAGGAGGCACCTCACTGACTCTCTGCGGAGATACAGGAGGCACCTCACTGACTCTCTGCGGAGATACACGAGGCACCTCACTGACTCTGTGCAAAGATACAGGAGGCCCCTCACTGACTCTCTGCGGAGATACAGGAGGCCCCTCACTGACTCTCTGTGGAGATACAGGAGGCCCCTCATGACTCTCTGTGGAGATACAGGAGGCCCCTCACTGACTCTCTGTGGAGATACAGGAGGCCCCTCACTGACTGTGCGGAGATACAGGAGGCACCTCACTGACTGTGCGGAGTTACAGGAGGCACCTCACTGACTCTCTGCAGAGATACAGGAGGCACCTCACTGACTCTCTGCGGAGATACAGGAGGCCCCTCACTGACTCTCTGCGGAGATACTGGAGGCCCCTCACTGACTCTCTGTGGAGATACAGGAGGCCCCTCATGACTCTCTGCGGAGATACAGGAGGCCCCTCACTGACTCTCTGTGGAGATACAGGAGGCCCCTCACTGACTCTCTGTGGAGATACAGGAGGCCCCTCACTGACTCTCTGTGGAGATACAGGAGGCCCCTCACTGACTCTCTGCGGAGATACCGGAGGCACCTCACTGACTCTCTGTGGAGATACAGGAGGCCCCTCACTGACTCTCTGTGGAGATACAGGAGGCACCTCACTGACTCTCTGTGGAGATACAGGAGGCCCCTCACTGACTCTCAGCGGAGATACAGGAGGCCCCTCACTGACTCTCTGTGGAGATACAGGAGGCCCCTCACTGACTGTGCGGAGATACAGGAGGCACCTCACTGACTCTCTGTGGAGATACAGGAGGCACCTCACTGACTCTCTGCGGAGATACATGAGGCCCCTCACTGACTCTCTGCGGAGATACAGGAGGCCCCTCATTGACTCTCTGTGGAGATACACGAGGCACCTCACTGACTCTCTGTGGAGATACAGGAGGCCCCTCACTGCCTCTGTGCGGAGATACAGGAGGCCCCTCACTGACTCTCTGCGGAGATACAGGAGGCCCATCACTGACTCTCTGTGGAGATACAGGAGGCCCCTCACTGACTCTCTGTGGAGATATAGGAGGCCCTTCACTGACTCTCTGTGGAGATACAGAAGTCCCCTCACTGACTCTCTGCGGAGATACAGGAGGCCCCTCACTGACTCTGTGTGGAGATACTGGAGGCCCCTCACTGACTCTCTGCGGAGATATAGGAGGCCCCTCACTGACTCTGTGTGGAGATACAGTAGGCCCCTCACTGACTCTCTGCGGAGATACAGGAGGCCCCTCACTGACTCTCTGCAGAGATACAGGAGTCCCCTCGCTGACTCTCTGTGGAGATACAGGAGGCCCCTCACTGACTCTTTGTGGAGATACAGGAGGCCCCTCACTGACTCTCTGTGGAGATACAGGAGGCCCCTCTCTGACTCTGCGGAGATACAGGAGGCCCCTCACTGACTCTCTGCGGAGATACAGGATGCCCCTCACTGACTCTCTGCAGAGATACAGGAGGCCCCTCACTGACTCTCTGCGGAGATATAGGAGGCCCCTCACTGACTCTCTGCAGAGATACAGGAGGTCCCTCACTGACTCTGTGCAAAGATACAGGAGGCCCCTCACTGACACTGCGGAGATACAGGAGGCCCCTCAGTGACTCTGTGCGGAGATACAGGAGGCCCCTCAATGACTCGCTGTGGAGATACAGGAGGCCCCTCACTGACTCTGTGTGGAGATACAGGAGGCCCCTCACTGACTCTCTGTGGAGATACAGGAGGCACCTCACTGACTCTCTGTGGAGATACAGGAGGCCCCTCGCTGACTCTGTGCAAAGATACAGGAGACCCCTCACTGACTCTGCGGAGATACAGGAGGCCCCTCACTGACTCTGTGCGGAGATACAGGAGGCCCCTCACTGACTCTGTGCGGAGATACAGGAGGCCCCTCACTGACTCTCTGTGGAGATACAGGAGGCACCTCATTGACTCTCTGCAGAGATACAGGAGGCCCCTCACTGACTTTCTGTGGAGATACAAGAGGACCCTCACTGACTCTCTGTGAAGATACAGCAGGCCCCTCACTGACTCTGTGGAGATATAGGGGACCTCTCACTGACTCGGCTGTG